>NC_090451.1:382583422-383207708 GCF_031143425.1 Pleurodeles waltl | reverse complement strand
GTTCAGCGGTTCAGGCACAAGTTGTGTCTTAAGAATTGAAAATCCCCATGGACACAGAATGGAGAAAGTGTTTTGGGACTCTCCTTTATTTTGGCCCCGCTTCACGGATCACCCTGAAACTTTTCAGACAGCAGCTGAACTGACCAAAGTATAAGTTTAAATAATTTTGTGAAGATTCGTCAAGTAGTGCCAAAGTTATTGGCAAAAATGTTCCTAACTATAACTACCTAGTGGTGACTGCCACTAAATAATACATGTTGATATATATATATATATATATAGAGAGAGAGAGAGAGACAGAGAGAAAGAGAGATATATAGAGATATACCATAACTGTAACGTCTCCTTAACCCTTGCTTTTTCAGTGAAAATATATATATAAGTAGCGCTGCCCTGTGGACTACGAGTCCCTTTTTCGCCAGCCTTTGCATGGTGGTCTCAATGCTATGCAAAGGCTGGCGGAAAGGGGGCATTAGGGACCCCATGAGGGCCCCTACACTGCCCATGTACTTGGCATGGCCAGTGCAGGGGGCCCCCATAGACTGCCCCATCACGCATTTCACTGCCTGAATTATGGGCAGTAAAATGTGTGGCTGGTGCTGTTGCACCCGATTCACCACAACATTGCTGCCGGCTCGATTACGAGCCTGCGTCAATGTTGTGGTTAGTTTTCCGCTGGGCCAGCAGGCAGAAGTGCTGTTTTTGGCCGCTGGCCCAGTGCAAAACTCCTAATAGGGCGGCCAGCATACCGCCAGCACTGGTAGTATGCCTGCTGCCGCGGCTTCGGCAGTCTTGATAAAAGACTGTAATTAGGGCCAGTGTGTCTGAATGGACAACCCAGTAGAGTAACCAGCTAAGTATGAACATAGGAAATGACAAACAGGGACCTGCAGTGCTGCTCAAACCTGCCAAATGACTAAAGACTATCAAACCTGCCAAATGACTGAATGCCATAAACTGTGTGGCTATCTCTCACACTTTTTCATCCATCACACTGTTAATCGTTGTCAAACAATATGATAACTGTAATTTGGTGGTCATCACATAGAACATGGAAGCACTTCCTACATGAGATCAAAACAAAGAGAACACTCTTTCAGCCACGCACCCTACACTCTGTAGCATACTACCCATGAAGGCAAGTGCTTCAGTGTCCCAATTAGGGGTAGTAAGAGCTATATAAATGTTGCAATACACTACAATGCAACTGATGCTGTTAAAACAAACAGTGGCAAAGCCAATATGTCCAGCTTTATATTAGTGAAAGTACTTGTTAATTGATTGATGAGGTTGTGGGATGATGTTTGAATGTGCCTAGTCAGTGAATGTGAAGGATGAGTGTGCTAGTGGATGAATGTCAGTGGGTGGATGAATGTTGATGTTAATGTGAGTAATTGGGTGAATGTGAATAATTGCTTGAAGGTAAGGGCAAATGCTTAATGATTAATGGAAAAAATAAAAAAGTTACAGAAAATAGGCCCACTAAGAATTGCCCTCCACATGGAATCATTCGCCCACACTGTTTCCAGAGTTAGTAGTCTACTGTGGAGATCAGGTGTGGAGTTCACAATGTGAGGCAGAGCTTCCCAGACCCATAATCAGGGCCACAGGGTGGGGGGCATTTGAGGGCTGACCAGTCCATGGTAATCTCCTCCCCAACTGTCCCACGTAGTTGATACAGTATTCAACCAAACTTCAACGCAGTAGTGCGGGGCATATTAAAGGTGAAAGAGCAATACAATCATTTTACATCATATTTTTATCTTGTCACATTTGCTGTCCATTCAGACAGGGCTCAAATGTTAGTCTATGCCTTCTGACAATTTGCTATTTATTCTATTAAAATGTTGTTTAATTTTTTCTCTGACTTAAAAGTGAGACAATTTTGTGAAGTGAACAATGTGACAATCTGACTGGATTACAGGGATAACAAAAAGAAAGACTGTGGCCCTCATTACAACGGCTGTTTTGTCGGATTGCACCGCCAACAGGCTGGCGTGCAATCCTGTGTATTACGACCACGGCGGCAGCGCCGCGGTTGCACCGCCGGGACTGGTGGTTCACCGCCACGTTGGTCCCGGCGGTTGTAATCCCCCAGGGCAGCGCTGCTTGCAGCGCTGCCCAGGGGATTACGAGTCCCCCTTCCGCCAGCCTTTTCATGGCGGTATGAACTGCCATGAAAAGGCTGGTGGAAAGGGGAGTCGTGGGGCCCATGGGGGCCCCATGGAGCTTTTCCCCATGGAGCAAGTGCAACGGGTGCAACTGCATTGCGCATTGTGCACTCCATTTGGAGCCGGCTCCTGTGTTGCGCCCGACATCCCTGTTGGGCCGGCGGGTGGAAATTCGGTTTCCACCCGCCAGGCCAGCAGGGATGTTGTGATGGCCACCGCAGAAGTGCGGCCGCTTTGGCAGCCGCGCGGCAGTTGGAACTTAGCGGGCGGTGGTTGCCGCCCACCAAAGTTGTAATGAGGGCCAGTATGATGTAAATTTTTCAAATACACAATAACATTTGAATATATTAAATGAATTGTACAAAGATTTCAACATAATGCAGTAGTTAGGAAAGCAAAAATGAAATTAATTTTGTTCTGTTACTCTGAAATGTAATGCAAATGTTGTTTTAATAGGATTAAAACAAATCTTGGTGATGCACAAATGATAAATATCTTATTGTACTGTAGCAATTGTCTAGCACTTACTACCACTATGTGAGGTACTGCAGAGCTTACTTCCATGGGCAGCAAGATATTCCATATAGGGTATGCAGTTGGGAGGGTGCTGTTTTAGCTTTGTGATTCTATGTGGGAAGTGTTTCCATACATGTGTAATGACCACCAATGTGCAGTTATTGTGTTATGGGATGCAGAGTGAAGGAATGTGGTGGATGATTAGGTGTGAAAGACACAGATGCATTAGTTATGGTTTTAAGTATCCTGCCAGCTCTGCAGTTCCCTTTACGTTATTTCTTATATTTATAGTCTGCTTAGTTGGCAACTGTACTAGGTTGTCCAATCACAAATATATGTGTATATTTTTGGGTCTGAACTGACATGGTTGAAGGGTGAGAGAAGTGTAGGGATCTGTTGGGATGGCGATTGTTACTATGATACTGTATCTGAGTGTCATTGTGAGATGTAAAGAAGTGGCCATGGTGTTATAAGGATTTGGGGCCTGCAATGGTAGGCAAGATCAAATTCCTCTGATTGATCAGCAGTGTGCAACAGATTTCTTTAGTGATTTCATACCTGTTCATTTGATGATGGATGGTTATTGGCTGTACAGTACTGATGATGGACAAACCATAGCAGATATATCTAATAGAATGGAAGAGATGTATTTTACAGTTGGCTGCAACTGCTGAGTTTATGGAATTAGCATTACGTGGGCAACAAATGTGACCTATGAATTTACATAACTATATAATACCTGGCAAGCCATGGATCAGCCCTCCTTCACTTACCTGCCTTTAAAAGGCAGTTTGCTGTATGAGTTGTTTCCAGTCTGTGGACTGGAAGCTAACAATTGAGCTTGAGGGTGTGGTTGTCTTTCCCAGTTCTGTTGACTGGTGTAGTTGTTTTGGAAATAGCCATGTTTTCTGAAGGTTACACGTTACTTCTTGCTTTGAATACTGACTAATAGTAGATTCCAGAGCTTAGTGGCTTTTACATAGAAAGCAATTCCTCCTGTGGATTTCTTATGGTAAGGTGGTTTGATAAGCGGTGCCCACCTAGAGTGCAGTGCCCTGTTTTGTTTGTATTGCTTCAATTTAACATGTAGGTAATGCAGTACCTTTCCTTGGGAGGCTCTGTTAACAATGCAAAGTACCATGAACATTGCCCTTCTCACTATAGGTAGCCAGTGCAGTGATTGCAATACTCGAGTCATATGTTCTATTAGGTGATGACGGGGACATCTTGAGGCAGCATTTTGGATGAGCTGTTCTTAAACCTAGCATCCTTGGAGTGGTCTCCCCATGTCTTTTCTGCCTCTGCTTTCCATGTTCTGCCTGTGTGCTGGACTCTGTTTTTACTGTTTTTGGTACTCTGTGCACTTTACCACTGCTGACCTGTGCTAAAGTGCAAGTGCTCCCTATGTAAATGTTATGTGTAATTGGCTTATCCATGATTGGCATATTTGATTTACTAGTAAGTCCCTAGTAAGGTGCCTAGAGCCTGTACATCAAATGCTACTAGTGGGCCTGCAGCACTGGTTGTGCCACCCACATAAGCACCTCTATAGACATGGCTCAGACCTGCCATTGCAGTGTCTGTGTGTTCAGTTTTAACCTGCCAATTCGAACTGGCAAGTGTACCCACTTGCCAGGCCCAAACCTTCCCTTTCTATACATGTAGGGCACCCCTTAAGTAGGCCCTAGGTAGCCCCATGGGCAGGGTGCGGTGTATGTTTAAGGTGGGACATGTACTGATGTGTTTTAGATGTCCTAACAGTGAAATACTGCCAAATCAGATTTCACTGCTGCAAGGCCTATTTTTTCTCTTAGGTTAACATGGGGGCTGCCTTTAAATATCTTTTAAGTGCAGTTTCCCTTAGAGATATGGCGTTTGGGTCTCTGAACTCACAGTTTAAAAATACATCTTTTATTAAAGGTGGTTTTTAGATTGTTAGTCCTGCCCTGCCAAGTGGTGCCTTATCTGGTCCCTGGGCCTTTGAAAGGGGAAGCTGGTAGAAAAAGGAAAGAAATCCACGCACAGGAAGCCGTGCAGGGGAAATTTCAATGCACCACCCACTTTGAGGCTGAAATCGATGCATCACGCCTTGAGAAATGACACAACACCTGCTTGTGGCTCCCTTTAACGATTCAAACCCCAGGCAGTGAGGTTTTTTAATACTATGCGACTGGATTTCTCATGCATCGTCACTGGGTGTCAAAGTCATCATGACCCTGCGTGGATCCGAGGTGCCATGTCTGGAAATCTACGCATCGCTCTATTGAGTGGTAGAAAAATTATGCATTTCCTACCCGACCGGAGAAAAATAGACACACGGCCTTCCTTACAAGTAAGGAATCTACGCATCGCTGACTTTTCCGATGCATGCTTGCCCGTGCAGCTTTATTTTTGACACAAACCAGTTACTTTGGGTAAAATCAACGTTTCCATTGGTTTCTTTGGGGGAAGACTCTTATTCTTTTGAAAATTCTTATCTTGACATGTGTATGTTGGATTTTTGTCATTTTGGTCTTGTTTGATTTAGATAAACATTGGCTATTTTGCTAGATTGGTGTGGTGTCCATTTTGTAGTGTTTTTATTGTGTTACTGTGTGTTGGTACCAATACTTTACACATTGCCTTTGAGAGGAGCCTGACTGCTTGTGCCAAGCTACTGAGGGGGAGAGCAGGGGTTATCATAAATCTGCATATGGTCCAAAAGCAGTCATCAAGTTTCAAATTACAGAGGTCTTCGAGGCCTTCCATATTTTAAATGAGTTGGGTGTCATCTGCATAGTTGTAATAGGTGAGGTCGAATTATTTAAGTAGGTTTGGTATGGGGTTCAGGTATATGTTGAATAATAGAGGGGATATGATGGACCCCTGAGGGATACCACAGTGTGTGTGAGGAGCAGATGTGGAAGGCTTTACGAACACTGGTTTGCAGTCACAGCTCAGAGGTCAAACATTTTCAGATGTTAGATGAATTACCTTCTTAACTTTCATGTATAGTATGACAAATAAGAATTCAGTATGACAACAAAGAATCTGCTGTGTGAAAAGATTTCACAACTGTGCAGGACATTGAGTCATGTTCTTCTTTAGCCAGCAACATTCATTACATTTCCTATTCCTAATTCATAAGTGGTCGTCACTGCCTAAACCTACAAGGTATCTATAAGCTATGGAGAATCAGAAAATTTGCTTTTCCAAAGTCAATGTCGGGATGTGAGGGAAATGCTTACCATAAATCCCGATTTTTTTTTTGTTTGTTTTTACCAGAAACATTTTTTTTCCAGTACTATGGACATGTGAATGTTGTGCAGTCAATGTTACAGATTGTCCTCTGCCATAAAGAGGTTAAAGCCCAGTAAATCCATGCAGCCTGATGTCTTGTATATAAGACTGGAAAACAAGCAGCAGGGATATGATGACCAAATTGCACTAACTTCTTTCTTCTTTGATCATGGGGAACGTCTCCAGTTCCAGAGACCCCCAGGATAATTAGCTTCTAGGACTGAGGAACTGCAAAAACTGAAGTGGACAAAGAAAGGTAGCAGTGGTTGCTCATGGCCATACAGCCAAGAGAATGTTTCAATTTCCATGTGTGGTCAATCAAGAAGATGGCAAGAAAGAGAATAAAAATGCTGAGAAGTACAGAGGTAATATAGAGAAGAGATTCCAGAAAAGGGGCAGAGAAGGAAAGAAAAAAGTAGAATGAATATAAAAAGTAAGAGAGAACAGGAAAGACAGGAAGGGGAAGGGTATACACTTGCAGCAGCAAACAGAAATGGGTGCTGGTAAAAAAGGTAAGAGATGCAATGGGTATTGAGATTAAGAAATGAGAGGAAAGAAAGAGTGCACTAGGATACCAAGGAGCAAAAGGAGAGCTAGAGTCACATTGGAGTTTTGAAGTGGAATTTATAGCTCAACATGTATTATCAAATATAACTGGCCCAGCGTGATTTCAATTGGCAATTTTGCACTGGTTTTCTAAAAATTATCTTAGTATAATATTCAAATGTTACTTTGCATAGTGACCTTTAAGCCCTATTAAGGTCCAACAACTGTTTGTGATTAGCATTGCTTTTTAGAAACTGCTTAATAAGGATACCCCCATGTCATACACTACTACATGCTCTTGGTGAAATGTATTGACCTCATTATTTTTAATACATATCAGCCGCTGTGTCTACATTTGCTGATATAGTCACTGGAAAGTGCAACCTATGTGATGAGAAGTCCAAGTTCTGTTATGGAGGTGACTCTCTAGTGAACTTTTAAATTGTAATGAAGGCAGCTTCTTAACTGTTTTATAGCATGAAGCTTGACTTTTATCTGCGCTCTAGTAATGCCCAACAATTCCTATGCAAGTAAATATTTTTTTTTTTTAGTAAACATGTCAGGCTTCCATGCTTTCTACATTCACCACTCAAAAACGTTTATGCTCATCTAAGCAATGTTAGGCACAGAAAGGGTACCACCATGAAGATTCTATACAAGTCTACACCATGTGAAAGAGAGGAGAGAGTCCATATTTCGAGAAGTGGAGGACTTGGTTGCAAGCACATTGGAGGTACAGTGCAAGCAGCACAGAGAGAGTGTCTATCATAGAGCAGGATCCTAGATAAAAATCAGAAACCCCCCACTCTAATCCATAGCAGCAGCACTGCTTCCTGCCCATCTATGGCTCCTCTAAATGGAAATGGAACTGGTACCCTTAGTCAGGCCACAGGATTCAAATAGACCCACTCCTGGCTCACACAATCATTTATCCCTTGCCATGCCTACATGCTTTGCTGATCAGTGCCTGAGGAAGGTCTCTTTTTGTGCCACACCTTTCACAGTTTACTTGCAACTATGAGGGTTATATGCCAATGTCGGATACTCCTTTATGTTCATGCAGTTATGACTGGTGCTTTAGATTAAATGTAATTGAACTATCCATCTTTTGTCACAACCATATGTGGGACCCTCCCAACATTCCCAGTAAAATTACATCTAAATTATATTTAGTTTTCATCATGTTGCAGCCCTGAATTGTATAAAACGCACTGTTCACAACAAATTTCCCAAAATGCCCTTAATAGATATGCTCAAAGCTCTCTGTAAAAGTGTTTTCAATTATTGGCAAGTTTAAATATAACATATCTTACAAAATTAGGTGGAAGAAAGAAACTCTACACATTTTTTTGAAGCAATTTTTTTGAGGTAAGGTTATCCATTCGCGCCTTACAGTTGTGATGGTTTCCATATGCCGAATGTCCCAGGTAGGAGAGTCTCCAGCAAACAAATGTTGGGTGAGGAGACTGGACATCCATCAACCCAGGTAAGATGTGTTGGAGGGAGGGCTCTGAGCTGAAGCCAGCTTATTTTTTTTTTTTGAAGGACTTCATCAGCTTTGCATTTCACAAAGCTTGAACATTTCAGAAAATACACACAGTTGTGAGTCAGACAGCATTACACCTTTACAACCCTCTACTTTAAATTTCATCTAAATGATTGGATTCAAAGTTGGATTTTAGAAAGTTGATTGAGTGTGCTTTACTCTGTACCAAAAAAAAAATCATGTATTCCTTCTGATAGAATAATACGGTGTACAAACTGAATATCAAAACTAGAATATCAATGGCATTGGATATAGGATGCAAAACATTGGCAGGTAAGTAGGTATAGATTTTCTGTATCTTACTCAAATGGATGTATATATATATATATATATATATATATATATATATATGTATTTCTAAATACTTCCTGTACCATACAGAAAGTTCGCGGACACCAAATGGAAGTCCAAAATGTTTATTCACCAATGCTTCCTCCCAGTACAACTCGTTTCAGCTGTACTTGGGCAAGGCTATGGCTGAAACGCGTTGTACTGGGAGGAAGTATTGGTGAATAAAGTATTTTGGACTTCCATTTGGTGTCCGGGAACTTTCTGTATGGTATCGGAAATATTTTGAAATAATTGGTGGATGGCTGGGTCCACGCCCGGACCGCTACTGAATTAGCAGCCTCGGATGTCTGGCAATGTTTGGTGATTTATATATATATATATATATATATATATATATATATAGAGAGAGAGAGAGAGAGAGAGAGATAGATAGATAGATAGATAGATAGATAGATAGATAGATAGATAGATAGATAGATAGATAGATAGATAGGTAGATAGATAGATAGATATATTCAAGGCATGCAGATGTGGAGCTAGGAATAGACCATCTATACTTCCCTATATGGACTTACTTTCAGAATTCTGGCCGCAATATTCTTGCACAATGATATTCAAGGGGGTCAATATTTAGCAGTAGTACCTATCATACCAATAATAAAAACAAACACTAAAAAGCATGGGTACTCTAACATCTTGCATACTGTACCTTTTTCTCTTCATTTGGCAACAAATGCACCTATAGTGCACAGCTTCAATGTTTGGTCAGAGTTAAAGCCCATGCCTCCCTAAAAAAATATACTTCTGGCAATGGACTGGATCATAAAGGGCTGGAAGCAGAGCAGGGAATCCTGAGGCCTGTGTTGACATAGTGCGGCATATTCAGATGGTGCCAGTAATGATCCACTGCCCAATGGCCAGGGAGATCCCATTCCTATGCAGATAGCCACAATGGGGGGCACAGGAGGCAAGCAGCAATCAGGAGCTGCAGCAAAAGTAATAAAGACAAATATCACAGCATGCAGCTTACCAGAAAACTGCCAAAGGGCGGCATCTGCAGCCACCAGATACCAGTTGAATGAGGAATGGTAAAAATCTGGCTTTTTTTAGGGGTGCACACTGTCATTGTAGGAGAGGGGTTACTTGGGAGAGAGGCCCTTGTTAAAACATATACATGTTGTGCTTACTAGATGCCTGTCACTGAGAAGGTTACCTCAAGGACTGTGATGTGAAAAGAGTTGAAGAGTTACCTTGTTCAGGCTAATTTTTATCTATAGGTTTCCATGGTTAATTTTGCAAGCAATCGCTTCATTACAGTGTCAAGAGAGATGGCATAATAAATGTTGACTGTTTTGCAGTGGTGGGGGACAATCTGGTGTGAATCTAGTTAAAATGCAGGGGAAGATTGTCCAGAAGATCTAACTGGAAAGAAGATTCCCACAGACATAAGCCCATATTTATGCCCGCTACCACCATTCCCTAATGCTATCCGTGCACCATATTTATAAAATGATGCACAATGGCGCTAAGGAATGGCTAGCATCTCAAAAAAAGACGCTAACCAGTTAGGGTTGGCGTTAGGGGAAGTGGCGCTAGTGGGTCAGAAATGATGTTAGGCTGGTTAGCCGCAACATTTCTGCCACTACATAGCTTAGCATCATTTTTTGACGAACATGCAGACAAAAAATCACTACTGTATAAGTTTAGACAGGAATCATTACCCCTACCCCAATGCCCACCACAAGCGACCAGTGTCCCCTGGGCATGCCTTAAATATCTAGTGCAAGGCAGGGGGTCCCATGTAAGCAGCCCCTAATGGCACACCACACACATACACAGACACTTACCTGCAACTTACCTGGGATAGGCTCCCTCCTCCTGTAGCATCCCTGTGGTGTGGGTGGTGGTGTTGCTAGATTTGGGGTGTGCATCTTTGTGACCATTCCAGGATGTTTAGTCATGGAAATGGGCCTACCTGCACTTTAATGCCTGGTCTGACCAGGCATTAAATAATAACACTAAACTGGCTTAGTGCCATTATTTAGACCCGCCTCCCAGTTGCGCATTGTTTGTGCATCGGGAGTTAAATATGGTGCTGGGGGGCTAGCATCATTTTTAGGAAGGGAAAGCCTACCTTGCATCTCATTGTCGCAAGGTGGGTTGGTACATCCTAAAAATGACGGGTCTAGCGTTAAAATATAAATATGGCAATAAGTTAGCTCCCCTTTAGCGCCAAAATATATGGGGTTAAGGCAACGCTAAACTTCCTTAAATATGGGCCATAGTACTGCAAAAAAGTTGTGATTTCCAATGCAGGTATAGGATTTAATAACAAGATGCTCACATTGGATGCATAACCCTTAGAGCTCAGAACTGAAAGGCAGTAGCTCAATGACAAGATGCTATAAAGTCACTATATAGTACCCCAGTGAGCAGCTGATCATTTCTGGTGATTAAACACTTTTTATTATAGTTTGATGTGTCGTAGTTGGAATTTTGCTCTGGGCAAGACTGCTGGTTTAAGGATGACAGTACTTATGTTTGTAGGCAACTATGCCAATCCTACAACAAATCACAACTGTCGTCCCGGCTCACAAGCAACAACTCACCAGAAACCCAAACAGTAAAAGGTGATTTGTGGCAGCCTTTACGCATGGACTCAAGAGTGTGCATCTCAGGGAGTGTTGTGATTAAACAGAGATTACCCCTTTCTCACATGAATAGGATGTCTCCATCAAACACAGGCAATGAAGAAGATGTAGTAAGGTTTCAATAAGTTGTACTTAGCAAAACTGCAATCTACGAAAAGTTGCATGTGCTGCAATGATTAGGATAATGAACAGTGCAAGAAACAGAATGGAAAAGACAAGAGTCATTAATACAAAGACCCCCACCATCTTGCAATAACATGTAATGACATGAGATGTGAAAGTGAAATATGTCCTAATACCCTAGCATAATGAACCTAACCTCTAACCTAATAGAGAGATAGGTATGTTAATTCTAATCTGCCAATGCCATGTCCATGAGAAGAGCCCCCAACCCTTGTTACCTTGGGATGAGGTCTCTAGCACAGACTCCGTAGTGACACGAAGACTGGGTCAGCGTCAAGGCGAAATGCAGCATCGATAGCAGCTATGGCATCTGGTTGGAATCCTTCTGACTATCTGTTAATGTAAGTAGTATTTATACAGATCTGCTTGGACCACTGACATATTTCTGTTCCCAAACAATAGATAACAATACATGCTTGGGGTGGTAAATTACATAAATAATTCACTCGAAAGCGTGAAGAGGGAAAGTACCTAATGTGATCACCTACAATTTGTTTATCTTTGTCACTTGATATTGACGCCTTAGCGCGGTGGCACTGATAAAGCAAACTAAAACATGGGCCTAACTAAGAACAAGGCATCCATTTCCAAAGATTTAATTAAATAAATGTGCTAAAACAGAGCAAGCTAAGTAGGGTAAAAGTCACTAGGTGACAGGGGCACAAGTTTGCAAGCCAAAGACTAAGCTAACTCCGGTATCCCATTAAAACAAACTAGGATTCATTATACCCTTCCCATTGCCGTAACAAGTAATACCCCATAACTTGACGCCACCGAAGGTGAATGAACCCAATGCTAAAAAGTGCTCTGAACTAAAAGCGAAAAGCATAAAAACTAGATAAAAAAATCACATTTAAAAACGTGTTAAAAATCAGTAGCTAAAAAACATACAAAGACATATAGGCCCTCATTACAACCCTGGCGGTAAACCCGCTTACCGCCGTGCCGACGACCGCCAACATACTGTGACCCAGGCGGTATTCCGCTACGGGTATTATGACCCACACAGAGAATACCACCACAATACAGACACCCACACAAATCCGCCACACCAAAGGTCAGTGATAAACTGGAGATAGCAAAACCCACACTGTCACGCCAACAGAAATACCCCCACAGTATCACGACCCACGAATCAAGGCGGCGGTCTTTCAACCACGTTGGTGGTACATACTGCCACGCTCAAAATAACACACACTTACAAAACTACACCACATTGGACAATTCAAAATGCACACACCTGACACACATACACACACCACGCCCTCACACTCATACTACTATAAAACACCCATCCACATTACCCACAACCCTTTCAACAAACAAATTAGAACAAGCAGAGAGAGAAAAGCAAAGAGCACACCCTCACACAGAGGCACAGAACACCATCACCCATACACCATCCACGCACATCACATAATACATCACAACACTGCACCCCACACATCACCTCACACATATCACCCACACCACATCAGGCCACCTCAAAGACACCCCAGGTTTTCTGAGGCGGAGCTAAGGGTCATGGTGGAGTAAATCATCCGGGTAGAGCCGTAGCTATTCAGATCACAGGTGCAGCAGACATCCATTGCAAGGAAGATGGAGCTATGGCGGAGAATCGTCGACAGGGTCAACGAAGTGGGACAGTTCCAAGAACCAGGGATGACATCAGGAAGAGGTGGAATGACCTACGGGAGAAGGTGCGTTCTGTGGTATCAAGACACCAGATAGCACTACAGAGGACTGGCGGTGGACCCCCACCTCCTCCCCCACAACTAACAACATGGGAGGAGCAAGTCTTGGCTATTATGCATCCTGAGGGCCTCGTAGGAGTAGCAGGAGGACTGGACTCTGGTAAGGCAAATCTTTACTACTATGCCACCCACCCTACCTGCATGCCCTCACTAACTCCTAACCCTACCCTCACCCCCTACCCTCACTTCCATCACTCCACCACCTCACATTTACCCCACTATCACAACCCACACATCCCAATACCACGCCCAACATGCAACAACAATGCATGGACACCCATTACAGACCTGCATGGACACACATCATCACAGCATGCACACTAGAGAGACTCACCCACCCCACACAATCAGCAATTACACAACACCAAGGTGACAGGGAAAGCACAATTCCATTAGGCACCTGTTGCATAAGATGGCACACACAGATACAATAACAACGCATTTGCATCCCAACAGGACCCCTACCCAACGTCACAAGACAGGAGGTGCCAGCTACATCCAGTCCCCCCACAGAAGAGGCCCACAGTGATGAAAGCTGCTCTGCACGCCTGGATCAGGATGACCAGCCTGGCCCATCTGAGACCTCTGGACAGTCGGTTCCCCTGCCACAGTCCCAAACCACCACAGAGCCTCCCCCTTCAGGAAACACCAGCACAGCACCCACCCAGCAGGCCCATGCCACTGTCCCCAGGACATGTCAATCAGCAGTGTGTCCTCCACTACAGGGACCCCAGGCAACCCCACAAACACAGTACGATCTGGGCCCTGGGGTCAGTGGTAGAGGGCACAGGGTTCAGGGGACAGAGGCACAGGCCAACAGGGACACTGGGAGGGCTGCTGTGCACCAGGGGAGGACAGGCCCAGGGAACCGACTCTCCAGGAGGCACTCTCCGAGATCTTGGAAGCCTATCAACATTCCCAGGACACGATGGGCCAGATCCTAGACAAAGTGCAGGAAAACATGCGGCTGCAGGAAGGACTGTACCAGGGGATCAGGGAGGACTTGTAGGCCATCAAAACACCCTGATCTCCATAGCAGGGGTGCTGGCAGACATGGCCAATATTATGAAGGAGGCAGTCTCATACCAGCAGGCCCGCCACTAGCCAGTCATCCAAATAGCCTTCCACTTCTGCTGCCACTAGTGACCAGGAGGCCCCACCACAGGACTCACAGGCCACCAGCACCCACCCCCTGCAGAAGGTGAACCACCCACAAACGTTCCCTGTGATCCAGACAGAAGCCAGAGACATTTTCCAAGACCCCCACCAGGAAATTAGACTCTCCTGATTGTCCCTGTTGTGTCCACTTAGTTACCCTGTCTATCTTGAACTGCCATTGCCCCCCTTTCTATGTCCTCATGGACAATGCACCTGTGTTACAAACAGACTGGAACAATACCCTGGAATTTTTCTCCATCATCACCCCAGCCAATTGCATTTTCCCCTCTATATATTAGCACTTCAATAAACACCCTTTGATAAGAATCAATTTCGAGTATGTCATGTATTTCAAATATGTATTGAGTGAAACAGGTACAACCATTGCAAATTAACTGTACATAGAATGAGCATAGAATTAATAACATTTAGCTGGCTGCTGTGCTCCCACTAGGAGTATTTGTCAAATCACCAACATCTGCAAAATGAATAGTCAGTGGGAACAGTAAGTGGGCATGGAAGTGGGACATACCACCATGGCAATGCCACACAGAATACAACCAAAGTCATTGGAATGTAAAGTTGCACTTTCTCACCTGTGTGTCATTGGAAGTACTGACGGATGACAGATGTTCTGTTGTCCTCATCCTCATCCTCTACCTACTCATCCTCACTGTCCACAGGGTCCACTGCTGCCACAGGGGCATCTCCAGTCTCTTCCACCTGCAGAAAAGGGACATGGCATCTGAGAGGCAGGTTCTGCAACATGCAGCGTGCCACTACTATCTGGAAGACCTTCTTGGGTGAGTAGCACAGGGATCCACCTGTTAGATGGAGGCACTGGAACTTGGCCTTCAGGAGGCCAAAGGTTCTCTCAATTATCCTTCTGGTTCGCCCATGTGACTCATTATAACCTTCTTCTACCCTTGTCCTAGCATTATTCACAGGGGTTAGCAGCCATGATAGGTTTGGGTAATCAGAGTCACCTGCAAATAATGAGGGACAACATTTAGCCACACACTATCCTATATGGCCAACACCATAGCCATACACCAACATTTACTGGGTGGGAACCAGGGCTCATCTATTAGCCACATCCTGGGCCTCTGTAGGTGGGACATCACATTTGGGATGCTGCTGTTCCTCAGGATAAAGGCATCATGCAACAAACCAGGATACTTAGCATTGACGTGGGAGATATACTAATCGTCCAAGCACACCATCTGCACATTCATAAATGGAAACTCTTACAATTCCCGAACATCTGTTCATTCTGGCGGGGGGGTGAATGCAATATGTGTTCCATCAATTGCCCCTATTATATTGGGGATATGTCCCATTGCAGAAAACTCGGCCTTCACAGTGGCCCAATCCCCAACCTGGGGTGATGCAATGTAGCTGCACATGTGTTTTATCAGGGCAGACAAGACTCTTGTCAGCACAATTGAGAACACTGGCTGTGACATTCCTGCTGCCGAGCTCACTTTCACTTGGAAAGAACCAGTTGCCAGGAAATAGAGCACTGATAGAACTTGCACAAGAGGGGGGAATTACAGTGGGAAGATGGATAGCAGATATCAGGTCAGGCTCCAATTGGGCACACAGCTCTGTGATTGTGGTCCTGTCCAGTCTATATGTGAGTATTATGTGCCTGTAATCCAGTGTAGCCAAGTCCACAAGGGGTCTGTACACAGGGGTATGTCTCTATCTCCTATTCATCTGCAGCAGTAGGAATCTAAGGGACAAAAGAGAGAGGAGGCTGTCACAAACTGAACAATGGAGCCACAACAGGAGTCTGCAATCTGTAAACATGTTATGGGTATGTGTGATTTTTCCAGCATGTGCCTATTTCTCCTGTGACACAGCATTATTCCATAGGCCTGCCCCCCCTTGAAATGGCGTCCGCCTGTCCTGTGTGGAAGGACAGGTGGACATGAGGTAATGCCGCTGACGTTGTGCGCCGTGGCGGTAGGCGGTGGTGAACCGCAGTGCAATTCCTCATTGGTTATTATTGGGCCCTAAGGGGTACAGTGGCCAATGGTGATCTATGCCGGCGGTGATGGTATACACCGCCGCGGATGTGACTGCCATTTTCTATCCTATTCCTCACTTGTTTTCTGACCTTCCATAGGAGAGGACCTACACTGCATGTGCTGCTGTGACCTGTGTCTGGAACCTACCATGGCCCGTGTGACTGGGGAAAGGGCCCCAGCCTTCACTTCAGAGAAGTTGGAGGGACTGGTGGATGGGGTCCTACCACAATAAGGACTGCTGTATGGGCCTCCAGACCAACAGGCCAACAGGTTAGTACACTGTGGGCATGATGCATGTGGCATGACTGTATGGAGGTGTGTGTGAAGGTATTTTGGATGTTCTCTTGGCTGGGTACACATTGAGTGCTGGGCTATGTGTGTGCCAATAATGATGGAAACGGGTATGGTGGGCCGTTTGTGTTACTGGCTCTACTGTTTGTCTAATGGTGTTCTCCTGTGTGTATTGCCTCTGCAGGTCAGTGCCCATCAAAAGAAGGGTATATGGCGTACCATCGCCAAGGAGGTGCAGACCCTAGGGGTCTATGGCAGGCACAGCATCCACTGTCGCAAACGGTGGGAGGACCTGAGATGCTGAGCATGAAAGACCGTGGAGGCCAGGCTGGGGATGGCCTCCCAATGAGGAAGGGGTGCCCTTCAAACCCTGACCCCTCCTTCTTATGGCCCCCCTACTGGCAGTAGCCTATCCAGAGCTGCATGGGCACTTGAGGGCATCACAGCAGCCACAAAGGGTAAATACAGAGGCTGTCATTGAACAAAAAGGTTGGAGGGGTGGTATGGGTGGTGGGTGGGTGTCAGTGGGTGCCCCTAGGCCAGGCCAAACATAGCAGCATGTGTCCTCTGGTGGCTAAGGGTCTGAAGGGGAAATACTGCCTACCTAGCTTGTAAACATCCACTACTGGTCAAGGCTGCGTGGGTCCCAGGTGTGCTGCAGTTGGTGGTGTGTGCCCCTCCTCCTGCTTTGGTGGCTAGCAATATCACTGGTAGTGCAATGCATAGTGCGTAGGCCTGTCCCCTGTGTGTGAGGGTGCTGTGTACGCCAACGGTGGTGTTGTTGCAGTCACTGACCCAGCATATCCTTTGTCTCGCTCCCCCCTTTCTTGTTTTGTCATCCTGTCCTTATGTGCATGAGCATCATCTGGCGGAGGAGCAGAGGCACCGGCAACAGAGGGAGCTGCATCCCACAAGACCCAGGAGGCAGAGTCCACCGACGCTGAGGGCACCAGTGAGAGAGAGATGAGGGGAGCACCATGACGGAGACTGGAGGGGACAATACAGACTCTGATACCTCCTCCGATGGGAGCTCCCTGGTGGTGGTGAACACCTCTGTGACCACCCCAGCTACAGGTACAGCCGCCACCCCCCCATACCAGAACCACCCTCCCAGCAGCCCCTCAGCGAGTTGCCCGTGCCTGCTCTCCCAGGAGGGTGGGCATCTCCTTCACCCCTGTCATCTCAGGCCCTGCCCCAGAGAGCCCTGCTGCCCTGAGTGAGGAGACTATTGACCTCCTGAGATCCATCTCTGTAGAGAAATCTACCATTGTGAATGCCATCCAGGGGCTGGCAGCCCAGATGCAACAATCTGATGCATTTCTGGAGGTCATTCACAGTGGATTGGTGGCCCAACAGAGATCGATCCAGGCTCTGACCTCCTTTCTGATGGCAGCCATTGTCCATGTTTCAACAGTCCCCCCTCCAACTTCCACTTCCCAGTCCTTTTCTCCTCAACCCCAATCCATCCTAAGCACACAGTCAGGCGAGCATGCACACAAGACAACACCCAAGATTGTCACAGGCAAACACACGCACCACACTTCATCCCACAGACACTCACACAAACACCATTCAGTCGCAGACACAACCACATCCACTATTTCCACAGTCTCCCCCTCCTCCTCCACTTCTCACCCAGTTATGTCCACACTCACACCTGCATGCACTACATCATCATCCACTACCTGTGCCGTCACCACACCAAGCAGAACACACACCTCACCGACAGACACCTCCAAAATATCCATGCACACGTCCTCTGTGTCCTCTCCCATTGTATTTGTCCCCCCTAAAGTACACAAACGCAAACACTCAGACACCCAACAGCCATCCACCTCACAACAGCATACAACTGATGCACCTGCACCTAAATCCAGCAGGCAGACACCTCCAACAACCACTCATCCTTCACTCCCATTTCTTCTCCCTCTTCCAGCCCCAATGTCCCTAAAAAGCTTTTCCTTTCCACCATTGACCTTTTCCCTCCCCCTCCCCCATCCTGCACATATGGCCAGGGTATCAGGAACCCAGCCAAGCACCTCAGCCAAACAGTCCACGGGCCCAGGTCCATCAGCACCTACTTGTGGTGGAAAGGATTCCAGGCCACAAATGCTGAGGGGAAGGAGCCTGCACCAGCCAGCAACAAGGGGAAGGAGCCTGCACCAGCCAGCAAGAGTGGGAAGGAGCCTGCACCAGCCAACAGAAAGGGGAAGGAGCCTGCACCAACCAGGAAAAAGGGGAAATAGCCTGCACCAGCAGCTGAAACAGAGCCCCCACCGCCAGCCGTGGTTGTGCAGCCATCAGTGAGTGTAGGGGCTGAGCAGGAGCCTCCCACTACCACTACCACCACCACCACAGTGCAGCCATCGGAAGGTGCAGGGGCTGAGCAGGAGCTTCCCACAACCACCACCACCACAGTGCACCCATCGGAAGGTGCAAGGGCTGAGCAGGAGCCTCCCACTACCACCACCACAGTGCAGCCGTCACAGCCAGCAGATACAATATGATCCAGCCTCCATGGGCTGCTGTGTGGCCTGCCCCCATCAGAACCAGTGGGGAAATCACCCACTTGAGAGACTGTGGCCTTGCACTCCCAAGGACCAAGCACAGGGCATGTTACCCCCACAAGAACCAATGGGGAAGTCACCTACCTGAGAGATTGTGGCCTTGCACTCCCCAGGACAGAGTAATGGGCAAGTTGCCCTCTCCAGAACTAGTGGTCTTGTTTCTGCATCCAGCTGAGGTGCCCCCCCTCCCCCTGAGGTGCCTGCCTATTTGCCAACTGATGCCCCTGCAGTGTTCTCTCTGTATTGGTGCAGGGAACGAGTGGGGCCTTGGAATTTGCCCTGTGGCCATGTTGCCCCTGTGAACTGAGGATTGGGCAGTGTCCGTTTTTTGAGCATTTGTACATATCGATTGAATTATTACTTTTGATGTTGATCTCATTACAATCACTTTTGTCTATTCTTGTTGTCCTTGCATTATTCAGCCGATTTACTGGGATACATTGCTTTTCTTGTGCAGCTGGTTGTGTGTATGGTATGTGTGTATGGGGTGTGTATGGTGTGTGTGTGTGTATCACTCTCCTTTTCCTTCCCCCCTCCTTTGTGTGCTAGGCGGCTGTACTCACTGTGGTCATCTTCGCCACGTTGGTGTTCGTGGTGGAGCATAACACAGAAGATCATCGGGAAGACCTGCAGTTCGGGTTCCATGGCGGGTGGTTCTTCCCATGTCTCCAATGGTGAGTCTTTTCACTTCTGAGCTCTGTTTCTGCCAGGCTTTTGATGGCGTTGGTACCGCCCCAGAAAAGGTGGCGGTTCGGCATGTCATAATATGGTGGGCGGAACTTTGTCTTCTGCCTGGCTGTAGGCAGCTACTGCCGTGGTGGCTGTTGTTTCCGCCCTGTCGGTCGGTGTGGTACATTGGCTGTCTTTCGGAGATATCACCACCATAGTCATAATTTGGAGGTAATTACCGCCAGCCTGTTGGCGGTATTAGCGCCACTTTATCTCCGACCGCCAGGGTCGGAAATAGGGACTTAGTCAATGCTTTTCTTTCACAGTTCAAAAACAAGAGACCTATGTGTCCATCGACATGAATTGCAATATTTTAGTAAGGAGAAAAAAGTAAAAGGAATTCTAGGAAATATCCACTAACTATCTTTGTCAGAAGGCTCCCTTTTTAAAACTGAAAGCTTCCTATTACTGTAAGAACCAGAAAAAAAATGGGAAAAGGTCTTCTGGGAACCTCTTTTGGTCGGCGGATTCAATCAGCTTTAGCACCACCGTCTGCATTTTATTTCGGACTGTCAAACAACAGCTATCAGCTCGATCTTCAGATCAAAGGTGCACTGTCACTGCGGCTGTGATACTGATGCCATACGATTACTCGGCAGCCATCTTGAAAACTGTGTTAACTACGCAACAGAAATACAATATCAAAAGCAGAGCCTCTCATTAAAGTGAAAAGAAAACTCAAACTGATTAAAATTCTGTTGTGGTGTCGAATCCGGGATCTGTTAAATATGATGTTAAATATCAATACTACGATAGCCAGTAGATAATCTGATGTGCAGCATTGTCTCATTGTCTATTTATTTCTATTCCCGGTAGGTTTCCTAAGGCATCTGGAATAGACTTTCGCAATATGGTAACAACTTTTCCAGTGGGGCTTCTTGAGTAAAGCCAGTTGCCATGATGAAAGATTAGCGACCATTATGACTATAACTGTGCAGATTTTTTATTTTAAAAGCATAATATAACTTACATCCCACTTATTGTGCTTTCCATAGCCAGGCCAACTGAAATTAAAAGGGAGGAGAGAGAGTCAAATTATGTTGCAGGGTTGAGTATATTATGCAGCAAGAAAAGGCAAACTATGTTTCATAATGTTGCACATTTTGTAACAGTATTACTTCAATATGCCAGCGTTTTTAAACTTGGTAACACTGTCTGGGCATTGGTTGCACCTCATTAGTACTAGTTTAATAAATATAGTATTAAGTAGTAGCTTTGCAAAGGGCCTTCTGCTGTACAGCAACATGTCACTACATTTTTAGTAACTTTTGAACCGTCTGAGCTAGAAGCAAATTTATTTTTATTAAAATCTGCAGATTATGCGCAGATGACGAATAATATAGCAAATGCAGCAAATATATCATTATGTGAAAATCACCATGTGTGCACAATTATATAATTCCAGTGGCCCTGCCTGTAGCTCACAACATTTCCATTTGCAATAAGTGGTTACATGTACCAATAGTTTGGTTCACAAAATCAAAATTCTGATTTGTATTGGGTCACAATCTGACCTACCACTACCTGCTCGCATGAGCAGGACATCATGACTGTGGTCGCATTTTTAAAAAAGTCAACTTTTTTAATGCAGCCCGTTACCTTAGAAGAAGTGGGGTTGCATTTAAAAAGACCTATCTTTCTTTCAGAGTTGACAGTGGTCTCAAGGGCCCCCCTTCCCTTTGCAAATGGGTTCCTACCTTTTTTGAGGTTTACATACAAGTTCAATGTTTTGTGATTGAATTTCGGCGTAAAAACTTTGATATATACTTAATGAATCACTGTTTGGAAGGGACTCCACACATATGTCTATTCCAAATAATGATTTGTTATGGGTTTCTAAAGCCTTTTTGCGAGGTGGTAACCTATTATGAATCTGAAAATGGGTTTAATACAAAATAAAAAGCCATTTTGTGATTGCAAATCCTGTGATTTTGCGAATCACGGGTTTTACAACCTCAGAATTGTTTTGGACATCAGGTTCATACTGTTTTCTTACATGTATATTAGCCCAATAACTATCTTTTATGGGAGAGTTCATTCAAATGGTGAATAGAGGATCTCTAAGTAAAAAGCATCTGAAAAAAGTTTCTTTTGTACCCCAGACAACCCCTGCATAGCATTAAAAAACCATAGCCTCTAAGTTTAATTATGCATTCTATGTGAGACAAAAGCTACAGTATTATTAATGATGTCTTAGATAAGGTTGTATTTGCTATTTTAGAACCTTGGTAATATACTGGAGGCAATTGAAGTTCCATTGTTTCCTAATACTTTATTTTCTCTTTTTAGTAAATGTGAGTTCCATTACTATGTAACACTGCTTGTAATATCATATATTAACCATTTATTCCAGTCTGCCATTATCTTGCACCTCGTTTGAACCTTTTTCAAATTAAACTGTCACATGGTCGCACATAATGAGAATGAATGTAGTGGAAATTAATGATTCATTGGCTTCCAACAGTTGAACAGTTCTGTTTTGCAAACCTCACTCAGGTGCCATCACCAGAAGGCACCCATTTCATATGGGTCCATTCTCATTTCACCTGTACTGAACACAGTGAGGTTATATAAATAAGAAACTCCAGGAGAAGTTCTGCCACAGGAGATGTTGTGACAGTTTTTTTGATCCCATATTTGATTTATAAAATCTGCTGTTCCAGCACTGTCATAAAATCTCAGTATGTAACAGCATGGTAGCCTGTACTCAATGGTTGTGAAGAATCAGATAATGTCATCTATCTTGACCACATTTCTACACAACTTACATTTCTACTTCGGTAGCTCCTCATTCTTACTTCCAAACTACAACTGGGGTCACATACTTACTTGAAACCCAAGGCAGGGATACAGCCTTACTCTCACACCATAGTTAGCTCCTCATCTTTACTTCCAAGTCCTAAATAGGACTTGATCCTTACTACCAAACCCTATGTCTGGTTATATTCTTGCTTCCAAACCCTACTTAGCTTCTCATTCTTACTTCCAGATTATGGGTGAGGCTATATCTTTACTTCCAAACCCTACATAGTGCATCATTCATACTTCCAAACCCTCCATAGTGCCTCTCATTCTTATTACCAGATACTACATAGTGCCTCTTCTTTGCTTCCAAACCACAGGTGGGACTACATCCTTACTTCCAATCCCTAGGTAGCATTACATCCGTACTTCGAAACCCTAGGTAAGGCTGCATCCTTACTTCTAAACATTAGCCAGCCCTAAATCATTATTTCTAAACACTAGGTATAGCTACATCCTTATTTCCAAACCCTAGTGAGGGCTACCTCTTTTGTTACATTGGCAGAGTTAGAGATGAGGTACTAAGGGGCATATTTATCCTTCTATCATGCAGCGCAACAAGCCACTGTGCTGCACTGAGCTGTGTGAAAGGAAAGGGCATTATGTGGCTCATTCCTGTCCTTTCCTACCACTAGTGCACCCTAGCTGCCTAGTGCCAACGCAGGCAGGAATAAAGATATTTTGTCCTCATTACGCCTCACCTGGGGAGGCATAACCTTTTGACACATTCCCAAGTCTACCAGTAATGGTAAATCTGGGAATGCGCCAATATCCATGTATGGATGTGTGAGAACACTAACGCTCCACCCATGGAATGTATCCTTTGGGCAGAGCAACGCAAGGAGCGATTTGCGCTGCCTTGCGTTACTCTAGGTTTATCAAGCCATTCATGGACTTCAAGGTGGCCTTCAGTGGCTTGATAAATCTCACTCAGTTTTTTTGTCACCATTTTGTCTCCTTGCATGCCACAAGGGCGACCTAAAACCTAGATAAATATGGGCCTCAATGTATGTACGTGATCATTTAAGTGGAGCACTCTGCAGCGACTAAACCACAATTCGATTCTAGGGGAATGTGCTCTGTGCAGGTCTTGCCTTTTTAATGCTTCGATCTTAAATTTCATGCCTTACACCATCCGACTTGGACATTCCAAGAGTTACGGTACAAGCGACGTAGGTAGTAGTGTTACTAAGAAGTTATACCAAGTAATAATTTTAGAAACCCAAGGGCACTGTTGCGCATATCTTCCTTCTACATAGTTGCTATTATCGGGAACGCTAGAAACATTTACATAGTGCAATCTTTCAATTTGTACAAATACAAGTGTGGAAATATACATTTACAAATTTAAAAAGGCATTCACCAAAATATACTAAATTGGTGCATATGAAATGACTTTCGTCCTGGTCGTGCTTTGTACTATAATTATGTATTATTTTTTTGCCCTCGAATTAAAGTTTTGTCATGATCCGCTTCCTAAATGTCTAAAGGTGTCAAGACCCTACATGAGCCACTAAAAGCTGCTGATAAAATACCAAATACTCTTTGCTAGGAGTAGATCAAAATCACATTTACGTCCTAAAGCTAGTCCAAAACGTTACTGCTGGACTTGAAGAAGCACTTCATTGTTGGATACGCGCCACGCACACCACATAAGCTTGGCTGACGTTCAATCCATTTCCTCGTCACATTCATACACTACATCATATTTCAACTCTTCTCAAAATGAAGCTCTTCTACCTGACCAAACATTTGATAGTACTGGATAGCACAGCCATCACTATCAGAGCCATACATTTACCTTTACCAAGTAACAAATACCTGATTTAGGTGTTATTTTTTCCCAGTGGCTGGGCTCTGCAGACTGAGATAAAGGAACCTGTTGCTTACCATCCATGTTCTTGACAAGATGACTTCTCTTACCAAACATATCATCTCATGATGTTCTGCTTTTTATGCTATGACAAATTCCAAACTTCTCTTCCATGTCCACTGCCTGGCAGGCATGTTATATTCAGACTGCACCTCAAATCCCTGCTTAATAAAAAGAAAATGATTACAAATGCAGTGGGAATCCAATATATCACAGAATTCATTTTCCATGGTGATTTGAAGATTTTCTCTGACTTTCACAACTTTATATGTCATGCTCATATTAAGGTCCTTCACCTCAACATCAGTAATAACTTGGAAGCATGAGGCCCCTTGTGATATACATGAAAATGCGCAGAAACCAACACTGATCCTCTATGGACCCAAACTGACAGACAGAGACTGATATTGGAAACCACTGGATGGAACAATGGGAGGCTGAAGTCAGAAAAACGTCAGATGCTTGTGCTTCTGGACCTGGCATTAAATACACAATGAAACAGTTCACTTGTTCTTACAAATATTTTTTTATTTATTGTCTCAATGGGAGAAACGTTTCCCAAGTGAGAAACCCTTTGTTCTAGATCCTAAACAATTTTGTGTCTGTACCCTCCCCGTTTCCAGCCTAGACACAGTTTAACCAACAACTTTTAAAAGAGTACATATGCGGATTTGGAGGTGCCCAAAAGTTTCTGTATCTCACAGACTCACATGCTGTGGGTTCTGTAATGCTTTTTAAGGCATTTCAATCTGGAATTCCCATTCCACGCCAGTGTGACCAGATTTGCTTACATGTACTATTGCACCATATTGATTTAATGTTATGTGTGAGTCTTTCCCTGATGCCCCTGAAGGTAAGCAGGTGCATATCCCCACACAGTGCATCTAAGTATTAATTTATCCACCCACTTTCATGCATTAATCATTAAGTTAGTCACCCATGTACCAACTGATGCTGATATATCTGTTTATCATCACTCCCACAGAATTGTGTATTCCACATTCACATATGTGTGGATGGAGGACAGCTGAAGGACAGCTTTCTCTGATTGTGTATGTACTGCGTGTGCATTAACAGTATTTGTGCTTCTACAAATATTTCTTGTTTTTCAATTGATGCATGCATCTGTTGGTCTTGGTTCCTCAGTAGTTGAATGTGTATATTTGTAATTCTTAGGTTCCTTTGTATTAGAAATGGGTACCTCACTCTGTTGGAGGGAACCTGTACCACTCTTGTTGGGGTCACTCCCACGTGCCTTTTTGGGCACTTTGGTGCTGACCAAAAAGTCTGCCTCCCCATCAAGCTTCCTGGAGCCAGAACGCTTACCATCAACCAAGTGCTGGCACAGCTCTGTAAACAAAGATCAAACCAGTGCTCCTTCAAAATTCATTTCTACAGCTCGGAATAATCATCTACTTTGCTGCCCTTCACCCAGACCTTCAGTGCCTTGTTAGTATAGTCTAAGCAGTCCATTCAGCTCTGTGATGCAATCTTTTTTTTTTTTTTTAAGTTAATTTTGTTTATTCTTAATCAAATATTGCAAATATACAGAAAAAAGTATTGGTACAAAGTTATTACACTCCTTATCTTCACACAAGATCCTGGATTATTTACAAACTGATTTAATTTTCTTGTAAATATCTGCTTCAGCTCATACCTTTCGGGACTCAGATGTTTTTGACACAAACCCCAAAAAGCTTTTTGCTGTAGGCATAATAAATTATTACGAGCATTCTTTTCCTATCCTTCGATTGAACTAGGGAGCAGCCTCTTCTGCCTAAACCTGTGCTGCACTCTCAGAGCACTCGTCTATCATAGGCAAAATCTCCCAAAAACTATCCTTCGTCCCCAACACTTGTGCTGAAATATTCACAGAGACCGAACTGCCAAAACACATGCTCTTTGATAGCTACAGACAGGGCTCCCTAAAACAACTTTATTTGATGGTGAAATAGTGTTTGACTGCTTCTATGGATACTTTCTCCACAACATTTCCAACTGTGTCTCCTTTACAGTTGCAACACAACAAACTATTGAACGGCATTAATGAGTGCAAAATGTACATGTTGACAACGACTCCATGACTATCCAATCCCACAATCAGATTATGATTCATACACCTTCTGATGTGGCATATTTTCTACATTTTTGTATCATGAAGGAGTAGATGTTCCATTTTCTGACATCGTTCAGGCAAGCCCTGCACCTTGAGGCACTTACCCACAGATGAAGAAATACCAATCCATTTGCAGTGTTAGGTGAGCCAAGGTAATCCGTTCTCTCAGTTACTGCTGCTTAAAATAAGGCCACACTGGAGGGGCGGGCAATGTGTTTGTCCCTCAGTAAGGGACAGGAGAAGCAAAGGATTTTTAGTTGGGAGAAAAGGAGGATAAAGGGAATTAAGTGCAACATTACGCTATTTTCCATTTAGTATTTATATACAAAGAACAGGCCATCTGAACATGCTGTACAAAAGTGCATCCAATGTTTCTATGATCTGTATGATCAGCATTTGCAGAACGTAGACACGTGTCCTCCACTGTAGAAGAGTGAACACTTTGTGAGGGGACAATGAGTGATGTCTTTACAGTAATCAAAAGCAATGTTTTTTTATTTTACCAAGAAAACGAGGTGAACTGCCAAGTTCAACAGTACTGAAGGATGTTTTCAGTAGGTTGTGCTCATAATTAAACTCTGACTACAGTGGAAGGATTGTTGAAACATCTGTAAAAGTTGAAGACTTCGGACATGATTGTACTTAGGCCTCTTAAGTTTATAAAGGACCAGCACAAGAAACCTGCCTTTTTGCTTTTGAAAAAGAGTATATAATGATTAACTTAAAGACATTACTATATATGGCTTTGCGACCTTGTTCATAATCTCAGAGAATATCTGCATAGTTCAAGTTCTCAAAGCAAACTAACCATTAGCATCATTCTATAACCTTAATTTTCAAAGCAATTCAACTGCTCAGGTTCTCTTATGAATAGACATAGGTAAAGTTGCAATTTCAAGCTTAAATATCTTTTTGCGGGCATAATACCAATTTTACCAAAGGATGTCATGTAGCATAGACAGGAGATTAACTACAGGATCAGTGCATTCTCCATGGGCACAAACAGAAATTGGAGAGAATTAATGAAGTAAGAAAGATCTCCACAGTGGGGTCAGGTAAAGTGTTCGGCATCGGAAGTGCTACAGAGATATAGGATGGGCTTTCAAAATATGAAATAGGTAAACTTAGATTCTGCTGATTCCAAGAAATGCTGAACCTCTCAACTTTCCTTTGCCTCAGGACTGAGTACAGAATTATGTCAATGAGTTTGCTAAGGAAGGACATATCTTATAAGAAGATCTGTAGTTATCCCATAGAATTGAGGAAGGGTTGGTTTTGTCTGCTGAGCTGGGTATGATCCTGTTTGGACTGTTCAATCCACCAGAATCTCTGTGCTGAGTTTTTAAAAAAGAAAAGTGGCATTAAGCAGCATGCATTCCTTAAAAGTAAATTACAGAGAAAGATAGTCTGCAGGTCTGCACAGCCTAAGACACACCTTGAGACCATGTGTTGAAGTTAGTGGGGACGCACAATCATGGCTGAAAAAGTTCAATTTCCAGATGCATTTAGCTCAAGAGTTTTGGGGCCGAGTACATCAGCTTCTGAAGCGATGTAATTTATTGTTTGAAAAACAATCAGTTAAAACTATTCATTGTGGCTGGGTAGTCTCCCTAGGCATCTACCAATTCAGATGCAGACTGGGAAGACATGAGGCCCTCTTCAGAGGAAAGCAGAATCATAACATTAGGTTTGTTTCAGTTACAGAGAGGAGGCTTTTACCTTTCCATCTACATTTTAAAGACTGTTATATTTCAACATATTTCTGTCACTAAATACTTGGATTTGAATTCCATCTAAACCACCTTACAACATTGGCAGTTTAGCACTGTTCAACTCACCAGTGCCACATTTATTGAGCAACCCAGGAGAAATAAAGTACCAATCCCCTGAACAGGATGAGGAAATGTAAAAACCAAAGACATATTATTAGAACTAAAACCATAAAGAAACTATTCTCTGATGTAAAATTCACTATTACTTTAATTGAAAACATGACTATTCATGAATAGGTTAAGTAGTCATAGGTGGGAAGAAATAGGAGGGGGTGGCGGAACGGAGGATCTGTAGCTTTTAAAGAATATGCAGTGCCAAAGAAGTTTAAATGTTTTCTGATCATCCTCCCAAGTAGCGGAGACATCTCACGCTTGTGAACCCAAAGAACAGCTGCCTGTGATATGCTTCTTACAATTGGAACAAAACCCACAATGAACTTAAAGGGCCGATAAAATAATTTTCAGTCTTGTTCTACCACAGACCATATGAGGGACGTCACACCTCGGACTTCCAATGAAGCAAGACTAGTTAAAAGTCTACACGATAGGAAGGTAAAAATATTCCAAAAGTTCTAAGTGTTAGGCGAGTGTCCTTCACATAAACTCTTACCACTCAATCCACCCTCGTTAGGGAGTGCAAACACTTTTTGAGAATGAGGGAGAAAAGGTTTAGTGCAAACAGAATCCTAAAAACAGAAAAAACAGACAGACACTTTTGAAAGCCTCTGAAGATCATCAGTTAAACAAATACACTCTACCATCATTGGAAATCGGTACATGTGGTGGATGGAGGGTCTTCTATCTCAAATATTAAGGTCTACTGTTATGGATTATACAATAATCGTTTAACCAATTTCTAAGTCGTAATATTGTACCATCTGCAACCCTTGAAGCTCCAATTGTTGAGAATTTTGCACGTTGTAAATAAAACAATGAAAAGAAGGCCAGTCTATCAACTGGACCAGGTCCTATGAAGTAACAATAAAAAAAAGTGGACAGAATGGTAGTAAGCTTGAGTTTGCAATAAGCAGTAAGGGAATGGATTCTATTAGCATCCAGATTAAACTATTATGGATATACAGATAAGAGGACAGAGGTGAAGGAACAAAGGCAAATCCCGATGTAGTCGGATGAGGAAGTAAGTTGAGACCTAAATGACTGAATACTGCCATCAAAAAGATATCTTGTGAACTAAGACACACATTACCAATGCAGCAAGGTCAAAAAGAGACAGACTAGGAGACATACAGACAGCCAGACGAAGAGACTTGCATGACTCAACCACAGAGTCAAACTGGCAAAATAATACGTAGGGCCGAGTTCAAGGATCCAATTTATGTATCACTCTTCAATGTCAAGTTCCACATTCTCTTTTCTGTTTGCACTCACATCTTGTGCATAAATTGGTCGAATTATTTGGGCAGTATAGATGGGGAATTAATGCTTACTTTTTTCCAGGTACTCTCTGCCTCCACGCATGACAAATTCCATGGAACGGTAATAACATTAAGGGACTGTCCGTGCACTTCTCATTTCAGTAACTAAGAGAGCCTGGTGAAAACAGAGTACGGATCAAAGGCAAAGAAGATTGCTGCTATAAGGATGAAAATTCTACTAATGCATAGTGCCTTACATAACTGCAGAATAATCACTCTCCAACCCCTACACAGCTTATTTCCACTGCGTAGCCATCTACCCATCTATTTCTGAACACTGCATCATTACCATACGTTTTCTGTTTATGCTTAATGGGTGCTTATTGCTCCATTTGTTAACCCAACACCACACTCATGTTTAGTTATTTATATCTAGTTTAGTGTTCCATTTTGGTCAGTTAGGGTGCTCTCGACACCCAGACACATTTTTACTACCCACGTGAGGGAAGCTACATACCACAGATACTATGAAAATCAAATCAAGTTTGGTATGTGAAAACTTTCCCATTAATCAGCGCCTTTCAGAAGGTTTTTTTTATTTGTATCTCTAGCTTACATTGAACCTTCAAACCCCATTAAAAAAAACAACAGGTAATTTAGGATAGGCATATATTTCCAAACTAACTGAACAATAAATAAGAACAGATACAACGCCTGTAAGAAAAAGAAAACCGCTATTGTATTAGCAAACCTCAAATCACCATCTACCAAATTGTACCCCAAAGTATTCTTTCTCTCACACACCCACACACCTAAAAAACACGTAGACCAAACATTCCATCTTCATCAGTTGACAAAAGCTGTGTACATAACCATACAGATCTTAACCGCAAATTCATTCAAGAAACTCAGATCATTGCTGAGCATTAGGTGGACCTGAGTAAACTTCTGAGTGAGAGTTTTGGGTGGGTGTCAGTGCCTGAGCCTACCATACAGGTCTAAATGGACGCACTCTGAGCACTTCAAGAGACTATCAGAGCAACAACTGCTCAATTGCTCAGTGTCTGGAAAAAAACAGTCATGGATACTACTGAGCTCCGTCTGAAGGGTCATTGGAGGCTTCGGGTATTAAAGCATCACAAATGTCACAAGTCCCTCTACATCACCTACAAATTTTTATTCTACCTTTCTCCTTGGTTCAGTTTAATTCATGAATTTATAAAAATGAATTAAGTTAAGAAAACATCAAATATCAAAAAGTAAAACTCCAATGATTCCCTCACTGTAGTCCCAAGTCCCACAGACGCTTGCCTCATCATTAGTGAGCCACCTTACTTTCAAGTGTTTCTGGATGACTATTTTGAATCTGGAGGTGGTACCTGAATCTCACCCCCCCCCAAGTACTTCCCCCTTCACCTTCGCCTGTTCTCCGGCCAGGGGCAGCCAAGCTAGAAGGCATCTCCGTGGGAGTAACAGGTTCCCATTTAATGCCCCTCAAAAACGGATGGCATTGAATTAGATAGGCATTTAATTTCAGAGGCTTAAAATAAAAAATATTGGATTGAGATGCTCCATTTGCTTCCAAATCGTGTTCACTGGAGTAGTCTTCAGGTCTTGCAAGCTTCCAGGCAACACTATTCAAGGAGATCCTCATCCGAATCGTCGTGGTAACCAGTCTGTTTATTTACGTCAACAATACTTGTGTCCAGAGAGTCTGTTCCGGTTGCCTCTGCATGTTGCTGAAGAATTGAGTATCGATGGACCAAAAATCTGCCACCACAGACATATTTCTTCACGATCAGCACAGCAGCAACAACTGCAACCAGCAGCACGCCTACCACCGAGAGGATGACTAGGATGTTATTCTGAGAAACCGCAACCTTGGACTGCGCATTAGTTACAATGGCACTGGGCTGCAGAAGATCACTACTACATTTCGCTTTCAGGTTCTTCTCCTCCCTGCTTGGGTTAATGCCACCTGTACATCGGTCACCAGGTAGTTTACGATATCCTTTGGTTATCAGAAGCTCTTCTCGGCCAAAGAGGCAGAACTCCAAATCATGACCCTTTAGTTCTGGTTGCTCAATGCACTCAGATTGGTTCTCTACACGGAAAAAGCCAAAATCACAAAGGTAGTCTTCCAAAGTGCAGGCACATGTAGAGGGGTTTTTAGAAACACTGTAGTCCCGGCCGTTCTGACAGTAAGAGGTCTTGCGGAGCCTCCTCTATTGCTCCTCATAGCCCAGAAGGCAGCCGTCTGAGGGATCGGCAAGGTTACTGTAGTGAGCCAACCAGGAGATATAATCAGAGTCACCACAAGGTCTAGTCACTAGATCTTTGAAGTCGATGGTGTAGGAGACCCACTGGTGAGAGAAAAAGGAGTGGCTGTAGCCCCTGACACTAACAATCATTGCTTTTGCTCCAGGCTCGGTCGCTAGGCCAGTGAAGTAGATGGGCTCCTTAGAGAATGTGAAGTTAGACCAGCACTGACCCTCGTCTGTAGAGAACTTTATCAAACTGATGGGATCGACGCTCTTCTCAATTGCCACAATTATCCCACCAGAGTCCAAGATGGCGTAGTGATGGGGTCCCCTTAGAGTCTTGCTCCATGTATAACCTCCGTCATCAGATATGTACACATCTGGGCTCAATACAGAGATGGCATCACCAACACCTTAGTGGGAAGGGTATGCCCAGACGTGGGTCCCGTGCTTCCCATGCCACTGGATTCAAGCTAGCCTGGCTGATGAGGGGTGAAACCCCGAAACCGGTCCCAGGATGCTTGTTTCCGGTCCAGTGAGGACCTGGCTTGGCAGTTCGGTCTGGACTGTTCCCATGAGGAACAGGGTCAAGACTGATTTGCATATGGCTGGGTCCAAACTGGGGTGGCATGGTGAGCAAAAGAACGATGGATTAAACCCAGATCAATGACTGGGGGTGAGTGTTTGACAATGTTCAGCATTCCGTCCATCACTTGTTGTTTTTGCTTTGTCGCCCATAGTGGGAAGGGTATGCCCAGACGTGGGTCCCGTGCTTCCCATGCCACTGGATTCAAGCTAGCCTGGCTGATGAGGGGTGAAACCCCAAAACCGGTCCCAGGATGCTTGTTTCCGGTCCAGTGAGGACCTGGCTTGGCAGTTCGGTCTGGACTGTTCCCATGAGGAACAGGGTCAAGACTGATTTGCATATGGCTGGGTCCAAACTGGGGTGGCATGGTGAGCAAAAGAACGATGGATTAAACCCAGATCTATGACTGAGGGTGAGTGTTTGACAATGTTCAGCATTCCGTCCATCACTTGTTGTTTTTGCTTTATCACCAACACTGCCATGAGCTATGACTATCCCAACAGCTTCAGGTTCAGAGAGAGGAGGCATGGGGACATTCAGGTCCTGGGAGATGCTGTATGAAGCGTGAATGTGAAGAGAGCACTCATCCTTATTCTTAGCAGTGGAATCACAGGTACTGCACTCTGGCTTCCTCAGTGGGCTCCACTCCCCACCCCGGTCAAATGTGATCACAGACTGAATGGAGTTATCTTCTGAGAGCACACTGGTGATAAAGACCCCACGCAAAGAAGTCACATTGGTGAAATCAGTATCTCCCCTGGTGGCCGTATACAGGTGCCGCTCCAGGGACTTCGAGTAGAGGATACCTCTTTCATCTGAGGTGTAGATCGTGCCATAACCAGACTCCCCTTTCTCATCCACATGCATGAACACAATGTCATCATTAGCTGCAAGAATGGGGTAGAACTGTTCATGCCCCACTGCTGGCAATTGTGCCATGGTCCATGTGTCACTGTGATCCTGTGAGACGTGGATTCGTCGTGTATTTCCCTGTTCCGTCATCACTGATGCAAAGAGGAAGCGTGCACCTAGACCAAAGGAGTAAACCTGCGATCAAATGGACTTGAAGGTTTTACCCAGGTCTTTGGTTTGTTTCAATTCAAGAGCACCAACGTCTGCTTTGCAGGAACTGTTCACTGATGTTGTAAAGAAAATGGAATCATCAAGCCCCCATTTTGCCAGACAGACGTTCTTGTGGATTTCTTTCCACTCTGCCCCAAAGTCCTGAGAGATCCAGAGACTGTAAGTGGTGCTTAGGACAAGCAGGTAATCTTTCTTCGAGTGATGAAACAAGATCTGGGTTAGAGGGTAGAAAGGAAGGTTGGTCAAGGCAAATGATTTTGCAAAATTGTTAGATCTGAAGATCCGCCCATTCAGACTCCCTCCTGAGACATCTGCTGTTAGGATTACCGTGCCAGAGTTCTCAGGGCCAACAGCAATTCCAAACACGGTGCGGATAAAAGTGTTGTTGATAAGGGGAGTGATTTCATCAAAAGTCTTCCCAAAATCATTGCTGCGGTAGAGTTTGGACTGTGCGAAGCTCATTATCAAGAACGGCACTTGGAATGTGGTCAATACAAGAATTACCCCGGTGCCATCTCCAACCCACGACAGCGAGACTGAGCCACCCAAATCATCAAAGGTGCACCTGTGGGTGTTGTCCTTCAATTTTGCCACCTCGGTCTCCTGGACATCCAAATTCTCGTTGCAGAAATCACCGCTGTCTTGAGCTATGGCGACTCCTAACTGCAGCACAAGTAGAAATGCCCCCCAGGCACATAGTCTCGGGGGGGTCCGGTAACAGACTTATCATCTGTGATGCAATCTTGTGACTGACCCTGATCATCTGTCAGTATTTCTCAGGTGTCATCCCAAATTTGTTGATTAGTGTGGTTTTCATAGCAGTGTAGTGGGCCTGGACCCCCACCTCTAATGTGAGAAACTACCATCCAAGAACTCCTCTGGCACCTTGTGCACTCTTAGAGCCACTAAATAGATTGCAAACCATTTGTCTATGTCATCCCCTACCACATACCTGTGCCAAAAATCCTTGGGTATCTAGACTCTTGCTTCTGTAGAAGAACTGCAGGTATACTGCCAGTTTACTGTTGCTGGAACCCACTTGTTTTGCTCTGAGATTCAGCTCTCTGAGGTTGAGCTCATAGGTTAGTTACCTCTCCTCCATGGCCAGACTCCTGTCCTCTGGAGTGTGCTCTAATTTCGCACGCTCTAGCTTGAGCTTTTTGTCCTCCCTCCTGTCTATTAGCTCCTCTGGGGACAAATTCTTGGAGGAAACACTGCTCCCTGCTCTGGGAAACACCACGGCTTCTAGCACATTGTTACCCCCCTCTACAGTCAGTTCCAGAGCCATATCAGACTTCAGAATCAAGTCATCTTCCTCTTCAGGAATTTTCTACTTCTTTTCTGGGATGTCGTCCCCTGCAATCTGGGTTTTTGTCCAAGCTCTCAAGGCTTTCTGCAGCTCCACCTTCCTAGTGAAGCCTCTTGTAGAAACTTGAAAATCCCTGCAAAAATCGCTCAGCTGAGACAAAACGTAGACCTCTAACCTGGCCAATTCAAATCAATTCCTGTAAATGCAGGCACTGCTTTTCCAGAGTGAGATATAATTTAGCAGGAAAAACTCAAAAGGCCAATCAGGGAGAATTGACAAAAAATCAAAAGGGTCATAGTATTGATTTGTAGTGGACAAAGAGTTATTCTATGGTATTACATAAACACAAGTCCTGTTCTCACCGCTGGTTACCAATGTTAGAAATTGGGTATCTAGTTGTCAGGGGTAAGCGCCCAGTCCAAGTGGGGACCACCAGTCTCCTCAAGGTAAGTCAGATACACACTAAAAGATAACATGCACTCAAGTTCTGGTAGCTTGGCACAAGCAGTCAGGTTTATCTAAAGAGGCAATGTGTAAAGTATTTTTGCAACACACATACAGTAACACAATTAAAAACACCACAAACAGACTCCACACAGATTTAGAAAATAGGCAAAAATTATATAAATAAATCAAGGCCAAAACAACAAAAATCCAATAAGTAGAAGTTGAGTGATACATTTTTAAAGAATAAAAAGAGTTCTAGTGCTTAGAAGCAAATAGTACATTAGGGGTTACTTAAGGTCACGCTGGACCTGGACAAAGCCAACAGTGCAAGCCGACCATGACGGATCATGAGCCAGGTACAGGAGCCACACAGGGCCGGGGAACAGAGTACCTTGATCCTGGTCACAAACACGTTATGGTTGATTTTCCTCACACAGTGCTGGCGATGCATCAGTTCCAAAGGCGAAGAGCCGATGCTCTGGGTTTCTCCCTGCAGTGAAGGGATGCATCAATCTTCCTTCAGGAGTGGCAGCGATGCAGTGGTTCTGATGCAGTGTTGATGCATTGATTCCGAAGCCAATGTGCCAGGTTCCTCCGTGCAGTGAAGGGTTACGCTGATCTTAGGGTCACTTCCAGTAAACTGGGCACGAGGAGCAGGCATAGAGAATTTGATACCCTTGAGTCTGTAGCAACAGGAGAGAAGCCAACAAGCCCTTGAAGATCACTTAAGGTGCAACGCAGAGTCCAGCTCTTCCTCAGCAAGGTTAGAGAGAAGCATGCAGCAGGGCAGCACAGTAGAAAAGCAATCCTTCCAGGATAGAAGTCCAACAGAGTGAAAGTCCTTGATGCAGCACAGCAGTTCTTTTGGTAGACTCCAGTTGTAGGTTCAGAGGTGTCAGATGTGGTGAGGTCATAGATCCAGTAAATATAGTCAAATGTGCCTTTGAAGTGGCAGTGACTTCAAAGATGGGTCTTTAAAGTGCACAAGTATACTTTCTTCCTCAGTCCTGGCTCCAGACTATCAGTAGGGGGTAATCAGCCCTTTAGCCCTTTGTGGGGCCAGACACTGCTTATTCAAATGTAAGTGTCAGCCCCTCCCGCCCTTCCTGCCTAGCAAGAACCATAAGAATACAAATGCCTGCTCAGCCACACCTAATCTTCCCGTGTTTGTAGCTGTCTAGAGGGAATGCACAAACTATAGCTGTCACACACACCAGATGTCGATTGGCGACAGACTGCAGGCACACAGAGCTGTATGAGCAGAAAAATGGCCACTTTCTAAAAGTGCATTTCTGAAATAGTAAGGTTAAATCCAACTTTACCAGTAAAGAGAGTCCTTACCATTCCAATTATGCGAAACATGATATAGCTACTCCTTCTCATGGATGTTGTGCAACTTTGTGTGCCTGCACTATATAAGAGTCAGATATATGGGATTCTTCTTCCTTTCAGTAAAGCAGTGACCTGTGCTTATCTCAGTAACAGTCCTGGGGCACATTTACTAACATTTGATACAGTGCAGTGTAGCAAGACAACTTGCTGCACTGCACCAATTAGGGAGAGTATGAATGTGCCACATTTACTCAGATATGGTGCATTTGTGCTGTCTCTCGGCGCTGCCACAGTAGTAGCTGCCAAGTGCCAATGCAGGCCAATGCAGGGCCATGCAGGCAAACTTTCACCATGGTGCTACACCTTCCTAGGGCAGAGTAGAACAAGCAGGATCTTGTGCTGCCTTGTGTTACTCCAGATTTACTATGCCAAGCAGAACCATGCAAGGTGGCTCTGTGTGGCATAGTACATTTCACTTAAGAGCTTGCATTGCCCTTGAGTCACCTTGTCTTATGCTTTAGTAAATCTGGGCCCGAGGGGCAGATTTACTAAAATTTGATGCAACATAGCAGGCAACTTTCTGAGTGCATCAACTGGAGAGTGCAGGAATCCCTCATATCTACCATGATGCGAGGCATACCTGCTCTGTCTCTGAGCTGGCACACTGGTGTCTGTCAATCGCCTACGCAGGCACCTTTGCATCATGGTGCAAGCCTTGCAAGCAGGATTGCTTTTGTGGAAGAAGAAACACCTTCCAGCAGAAAAACAATCCTCTGAGCTTTTTTCCTCTTTCTATTTCTCCTGCAAAATGCAGCACACAGAGGAAATAACAAGTAAAATAATCATATTTATCCTCATTAAGTCTCCCCTGGCACAGTGCTATATTTTGACACATTTGTAGGTTTATTAGTGTTAATATATATGGGACTGCACCAAAAACCATGGGTGGATGATTGGGAACACCCATGGAACATCCTCTCAAGGGAGAGTAACGCAAGGTAGCAACTTACGCGTCCTTGTGTTACTCCAGATTTTCTACGCCACAGAAAGTCATGCAAGGTGGCTTTGCGTGGCATAGTAAATCTCACCTAGTAAATCCAGGCCGTAGGGTTTACTGAGCACATCTAGCATGATGTTATCATAACTTTACTTCATGGCCTTTTTATCTGGAGTCATTACGTACAAGGAGTTAAAATTGGGAAAAATAACATCACCAATAAGTTTTAAGTCTTTTACTTTTCATATTTTTTACTATGCAAGTAAGTATTTTCTTTAAAGTTTGAAGTCACATTTTTTTAACTTTATATGTATAAACTATAAGTTTGAAACAGCTCACTATAACTCGAGTCCCTGCCATGCACAGTTTTCTCATCAATAATTTCACTGCAAATGTTGCAGTGATATTATGAATGATGTCATAGAAGATGTCATGAGGAACGTTAATATGTGGGGTAATTAGCAGTGCATGGCAAGGGCACAAGGTATAATTACTTTAGGGCGCAAGTCATAGTTACTTGAAATAATTATATAACTATAAATACTACATTTTTATGGTTTTGTGTGTGTGAAATCTGCTCCTAAATATAACTTCCCTGTAAACTTAGCTGTTTTCAGTGAATTTCTAAGGTTTTTTAATGCTATTTCCTAATTACAACATCCATGTAACCTGGGTGTGTGAGGGGTATGTGAGCGTGTATGTGACTGGTTGTGTGGATGTACAAGTGGGTGTGTGAATGTGTGGTGGGTGTCTTAGTGCATGTGTGACTGGCTGTGTGAGTCTGCGAGTGAGTGTGGTAGTGGGTATATGAGTAGGTGGGTGTCTGTGTGAGTATGTGAGTGGTTTTATCGGTCTGGGAGGGGGTATGTGAGTGGCTCTACAGGCGGGTGAGTGGCTGTGTGATTGTATGAGTGTGTGAGTGGGTGTATGAGTGGTTGTGTGAGTGTGTAAGTGGGACTCTGAGTCCTGTGTGGGTCTGTGAGTGGCTATTTGAGTGACTGTATGGGTGAGTGATTGGTTGTGTGGGTGGGTAAGTGGGTTTGTAAGTGTGTGAGTAGGTATGTGGGTCTGTGAGTGTGTTTGTTTTTTTTACAATTGGGGCCTGGATTTGTGGATCTTCCCAAATCCACCAAAACCCAGATACTCGCGCACTCAAAATAAAAACAAATTTAGACAATTTCTTGTCCATGAGGGGTTCTTCAGGAGACTCCACCATTAGTCCCATGGGATGAAGGTACCTCTACTCTGACTCTGACCCCTTCTATCACTTTTTAATTTTATTTTCCCCACTGTAAACCAAGTCCCGGTAAAAAAAAATGGTGGCAGCAACTTTCCTCTAATGTTGTGGTCAGCCAATCACAGCATTGCATTTGCCTTGTGGATCCGCAAATCCACCTACATCCATGGAGGATCTTCAGAGGATCCTCATCACTAGATATCTGTATCTCTTTTTTCTTCAATAACTCTAAAACTACTGAATGGATTTGCACCAAATTACAAAAAGCACTCTTTCTGAACCAAGATCTAGCTTTCTCTCTAATTTGGTGTATATCCATTCAGTGGTTTGGGCTGCAGCCATGTCTAAAGTCCCTATGGGAAATTGCATTGGGAGAGCACGTTCTGGGACCCCAAGTTTTTCTCAGCTCACTCTTGATGAATCACCAGATAACTTTCAAGAAAGCAGCTGAAGTGAGTGATGTACTAGGTTTGAAGCTTTTGTGTGTGAGAAAGGGCCTCTTTTGACATGGTAGCTCCCACGATTTAAAGGAAAATTATGTGTATTCAAACTGTAGATGCCCTGGGCTAAACAGGTTCTTACAGCCAGATCTTTTTCCCCAAAATGATACTATGCTTGGCACTTCTGCCACCCCCACAAAATGGCTTTTTAAGTCCCTAGTATATGGTACCCCTGGTACCTTGGGCATGGGTACTGAGAAGGAACCGCCAGAGCTGCAGCACCAATTGTGCCACTCTGAGAGGTCCCATGCCAGCCTCATGCAGACTGCCATTGCAAGGTGTATTTAAAAGTTGCAAACTTGATATGGCCCTCACCAAGAGTGCCATGCCCACTCACACTGCATGTAATATAGGTAAGTCAACCCTCTGGCAGGACTTCCAGCCTTAAGGCAGGGTGCACTATAATACATGTGAGAGCATATGTGTGAATAAGCAAATATGCCCCTACTGTATCTTTGCAAAAGCTTAAGGTATAGTTAGTGTAAAGGGAAGCCATAGCAAATACATGTGTTGGACACTTCTCATTGTGAGTTCCCCGGCTACATAATGGCCCATCTGAATACTGGGTTCTTTGGTACCAAACAACTCAGAATAATAAACCCACAGTGATTCCAGTGTTGGATTTACCATAACAGTATCCTGAGGGTACCTTAAACGTACCCCCTGCAAACTCTTAGCCAGCCTGCCACCACCAGACAGAAGTCTGGAGTCCTAGGGTGAGAGCCTCTGCTCTCAGGAGGCACAACACAAAGCCTTTCCTGTGTGGATGTGTTACACCTCCTCCCCCAGGCAGGCACCCTGCACCAGCGGTCAGCTTCAAAGGCTTTATTGCCTTTGAAACTGATCCCCGCCTCTGCTGCTAGCAGAAGATGTCTGCTCAATAGTTTCTCCCTCACTTTGAGTAGGAAAACAAGCAGGAAAACTTAGCCAAAGTACGAGGAGTGCCCCCTCTCAGCCTGCACTACCCCTCAGGTCTGGCAGGCAAGATGACTAATCCATTTCATTTTCTTCCATCTTGAATGGTACAAAAATAGCCAACCAAGGTTAGGGATGTGGCCACTTCCCACAGTAAGCAGTCACATAGTGGGTGTAGCCACCCTAAGTAGGTGGCCCATTGGCCGCTAACAGGCCACTAAATGCAGGATTTAGTGGGCATTTCTAGACCTACAGATCACATTTGACAGACACAAGAAGATCATGAACAAATATGACCCAAGGGACAAGCACAGAAGCCCTGCTGCAACAAGAAAAAGGTACCAAACCCTTCCTGCTGCTCTTAGGACTCGACAGTCACCACTGAGGTGTCACCCCGAAACCTGAAGGACTCTAAAGGGGACCTGCTGGACATACCTTTAAGTGCACCTGTGCAGTGTGTTTCCAAGTGGTCCCCTTCTCTATTGTGCACCAGCTCCAAGACTTTCAGCCAGCAGCTGCTCCTGCTTGAACCAGGAGCTACACAAACTTCTCTGGCTGGCCCACAAGACCTCTCGATTACCTCGACCTAAAAATAAAAGTTGACACTTGTGAGAGCATTGCCTGATTTTATATGCATTTTTAAAGATGTTCTCATTCATTCCTATAGCTCGTAATTACACATAAAAAGCATATATTTTCTAAACTTTAAAAAATCCTAACAAAAGAAGTACCTATCATATACTGATCATCTTGGCCTTGAAAAAGTTCTAAAAATCTGAATTATGTGTGTAAATTGACCTTGAGTTAATCTTCCAAGTGTGTAACCACATTTATTGATAGTGGGTACAATAAATGCTTAGCACATCTTCAAGATAAGCTTAACTGCTGGCCCACACTTTTACAAAAACAGAACATTAGGTGGTCTGCTTTTTTCCTCTGGATACCAAAGTGGGGTTGCTTGGACTCTCTGCACAGTGCACCTCATTTTTGTTCACTATAAAGAGAGCCAGCCTCCTACACTCATGCACTTGCAGTACCCTTTGACAAGCACTACATAGAGTATACCATTCATAAAGGAAGTAACATACATGTTTCCGAACCATAGATCTTCTGTCTCACCACTTGGAGAGTGACACAAAGACTTCAACACTCAGGCACATACTGTGAAATTACTTCTGTATGCAGTAGTATCAAAGGCAGTTCAAGACAGACCCGCATATACCTCTATCCCCTATCACAGGCACTAAGGTATTTATTCAGCCACTAATATGCCCATTTAGAAACCATAAAGGTACAAAAACATAGAGCAAAATACAAGCACATTTACACTTACATCTCATAACTCTTACGTTGTTATGTATGCGGACAAGTACGGCTTTAATCATGGCTGAGGCCCAATACTGCAGAGCCTGTGTTTGCACTCTCACTGCCCACACGAGTTGGTCTCTAAAAGTCTTTAGTCAAGACTTAAACCCACATTTTAGTAGAAATAACTCTGACAACTATTTATATTGCTAGCTAAATAATTAAAATATTGAATGTGTAACTATATAATTAAACCATAAATCTACCTTTTTTGTTGCTTTTCAGATGTAACCTTCAACATAACTATTTAGCCTTACAATGCAGTCAAAAAGTAAGTGAAGAAAGAAACTGAGACAACAATACTATCTCCTAACAACTGAGAAACAACAGGGGAGTACAGAAAAAGTACTAAAGGAGAAAAGAGCTGCTTGTAAGAGAACAAGGACAGTTCTTAAAATAGTATGTGGTCAACTTGAAAGACAGCAAAATGAAGTATATTAAAAAAAACAATGTGTGAGATCAATTAAGAAAGGAATAAAAGAATCTGATATAAGAAGTAAAAAAATCCTACAATGAAGGACAGTTTAACCAGAAGGCAGCACCAACTAAAAAAAACAGAGTTAGAATGATTCTTAGCTGAGTATTTCAGAACCAAATGAGGCACATGAAGAAGTATAGTATACATGAAGAAAATAAACTGTAGTACATGAGGAATGTACTGAGGGTGTGGTTGATAAGACCTTTACTCTGAAATGAAAGCTATTTATTCTATCATGAGGTTATTTTAGCATTTACACAGGCATGTTATTTAGTCCTGGGCCTGAGGCCTGTGCCCCTTGGAAAATGGGTTACTGGTAAGGGCAGGTAGGTACCTACACCTAGCAACAAGCCACTAACCTCCACTTAGGTCCAGTTAGGTCTCAGTAAATTAACCCCAGCTCAACCCTTGGTAGCTTGGCAACGAGCGTCAAGGCTTAACTTCGGAGACAATGTGTAAAGCATTCAAATATCACAAAACAGTAATTAAATAAAACACAGGAAACAGTTTAAAAATCCAAAACCAATTTATAAAAATAGTTTATATTTTTATCTTTAAAATGACACAAAAACGAATAAAATCGGATAAGGGGAACTGGAGATATGAATTTTTAAAGAATTATTATTTTTCTAGCGCTTAGAAACAAAAAGCGCCAATCGGGTCATCTGGTTGCACCTCGACCGGGGCAAAGTCAAAGTTTCAGGCTGACCGCGATGGAGCCCTGCTCGGCTACAGGTCGCGGGAGGCCTCGGTAAAAAGTTACCTTCTGACTTAGGGGGTCATTCTGACTCCCGCCGGCCGCGGTATCCGCAGGGCCGGCGGGAGCCGCCAGAATACCGCTGCGCAGTCACAAGACCGCCGCAGGTATTCTGGGTTTCCCGCTGGGCTGGCGGCCGACCGCCAAAAGGCCGCCCGCCAGCCCAGCGGGAAACACCCTTCCACAAGGATGCCGAATGGAGCCGGCGGAGTGGAAGGGGTGCGACGGGTGCAGTTGCATGGCAGACACTGAAAATCATGGTGGGGCCCTGTTACGGGGGCCCCTGCAGTGCCCATGCCATTGGCATGGGCACTGCAGGGGCCCCCAGGGGCCTCACGACACCCTATACCGCCATCCTGTTCCTGGGGGCCAGGAACAGGATGGCGGTATGGGGGTCGGAATCCCCATGGCGGCGCAGCAAGCTGCGCCGCCACGAAGGATTCCCCAGGGCAGCGGAAAACCGGCGGTACACCGCCGGTTTTCCGTTTCTGACCGCGGCTGTACCTCCGCGGTCAGAATGCCCTTGGGAGCACCGCCAGCCTGTTGGCGGTGCTCCCGCGGTCCCCGGCCCTGGCGGTCCATGACCGCCAGGGTCGGAATGACCGTCTTAGTCTTTATTTTGAAGATTTTCTTCAGCAGGACGAACCTGCCAGTCCTATCCGACCTCCTGGAGCCCTTCTCCGGGTACGCGATGCTGGAATCCTCGGTGGAGATTTTTACCTTCGGACTTAGTCGTTTTTTCGAGGTGAAAATCCTTCGACCGGGGTAAACCTGGATCTTGATCCGACGTCCATGGAGCCCTTCTCGGATACGATGGCTGGGAGGTCCCGGTCAACTTTTTACCTTCGGACTTAGGGGGTCATTCTGACCCTGGCGGCCGGTGGCCGCCAGGGCCACCGACCACGGGAGCACCGCCAACAGGCTGGCGGTGCTCCCACGAGCATTCTGACCGCGGCGGTTCAGCCGCGGTCAGAAGCGGCAAGTCGGCGGGCACCCGCCGACTTACCGCTGCTCGGGGGAATCCTTCATGGCGGCGGAGCGTGCTCCGCCGCCATGAGGATTCTGACCCCCCCTACCGCCATCCTGTTCATGGCGGGAAAGCCGCCATGAACAGGATGGCGGTAGGGGGGGTCGCGGGGCCCCTGGGGGCCCCTGCCGTGCCCATGCCAATGGCATGGGCACGGCAGGGGCCCCCGTAAGAGGGCCCCGCAAAGTATTTCAGTGTCTGCCTTGCAGACACTGAAATACGCGACGGGTGCCACTGCACCCGTCGCACCTTCCCACTCCGCCGGCTCGATTACGAGCCGGCATCCTCGTGGGAAGGGAGTTTTTCCCTGGGCTGGCGGGCGGTCTTTTGGAGACCGCCCGCCAGCCCAGGGAAAAACTCATAATACCCTCCGCGGTCTTCTGACCGCGGAGCGGTATAATGGGGGCGGAATTCTGGCGGGCGGCCTCCGCCGCCCGCCAGAATCAGAATCACCCCCTTAGTCTCTTTTTCAGAGATTTTTCTTTACCGGGACGAACCACCAAATCAGGCCGGGTCGCGGTTGAGGCAAGCCGGCTAGAATCGCCGCAGAGGGTCGGTCCCTCTATGGAGCTTTTTTACAAAAATTCTCAAATCTTCTCCAAACTTCTGAGGCTTCACCCAGATGTCCTTTTAAGGTTTTTTTGGGGGTCCACAGCTCACTCCAAGGGTCCAGAAGTTCTGTGATGGTCCTTGGGGGGTGCGGACTACAACTCCCAGAATGCTCCTGGCGCAAACTCCTTTTTGGCCACTGGACAGTGGTCAGCTGGTCACTTTCTTCAGGAGTTGGTGCAGGGGACTCTGGTTAGCAATTTTTCACCTGTAGCAAACAGGGAGTCCCTCCTTGAACCAGTTGAAGCCAGGCAAAGTCCTTCTTGTGGTGAAGCCCAAGTGTACAGCTGGTGCAGTCCTTCTGAGTGCAGGTTCCAGGTGCAGGCCAGGGGTCCAGCAGGGCAGTCCTTCTTCTCCTTTAGTTCTTTCTTGTTGAAATCTGGTGGGGATCTGAGGTGTGGGTGCAGGTCTGCCAGTTTTATCCTTGCTCCTGGGTGAAAAGCAGGGGGGTCCTGGTTCTCCAATCAGGTACAGGGTTGTCCCCCTGTGATGACCACTTCCTGGGAAGTGTGGCAAAAATCCATCCCAGAAGGCAACATTCTCTAAAAATCCATCATGGCTGAATCTGATTTTTGGAGGTTACATCTGGCTGAGCCCACCCACTGGTGTGGCTAAAAATCATAAACACACCCATCTCCTGCCCTCTCCTAATCTAATCAAGGGGGCACCTAGTTGTCTGGGGTTGCAGGATGTGGGGGTGTTGCTGGGTGCTCTAAATGTCCTTCTCTGCCTTTGAAGACCAGTTTGGCAGCCCTCCCCTTCCTGCCTCACCATCTGCTGAGGGGAGATTCTCTCCCACAGGCACATTCCTTTGTGTGAAGCCAGGCCACTTCACACCTCATCAAGGCAGCTTGGCTAAGCTGCTGCAGGCTGGCCAATCAGAGCACAGCAGCAAAAACAATGCAGGGCTGAAATTGGCAACTTTTTAGGTAAAGTCTAAAACTTTTTACCTGAACAAGTTATATTAAATCCAACAACTGGAAGTTGTGGGATTTATTACAACAATTAATTTGATACCAAATTCTTGGTATGCAACATTTAAGGAGACTTTAAAATTTAAAATAAAGTCTCCCCATTCTAGCCTATGAAGGCCATTTACTTCAATGAGGGAAAAACGAATTTGGCTGTTTTTACCTCACCAGGGTTTATAAATCTATTTTTATAAAGTCCCTGCTTATAGTTACATGGCACCCAGCCCTAGGGGCACATAGGGCACACCTTAGGGGTGACTTATATGTAAAAATAAGGTAGTTTAAGACTTTGGAACTACTTTTAATTCCTAAGTCGAATTTGCAAATAACTTTAATTTAAAAGCAGCCAGCAAGGCAGGCCTGCCTTTAAAATGACACTGGGCACCTCAGCAGTGCACCTAGGTGTGCACCACCTATGCTGTGGTCCCTAAACCTACATGCCCTACCATATACTAGGGACTTATAGGTAGGTTAGCTTAGCCCATTATAATTAGCCTAATTTGCATATTGATTTTACACAGAGCACAGGCCCTGGGACTGGTTAGCAGTACCCAGGGCACCATCAGAGTCAGGAAAACACCAGCAAAAAGTGGAAAATGGGGGCAAAAAGTTAGGGGGCCTCTGCAATCAGCCCTGTTTTCTCACACCCCTCACCTAGTTACATTTTGATTTTATTCCTTTTATTTTTTTAGCAAAGCTTAATTTTAGTGAAGATGATTTTTTATTCTTTAATCAGTTGCCCTTCCACGCATAATTTGTTATTCATTTCTTTGCACAACATTCTCATCCTGTGCTCAACCTAAGGCTGTACACGTTATTTACTGGATATTGCCAGTCTAAACAGTACATTGTCTACCCTACACAGAAAAATATGTATTGTCACATCAGGGCAGTTCTTAGAATAACAGATATGTTATTATAAAACATCACACAGAGCACACCAGGGTAGACAGAACATTCCAGCCAGCTTGCTATCTCATGCTGCACGTTGTCACAGTTCCTGCAGAAACCTTTGGGTTCCTCTTCATCTACTTAGGAGTACTCCCAGGAGATTAACAGACCTTGTATTCACCTCTTAGCACAGGTATGGGGGTTGGGCTTCCTTCCTGGGACCCGAATGGTAGATTAGGGCTAACCCTGCTATTTGCTCTCATGTAGGAACTTAGTAGTGGAGGTATGGATATTAAGGACACTATCGTGACAATATTGTGAGACTATTCTTGTGTTTTACTTTCCTGGTCACTGCTGTGATAACCCTGTGTTTCATTAGCCTGATAATCTTAATTCATGCCTTTTTTACATAGAATTAAGTTGCTTAAATAAAATTATATATTGAACCATAGCTCATGCACCATGCTCTGAAGCATCAGTCTTCACAACAAAGTTCCTGGAGAAGTTGGTGCCTTCAGTACGGGTGCAGTGCACATGGTTGCCTTCAGGCCATCAAAGGCAGTCTGGCAAGCCTCAGTCCGTATCACCTTTTTGGGCTGTTTTTTAGAGGTCAAGTCAGTCAAGGGGCAACAATAATGCCATACCGCTTGACAAGCCTCATGTAGTATCATGTGAGATCTAGAAAGGCTTTCACCTCTGCCTGGGTCTTAGGAGGCTCCCAAGCCAAAATGGTATCAATGTTTGGCAGCAGGGGTGCCACCTTGCCACTCCCTACCTGGTTTCCCAGGTAAACCACAGATCACTGCCCTATTTGGCACTTACTAGCCTTAATAGTGAGGCCTGCCTTCTGCAGAGCCTTCAATACTTCACAGAGGTGCTGCAGATGTTCCTCCCAGCTGGAGCTGAACACTGCAATGTCATCCAGGTAGGCTGCACCGAAATCCTCCATCCCAGCCAAAACCTGGTTGAGCAAACTCTGAAAGGTGGCAGGGGCATTTTCCATCCCAAAGGGCATAACACTGAACTGGTAGTGCCCATCTGGGGTGGAAAATGCTGACCTCTCCTTTGCCCTCTCAGTTAAGGCAATCTGCTAGTGCCCCAACTTGGCAGTTCCCAACTGATCAATAAGATCATCAGCTCTGGGGATATGGTGCGTGTCAGTCTTTGTGAAGGCATTGAGTCCATGATAGTCCACAAAGAACCTGAGTTCTGGTGTGACACCGGGGACAGCAGCCTTTGAGACCAAGACAACGGGGCTGGCCCAGGGACTCCTGAAGAACTCAATAACCCCTACCGCTAACATCTTGGAAACTCATCCTTGATGCTAGCCCTGACCTTGTCAGTCACCCTTACAGGTGGACTGTCCTCAGTGTCCACATCATGGGTACACAGATGAGTGACCCCTGGGGTCAAGGAGAACAAGGAGGCAAACTGCCCCAACAACTGGTGAGAGTCCATCTGTTGCTCTGTGGTCAGTGTGAAGGAGAGGTTCACACCATCCACAGACCCATCTTTCTCTTAGGCAAACAGGAGGTCAGGAAGAGGCTCACTCTCCTCCTCCACCCCATTATCTGTTACCAAGAGAAATGTTATCTCAGATCTTTCACAGTGAGGTGTGAGGTGGTTCACATTCAGGACTCTTAAAGGATTTCTAAGAGTCTACAGGTTCATCAAATAGGTGACATCACTCTTGCACTCCACCACCTCAAAAGGCCCAGTCCACTTATCCTGAAATGCACGAGGCTCCACCCGGGCCATGACCCAATTTCTGGCAGGGCTAAAACTCAACCAGAGTAGCATTCTGGTCATACCAGCGTTTCATGTCTTTCTGGCTTGTTTCCAGGTTCTCCTGAGCGAGGTTCCTGAAGCGGGCTGTTTGGTCACTAAAGGCAAGCATGTAACTAAACACATCCTGAGAGGGCTTACTGGAGGCCTTTTTTTCAAGCACTCCTTTACCAGACACGAAGGTCCCCTCAAAGGGTTGCCATACAACAGTTCAAAGGGGCTAAAACCCTGGCAATTGCCTCTCTTGGCACTTGCTTGACACATTTGGCAAGACCTGCAATTTGCATCAGAGTATCTGCGCATTTGGGGCCAGTAAAAGTGGGTGACAATTCTTTCAAATGTCTTTTCCTGTCCCAAATGTCCTGTCAAAGGCACACCATGAGCCAAACCCTGTAGGAAGGCCCTGAAGCACTGGGATACCATCAGCACATGTGCTGCCCCAGGCTCTCCAAACTTAGGCTCACTATACAAGTGGCCATCCTTCCTGGTACTTTCCCACCGGTCTGCTTCCTGGGCAAGCTTTCTGGGGTCAGTCAGCTTGTTGTCAATTAGGTGCAGGCGCAGCTCTGGCAAACAAAGACTATACAAGTGCTCCCAAGCAATCAAATTGTACAGCCCCTCATTAGTTGTCACCTTACTGCCCTTCACCCAACCACCCAGTGACCTGCAGAAAGAAGCTACACATTCCAACCAAGTTTGGGATTCCTTTTTCTTATAGGATCTAAACTTCTCTTTGTACTGCTCAGGAGTAAGACCATGGCCCTCATTATGACTTTGGCGATCTCTGAGAGAGACCGACAAAGCCACAGACGCCAGAAGACAGCCAGTGCTGGCGGTCTTCCACCTGCCATATAATGGGTATTGCCGGATTTCCGCCACACTTTGGGCGGATATCCGGCAGTAGCCATGCTGGTGGGCAGTGGTGCACTGATGTTGCTACCACCTACAGTGCCCCGCCAGAAAGACACTGCCAGCTGTATTAAGACCATTAATACGGCCAGGCGGTATCCTGATGGCTGGGCACTGCTGCCGGTAACAGCGCCACATCCCCTTCCCTGCCGGATGACCTCAGATGACCTCCTCCCTGAACAAAGTAAGCTCAGTCATCGGACAGGGAAGGAGGGTGAGGGGGTGGGGAGTGTTGTGTGTACGTGTGAGTGTGTGGTTTTTGCATGTGTGTGTGCGTATGTGAATGCAACTGTGTGTGTTGTGGTGTATGCATGGTTGCATGCTTGTGAGTGAGTGCGTGTATGAATGTTGAAGTAAGTGCATGTCTGCATGTCAGTGTGTATGCATGTGAGGATTTTATGAGGATGCGTGCCTGAATGCCTGTAAGTATGTGTAAGTGAATGTGTGGATGGATGCATGTGAGTGAATTCATGGATGGATTCGTGTGAGTGAATGTGTGTATGGATGAGTGTGAGTGGATGCCTGTCTGGAAGTGTAGGTGAGTGGGTATATGCATGGTGCATGTGGGTGTCTGTGTGCATGTATGAGGGAAGTGGGTGGGGGCACTATATGAGTAGGGTGTTGGGTGTGAGGGGCGCTATGTGAGTAGGAGGTGTGGAGGAACTGTGACTGTAGAGGGGTGAGGAGGGGGCCAGGTGCTTGCTAGGGGTGAGCCATCTACCGGTGACAGGGAATGAATTCCCTGTCACCGATAGCCCTACTGACATGGTTTTCGTAGCAGTGCTACTTTCACAGAAACTATGGTGGTGGGCCGCTCCTAATACCACCGTACTCTGTCCTCTTTGTCCTCTGTGGACCGCTGGGTTGGAGATGAATATCTCCAGCACTGTGGTTCATACCACCATGATGGAATGGGTGGAGATAATGTCAAAAGACCGCAAGGGTCATAATGACCACCTATATCTGGTGAACAAGGAATCCTTCATTATAGAATAGGTGAGTCCCTGAGGTTCCCTTAAGGATGTCACAGTGTCTCTTCCCTCTACCTCAAAGTGATCCCACAGATCCGCCCCCCCCCCAATGTGCTTCAGGGACCATGTTCATGTGGAGAGCTGGCTCATACCCCTTAAACCATACAGTATATAGATGTCATCCTCCCTCTTGTAATCCTTTACTAAGTCCTTTGGAATATGTATCCTCCTTTCAGGCTGCACTGAGGTACTGCAGCCACCATCTCTGCTGGACTGGATCCTTTGGTCCAGCTCCCTCAAAAGTAACCCATGAGCCAAAAGCATATTTTTCTTCTTTATAGCTAACTTTCTCTCTTCCATCTCCATTTTAAGTTTCTCTAATACCAATTGGTGCCCCCTTTCTGCTTGTCTGACCTGCAACTCCTCAGGCTCAGACCTTTGGAGGAAACACTACTGTCTGCCCTGGAGACCCTCCCCAGGCAGAATAGGGTTACCCAACACAACATCATGAACACTCTCCACCTCCTCATCCTCCTCCTCTGTGTGCCGCCCAGCTTCCTTAGCTGCCACCGAGTCCCTCAGTGCCTTTTGCAGCTCCTCCTTCCTAGCAGAGCTTTTGATTGGGCAGGCGAAGACTTTGCAAAATTGCTTAAGCTGAGCCACTGTATACTCTTCCAGTTTCTCCAAATCAAACATAACTTTTGAAGCCACATCTAATGCGTCCCCAGATTGAGAGATGCTTGTGGGTGAGGTTCAATAAAGATGCAAGAGTTCCGAAAAGGCAGAGAGATCCCCCCCAAAAAAAAAAACGGAAGCAGAAAATATCCAAAAAGAGAAAAACCAAAAACAATTAGCATGTGGTCACGTAATGGTCTGCACTGAAAACAGAATTGTACACTTAGGGGGTCATTCTGACCCTGGCGGTCGGTGATAAAGCGGCGGCCAACCCGCCAACAGGCCGACGGACAAAAAAATGCAATTCTGACCCTGGCGGGAACCGCCAACACAGCCCGCCGCATTAACACTCCGACCGCCACGGCGGAACAAACAAACAGCGCGGCGGTCACCGCCAACAGCCAGGCGGCAGACAATGTACCGCCCACCCTATCACGACCCACCAATCCGCCACCTTTTCCGGGGCGGGAGCCCCGCCGATAAAAACACAGCGGAAACAGACATTTCCAATGGAAAACGCTCACCTCGAGACACTCCACGCGGAATCCGGACAGCATGGAACCCGAATTGAACATCATACCTGCTCACGTCTACCTGCTCATCTACCACGAGTACGAACTCCGGCGCAGACGTCAACGGTGAGTACTGCACCTACGACACACGGGAGGGGGGAGGAAGAAAGGTTATGGGCATACACATATGCGACCCCCCCACCCCCCCCCAATATGTACACACCAATGCAGAGCAGGAAGTCACAGTGACACCACACAAAGACCCTTTAAAAATACAATGACACAACCAAATTTGGAATAAATTTTCATGTACAAAAAAAGCACCTGGAAATAATTGAGCGACCGTGAAAAATATTTACAAAAACCAAAAAGATATACACATCAGTGTATCACTGAAGTAACAAGTCCTGCACATCCTACGAATCTAACATGTCCGTGGGCCAAGGTTCTGCAAAACAAGGGCAAAGCCCACACACGAGACCTGAGTCCTTTGGAGAGAACACTGCGGGGGCATCTGATGTCAAAACTACAGGCACCTCAGGGGGAAGGGAAGGGGGGGCCACCACAGCCACATGAGTCCACGACGCCAGATCCACGAGGAGCCACCATGCCCACTGTACCATCCTGGGGAGTGCAAAGCCACAGTCTCTCAAGTCTCTGCAGTGGGTGGGTTGCCCACTGTACCATCCTGGGGAGTGCAAAGCCACAGTCTCTCAATGTCTCTACAGTGGGTGGGTTGCCCACTGTACCATCCTGGGGAGTGCAAAGCCACAGTCTCTCAATGTCTCTACAGTGGGTGGGTTGCCCACTGTACCATCCTGGGGAGTGCAAAGCCACAGTCTCTCAATGTCTCTACAGTGGGTGGATTGCTCACTGGACCATCCTGGGGAGTGCAAAGCCACAGTCTCTCAAGTCTCTACAGTGGGTGGATTGCCCACTGTGCCATCCTGGGGAGTGCAAAGCCACAGTCTCTCAAGTCTCTACAGTGGGTGGATTGCCCACTGTGCCATCCTGGGGAGTGCAAAGCCACAGTCTCTCAGGTGGATTACAGAGTCCACTGGTCAAGGAGGAGGCATGGTGGGCACAGTGAACCATAAACAGTGCCTGAGACGGCGGGACCCAGCGCAGCGGTGCATGACATGGCGATGTCCAGCGGAGCGGTGCTTGACAGGAAGGGTCCAGCGGAGCGGTGCTTGACAGGAAGGGCCCAGTGGAGCGGTGCTTGACAGGAAGGGCCCAGCGGAGCGGTGCTTGACAGGAAGGGCCCAGCGGAGCGGTGCTTGAGACGGCGGGGCCCTGTTCAGCGGTACCTGTCTTCACGGCGGGGCCCTGTTCAGCGGTACCTGACTTCACGGCGGGGCCCTGTTCAGCGGTACCTGTCTTCACGGCGGGGCCCTGTTCAGCGGTGCTCTTCTGCACGGCGGGGCCCTGTTCAGCGGTACCTGTCTTCACGGCGGGGCCCTGTTCAGCGGTACCTGTCTTCACGGCGGGGCCCTGTTCAGCGGTACCTGTCTTCATGGCGGGGCCCTGTTCAGCGGTACCTGTCTTCACGGCGGGGCCCTGTTCAGCGGTGCTCTTCTGCACGGCGGGGCCCTGTTCAGCGGTACCTGTCTTCACGGCGGGGCCCTGTTCAGCGGTACCTGTCTTCACGGCGGGGCCCTGTTCAGCGGTACCTGTCTTCACGGCGGGGCCCTGTTCAGCGGTGCTCTTCTGCACGGCGGGGCCCTGTTCAGCGGTACCTGTCTTCACGGCGGGGCCCTGTTCAGCGGTGCTCTTGCAGTATGTCAAGGGAGTCATACCTGGCCTGGACACCCTGCTCAGTCGCCCTCCGACCGTGCTGTGTCAGGCCCCTTCGGGGAGTGAGTCCTGGGCCCTTTGGTGTCGTCCCTTGCAGCTGGGATGGGGCTTGTGGGGCCCTCCTGCTCCGCGCTCCTGGTGGTTGTCCTCTCCGCCCTGCTGTCCTTCCGCTCCTTAGATGGGGCTCTCGGGCCCTTGCCTCCCGTGGCTGCTGTGGCCGGTGAAGTGGCCGGAGTCACCTCCTTGGGGGCAGCCGTCTCTGTCCGCTCACGGCGGCCCTTCAATTTCCTGGTCCTCTTGCCTGGGGGGGGGCTGGCTGTCCCCTTGCTGCTCACCGAAGTGTTACTGCCGCCAAAGGGTGGACTCCACATGCCATGCACCACTTGCACTGTAGAAGTTGGGCTGGTGGTGGCTGAGGTGCCCTTGGGACTTTTCCCAGTAGGAGGGGGTGGGTCGGGGGAGGGAAAGAGGTCAAAACTGGAGAGGTAATTTTTCTTGGGACCAAGGTAAGGGGTAGGAGTAGTGGTGAGAGAAGTGGAGGAAGAGGATGTGGTTGTATGAGAGCCAGGTGTGCTGTCCTTGGGTGCAGGTGACTGGGACGTAGGCTGTGGTGAGGTGGTTGGCTGTTGTTTGGGTGTCTGCCTGCGTTTATGTGTCTTGGAAGAGGGGGTGACAGACACAGTGGGAGAGGACACAGGGGACGTGTAAATGCCAGTGGGGGAGGTGACTGCAGGTGTGCGGACTGTAGTGGAGGGTTTGCTGGTGGTGGAAGAACTGGCTGATGTTGGGGTGCATGCAGGTGTGAGTGTAGACGTCACAGGGAGGGAGGAGGGAGACGAGGAGGACGGGGACACAGAGGTGGTAGTGACTGTTGATATGTCTGCATCTGTGTGTTGCTTGGGTGAATGCTTGTGTTTTCTGTGGTGCTTATGTTTGGATGAGCTGGCCTTGGGTGTTGAGGTGTGTGCAGGCTGGTCTGATGGTATGGATGGGATAGGTTGAGGTACAGGAGACAGAGAAAGGGTGGAGGCAGATAGAAGAGGGAGACTGGAGACAGGGACAATGGCATGTGGTCAGTGCTGAGGCCAGAGCAGTGAACGCTCGTTGATGGGCAGCCTGACCCGAATGAATGCCCTCCAGGTAGGCATTGCTCCGATGCACCTCCCTTTCCACCCCCTGGATGGCATTCAGAAGGGTAGTCTGCCCAACAATGACCGTCCTCACCAGGTCAATGAGCTCCGCACTGAGGGCAGCAGGGGTAACAGAGGCAGGGGCTGAGGTGCCTGGGGCGAAGGAGACGCGCGCCTTCCTGGCCGAGCGGCCACGGAGCGAAGACTGAGGGGCTGCTGGGAGGGCGGTGCTGGTGCGCTGGGTGACGGCTGTACCTGTTGTTGCGGGGGGCACAGATGGTGCCGCCACCGCTAGGGAGCTCCCAAAAGAGGACGTGTCCGTGTCGCTGGTGTCTCCACCGGCCCCCGTTGTGGTGCTCCCCTCGCCCTCCGGATCACTGGTGCCCTCGGTGTCTGTGTCAGTGCCCACCGGGGCCTGGTGACCTGCAGCTCCCTCCTGCTTCGACGCCAAATCTCCTCCGCCTGATGATGCTAAAACACAAGAAGACAAAGATTTAGGGTGGGGGGAGAAATGAAACAAAGTTGAGTGCATGCCTTAGCAATACCCTTTGCGGAGAGGACAGACACAGGTGCCTCGTGCACTAAGTCGCGAACTTGGGGTACACTACTCAGTACTTCTGACTAGGCAAACAGGTCTAGGGACAACACACGCGCACATGTGTGATGCTGGAGCATGGGTAGCTGCACTTGGCACCCTACAGAGGTGGGGGGCGGGGGCACAGGGCCATGCCTAAGGGAGCGGACTACACTACAGAGAGCGCCCTGGCCTAATGTCACCCACAGCCCTCCTCCCCCACCCAGACGCCTCCAATGCGCATACAGATAGGAGAATGTGCGGATACTCACCCCCTTGTGTCTGCTGTGCTGTCCTCAAGCGCCCATCCAAATTAGGGTAGGCCACCGCCAGGATCCGGGACATCAGGGGGGTCATGGTGCGACTGGCACCCCTCCTAGGTCGGGAGGCCATCCCCAGCAGTGTTTCTGCGGTCTTCCTCGTTCCGCGTCGGATGTCCTCCCACCTCTTGCGGCAGTGGGTGCCCCGTCTGTTGTGGACCCCCAAGTTCCGGACTTCCTCGGCGATGGCACGCCAAATATCGATTTTCTGGTGGGCGCTCACCTGTTTGACATGTACAGGGTGGGAAAGAGAAACCGTCACATATCTGCATGTTTGGAGTACATGCCCCCCCCTCCCCAACCTTGTCATGGTTCCCATTCTCTCATCTGTCGTGCGTTGCACTCCTCATTCCCTCCACACCCCACCAACTTACATCCCCCCCCTCCACACAGGCATAACCCATTCAATGTGCACTGAGTGTACTCACCTGTTGGTCTGGAGGACCGTAGAGTAGCGCATACTGGGGGAGGACCCTGTCCACGAGCTTCTCCAACTCTTCTGAACTGAAGGCGGGGGCCCTTTCACCAGTAGCAGCAGCCATTGTCACTTCCAGACCGAGTTCACAGCAGCACTTGCAGTATAGGTCCTCTCCTGTGGATGATCAGGTCTCGAATGATTGAGCAGATAGAAAATGGCGGTCACGCCCGCGGCGGTGCGTACCGCGGCGGTGCGTCCCGCGACCGCCGGCGCACATCGTCATTGGCTCCTGAAACCCATAGGCTTCAATGTTAACCAATGCGTCTTCGACCGCCTACCGCCACGGTGTGCCCCGCCAGCGCAGTGACCTCACATCCCATTGTCCCACTTCACAGGTCAGGCATCGGCCATTTCAAGGGCCCACATGGCTTAATTTCTAATGCGTCACACAGGCCTAGGCCTTGCAATGGCACACATACAAACATATCAAACCATACATTTACCTGTACAGTGCAAGCTGTGTTGTACGTACCTGTGAGTGGATTGACTCTGTACTCAATATTCTCCTTCCTAGGCACCGTCCGCTGGGACTAGCGATGAGAAAGAGGAATCCTCGCGTGTACCGGCCGCTGGTGGACCTGTCCACAATGGAAGAACGCAACATAATACTACGATACCGACTTGACCGAGCCTCCATCCATGAACTGTGTGCCCAGCTGGAGCCAGCCCTGATGTCCCCCATCCGCCAATCCACAGGAATTCCCCCTCTAGTGCAGGTTCTGTCTGTCCTCCATTTCTTTGCAACTGGCTCATTCCAGACAACAGTGGCCATGTCATCTGGGATGTCTCAGCCTATGTTTTCCAAGATCTTATCCAGAGTGTTGTCTGCCCTGATGAAACTCATGCGGAGCTACATCATTTTCCCAGAGGAGGGTGATTTGCCGACAGTGAAAGCTGATTTCTATGCCCTTGGACACATCCCCAACATCATTGGTGCAATTGATGGGAACCATGTGGCTTTAGTCCCCCCAAATGACGATGAACAGGTGTACAGGAACAGGAAGAATTACCATTCAATGAATATCCAGGTGGTCTGTTTGGCTGACCAGTACATCTCCCATGTAAATGCCAAGTTCCCAGGGTCAGTGCATGACGCGTATGTTATGCGGAATAGCAGCATTCCCTATGTGATGGAACAGCTACAGAGACAGCGTGTGTGGCTAATAGGTGACTCTGGTTACCCCAACCTGCCGTGGCTATTGACCCCAGTGAGGAATCCCAGGACCAGGGCAGAGGAACGGTACAATGAGGCCCATGGGCGTACTAGGAGGGTGATTGAGCGAACCTTTGGGCTCCTGAAGGCCAGGTTTAGGTGCCTGCATATGACAGGTGGATCCCTAATGTACTCACCAAAGAAGGTGTGCCATATCATCGTGGCGTGCTGTATGCTCCACAACCTGGCTTTGCGACGCCAGGTGCCTTTCCTGCAGGAGGATGGTCCAGATGGTGGTGTTGTAGAAGCCGTGGAGCCTGTGGAGATTGAAGAGGAGGAAGACTCTGAGGACGACACAGACAATAGGGACAGAGTGATACAACAGTATTTCCAGTAACACACAGGTAAGAATCACCCAAGCCATTTCACAATTGCTTATAGCCTCCTGCATCTGTACTTTCTGTAGTTCCCCACAGATGTTTTTCATTAATTTTTGCCTTTCCCTTCCCTTCTCAGTGCTGTCTGACTCAGTACCTGACTTCTGCTTGGTTCGCCCATGAAATACAGCGTATTGACATTGGTATGTTGTCATGACTAATTGACAGAACAGAAATTGAACAGTAATATGTAATACATTTGTTAATAATACAGCATGACTCAAAACAGATTTGTGTGCAAAATGTGATTTATTTACAGTGCTAGATATCGGTACATGTGATTCTAAGGGTGATGGGTGGGGGTGGAGGAATATCCATGGCAGAGTCCAGTTCTCAGTCTCACAGGTGCATTGTCCTTTTGCCTGTGGAAGGATGGAGCATTGGCAGTTCATGGTTGGACAGGGTGGCAATGTGGGACAGTGGGAAGACTTGAGGGGGTATGTCCTGCTGGCGGGGGTCTTGACATCCTACTCTGTCTTTTTTTTTGGTCTCAGGCTCCTCTTACGGGGTGGTTGTTCTTCAGCAGGAGGTGGGGTTCTGGGGGGCTGTCGAGGTGTTGGGACCTCCTGTCCACTAGGGCCGGCGGAGGTGGTAGGCTGTTTCTGGTCCGGGCTAGTGACAGGGGCCCTGTGTGGTGCACCATGGTCCCGCAACGCGTCCTCTATCCTGTGGAGGGCCAGGACGATGGTCCCCATTGCGGTCCCGATGATTCTCAGCTCCTCCCTGAACCCCATGTAGCGTTCCTCCTGCTGTGCCTGGATCTCAGTGAACCTGGCCAGTACCGTCGCCATCGTTTCTTGGGAGTGGTGGTAGGCCCCCATGATGGTGGTGAGGGCCTCTTGGAGAGTGGGTTCCCTGGGCCTCTCCTCCCCCCCCTGTCGCACAGCAGCCCTCCGAGCTGCCCGGTTTCCCCCGGCCTCTGTCCCCTGGACGGTGTGCCCGCTACCACTGCCCCCAGGTCCCTGTTGTTGTTGGGGTGTTGGGTTAGCCTGGGTGCCCTGTAGTGGCAGACACACCGCTGATTGAGCTGTCCTAGAGACAGAGGCATGGGCCCGCTGGGTGGGAGCTGTGCTGGTGTTGGCAGAGGGGGTCGGGTCTGGTGTGGCCTGTGGCTGCCTGAGGGGAACCGACTGCCCAGAGGTCCCCGATGGTCCGGGCTGGTCATCAGGTTCACTGTCGACAGAGCTGCTATCCTCAGTGTGGGCCTGTTCCGGTGGTGGGATGGACACTTCTGGACCCTCCTGGCTGGTGTGTTGTAGTTCGGGTCCTGCATGGGGTAAGAGAGTTTGGTTATTGTTTCTGTGTGTGCAATAGCGTGCGTGTTATGGGTGCCCTTGTCCCCCAGTGCAGGCATTCCCTTGAGGGAGGTGTTGTGAGGGTAGTTAGTGGGGGGGGGGGTTAGTGCAGTGGTCATGCTTAGGTGATGGGTGCCCATGATTTGTGTTGGCATGCAGGAGTTGGTGTTGGGATGGGTGGGTTGTGCTGGTGAGACATTGTCAGGGAGGATGTGTGCTGGGGGTTGGGGGTGAGGGTGGGGGTGTGAGTTGGCATGCTGGTGGGGTGGGGGGGATATAGTAGTTGAGATTGGACTTACCAGAGTCCATTGCTCCGGCTACTCCTGCGAGGCCCTGAGGATGCAGGATGTTCAAGACCTCTTGCTCCCACGATGTGAATTCGGGAGGGGTGGGTGGGGGTCCGCCGCCAGTCTTCTGGACCGCGATGTTGTGCCTGGAGACCATCGATCGGACCTTCCCCCGTAGGTCGTTCCATCTTTTGCGGATGTCCTCCCTATTCCTGGGATGCTGTCCCACCGCGTTGACCCTGTCCACGATCCGCTGCCATAGCTCCGCCTTCCTAGCTATACTGGTGTGCTGCACCTGCGAGCCGAAGAGCTGGGGTTCCACTCTTAGGATTTCCTCCACCATGACCCGGAGTTCTTGGTCCGAAAAGCGTGGGTGCCTTTGGGGTGCCATGGGGTGGTGTGGGTGAGGTGTGGGGTGGTGTATGTGATGATAAGTATGTTGGTGAGTGGTGCTTTGTGCTACTATGTGGTGTGTGTGATGGTATAGTGTGCCTCAGTGTGTCTTGCTATGGATTGTCTGCTGTGTCTCTCTCTCCTTCTCTCAGTAATTATGGTCGCAGGGGTTTGTGGGTGATGTGGGTGTGTGTTTTATAGTTGGTTGATTGTGTGGGAGTGGTGTGTGTATGTGTATCAGGTGTGTGTATTTCAAATTGTCCAATGTGGCTGTGTTTTGGTGCTGTGTGTGTATTCTGACCGCGGCGGTGTGTAGCGCCAATGGAATACCGCGTTTGAATGACCGCCGTGTGGATTCGTGGGTCGTAATGGCATGGGCGTATTTCTGTTGGCGTGACGGTGGAGGTTTGGTCATCTCCAGTTTCTCGCTGCCCGCTGATGTGGCGGGCTGCAGTGGAGGACGGATTTTTGGAGGTTTGGCCGTTGTGGGTCAGAATGACCGTGGCGGTTAACCGCGGCCGCGGCGGTGTTATGGCGGTCTTCTGACCGTCGGTAAGGGCCTTTTACCGCCGAGGTCAGAATGACCCCCTTAGTCACTGTATGTCAAGTACAAGTATAAACTCTATCCTCACCGCTGATCACCAATGTTAGAAATTGGGTTTCTGGGGCAGTCAGTTTACATTCTGTCCAAGCAGGGACCCTCACTCTAGTCAGGGAAATGGAGATACGCACTTAAGATAACCATTGCTCACCCACTTGGTAGCTTGGCATAAGCAGGTAGGCTTATCTCAAAGTTAATGTGTAAACTATTTGTACCAACACACACAGTAATACAATGAAAACACCACAAAATGGTCACCACACCAGTGAAGCAAAATAGCCAATATTTGTCTAAATCAAAAATTACCAGAACAACAGAAATCCAATATACACAAGTAAACTAATGATTTTTAAATTTGAAAAGAGTCTTACTCCATATTAAGCAATGGATACATTGATGCTACACAAAGTACCTGGTTTGCGTAGAAAACAAAAAAGCTGCACAGGCGAGCTTGCATCAGAAAAGTCAGTGATGCGTCAATTTCCTACTCACAAGTGAGGCCGTACATCGTTTCTTCTCCAGTCGGGTAGGCAATGCATTGTTTTTCTCTCCCGCAAGAGAGTGATGTGTCGATTTCCAGATGGGCACCTTAGATCAGGGCACGTTCACACTGATTTTGATGCCAGTGACGATTTATGCGAAATTTGGTCTCAGGGTGATGAGGAGCTGCTCTTCGTGGGGGTTGCGATGGGTTTCAGCAGCCACAAACAGGTGTTGTGTTGTTTCTCCAGCCGCTATGCAGGTGATGTGTTGATTTCTCAGCTGCGATGCAGGTGGTGCATCATTTTTACAGATGCAGTGCCTTGATTTTTTCCCCGCACGGCTCCTGTGCATGGATTCCCACCTTGGTTCCACCAGCTTCACCTTTCATGGGCCCAAGGACTAAAGTGGACACCACTTGTCAGCATAGGAGTCTCAACAGAGAGTCCATGTACTGGCAAAGGAAGCCTTTGATGGTCCTGAGACTTAAAAATAGGACCCAAGCTCAGTCCACGCCTTCTGAGATACTTCAGAAGTAAGAATATACCAAAAGGTCCAGTCTTTGTCTTCTTTCAGGCAGAAGCAGCAACTGCAGGCCAATGCAACAAAGCGTAGGAAATGGGTCAGTACCCCCCTCCCACCCTTCAGCTCTTCCCCTTGACAGAGGTTCCTCTTGAATCCAGAAGTAATCTAAAAATCTGGGGTTTTGGGTCCACTACTTATACCCCTTTCTGTCTTTGTAGGAGGCAAACTTCAATGTAAAGTCTCTGCTGTTCACAAGCTCCTGCCTTGTCAAGGCCTGGCCCCAGACACACACCAGGGGATGGGAGACTGCATTGTGTGAGGGCAGGCACAGCCCTTTCAGGTGTACGTTTTAGCTCCTCCATCCACAATCTAGCCCAGGAGTCTTATCAGGATATGCAGGTGTCACTCTCTAGAGGGAATTCACAACAGCCCAACTGTGAGTCTGACCCAGACGTGGAATACACAAGCAGTCAGAGGCACAGAATGGTTAAGCAAGAAAATTTCCACTTCCTAAAAGTGGCATTTTCAAACTGACAATCGAAAAAACAACTTTACAAAAAGATGCATTTTCAAATTGGGAGTTCAGAGACCCCAAACTCCATATCTCTATCTGCTCCCAATGGAAACTGCACTTATAAGGTACTTAAAGGTAGTTCCCTTGTTAACCTACGAGAGAGATAGGCCTTGCAACAACAAAAAATGAATTTGGCAGTATTTCACTGTCGGGAAATGTAAAACACATCAGTACATGTCCTACCTTAAACCTACACTGCACCCTGCCAATGGGTTTACCTAGGGCCTACCTTAAGGGTGCCTTACGTGTACAAAAAGGAAGGTTTGCGCCTGGCAAGTGGGTGCACTTGCCAGTCCAAATTGGCAGTTTGAAACTGCACACACAGACAATGCATTGGCAAGTCAGCCATATTTACAGGGCTATTCATGTCAGTGGCACAATCAGTGCTGCAGGCCCACTGGTAGCATTTGATGAATAGGCCCTAGGCACCTCTAATGCACTTTACTAGGGGCTCACTATTAAATCAAACATGCCAATCATGGAAAAGACAATTACACTTGCAATTTACACAGAGCGCACTTGCACTTTAGCACTGGCCAGCAATGGTAAAGTGCTCACAGTACCAAAACCTAGCAAAAACAAAGTCCAGCACACAGTCAAAACATAGGAAACAGAGGGGGTCATTACGACCCTGGCGGCCGGTGGTAAGGTGGCGGTAACACCGCCAACAGGCTGGCGGTGTCCGCCAGCAATTATGACCGTGGCGTAATAGTCAAGGCCATACCGCCGGCCCCTCCAACATACCGCAATAATCCCCAGGGCAGCGGTGCAAGCACCGCTGCCCTGGGGATTATGAGTCCCCGACCGCCAGCCTGTCCGTGGCGGTAAACACTGCCATGAAAAGGCTGGCGGTAAGGGGACTTGGGGTGCCCCTGCGGGCCCCTGCACTGCCCATGCACTTGGCATGGGCAGTGCAGGGGCCCCCAGGCATAGCCCCATCGCGCATTTCACTGCCCGAATTTCGGGCAGTGAAGTGCGCGATGGGTACTACTGCACCCGCTGCACATCAGCATTGCCGCCGGCTCTATTACGAGCCGGCAGCAATGTTGATGTGACATTTCCGCTGGGCCAGCGGACGGTAACACTGTTACCGTCCGCTGGCCCAGCGGAAATGTCATAATAGGGAGCCAGGAATACCGCCAGTAATGGCGGTATTCTGTCTCCCGCAGCCTCGGCGGTCTTTTTGCAAGACCGCAGAGGTTGTAATGACCCCCAGAGGCAAAAAAGACAGGGGAAACCACACCAAGGATGCCAGGCCTAACATCACTCATCTATACCACTTCACCCTACCTCAATCTATGATATTGTAGTGTACACAACTCCACTCTACAACATTTTACCCCACTCTCTGCCACTCCACTGTGCTTGACTGCACCACAGTTTCCAACACTGTACAATATGTTAGTCCACTCAACTCTATGATGCTTTACTCCGCTGCTTAATACACATGGCCACTCTTATCTACTCCACATCACTCTACTTTACAACAGAACGCTCCACTGTATTACACTTTACTCCACTCTATCCTATGAGACTTCACTCTACTTCATTGTACAATACTTTACCCCACTGTATGCCACTGTTTGAGAAAACAATCTACCCTGGCTCACTCTACGACATTCTACATTACTCTATGCGACTCTACTCTACAAGACTCTGCTGCATTCTATACCACTGTGTAACACTCTACTCCACTTTATTGCCATCCACTGCATGCCATTGTAGTACACTGTATGACACTCTAGCACATGCCACTCCACTCATCTCGATGACATGCCACTCCACTTTATGACACAACACTCCACTCTACAACACTCTCCTCCACTGTACAACACTGTATCACAGTCAGCTGTACAACACATCACTGTACAACACTCCATGGTACATCACTAAACTGTACAAAACTGTCTGCTACTCTACTGGACAAGACTCCACTCCACTCCACAACACGGAACTGTATGACACTTCGCTCCACTGCACTCTATGCTCTGCATTGTAAAACAATCTTCTCCACATTATGCCACTGTATGACACTCTACTCGATGGCACTCCACTCCATGCCACACGACTCCACAACACTGCTGTTAACTACACGCCACTGTACAACACTCAGCTGTACTGTACGACACCCCACTGCACTGTACAATATGCCACAAATATTTAACTATTTTTAATTTAATATATGGCATTAGTGTCACTTTGTCTTCGTTTTTTTAGGGTTTGGGATGTGTTTTGTGTAAAAAAGATAAGTGGGTGTCTTTGGTGGCTGTTTTTTTTTCTGGTGCAGTGATGGGTTTTTAAGGTTCAGGAACGAGTAATGTTTCGGGGTAGTAAGAGTTTTTAAAGTTCATGGATGGATGTCGATTAGGGCTAAGACGAGGTTTTAGGGCACAGGGTTGAGTAGAATCTTGTAGTAGAAAAGCTGTTTTAGAGTCATGCACGGGTAGTGTTTAGTAGTAGTAAGTAGTTGCTGATGTTTAGGGATTGGTATTGTTTAAAGTAGAAAGTATTTTTGAGGGCTCCGGGATTATAGAGTTAAGAGGAAGTAAGAGGTTGAAAGCCTTCAGAGACAGGTAATGTTTAGGGATAGTAGAGGATGGGTGTGGTATAGGAGTACAGAGGGTATTTATAATTCAGGGTGCTAATTAGAGGTTTTAAGGTTATAGGGGTGAGTGATATAAAATGTATTTATATTAAATAAACCAGTCTAATTTACATTAAATTGAATTAAATATGAATTAAAACTAAATATCGAATAAAAATCATTTACATTTTTTAAAAAGTTATATTGAAACAAATTAATACTTAAATAATTTTGATTGATTTTAGAACTAAAACACATGTAAAACACACATATATATATTTGGATAGATAAATGGAGAGGTAGACATTTGGTCAGACAGACAGACAGATGTGCAAAGTGTACTATGCTGTTTTATATCATTGTTCAGTGTGCCAGGATATTTTTTAATGTGTGGTATTTAATCAAACCTATGATGCAGAAGGTTACAGTTGTGAAGTATGGTAAAATCACATTGATGGGACCTCACGACTATTGGGAGAGTTGTTTCCTCACACAAAGTAGTAGTTATATGTAACTTTTGTGGCAGTGAAAAATGTTTTTCCATGCCACTTTTGTTGAACTGTGGTAATAAATTCACATTTTAATTTTTCACAATAGTGATAAATGCATAAATTAGTGTTTATTAGTACAGTTGATTTACATAACATGTTATTGGATCACCTTTATTTTCACCACCGTGATATCAATCTATAGTACTTTTCAACTTACCTTCAAAGTTAATATATAATACCTTGGCATAAAGGTTCTCCCAATGTACTTACTGAGATGTAATGGCTCCTATTCTAAAAGGTGCAGAAGTTAACAACCCATATCCTATCTAGCGGTGGCCAAATCATCATGCTCAGGGAAGAGTGTGTCTCCTAATGACACCACTAGGTGTTTGGAAATTGCTAAGTGCGTTTGATAAGTGAAGAACATGGGGAAATTCCAGGCTATGGGTAGTAAGTGGAGTTTCCCAATTTTCCAATTAAATATGCTTTATTTAGTTAATAGGGCACCCATAGCCTTTTCAGGTACGTACCAGTGGTGTCGTATGAAATGGTGCAGCTGGAGTCCCTATCTATGCTTTACATTCTGTAATGGTCTTCTGAGGGATCTCCAAGCAGAAAAATGATGGATGGGAGGTGGAACTTCCTGCCCTTCCGACCATTATTTCCTTCTTGGAGAAGGTAGTCCCTGGGAGGGACAGCTTTGAACATCAAAACACAAATGAGTACTCCAGAAACACTTTGTCATGGAATGCTGCTGTTAGTCGCTGGCAAGGGCCATGTAAAAGAAATCTAGGTGAGGCAAAGAGCAGCAGATTGTTGGCAGGAACAAGGCTGAGGCCTAGAGTGGGTGGGCACTGGGGACCATTTTGCACTAGCTGGTTGCTCTGGGCGAGGTGATCTTGCTCAGCAGGCATGTAGATACAAGTAGGACTTGTGGTATATTTGGTTACCAGCGGCTCCAGTGCCCCCTTTGCCCTCAAATACACTTCTTGGATTTAAATCACAGGATGATAGGATGTTATGAATACTTGTGTGTATGTACTGCAGAAGAACCAACCACATGAGGTTTGCCAATGATTCCTCTTCCTTCTTTGTTAGTAAGTCAGAGTGTTCCAGGGACTTCCTGCCGACTACACACTGTATATCGCTTCCTTTGTTTTCTAAAAGTACGGGAGCTGAGAGGCTTTGCAAATCCACACACCACTACTAACTACGTAGCTGCCATGACATCTATTTACAAAAGACCTCTGTGTGAAAACAGCGATGTAGACTGAATATGTGCATGCATTCGACATTCTTCTTTTCGTTGTATTTCCGTTCTCTTTCACAGCTCTTTTGTCCTGTTCCCTCTCTTCCTACAGCTTAATGGAAATCCAGCATTGGCGTGCCCAGGCTTCAGAAGCAGATGGACCTACCATACCTTTCCACGCTGCTGACGTCAAAAGGAGATAATAAATTTTGGTCTGAGACCGCGTGCTAAAGTGACAGTTTCGACTGATTTCTGAGGCCCCGGCTCGGTTTCTTGGATATAGAGGATCGCCTGTCATGCCAAAAGCCTCGTGTTCATCTTGCTCTTGGTAAATGCAGAAACACTAAATAATTGAATTTCGAAGCTTAAGGGGTAACCTGAGATCGCTGGCATACATCTCTGGGTTATAGGTCGAACTCCCCTCACTAAACACGAGGCTGTCCACATAATAAGTCTTCAGAGAAGTCCATCAGGCACGCAACGATTGCCTCCAGGAGCCTTTTTTCCTTTCCCTGCTAAATGTGCACCGGGGAGATATGTTTGATGTAAGGATGGATGCATGACCAGAGATACATTACAGGACCTGTTTTCAAGATATTGCTGACCGCCAAGGCTTGACCTTGGGCGAGCCTTCTGTATTTTTTTGTACATGATCGATTTTATGTCCAGTGCTGTGCAATCATTTTTCTGTAGATGAAAACAGTGTAACCAGTTGCTCCCATGATAAATCTTTTTTAAAACTCCAAGATGACAATAATCTCATTGTTAATCACTCTCAGACTGCACATTCCTGCTATCGGTGACAGAAGGTTTCTCCAACATGTATTTGCTTCTTCCATTGCATTAGTTTGTATCATATGTGTTATGGATATTCCTGTTTCATTCATGTTGTAAACATATCATGAGTAGTTTAATATGGCTGCAAATACCTAAGTTCTTAAACTTCAAAGTTTTGCACAAACTTAATTGTCTCATGGGGTTTCTTTTTCCACTCGTGTGAAGTGTTCTCATTAAACTACGAGCACATCGTCACATCCTATAGGGATTAACATTTTCATAGGAAATATAATGGAGATTTAGAATTGGTTTGTCAAAATGTTGTTGTCAGAATACTGTCAGACATAAACATCTTATCCTAAATATTGGTTTCACAAATATTACTCAACTGGATATTTGGGATACTTGTTTACTACACAACATTACGTTGACAATATTCTGACACACAATGACTATAGGTGACAATTAAACCTTGTCAACGTGCATGCACATTACCATAAATTAAGGCTTGTAAAGTAGCTTTTAATCATTTTGAGGTAAAAGCATTTTTTTGTTATTGAAATCAGCAAATTATGCATCAACTGTGATATTAATTGTGGAAGTGCTGTAAAACCATAATTAGACGGAAAACACTTCAAGATCACAATTGGATAATTTCAGGGCATTGCCTATATTCCACTTGTTATGCCATTCCTTACACAATTTTAAGGCATAAGGATTAGCTAGCTGATTTGGGAGAGGAAAGTATAGCCCCCGAAACTGCAGGTGGCCAAGGAGCAATGAGAAAAGGTTCCTTCACGGTATTCGACAGACAACATTAGCAAGTGCTTTTGCACCCTTTTCCTGCATTCAAAAATATATGTGAGTGCACACTCACATTCGAATAATAAATTCACAAACCTTCCCAGGATTATATCGGGAATGCTGAAACTGGTGAAGATTTCCTGTTGTAAGCTGGAAAGGTTTAGTGAATTCCTCAAAAAAATTAAATTACACCATGCAAGATCATAAACTTCTGGATGCAGATTTACTCATAAATTTAAGAATAAGACACTTTGGTCCGCATTCACGAAGAAAAATTTACATATGTAAATTTACCGATGTATGAATTTACTCTTGCACCTAGAAGCAACTCACTTTGCTACTATTCACCTTTTCCTAGTGTAAAGTTATTGCTAGGTTTTAAATATGCATTTGAAACCTACATGAAATAATATAAAATGAGACAGCAAAGTAATATTTTTAGGACTTTGTATATAAAAATGAAATCTACAGTCAAAATAATTGTATTTTAATACTAATGAATATGTAAGAAACTTTATTTGTTATGGATTTTCTTTCAAGTCCCAGTCTCCATTATTTTCTTTCAAAGTGTGTTGCAATACATGTGAGAGGCCATTCATGGTGCTGAACTTACTTTAAGGCAGTGCTGAAGTACATTTACTCTGGACCTTTTCGGCTGTAGTAACTTTGGGAGTGCACTTTGTGCATGCCAGTGCTCGATTCTATTGTGAGTGAGTGTTTGTTTTTCACTAAACCCCTTGTTAGACCTGTTAACCTTAGGGTGATCTACCTCAATCTCTTTTTTTCCTTCACCTCTTTTTTTTCTGATTTTGTTTTTTGCTGGCCTTAGGACTTTGTGCACTTTACCACTGCTAACCCGGGCTAAAGTGCTTGTGATCACATGCTAAAATATGGTCAAATGTGCTCACTCCTAATTAGCATATTTAATTTACTTATAAGTCCACAGTAAAGCGGTATACTATATACCCCGGGCCTGTAAAGTAAATGCTACTAGTGGGCCTGCAGCACTTATTGTTCCACCCACTTGAGAAGCCTCTTAAAATATTTCCCTGGACTATAATTGCAGCCTAAGTACAGTTTTAAACTGCCAATCTTACTTGACAAAATAACCCCCTTGCCAAGCCTTAACCCCCCCTTCTTTATTGCATATGTCATATACAGTTACCAGGTGGGCCTTAGGCAGTCCATAGGGCAGGGTGCATTGTAATTAAAAGGTGGGACATGCGCTTTTAAGTTTTACAAGTCCTGTTAATGAAAAAGTCCTAAATCTGATTTTCACTGCTGTGAGACCTACCTTTCCCGTATGATAACATTGGGTTATTACTTTTAAGAAGTGGTGACATTCAAATACGAGCAAGCAGAAAATTCACGTTTGGTGTCTGAGAAATTGTAATTTAAAATAATCTTTAATGGTAAAGTCAGATTTTAAGGCACACCTTTGAAAATGCACTTTTTTGAAATTTGGTATTTTCCTTCCGTATTTTGTGCCTGTAGCCTGGGTTACATGACTGGGAGTAGTTGGGAGTTAACCTTTGCTTATTCCTCCAAGAAAGCCACACAATAGAGAGGTTAGGTGGGCTTGGATGGGCCATCACAGGCAGGATGGGGTCGGAGGTGGGCACAGCCCCACTTTCAAATCAATAGGCTGTGTCCTGCCATTACACAAAGGACTTAACACTACCTAATTGTGCCTGTTGCTAAGCTGGTGCCAGGGCAAGGGAGACAGGAAATTCCAAGTACTTCAAAGAGAAATCTCTAAAAACTTCTCTTACTTCAAAGAAGGCACCAGGTATAAACATTGGACTTCAGAACCCCTCTTCAATTCACTTTATTGACCTGCTGAAGGACTCTCAGAGGAATGCCTGCTGCTGTGGACTGCTGTGCACTTCAAAATAATGCTTTGCTAAACCTGGAAAGACCGCTCTGCTCCTTGAAGCCTGTTATGAACCCTCATAGGCCTGCCCAGTTGCCAAGCCCTCTTCCACTTCTTGAACTCAGGACTACCAGAGTAACTCCAAGGGTTAATTGGCTGGCCTCGTCGACAGAGCCTCAGGTCAGAAAAGGTTTCAACCATTTTGAACCCGCACCTGGGCACGGTCTGAGTGAGCCCTGACCCCTTAAGTAGTGCCTATCCATTCCTGAACAGTTGGAAATTCGGCTAAAGGTGCCCAAAAAGCCGAAATCAGAAAATTAGGAGTGAGAGTTTGTTTGGCTAAAAAATGTGCTTTGAGAACCGTGAGGAGACTGGGAACTACATGCTTATTGATCTGCCCAATGTGCATCATCAGTTGGGCTGACTTTGCAGCAGCACCTGTGAGCGCGCCCTTGGCTTATCTAATTTATTTCAATAATAGTAAGTAGAAGCAGCTATAAGGTTGATGAACATTTTGACTTGTTTGAATTAATATTATCAAGTGTCACATTACACAACAGCATTAAATAATAACAATCACCAAAGAGTCAAGAAAGAACGCACCGTGACCAATTTGGCCACGAACAACCACACATTTTAGCATCAATTAAAATGTGTAATTCCCTATATTAACAACACTAAGATCATGAAAATTAGTCTCAACACCAAATGGTACAAGTAAAGAAACATCACAGGCTGTCCAAATCTCATAAAGAATCTTAGTTTAAACAAAGCAATAAGAACGATAATCTCAACAGTGAAAACACTCATTAATGGCAGCAACATTTGAGAAAGAAATATATAATACATTTGTTCAGCAAGCAAAATTAATATCAGTTCATTGGCATGATAAAACACCTCACTCACCTCAGATTAGCATTAGCATGTTGGGCTTCCTTCAAAAGTTTTAGTAACATTAATTTAGAAAACACCTAGCTATGGCGCTATCTAAATAGCAACAGTATTAAACAGTAGCAGCTGGTATCTGAAAAACAAAAGACAAATAACAATGCACATATCTCTCATACTTACCTATCCCTAAGGTAATCAGCAACAACTTCTACTTCATCGGTGGGACATCAGCACCAGCATCAGGACAGGAACAGGGAAAGGGAGGCGGTTTAGAATTTGGACTATAAGATTACTAAACTATCAGATCACTAGTTCAGTATTGAACAGACATAGGTGGTCATTCTGACCCCGGCGGTAAAATGCACTTACCGCCGGTCAGAAGACCGCCATAACACCGCCGCGGCCGCGGAAACCCGCCACGGTCATTCTGACCCGCAGAAGGCAAACCTCCGAAAATCCGACAGCCACAACCGACCGCCAGACCAGCGGTCGGCGGAAAGGTGGAGGTGACAAAACCTCCACCGCCACGCCAACAGAAATACGCCCATGCCATTACGACCCACGAATCCACGCGGCGGTCATTCAAACGCGGTATTCCATTGGCGGGACACACCGCCGCGGTCAGAATACACACAAACGAACAAAACTCAGCCACATTGGACGATTTGAATCCCACACACCTGATACACATACACACACCACTCCCACACACACAATACAATATAAAACACACACCCACATCACCCACAAACCCCTACGCCAAAAAATTCTGAAAGAAGGCCAGAGCGAGACACCAGCATCCACAAACTAGCAGCCACAGCCACTCAACACCATCACCCACACACTATCCACACACAAAACAACACACACCACCACACTCAACACACTTAACTACACATACTCCACCCCACACATCATACACACCACCCCATGGCACCCCAAAGACAACCCCGCTTCACAGACGAAGAACTCAGGGTCATGGTGGAGGAAATCGTTCGGGTAGAGCCCCAGCTGTTCGGCACACAGATACAATACACCAGCATTGCCCGGAGGACGGAGCTATGGCAGAGGATTGTCGACAGGGCCAACGCTGTGGGACAGCACCCCAGAAATCGGGAAGACATCAGGAAGCGATGGAACGACCTACGGGGGAAGGTGCGTTCCATGGTATCCAGGCACAACATCGCCGTGCAGAAGACTGGCGGAGGACCCCCACCTCAACCCCCACAATTCACATCATGGGAGGAGGAAGTCTTGAACATCCTGCATCCTGACGGCCTCGCAGGAGTCGGCGGAGGAATGGATACTGGTAAGTTGAAGCTTCACTACTGCTTCCCCCCCACCTGCATGCCAAATCATACCCCAACCCTCACCCCCATCCTCGAACCCCACCCTCACCCCCACCCCCACCACCATCCTCACCCCCACCACCATCCTCACCCCCACCCCCAGCACACCTATTCCCCGCCAATGTCTCACCATCACAACCCACACATCCCAAAACCTAGGCCTGCATGCGTCCACTAAGCATGGACACCCATCACCAAAGCATGCCCAATGCATATACACATCCCCCCCACAAGCCACCCTCACCAAAGCCCCCACACACGAATGCCAGCACTTGGGGACACGAGAACCCATAGATACACCCATATGCCACACATTGAAACTATAACCATACCTCTATACCCCTGCAGGACCCGACCGTCAACACACCGCGGCGGAGGGGCCAGAATTCTCCACACCCCCCACCCAAGAGGCCGTCAGCGATGACAGCAGCTCTGTCGACCTGGACACCGATGACCAGCCCGGACCATCGGGGACCTCTGGACAGTCGGTTCCCCTCACACAGGCCCAGGCCACTACAGACCCAAACCCCTCTGGGAACACCAGCACAGCTCCCACCCAGCGGGCCCATGCCTCTGTCTCCAGGGCGCGTCAATCTGCGGTGTGTCTACCACTACAGGGCACCCAGGATAACCCACCACCCCAACAACAACAGGGACCTGGGGGCAGTGGTAGTGGGCACACCGGCCAGGGGGCAGAGGCCCAGGGAAACAGGGCAACTCGGAGGGCAGCTGTGCGACAGGGGGGGGGACGGGCCCAGGGAACCCACTCTCCACGAGGTCCTCACCACCATCATGGGAGCATACAACCGCTCCCAGGAGACGATGGCGACGGTACTGGCCCGGTTCCAGGAGATCCAGGTACTGCAGGAGGAACACTATCGGGGGTACAGGGAGGACATCAGAGCCCTCAACACCACCCTGGTTACCATGGTAGGGCTGCTGCAGGACCTCGTCAACACCAGGGCGGACACTCAACAACACCCAAGGGCCCCTGCCACTAGCCTGGACCAAGAACAGCCAACCACCTCCGCCGGCGCTAGTGGACAGGAGGCCCCCGCACAGCAGCAGCCCACCAGACCCCCACCTCCTGCAGGAGAAGAACCACCCCGCAAGAGGGCCCTGAGATCTCGCAAGAAGACAGAGTAGGATGTCAAGACCCCCGCCAGCAATGGATACCACCTGATGTCATCCCACTGTCCCACATTGTCACCCTGTCCATCCTTGAACTGCCCATGCTCCATCTCTCCACAGGCCTCTGGACAATGCACCTGTGTGACTGTTACTCTGGACTCTGCCATGGACATTCCTTCACCATAGCCCCACCCACTTGAAACCACCCATCCCATTTTGAGCACTTAAATAAACACCTATTTTGCACAAAACTATCTGGAGTCTGGCTGTGATTTCAATATATTGTAATTGACATGACAGTGCAAATATGTCCTTGTACATGGTGAAGTCAACAAACAGCTGCCACAAAGCTGTAGTCCATGGGGAAACGAAGCACAGGACTTGTAGTGGGGACCCCAGATCTGAAATAGGGAGGGAAAAGCCACAACTCAGTCATCATACACTGGGGCAAATAGACAGGCAGCAGAGATGCAGGAGAGTAGTTCACATTTACTAAATTATCTTTGAAATGTTACCTGTGTCCTATTGGAAGTACTGTTCAATGATTCTGTCCCTGTTGTCTGTTTCAGCCCCGTCGTCTTCCTCCTCGTCACTCTCCTCAGGTTCCACAGCTGCCACAACACCACCGTCTCAACCATCCTCCTGCAGGAAAGGCACCTGGCGGCGCAAAGCCAGGTTGTGAAGCATGCAGCAGGCCACGATGATGTGACACACCTTCTTAGGTGAGTACATTAGGGATCCCCCTGTCATATGCAGGCACCTAAACCTGGCCTTTAGGAGGCCAAAGGTGCGTTCGATCACCCTCCTAGTACGCCCATGGGCCTCATTGTACCGTTCCTCTGCCCTGGTCCGGGGATTCCTTACTGGGGTCAGTAGCCACGACAGGTTGGGGTACCCAGAGTCCCCCACTAGCCATACACGGTGTCTCTGTAGCTGTTCCATCACGTCAGGGATGCTGCTATTCCTTAGGATGTAGGCGTCATGCACTGACCCTGGGAATTTGGCATTTACATGCGAGATGTACTGGTCAGCCAAACACACCACCTGGATGTTCATTGAATGGTAACTTTTTCTGTTCCTGTACACCTGCTCCCTGTCTCTTGGGGGAACCAAAGCCACATGGGTCCCATCAATGGCACCAATGACGTTGGGAATATGTCCAAGGGCGTAGAAATCACCCTTCACTGTAGCCAATTCGCCCACCTCAGGGAAAATGATGTAGCTCCTCACGGATTTCATCAGGGCAGACAACACTCTGGATAACACCTTTGAAAACATGGGCTGAGACATCCCAGAAGCAATTCCCACTGTTGTCTGAAATGACCCACTTGCCAAGAAATGGAGTACTGACATGACCTGCACCAGAGGGGGAATCCCTGTGGGTTGGCGGATGGGGGACATCAGGTCGGGCTCCAGCTGGGCACACAGTTCATGGATAGTGGCACGGTTAAGACGGTAGGTCAGGATAATGTGGCGTTCTTCCATTGTCGACAGGTCCACCAGCGGTCGGTACACGGGAGGATTCATCCGTCTCCTCGCCCAACCCAGCGGACGGTGCCTAGGAAGGACAACATGGAGCACACAGTCAAGCAACCCACAGGTACGTACTCACAGCTAGCACAGTAAACGATTCTCTATGCAGTGAATGGCGTGTCTGAGTGGCTATGCAAGGCCTAGGCCTGTGTGACGCAGTTGAAATTGAGCCATGTGGGCCCTGGAAATGGCGGCTGCCTGACCTGTGAAGTGTGACAATGGGATGTGAGGTCAATGCGCTGGCGTGGCACACCGCGGCGGGCGGCGGGCGAAGACCGCGGCGCGAAGCCGCATTGGTTAACATTGAAGCCTATGGGTTTCAGGAGCCAATGGCGAAGAGCGCCGGCGGTGGCGGGACGCACCGCCGCGGTACGCACCGCCGCGGACGTGACCGCCATTTTCTATCTACTTATCCACTTGCGACTTGAACTTTCACAGGAGAGGACCTATACTGCAAGTGTTGCTGTGACCTCGGTCTGGAAGGGACAATGGCTGCTGCGCCTGGGGAAAGGGCCCCTGCCTTCACTGGAGAGGAGTTGGAGAAACTTGTGGATGGGGTCCTCCCCCAGTATGCGCTACTCTACGGTCCTCCAGACCAACAAGTGAGTTTAATTCAATCTGGATTTGGGGCCACTGGCTGGCTTGGGGGCCTGGCGGGGGGCCTGGCGGGGATGGGGGGCATGTTGGGCCTGGCGGGGGGCATGGCGGGGGGCCTGGCGGGGATGGGGGGCATGTTGGGCCTGGCGGGGGGCATGGCGGGGGGCCTGGCAGGGATGGGGGGCATGTTGGGCCTGGCGGGGGGCCTGGCGGGGGGCATGGCGGGGATGGGGGGCATGTTGGGCCTGGCGGGGGGCATGGCGGGGGGCATGGCGGGGATGGGGGGCATGTTGGGCCTGGCGGGGGGCATGGCGGGGGGCCTGGTGGGGATGGGGGGCATGTTGGGCCTGGCGGGGGGCATGGCGGGGGGCCTGGCGGGGATAGGGGGCATGTTGGGCCTGGCGGGGGGCATGGCGGGGATGGGGGGGCATGTTGGGCCTGGCGGGGGGCATGGCGGGGTGCCTGGCGGGGATGGGGGGCATGTTGGGCCTGGCGGGGGGCATGACGGGGGGCCTGGCGGGGATGGGGGGCATGTTGGGCCTGGCGGGGGGCCTGGCGGGGGGCATGGCGGGGATGGGGGGCATGTTGGGCCTGGCGGGGGGCATGGCGGGGGGCCTGGCGGGGATGGGGGGCATGTTGGGCCTGGCGGGGGGCATGGTGGGGGGCCTGGCGGGGATGGGGGGCGTTGGGCCACTGGCAAGGAAAATGCTGACAAACTTGAACGTGGTATTTCTCCCTCCCTGTACGTGTCACATAGGTCCGCGCCCATGAGAAGATCGGGATTTGGCGTGCCATCGCCAAGGAAGTCCGGACCCTGGGGGTCCACCATCGACGGGGCACCCACTGCCGCAAGAGGTGGGAGGACATCCGCCGCGGGACCAAGAAGACCGCCGAGTCTCTGCTGGGGATGGCCTCCCAACGTAGGCGGGGTGCCTGCCGTCAACTGAGCCCCCTGTTGTTCCGGATCCTGGCGGTGGCCTACCCTGATTTGGATGGGCGCGTGAGGGCAGCACAGCAGACACAAGGGGGTGAGTACAAGCATTATCTACTCTGTTGTCGCGCAGTGGAGGTGTCTGGGTGGGGGAGGAGGGCTGGGGGTCCCCCTAGGCCAGGGCGATATCTGTAGGCTGGGCACCCCCGTAAGCCCCTGTGTCCCCAGCCACCACCCTCAGTAGTTTGTCAGTACAGCCATCCCTGGGCCGTGTCATCCATGGGTGCAGTTGTCAACTCTAGGCGTGTAGGGCATGTTCCACGGAATGCGTAGCGGACCACAAGTGCGCAACTTAGTGCAGGGGGCATCTGTGTCTGTCATGTCCGCTAACTGTACCGGAGATCCATGTACTCAATATCCCTTTATTTCTCTCTCCCCCCCCTTTTTGTTTGTCTTTCTGTGCTTGTGTGCATCAGCATCATCAGGCGGAGGAGAAGTGGCATCGGGGCAGGAGGGAGCTGCATCTCACATGGCCCAGGAGGGCCATGCCACAGAGTCAGACTGGACCAGTGAGACGGAGGGCGAGGGGAGCTCCACGACGGGGACGACTGGACCCTGCAGCGACACGGACACGTCCTCGGAAGGGGGCTCCCTTGCGGGGGTGGCACCATCCGTGCCCCCCGCCATTACAGGTACAGCCGCCACCCAGCGCACCATCTCCGCCCTCCCAGCAGCCCCTCAGCGTTCGCCCCGTGCCCGCTCTGCCAGGAAGCCGGGCATCTCCTTCGCCCCAGGCACCTCAGGCCCTGCCCCTGTTACCCCCGCTGCCCTCAGTGAGGAGGTCATTGACCTCCTCCGAACGCTCATTGTTGGGCAGACTACCCTTTTGAATGCCATCCAGGGGGTGGAGAGGGAGGTTCATCGCAGCAATGCGTACCTGGAGGGCATTCATTCGGGTCAGGCTGCCCATCAGCGATCGTTCCAGGCTCTGGCCTCAGCACTGACGGCAGCCATTGTCCCTGTCTCCTGCCTCCCTCTACTAACTCCCTCCTCCCAGTCTCCTGTTCCTCTGCCTGTCCCACCCACACCATCAGACCAGCCTGCACACACCTCAACACCCAAGAGAAGCTCATCCAAACATAAGCACCACAGATCACGCAGACATTCACACACGCAACATTCCGATGCAGACATGCCAACAGTCACTACCACCTCTGTGACCCCCACCTCCTCGTCTCCCTCCTCCCTCCCTGTGACGTCTACACTCACACCTCCATTCACCTCACCATCAGCCAGTGTTTCCATCACCAGCACACCCTCCACTCCAGTCCTCACACGTGCAGTCACCACCCCCACTGCCATTTACACGTCCCCTGTGTCCTCTCCCACTGTGTCTGTCACCCCCTCTTCCACACCACACAAACGCAGCCACCCACCCACCCAACAGCCATCCACCTCACGACAGCCTATCCCTCCTGCACCTGCACCCAAAGACAGCAAACGTGACTCACCTACAACCACATCCTCTCCCTCCACTCCCATTCCCACTGTACCTACCACTCTCCATTGTCCCAAGAAACTCTTCCTCGCCACTACTAACTTCTTTCCTGACCCTGAGCCCCCCCCTCCTTCTCGTCGGGGTAAGAAGAGCACCTCAGCCACCACCAGCCCTGCAGCCCCCTTGACAAGGGTGCAGGGGTATTGGAGCCCGCCAGCCCGCATGTCTGGATCTTCGCCCAGCAGCAAGGGGACAGCCAGCCCACCCCCTGGGAAGAGGAGCAGAAGGCGGAAGGGGCGCCGCAGGAGCCCGCCTTCTACATCCCCCCCGGACACCACCCAGAGACAGTCACCAGCCACAGCTCCAAAGGGAGGAAAGGGCCACAGGCCCACGACTAAGGAGGGCAAGGGCAGCAAGTCGGAGAGGTCAGGCAGCAGGCCTGCTGCCCAGGAGGAGCCCACAACCCCCATAGCCGCTGCCCCGGGAGGAACCGGCACAGCTGCCCCGGGAGAGCCCACCACCCCCATAGCCGCTGCCCAGGTAGGACCCAGCCCAGCTGGCCAGGAGGGCCCCACCACCCACAGCCCAGGTGGGCATTGAAGGAGCACCATCCCCGCTGCCCAGGAGGGCACCACCAGGCAATGAGCAGTTGGCCATAGACCGGCCGCCGTCTCCAGAACCGCTGAACTGGGCCCCGCCGTCTCAAGCACCGCTCCGCTGGGCCCCACCGTCTCAAGAACCGCTGAACTGGGCCCTTCAAGGCAAGGACCGCTGAACTAGGCCCGCCGTCTCAAGCACCGCTCCGCTGGGCCCCGCCGTCTCAAGAACCGCTCCGCTGGGCCCCGCCGTCTCAAGAACCGCTGAACTGGGCCCTTCAAGGCAAGGACCACTGAACTGGGCCCCGCCGTCTCAAGCACCGCTCCGCTGGGCCCCGCCGTCTCAAGAACCGCTCCGCTGGGCCCCGCCGTCTCAAGAACCGCTGAACTGGGCCCTTCAAGGCAAGGACCGCTGAACTGGGCCCCGCCATCTCAAGAACCGCTGAACTGGGCCCCGCCGTCTCAAGCACCGCTCCGCTGGGCCCCGCCGTCTCAAGAACCGCTGAACTGGGCCCCGCCGTCTCAAGCACCGCTCCGCTGGGCCCCGCCGTCTCAAGAACCGCTGAACTGGGCCCTTCAAGGCAAGGACCGCTGAACTGGGCCCCGCCGTCTCAAGAACCGCTGAACTGGGCCCTGCCGTCTCAAGCACCGCTCCGCTGGGCCCCGCCGTCTCAAGAACCGCTGAACTGGGCCCCACCGTCTCAAGCACCGCTCCGCTGGGCCCCGCCGTCTCAAGAACCGCTGAACTGGGCCCTTCAAGGCAAGGACCGCTGAACTGGGCCCCGCCGTCTAAAGAACCGCTGAACTGGGCCCTTCAAGGCAAGAACCGCTGGCCCTTTGGCAGACGTGGCAGGGCAGGATCTATCTCGGGCAGGGCTGCAGGATGTCCTCTGGCCAACTTGCCTCCTCCAGTGGCAGTGGGGTCTGTTATGGACTGTATGGACCGTGGCTTTGCACTCCCCAGGATGGCCCAGTGGGCAGGCCACCCACTGTATGGACTGTATGGACAGTGGCTTTGCATGGAATGTGGCTTTGCACTCCCCAGAATGGCCCAGTGGGCAGGCCACCCACTGTATGGACTGTATGGACTGTGGCTTTGCACTCCCCAGGATGGCCCAGTGGGCAGGCCACCCACTGTATGGACTGTATGGACAGTGGCTTTGCACTCCCCAGGATGGCCCAGTGGGCAGGCCACCCACTGTATGGACTGTATGGACTGTGGCTTTGCACTCCCCAGGATGGCCCAGTGGGCAGGCCACCCACTGTATGGACTGTATGGACTGTGGCTTTGCACTCCCCAGGATGGCCCAGTGGGCAGGCCACCCACTGTATGGACTGTATGGACAGTGGCTTTGCACTCCCCAGGATGGCCCAGTGGGCAGGCCACCCACTGTATGGACTGTATGGACTGTGGCTTTGCACTCCCCAGAATGGCCCAGTGGGCAGGCCACCCACTGTATGGACTGTATGGACTGTGGCTTTGCACTCCCCAGGATGGCCCAGTGGGCAGGCCACCCACTGTATGGACTGTTTGGACTGTGGCTTAGCACTCCCCAGGATGGCCCAGTGGTCATGGAGTCCCCTCGTGGATCTGGCGTCGTGTACTCAAGTGGCTGAGGTGCCCCCCCTTCCCTTCCCCCTGAGGTGCCTGTCCTATTTTCTTTCTGATGCCCCTGCAGTGTTCTCTCCGTGGAGTTCTTGTCGTGGGACTGGGCCTTGCCCCTTTGCACAGGACCCCTGTGATCCACGGACAGTGGTTGGACTACATTTAGTAGCTGTGTATATTTTGTACATAGTTTATTTATTTATTGGGATTACTGGTGTACATATTTCAATATATCTGCCCGTTTATGATCTCTTCTTTTGGTCTTTGCATTATTTCGGAGGGGGGGGTTTGTGGGTTGTGACAGTGATCTGTGGGAATGCATTGATGTGTGTGTTGTAGTGGGTGTGGGTGGGTGGGTGTATGCCGGTAATCTTTTCCCTCCCCTGTGTCGTAGGTGCAGTACTCACCGATGTCTTCCGCGCCGCCGGGCGTGCTCCTGGTATATGAGCAGGTATAGGAGTGCGCGGATGACCTGCAACTCTGGTTCCATACTGCCGGAAGCTCGCGTGGAGTGCGTAGAGGTGAGCGTTTTCCCGTTCGTAGTCTGTTTCCGCCGTGTTCTTATCGGCGGTGCTCCCGCCCCGGAAAAGGTGGCGGATTGGTGGGTCGTGATAGGGTGGGCGGTACATTGTCTGCCGCCTGGCTGTTGGCGGGGACCGCCGCGCTGTTTGTTTGTACCGCCGTGGCGGGCGGAGTGTTAATACGGCGGGCTGTGTTGGCGGTTCCCGCCAGGGTCAGAATTGCATATTTTAGACCGCCGGCCTGTTGGCGGCTTGGCCGCCGCTTTATCACCGACCGCCAGGGTCAGAATGAGGGCCATAGTAAACTCAGAAAATAATAAAGCATCAGAATGTCAGTAGACTGATTGGCAAAGCATGAAGTGTCAAAGTGACAGGTCACACTAAAAATACAAAGTGAAGTCTCTGGAAACTAGAAAACAATGAATGAAAGAGAATGGCCACTGACTGTCTCTTCTCACTACCCAAACATTAAATTAAAATTACTAAACATGTTCCATTTGACAAAAACATCTGGTAAAGATAGAACATCTAATTACAAAAACAATAGATACCACAATTACATAAAATGTTTACTTAGGAAGCGTTGATTCACTTCTGTTCCCTTTACGTAATTCAAACTTATACTAAATTTATCTTGAACATCCTCTTCCGACTGTGATCTGTAGACCCATTGTTTTGGCAAGTTCCAAATACGCTGTTGCTGGACAGTGGTTACAAAGATATGGAAACATTTTCTTTGCACCATTTCCTCGAGAGAAACACATTTTCATTAATACATTGCATAGAACAAATTTGTGACTTGAACACAAGAAGTTTGTTGTACAACGGACATGAGCACATACAAATATATCAATAGTAAGAACATTGGGAGTTAGATAACTTCTCAGTGTGTCCTTGTCTGCTTGAGGCACAGCAGAAAACAAGAAATACTCCTATTATTTCAGCATTTCTTTTAGCAGAGAACATGCTCTTAAAGAGACATGTTTTTCATTACAACGTTAGTGCATTAGTTACAAAAACATGTGCAGGCCTTACATTCGATGGTGGCCAATGGTATAGGCACAATTACTGTCAACATAAATTTTCTCATGAAATTATTTCACACATTAGTACATAAGTGTGATTACCTAAAAGATAATTATTCACGCTAGATTTTGGCTCTCACAGTCCCACTATGTTCTTCTCCACAGCAACAAATTGTGTCCAGGGGTACTTCGCAGAAGGGGTATCTAGCCTTTTGGCGCCTTCTTGAGTACAAACTGCAGTTTCATCCCACTGAAGATTTTTGGCTTCCAAAAAAGAGATTTTGACTGAACATTGAAATCTTGACTGTGAATTCTTCCAGAAGCCTCCCTGAATCAGTCAATCAATCATGATTTTTTAAAGTGCGGCTAATCACCCATAGGGCCTCAAGGTGCTGAATGTAGGTGTGCTGCTCAGTCAAAGAGTCAAGTCTTCAGGTCCTTCCTGAGCTGCTTTAGTGAAGCGGTCTGTTTTAGATTGAGGGGCAGTGTGTTCCATGTCTGGGCTGCTAGGTAGGAGAAGGATCTTCCTCCTGCTATACCTTTGCAGATGTTGGGGGATGGCTGCAAGGACGAGCTGAGAGGAATGGAGATGTCTGTTATGTATTTAGAAGGAGAGGTGGTGGTTGAGGTATGCCGGTCCTCTGTTGTGCAGTGCCTTGAAGGTGTGGATCAGGAGTTTGTGTGCAATGCGCTTGTTGACTGGGAGCAAGTGTAAGTCTCTGAGATGAGAGGAAATTTTGCTGTGTCGGTGGATGTTGAGGATGAGTCTGGATGCTGCATTCTGGATTATTTGAAGTCTTGATTGAAGTTTCTTGGTGATGCCAGCATAGAGTGCATTGCCATAGTCCAGTTTGCTGGTGATGAGTGCTTGGGTGACTGTCTTCCTCATGTCAGAGGGGGAATCCACTTGAAATGCCTCCTCCTCCTCAGAAAGCACCAGCAGCCTTGCCCCACTGAACTTTACATTCTCAAACATTGTTCCATGAAATTTTTCTAAGCCGGGCAAAATCCACTTCTTGTATCACACCTGTGCTCCATCGCAGTCAGCAATATGTTTCGACTTTGACCTGGTCTCGTGCAACTAAATTTCCGCAGATGGCGCTCTGATCTTTAGGTGCTTGTTTTTACCTTAAACTTTAAAAAAACATAATTCAGGTTCTGCCAATTGGATTTTTGTTGTTTTGGTGCCTAGTAATGTATTGAAATGTACTATATTTTTCTAAATTGGTGTGGGATTTTTCTTGTGCTGTGTTTTCAATTTATTACTTTTTGTGTGCTGCATAAATACCTTACACATTACCTCTAAGTTAAGACTGTGTGTTTTGTGCAAAGCTACCAGAGGGTTAAGTGCAGGATAATTTAATGACTGTTTGGTTCATCCTGACAGGGTTTCTGGCAGTTGGTTGAGCAGGGATAACACCCCACTAATCCAACACTCCACTTTCTCACACCCTTCTACTTTACCCTGAATCCCTGTCAGTTAGGTTTAAGTAGTCCACATTTTCCTATCCTGCATTTACTACCAAAATGGGAGTGAAGATCTCCACATAGAAGTGATCAAAGAGGCAGAGGCTGAGATCTCAACCTGTAGCTTTGTGAGTAGCATTTTCATTATACATAAGTCATTCTACCACAGTACTAATTCATGTATTACTGTCACAACTGAATCTTGTGCCCTATGTGCTGCGGAATTTACCTTTTTGGCTCATGTCACCATCCTCTTGTGGTGCCTCCTTGTCTCAAGAACTCCAAGTCATCCTTCATTTGTGGAGCCTTCTTGTTTTGAACACTCCATGATTCTACTCTGAGGAAGCCTGAATCACTCACCCTCCTGTTCAGTTTCTAGGCAATTTTAGTCTGTTTGGCACCTGCAGATTATCGCATGTTTTTTCAGGATAAGGTACACTTCCATTGTAAACCATTGAACTGTACCATCATGCACTTAGGGTTCCGTTATATTTGTTAATTGTTTCCAATTGCCGTTTACACTTGCCAGCTGCAAGGACTCATTTCTGTTGAACATGACACATGATTTTCCTCAGGTTCATTAGAATATTCCATGCTTCCATGTGCGACACGTGCCTTCTAGAACACTCTTTGCTTCCAACATAAATACCCCCTCAAATACCCTCTCTGAACCTGCATCAGCGATTTGCCTTGTTCCAGTCCTGCACAAGCATTGTTGCTGCACTCACCTCCTGCATTGCCCGGAAGTTCCAGCACTCTTGTCTTCCAAACCTTCCTGATGATCCCTTGATCCAGGCTTCTCTGATGCGTCTAGTGCATTCCTTAATGAGTTATGATTCTGCTTCCTCTTGAATGTATTGCACCGACACTCTGGTTGTCTTCAGTTTCCAGTTAAAGTGCTAGACAAGGCTAAGTACTTTCCCATCAGGTTAGTGGGCACTAATCCTCTAGCAGTAAGAAGGTCTGAATATCATCATCTTCATGACTATAGACTTGTCTCCAGTCCCTTCTCCATAATTTTCTTCCAGTGCTCCTTGCTTGTTTTTACTCAGGATCCTCCCTCCAGCCTTGGCGATTGAACTGCTGTTACACAAGGACTCAAGACTTAATTCTGTGTTTCTCTGATGAACAGGAGTGTCAGGAGGAATGTTCTTTTAGAGCGATTGATGTTTGTATGCACCTTGAAACCTCCAATTTGTGTTTCTAGCATACCTTGGGAGTGTCTCTAACTCCAACCTATCTACTGTGTGTAGCCTTGGCAGTACCAGTAACTCCAGCCTATGTACTGAGTGTAATCTAGAGAGTAGAAGTCACTACAATCTTTGTTCATAGTGTAATTTTGGGAGTGCCAGTAATTTCAATCTATGTACCGTGCGTAACCTTGAGAATGTCTGTAACTCCAACCTATGTTCCGAGTGTAACCGTGGGAGTGCCAGTAACTTTAACCCATGTTGTGTGTACAACCTTGGGAGTGTCCCTAACTCCACCCTATGTTCCAAGTGCAACCTTGGGACTTCAGTAACTCCAATCTATGTACTGAGTTTACCTTGGGAGTGTCAGAGATGTCAACCAGTATTTCAAGTTCACCCTTCGAGAGTCTCAGAGATTCTCATCCAAGATCCTGGTAAGCCTGCCCTCATGACGTGATTTTGAAGACATTTGTAAGTGTTTGTTAGTGAAGTTAATGCATTGTTAATGCTTTTAGAGGCTTGCTGGTGTACTGATGGTAATTTTTTCTTTCTGTTGTTCCCAGTGTATTGTGTCTTCACAAAACCAGAGGTTCTGGTCCCATAAACATCCATCTTTGCAAACACAGGTTTCGGGAGCAATACATCCTATGAAGCAGTGTTGTACCATCGCTGAGCAGATCCAGTATTGTAAGTTTATCTTTTCTCAACTTGTCCTAGTCCACCTTCCCCCCCAGGAAGTTGCGAGATCTAGGACTTCCATCCCTGGATCTTGCATCATCCTGAGAAGGACAGGATGTCCGGCATCAGCTCCAGAGCTGTCTCCTTGGTTGTGACCAGGTGAGTGTATGACAACTACACAGTGTAGTTTGAGAATAGCCTCATAGTGTGTTGAATTGGTTTACTGGTTTATATTTGTATTTACATGTGAGTGTGTGTATTAAATTTTGGGTGTATGTTGGTGTGTATGCATGTGTTTGTACGTATGCATGTATAGACAACACTGTCTAGCACTTCAGGTTGAAGTGGCTCTTTTGGAGTCGGGTAAGACTGCCGTGCTTATGGGTGGTATTCACTCAGATGTTCAAAGTGGAGCATGAACAAACTGAATATACCCAATAGCTGCCCAGCATTCTCATTAGAATATTGCTTTTGAATTGTAACCCTATTTTTTATTGGTGAGCTACACATACCACATCGTCTAAAACCTCTGAAACATCCAATTCCATCAGTGGAAGTGCTCATTGTCAAAATGCTGAAATCTTCAGTGATGTGTAGTTATGCCCAGATGATATGGCCACCACATGCAAATTCTTGTAGTCAGGCCGAGATTAGATCAACTTGAAATCACACAATACTCAGGACATCTGTGACATTTTACATGTCAAAGTATCAACCTTCATTACCACCAGTTGGTGAAATTACCCATCAATGTACCTGAAACCCTGCCTGGACTATATGTAACACATGATTGCTCTTAATATAAAGCTAAATGTCAGTTGTCTCAAAACTCTGTCAGAAACCTCTCAGATGCTAATTTTCCTAGTCCTTGAAGCTTGAAGAGCTTCATTGCTCGTGCTGTGGTCTGGATTTTCTCAAATGCAGAGCCTAGAGATGTAACAACTAGGGGCGGGTGGTTAGCTTTGCTACCTCATCTGACTTTCCAGAGCTTTGCTCGCTCCACTTAGAACACAGAGTTCGTCAAAAAGCTGTGTCTACAGCTGTCTGAGCAGAGTTTACCCCTCAGTACATTTTGCCCCACATCAAGAACTAGTGCTCAACATTGTCACCTGATATCTCCATTAGCACCGAATGCAATGGTTGATATCTAGCATCATACCTGAAAACCGGCCTGCTGGCAAACTGGCTCCTCTGCTCCAACCCCACCACCCTTTCTGAGCACCCCTCTCCAGCTTAGCCGTCCTCGCTGTCTCTTCTGCAGCAGCCAGAGGACCTGGATATATCACCCGTACCTAGAAATAACAAACCCCTCTTTACCAGCGCACAATCCCTGTCCACTTCAGGAAAGGTCCCACTTAGAATTACTAGAAAACAAAGGAATGTTATAGGATGCTACCCTCCACTAAGTGTGTTTCTTTCTTCTGCTTGAGGCCAGTGCATTTAGGGTGCTCTGTGCTGCAACTGTACCTCTGCACAGCTCTCTTGTTACACAGTCTTCACTGCTCCATTCCAAATCATGAAAATAAGCCACTCCCTACTACTACTCACAACAACAGTATTAGATGTTCTAAGTAGATAGCACACCTGTCATTAGAACTCCAGAGAGAGCTGCCCTCTTCGGCACCTCCCCTTGTTTACTGTGCCCGAGGCAGGCCCAAGCGTCATTCCTGTGCTGCTGCCACCAACTTAAAAGTGTTGCCCCATCCATGCTGGCACATTATGCTGCCGTTCATTGGTTGGTTCATAGCAGCTCTTTTCAATCTGTGACAAGCAGAGCTTTTACTAGGTACACAGCTCCAAAGCTGTCCTGCCTGCCCCACCCCTGACATATGTGGAGCCTGGGTGGCACCGTCCAGCCCCATGATGCTAAAGGTGCTTTACTAGGAAACTTGGACTCCACCCATCCCTTCCCTGTAATGTGGAAATAGTTCATTAGATTCTAGCCTGCACACTGTCTTCCTCTCCTGCACGCACCACACCAGTGCCTGGAAGCCTCTTCACAGAGCTCTGCACCTGCACCCTCCACTAACAGCTCTGACAGCCCACCCATCCTAGCTCAGAATCAGTACTCCAGCTTTGCAGTCAGTGCTTCTCCAGGGGGGCAACAGAAAGCCCAGGCATGTAGAACTTATCTCCCGTACTGCATGGCAGGTAAGAAAGTAGGTGCAGCATTATGGCATTTGGGCATCTAATATGGCCCAACTTTATGTTATCTTTTAGTTTACCTATGATAGACCAATGCGTCCCTGTCCGGCTAATGACATGCTTCTGTTACTATGTAGTCTTAGTTACAATCAGTGGAATGGAACTGAAGTACTGCATAAATATAATATCTAAAATAAATTTTAAGCCCAAAACACATGAGTTTCCGGATGCTTGAAAGCACATATCTCACCCTCTTAGACCATGGACCTGTAGTTAAGACAATTGTAGTTTGACAATGTGAAGCGATGTTCAATCTATAAAGTCCTGATAAATAAAAATGGAGGAGGGGAGCGTAACATAAGACAGTGATGGTAAATTTTTCGCTGTGGTTAGTTAACTATACCTTCCTTTTTTCTTCAATTCCTGGACTGCAATAATGCTTTTCACATAACTTCAGGACTTCAAGCATCAGAACGATCAAAAGTACATGCTTAGGAAAACCACTAACTTGACATTCAGAGCTCGATGGTGGGTGCTGTGTTTGCAAGGAATTTAACACATGGGCATTTCTGTGTCTAGCCCACATGGGGACTCTCAAAAACATAGCTCATCTTGTACAGAGTAAGAGCAGGAGCATGTCAGAGAGTTGGACCTGACTGAAAAACTGGTGGATTATAACTCAGAAGCAAGTTATTTATTAGCACGACGAACCAGAATTCAGCCATGGTCATAACTCAGCGGAATCTTGCTGAGTTTTTAGGTAACTCTGCAGAATTCTGAAGAGTAAAAACTTTGCAAGTTCAGCCCACCCCAACAAAAGAACTATCACAGAATCACTTTATACTCTTTCATTGATCTACATACAATTTACAAATCAGGATCATTTTTGTAGGATAGTACCTGTGCTTCTTTCCAGATTTGCTGATAATTCTAGGTGCAGTGCTAAAGGCAATTGACTGACACATTCAAAGTTAATTAAATTCCTTTCTGTAGCAGGCTGTTCATATAGACGCCTGTATTTAGGCAGTAAGACTCGAGATTATAGGTAAGAGAATCGATATCAGACACAACACCACCTTTGCATGTATACTTGTGGTTTCTACAGCATTAATGAGCGGTGGCTCCTTGTTGGTTTCCTTCCTTTTGGGCTCAGAATAAATCGAGAGCATTTGAAGTAATTTGAAATTTTGAAAGAGTGGAAACTAAACACAATAAAGGTATGACTCACAGCTTTTTTCACCGTGGAGGCCACACGACTAAGCTGCATGCTTAATTAGCGAATTGAGATGCGTGGTGGAGGTTGTGGCATTATTGCCAGCTTAGGTCTGCACATGTATAAGACGGCGGTGCGAGTAGGGTTCTGTTGAGGCATGTTCTTCTGTTAGGTGCTGATAAAGAAATTTCACTGAAGGGATATTGTATTTTGGGCTAAGTCCGACACTGATACACATTATATTTGGAGATGAGTGATGTGGATACTTTTTGAAGTGGTACGATTTTAATTTGTGTGTTAATTTTTGTAGAGGTGCCAGTGCCCCCTGACAGTCCTGACGAGGTCCTGAATGACGAGGCCGAAACGCGTCAACATCTTTCTAGTAGGATCAAGGGCTTTGAAGCTAATGAATTTATAAGCAGAGTTGTTGTTGCACTACACAATACCTTTGAAAAAATATTTAGGTATTCCACAGCTGGGTGCAGTTAAAACCCTTGATCATCACAGCCTATTGCATCACATTGTTAATTGTGTAATAGAGACCGCAATGCAAAGTAATGTTGATGGGCATAACCCTCCTTTTGGTTATTCATGTTACCTTCGTTTATTCATGTTACAAATGTTTGTGATGTTAATGTGATGTGTATATCTATGTTGTAGAGACAAATACGTGATGGATTATGTTATGACGAGTTTTATGCTGTCCTTTACAAATAAATTAAATAAATAAGGGAAAGGCATTTATCCATGAAATCAGGATTGAATACTGGTTTCCCAAAGTAATGAGTGGATTTGTCCCTGCCTGCCATTCTATGATATTGCGTTTAGGTTAGTACCCAAAGCAGGCTAGGGTTACAGGGTACCCCCTTTGTGAATGACACTGAAACAGATTTGAGCATAGCCTAACTGAAAAAAGCAGCAATCCAAGACATGAATTCAAAGAAGACGTATAGATACAGAAAGGGTACAATATGTTACAAATCAAAGTTCTGATGCTCGAAACTTAATTCATGTAATATAGCTGTATTGCCTGCTGCCGAGGGCTATACTGGTTGTTAACAGCCCTGATCCCCAGTTATAGACCTGAACCAAAGGTGAGGGCCTATAACAGGGATGAAAAAGGAAGAAACCGAAAGACAAACACTGGAATGTTGTAGGAGAAGGCTCATACCAGCCGTTATAAATCCTCACCAACCTCATTGTCTTTAAAGCAGCTCTCAGCATCCCAAAGTTCTATTATAGCATTATAGCCTGCTGCTCAGGTCTATGCCATCTATCAGAGGCTCTGAACCTGAGTTACTGGATTTGGCTGAAGGTGAAAGTGAACGCCTGTAATGAGGGAGAGGTCCTTTAACAATGGGTACATTGCAGCAGTGGGCTATAATGCCACTCGAAAATTTTGGGAACAGAAAGACAAACATTAGAATGTTGGAGCAGAAGGCCTAAACCAACCAATAAGCCCTGAGCCATTCCATTGTCTTCAACATTACAGTGTCCCAATATGTGTTCTATTAATAGTTCAGTGAAACAACAGCCTTACATCTCTGAGCATCCATACTGTTCAGTTGCTTCCTAAGTGTGAGAACATTATTATAGTGTATAGACCAAAATTACAAGTAGGCTAGATTAGGGCAGACATTTTAGGTACCTTACAAATACTGACACCCCTGAAAAAGGTATTTACATGGTGGTGGGGAAAATGCCCTATATTCTGCGTATTTCAAAGAAAGATGGGTGAGTGCATGTAGAATTGATTAATTTCACTCTATATTCTGCAAGTATCAGAATTTATTGGCATTTTCCCTTTATATATTTCAGCAGGTTTCAAATGCTAAAATGTACCTTAGTAAAGTTGTGTGGAGGGGTGGTGTTTGCTGAACAATTTATAATTGCAATCCCTGTGCAAACAGAGGATTGCATAAGGCTTGGAGTTGACCGGCCACTTCTTATCAGGCCATAATCCTATTGCTAGTACCCAAACCCTCAAGGACATCTTTCTAAACAGGAGATAGCCTTTTTTACACATTTACATTTTTAATGATTTAGACTCTTGCCTTCATTATACTTTCTCCACACAACGTACTGCATTAGCTAAAATTCTTGTGCCAGACTATCCGATCTGTTTCATTGGCAGAAAAAGGAATTAGTTTTTGAGTCTGTGCACGTTACTTCTGTACAGAATAACGGTGAAAACTATCACAGCAGGGTTCTTTTTAATGTTAGAAAGGCAATGTTCAGACTTCACACTGGCGTTTGTGAGAGTTTTTTTTATTAGTATTATTTTAAGGATTGTCGCCGCTGGATCTACAGGGTTAGCTATGCTGACTAAGGGGGTCATTCTGACCCTGACGGGCGGCGGAGGCCGCCCGCCAGAGTTCCCCCCTCCAGAACACCGCTCCGCGGTCATAAGACGGCTGCAGTGATTCTTGCTTTTGCACTGGGCTGGCGGGTGGCCGCCAAAAGGCCGCCCGCCAGCCCAGGGCAAAAGAGCCTTCCCACGAGGACGCCGGCTCAGAATTGAGCCGGCGGAGTGGGAAGGTGCGACGGGTGCAGTGGCACCCGTCGCGTATTTCAGTGTCTGCAATGCAGACACTGAAATACAATGTGGGGCCCTCTTACGGGGGCACCTGCAGTGCCCATGCCATTGGCATGGGCACTGCAGGTGCCCCCAGGGGCCCCACGACAACCCATACCGCCATCCTGTTCCTGGCGGGAGAACCGCCAGGAACAGGATGGCAGTATGGGCTGTCAGAATCCCCCATGGCGGCGCAGCAAGCTGTGCCGCCATGGGGGATTCCCAGGGCAGCGGAAAACCGGCGGGAGACCGCCGGTTTTCCCTTTCTGACCGCGGCCAAACCGCCGCGGTCAGAATGCCCTGCGGGGCACCGCCAGCCTGTTGGCGGTGCTCCCGCCGACCCTGGCCCCGGCGGTAGTGAACCGCCGGGGTCAGAATCACCCCCTAAATGTGCTGTGCCTTGCACAAAATGGAACCGCCTATAAAAGCTGGACATGTTTATTAATTTTGAATAGATTACATTTGCCTTGATTGTACAACATGTATTGCCTGCAGATCTAGATAGGTTGTTCTCTTTACGCCGCATTCACATGCTGCCAGGAAACGTTCGTAAACGATATTTTCAGGAGTATAAAATTACGACGACGTCGAATGGTCTTCCTGAGCCCTGATTCCTTTATCCTTGTGAGATCATTTGGGCGATCTATTTTTGTACTACAAGAAAATCCCGTTTATTAAGGTGGGCTGTGGTCTAAATTGTGTTGATAATGATACAAGTACAGAGGTGAGTGCAGTGAGGAAATGGTAAATTTTATTACATATAAATAAAGCAGTCCTGCATGTGTCCAACAAATTTGATATACTCAGTGACTCTGGTATCCTACAATTAATTTAGGTCACTTGTTCGTCGCTTGAGAAACACCATCAAATGAAACTAGTGCACGGAACAGAAGTCTGTTTAGATCAAATGCGAAGTGATAGAAGGCGCTCAGCGTATTTTTATATTTCAGCTCTTTTTTAGGAGTTATTTATTGTGCTTGTTGCGTTTCTTTCTATAAATCTGAACAGGTAATAACAGCAGCATTGGCAGATGTAAGCTTCAGGGGACAACACACCTCGTTTCAAGCTCGCCTAATAATGACATAAAAGATGTTGGCCTGATACCAGCACGCTGGAGAGACATCTCAGAATAATAATTGAAGGGTCTGATCGTCTCTTTGTTATAAGAGCACAGGTTGCAATGTAAAGTCACCTTTGTTCGTCTTGCTCTTTAGATGGCAGAAGGATTAAATGAAACCCAAGGGTTAAGGACACTTGAGATCTGTGGCATACATCTTCAAGGTCTTCAAGGTCACAGAACAAGAGTGCCCAGGTACTGCCATTGTGCTGTGACCAGCTGTAGCCCATCTAAGGCACATTGATTGTTTTAATTTTCTTTCTTCCTTCTAAATGTGCACTGGAGAGACGTGTTTGCTGTAAAGATGAATGAATGACCTGAAATGAATTAAAGGGCCCACTGTTATGTTCTCACTGATGTCTATGTCATAATCTTGTGCTCCCTGTAACATGTTTGTGCTAAATCGATTTGCAGTTCAATACTGCAGTTTTCTTTTGCTGATCTCTGTAGGTGGAAAATCTGTTACTGCCTGTTTCTGTGAGAGCGTGTATAACATTCTGTCTAGGTTTGAATACACGGATCCTCATGCTACTGAAAAATAAAATAAACTAATGTATATTATTCTTCCATCGCGTTAGCCACTGCTCTTCACCACAGTGGCCGTAATGTATTTCATTTTCCCATGCACTTTCACATGTAACTATGTTCACAGTAACGCCAGGCCATGGTGACTGGTCACGTGTGTGCTCACTTCCGCTGCCCACAGTGCTCACATGGCAACACTTGCATCCATAGTCTGTAGGTACTAGGCACAGGACAGGAACTTCGATCACATCCTTCGAGCAGTGCCTCGGCCGAGAATACACAGAGATCTTGCCCACCAATCACTCCCAGTGAGCACTGCACTGAGCATTTGTCTCCAGACATGCAATCTATGCAGCCCTCTTTTTTGCAGTATATGCAAGCAGTACTTAATTTGCAATACAACCAGTGAAGTGGTCTAACTTTTTTCCCAGAAGGCTGCGGTCTGTGCTACAAAACTAGGGGGTGCTGAATACTACTGCTGCATAGTCTTGATTCCACCTGATTCCTTTTTAATCCACCACCTGTCACTCCCTGCCCCTTTATCACATTTTTACAGGTTAACTTTCATCCCTGCTTTCTCCCCTTGCCATTGTGTTTCAGTATCTCTCTACCTCAATATTTGTGAAAGTCTGAAGAGTAAAAATAAGTGCTAGTCCCCAAAAATGAGTGCTGGTGGGCCCCACCTGTAACTACCAGCTCAAATTAAGCACTGTATGCAAGATATGTACCTTGGTCATGCACTGAATGCATGGGGAAAAGATAAATGTTAGAGCTATTGTCAGCCTGTCCACAGTGCCAGCAGAACACAGTTAATGGCCAAATACTGGCAACAGTAGGCACAGGTCATGCTCTATGCTTATCTGTCCAGGCCTGTTATTTTTTTATTCTTAAGCATTTTAAGCATTTTTCACTTTGGTGACCTAGTCTGGTGGTCTACCTTTGCTCAAAACAGTATTCACAGACTTCAGGGGAATTTAGTCGTGTGACATCTTTGTGGCCACCCTGCATGTAAAAAAATGACTAAAAATGACAATTTTTGGATCATGCAGTAAAATCCCAGGCTGGCAGATAGCTAGACTGTGAACCCTATGACAAAATATGAGTTTTTTTTGTAATTGAAGGACTTTCACTCATGAGTATGAAATGTGTTCGCAATTGCTTCACATGCACCCAGAGTTTGTTCCTACTTCGGAAACATTTAAAAACAATCCTTCCTAAACAGATACTTTTATACTATGTCTGGGTGAATTTAAATTCGGCCAGAGTAATTCATGTAATTTGAGAGATTTTGCTGTACGCTTCTTCATGGAATCACCAAAGGGACGTCATTATGCCATTTCACGTAATCATGCACCACTAGTAGTACAATTTGTCATAAATACGCCATTCACAATAAAAATGCAGTGGGAACACACAGGAACAAAAGAAAATGAGCGGTTCTTGTTCACAGTGCTTTTCTTGAAAATGCATCCCCATTCCAAAAATTACTGCAAGGACACATTTTACATTGAAATATAGCACAAAATTATGAATTTGTACTTCATGTAATTGTGTATAATTTCACATATCTTTTCTCAAAATTTCACATAGTCACACTAGAGCAAATTACTTGACTTTAACACACACTTAGGGCCAGATTTATCATACTTTCACGCAGTGCAACACAGCAAGCCACCTTGCTGCACTGTGCAAAAGGGAAAGGGACAGGGAAAAGGAAAGGACAAGAATGAACAGTTTATACCATTATATGGCACATTCCTGTCCTTTCTTAGCACTGGTACACTTTTGGCTGCCTAGTGCAAATGCAAAAACACATGCGTCATGTTGGAAGGGTACCTGCGTTGTAGGTAGGATTGTTTCTTGCACAATCCTGAGAGGCATTTTCCTCTTTTTATGTGTGATGCAAAATGCAGCGTGTGTAGAAAGAGGAAATGATGAGTAGAAATATATTTCTCCTCATTACGCCTGATCTGGGAAGGTGTACCATTTTGATGCATTCTAAGATCTATTGCTAATGGTAAATCTGGGAACGTGCCAAAATCATTGGGTGGATGTGTGGGAATACCAAGCTACTATGCTTGTCTGTGGCCCCCAGATGTCTGCAGGCCATAGAAGAGTACCCAGACTTCAATGCAAGGTGGCATAGACAACACTTAGGAAAGGCCACGGTTTTGTCATCCATTCCCCAAATGAAGAAGGGGGGTGAGTGGGTGAGTGTGCAGTACTAATGTAGCTCACAGATGTCCCAGGGTTTTATTTATTTCTTTATCCCAACTTGCTATGGCACAAGGTGTTGGTAAGAGGGACTACATGCCACTCTATGAAACTTGGGCAATGCAGCAGGGGTGGAAACCATTAAACACCACACCCTTGAGCAAGATCAAAAGATAGTAAAGCAAACCTCATCACCCATCTTTAATCTTGCCAATGCGAGAGCACAATATTTACACTCTGCCATACAAAACAAAGCAGTGATAATAAGGACACCAGGAAAGTAGTAGGGTGTTAAAATGGCTCATACCACAGGAGGAGGATGTAGATAGTTTTTATTTGTTAAAGCGTGACACAAATGCAGCTTCCTGCATTGCCACGATCTCCATCTGCTGTTGATTTAACCAACAAAATTCTCTTATTTCCAAGTGACTTCACTGTTTTTCTAGTAAGGAGTGCATGACACAGCATTCGTTCTGCTCACTACGGGTGCCCTATACATTTTGTTTCTGTAACAAATCTTCATCCTTGGGAAAGAGTATGGATAATATTACTCTTTCCCCATTCCTTAGGCAAGTCCTGGAAAATGTGAAAATTGTAAAATCCATGCCCTTGAGCAATGCAGGTGGATTTATTATTAACATATGGTTGGGGGCAACTATTCCTCTCTGGCTGCTCAGCAAGGATGGGAGTGTTTATGTTTTGCACTTTGGCCATGGCCTTGACAGGGAAGGGGTGTACCTTTAAACCATCTGTTGGAAAATGCCTCTTTTTGCATGATCACCCCCATTTGTTTATTGACTGGTGCGTCTGGTTTCTGGACTCAGTGTCTAACCAATCCCCAGCATATGCACATGAACCTGTAAAACATGTTGAAATTGTCTTTACTACTAATTGGCATAATTATTTACCTATAGGTCCCTAGTATGTGGTACAAAATGTATCCAGGGCCTGTAAGTTAAATGTCTCTCTAGTGGACTGCAGCCACCATGGTGCCACCAATTGCAGTGATAGTGCAAACATGACTGCAGGTCTACTACTGGAGCCTGTTTGTGCAATTTTAAAACTGGAAATGTGGCCTGTCAAAATGATATGCCTAAACCATCTGTTTCAATATTAATAATTCACTCTCACAGAAGCTGTGCGACAAACTTGCCCACTTCTTCCATGACAAGATCACAACCATATACAGAACCTTTGAACCCCAACCCATACCTATGGACTTTCTTGACAGATATGCCACCACAGTGACCAACACGAACCCCACACTGACCACCTGGAACATCCTCTCCACCAAAGACATCACCTCCACCATGAAACCCATCCACTCGGGAGCTCCCATAGAGCTATGCCGGCACCACATCTTCAATCTTGGAAACCAAAGGATAGGTCAGGAACTTACCACCCTGCTCAACATCTTTATCCCCATTGCAACATTTCCTGATGCCTGTAAACACTCTGAAATCAGACCAGTACTCAAAAAACCCTCAGCAAAACCCAACAAACCCCAAAACTACAGGCCAATCTCTGCTCCCATTCCCAGAGAACCAGCTACTTGACTCCTACCAATCCAGCTTCCGCAGCAATCAAAGCACCAAAACTGCCCTAATTGCAGCCACTGATGACATCCAAGCCTTCCTCAACTGAGGAAAAACAGCAGCTTTGATCCTCCTCAATATCTCTGTAGCCGTATCCCACCACATACTGATTGAAAGACTCCACCACATCGGCATCCAAGGGGACACACTCAGATGGATCATCTCCTTCCTCACTGGAAGAACCCAGAGGATCCACCTCCCACCTTTCACCTCTGAACCCCCAGCGCTCATTCCTCAGCCCCACGCTCTTCAATGCATATATGACACATTGGCCAACATCATCAGATCCAACAGTCTCAACATAATTTCCTACACAGATGATGCCCAACTCATCCTCTCACTCATCGATGACCCCTCCACCACCAGAACAAACCCCCACAGATGCATGGCAAGCTCCATTGACTGTATGAAGAACAACTGCCGGCAGCTGAACATAGATAAGATAAAAGTACCGCTCTTTGGCAATAGCAGTTACACATGAAATGACTCCTGGTGGCCATCAGACCTAGGACAAGCACCTACTCCCTATTGCCATGCCAGAAACCTCAGAATCATCATTGACAACAAGCTCACCATAAAATCACACATCAGCGCCTCTCCTCTCCCTGCTTCCTCACTTTGCGCTGCTTCAGAAGATCTTCAAGTGGCTGCCCCTTCATGTGAGATGCACTGTGACACAGGCCCTCATCACCAGCTGACTGGACTGTGGCAATGCCCTCTATGTAGGAATCGCCGCACACCTCCAACACAGATTTTAAACCATACAGAACCCTGCAGTCAGACTCATCATCGACCCACATCAGGCAACTCCACTGGCTCCCCGTACAGAAAAGATGCCAATTCAAGCTGCTGACTCATGCACACAAGGGTCTACACAACCACGACCTGCGTACATTAACCACCTCCTGAACTTCCACCAACCATCAAGAAGACTAAGCTCTACCTCCCTTTCACTTGCCCATACTTCCTGCATCTACCGAAGCAGAAGTAGAGGATGCTCCTTCTCCTACATCACAGCAAAAACCTGGAACAGCCTCCCCTTGCATCTCAGGACCATCATCTCACTTCTGGAATTCCGAATGGCCCTCAAGACCTGGCTTTTCGAATGAGCCTCCAGGATGTGCAAGCACCTGGATACCCTATTGGGCGAGTAGCAGAGCTTTCAAAATTCAGATTGATTGACCCTCAAGTAAGCCTTAATGCCCATATGGCAGGGTGCGTGATATTTAAAATTAGGACATGTTAAAGTTTAATTTTAAAATGCCTTACAGGGAAATGGCACCAAAAGCTATTTTCACTGTAGCAGGGTTAGCTGTACAATAGGAAAGCATTGTTGTACAATAATAACTTTCATAATGTTATCTCTCGCTAGGCAACACCTACAAAATTCATTTTTGATTTTTTTTAATATAGTTAATACAAGCCAAATTCACTGGTGAAGTTGGATTTGTAAAACATGAATTGAAACAAATTGGCCACAGCACACAGAATATATTGTCCAATCATGTAGTGAGGATAAGGGATCCCCGGTGGTACGTTGAAGGTTTTGAAGAAGTATAGGTAAAGAGACAATCTTGAGTCTTGTTGCTAGATGGTGTCTTTAATTGTGGAAATTAGAAATCATGATGTCATCAGAGAAATACAGCCAACACGTGTTTCGTCACACAAGTGACTTCATCAAGGCTTATTGTAATAATAAAACTAAGAATAGTCACGCTGCTCGAGCAGCGGCAGGAAAGTTGGATGTTGAGCGCGTGGGTTGAAGTGTATGAAGCCCTGATAAGCCTCAAAGTTAAACCTGAGCTGCGTTGTTTGTAGAAATGAGGTGAGTTGTCTGAGAGCGTCTAGAAGTCACTAGACGCTCTCAGACAACTCACCTCATTTCTACAAACAACGCAGCTCAGGTTTAACTTTGAGGCTTATCAGGGCTTCATACACTTCAACCCACGCGCTCAACATCCAACTTTCCTGCCGCTGCTCGAGCAGCGTGACTATTCTTAGTTTTATTATTACAATAAGCCTTGATGAAGTCACTTGTGTGACGAAACACGTGTTGGCTGTATTTCTCTGATGACATCATGATTTCTAATTTCCACAATTAAAGACACCATCTAGCAACAAGACTCAAGATTGTCTCTTTACCTATACTTCTTCAAAACCTTCAACGTACCACCGGGGATCCCTTATCCTCACTACATGATTGGACAATATATTCTGTGTGCTGTGGCCAATTTGTTTCAATTTTGTTCTTGGGTACTTGGATACCCGTGATTGTGCCTCCTGGGTAGTAGGGCACTGGGCCAAGCTGCACCAGACTTTGCTTCATCGCATATACCTGTCTCTAATCATTGTTGTACTGCCTAGAAGTGCGGCTGCAATCACCCCTACTACCCTAGTGTATCTTTACTTTAGGATTTGTAAAACATGTTTTGGTAAAAGTACTTTTAGAAAGTTACCTTTTCTATCCCTAAAGCCTATTGAGGCCCAATTGCATGAGCTTCAGCTGTCACTTGGCAGCTGAATAGCCCCCTTGATGAGGTGAGAGCCTGATGACAGAGCTGAGACAAAGGCAATAGGTGTGGGTAAGTGTTCTGTTCATCTGGTAGAATGTGTTTAGGACTTTGATTAACTTCAGAGAGGCCTACCCTGTCACAGGCAAGTGTTAGCTGACACCTGGAAATGGCCTTCTTATGCCCACCTAGTCAGGCAGGCACAGATCACAGTGGGAGAGTAGCTGCCCCCAGAACTGGTTATCATGAATGAGGCATTGCTTATTTGCCAACCCATAAGTCTAGAGTTGGTACAAGAGCTTTGCACAGGGAAAGAAAGGTTCTTCCATCTTGGTTTTAGGTAGAGGTAGGCATTGTGGGATTATTTGCAGTAGGACACACAGAAATAGCTCTATAAGTGGCAAGGGTAATCAGTGGGAACATTTTCCCTTTTGGTTGGTGAGGACCCAGATGTCACCTTAACTCACAGGCTTGTAATAGGCATAAATGTGTCACCCCTTGGTATCCTCTTCAAAACACCACTAGACCTATGGAAGTCAGAAGGAGGACTGCATCAGCTGCTGAGACCTGTGAGGTGACTTAAAGGCATGGACCTGTCCCTACTTGTTCCCAGGATAATAAAGTGGACACCAAGGGTCAGTTGGATGACCTCCTGTTAAGGTACAGGGTAACAAAAAGCTGCTCAAAGCACATTTCCCAGAACAGCCCAACTAACCAAATACATTTTGACCGTCCCTGGAGTCTGCTAGTGGCTCCTGGCTGCCTGAGTTCCTGAGACTCTTGCCTTTGTCAAAGTGTACTCCTCCTAACATCCTAACAAACTTGTGACTTTCACTTCACATTTTGTGGCTACAAAGACCTCCAGAGAACTGGGACAAACCTGGAAATTTAATCTGGTAAAGGTGCATTACCCATTGGCAAAGGGTTAAGGTTACACCCCTCCAAAACTTTCCACTGTTTCAAGGGGATGTCATGGAGATGGTATGTGGCCTTGTGGAGACCTATTTGGCCAATTCTATCAGCCTTGCACTGTTGGAGGAATCCGAGCTCTAAAATTACTTTGAAACTAGAACTCTTCATTGGGAGAAGGCGTCAAAAGTATGTGGCCGGCAACAGTCCTTCCTTGGGCAGGGATTTTAATTTCTCCCTCTCTGAGCTTTCCCTCCCAAAGTCAATGGCTTTACTGGGACCTCGTCCGTCAGCAATCTGGTCTCGTGGAGACCTTCTTGGCTATAGCCTGCTGCCTTGCCCAACTGAGGATTTTTGACTTCCATTCCGGATACTAAGGGCCTGATTTATTTATCGTACCCACCCACCCACCACCAGGTGGTGTAAATTACTCTGTCTCCTTGAGGAAAGTGCTAACGGGCAAATTTAGAAATATCAGTGAGTCTTGAAGATATTTCTAGTATTGACAGGGACCACCATTGTATTTCAGTTTTGCATATGGCGACATGAAACCATACAGCAAACTTACACCTTTTTTTTTTCTTTTTTTTTCTTTTGAAAAGAAAATCCCAAAGCAGGATTTTCTTATTAAAAATATAAAAAATAAACAATGTCCCGCTTGGCATGGGAGTGTCCTTCTATGACAAGGGGGGCATTGAGCACTTTTCAGTGTCTATTACTGCCAGATTTTTCCTAGTGTTGATGAGCATTGATAAACATAGATATATTTACCCATTCTGTGGGTAAACATTTAACCAAACCTCTGATGGCCCTTACTCCATTGGGCCATTGGAGAATTTTGACAGTGGCAGACAAGGAATATTCTCTGCTATCATCTAACATTAAATCGGTGGACGGACCATAGTCTTAATGAGGAGGGAACTCCGTCGCCATTTTGACAGAGTTAGAGCTTCACCAAGATCCAGATCAGTCCCTAACCTATGAGGTAAAACATCTTACTGGGACAAACCTGATTTCTGTAGTCTCTATTGCAGCCAGAAATAAAATGCACTTAGGTACAGTATCTTTGGCTCTCATCATGGGATTTTTCTCATTTTTGTGTAATTTTGTTCTTTCAATTATTCTTCAATTTTATGAAATTAAGTGGGATTTTTATGGTACTTGACACATTTTCTTAAGTTAAGCTTGTCTGATCTGTGTTATAACTACCAAGGTTGAGCTCAGGGTAAAATTACTGACATCTTTACTGGACCTAACAAGAATAGTGACAGTATTACTTGTTATGGACTACCTTCCATCCCAGCTATTGATCTAGTTTCTCACACAACCCAATACTGGCCAAGCCATGGAGGGTGGAAAAGCCTTTGTTTATTTTCAATCCCTCCCTAGCCTCTCATGCAGGCTAGGGAGAGTTTGCATAGGTTGGCAGGTTTCAGGTTACACCCCTCAGACACACCCATACATGCATATTGAAGCCATGGCTCTTCAGCTGTGCTGCAGCTTTCGTTTGAAAACATTTGGCTTCAGGGCTTGGGCAGGACTTGCGATGTGTCCATTGTGTATATGTCACTGTTGCTTCCGTTTTGTTGTGAATATCTTTCCATTCCTGGTAAAGGCATTAGTGGAGACAATGTGGTCGTTGTTCTGACAACGTTGTTCAGGCATGCGTGGTTCCAGCATGCATTGTTCGAATCTATATTCACCAATAGAGCTGTAGACAAACTAAGGCATTTCTGACATGATTTTAAGTACACTGAAGGGGGATAACGACCTTATAAGACATCATAAAACGTGAATTTGGAGAATTATTGAATGATTTTAAGAGAAGATTGTACCAGGTACAATATAATGTTGGTTATTCAAATAAAACCATAGACTGAAATTTGCTGTGAGTCTTTATCTACAAACAATTGTAAAGAGGAATGTGTGCCAACATCCTATGCCTCCTTTACCGAAGTGCAATGAGGAGAAATGTTTTCATATCCAGTTTTTTTCAAATTTGCATGAGTGCTTCATTGTACAGCACACTTGCAAAGTGAGAAAACCCTCAAAGCATAGGTTGTGTATTGGAAGGGGCCCTTTCCAGAACAAAACATTTGCTTTAAAAATGCAGCCACCCTTGACCTGTGATGCAAGGGTGTTTGCACTGGTGCATGGCTGCCTAAAGTATGCCAGTAAAGGGACGGCAGAACAGCACCACATCTTAGCAGAAATGGTGCTGTTCTCTTATCTCCCTATCATGCACTGCTGCACAGTAACTTTAGTTGTGGCACTGTATTGAATGACTGGGCCAAGGTTTCTAGTTGATATTTACCAGAAAGCCAGTTTCTCTGCATATGGGTGCTAAAAAGCCTCTACTTCGATCTATGGTGGGCTAAATTAACCCTATAGACATGACAGTTTTCTACAAATTATATTTTATTTTAAACACTACAGTGCCTTTTAGATAAACTTTAGCAAAATTCTTGCCTCTTTTACTTGAGCAGGGAAATGTCATTAATCAGCCAGAAAGTTCTTTGTAGTTTTCCAGCAGGATGGTCCGTGTGGGCTCTTAGTCTGAAAACCTCTACTGTCTAATATGTTTGGAGATGTGAGAACCCAGCCTAGTTGCCAATTTAATAATGGTACTGTAAACAGGGTGACACTACTACACTGACTACATAATTTTATTCTCGAATTTCATACCGTAAATTAAAAAAAAAGTTTAAAGAGCTGAAGACCATATCTGTATGCTTGATTCAAATTATTAAACTTGAAAATCCAAGACTTATTATGACCCACACAATTGTGATGAACGTCACACAAGTGTCCAACAATAGAGATTTGATTTAGAAAGTGGTGGGTATTAAGATGATTTGATGTCGATAGTCTGTCAGCTTTATGTGACCTGCAACCTAAATGTAGGCCTCTTGCAAGGTCTTGCTTCATAGGTTATTGGGCGAGCAGAGGGACATTCAATGTTAGTTTATTTGTGTGTGGCAAAGGAATATTTCTAAGTTCATATTTAAAATGATCATCAACAGAGAGTCATTTTCTCAATACTATGAAGCCAATCACAGCAAATGGAAAAAAGAATAGGGATAAAGAAATAAATTGCTAGAGACTGTTTGTAGGATGCAATGTGCTATATGTACTGTATATGGAGGATGTATCTGCAACATAGGCAATATTACTTGCTAACAATAAGTAGTTTGTGTCTATCAGACTCAAATATTCTTCAACTTTTGAATCAACAAAACAAGATGCAATTTGTTAGAAGGAGATTGAATTGGAAGCACATCATTTAGAAGCATTAGGCACGACTTGCTTGTTAAAGGATATTATCTAAATTCATTAGAATATTGATTAAGGACATAGCTCCTAGAATAAGATCGGAAGCTATGATCTATTGTGCAAGAGTTAAATAAAAAACCTGGAAGTCAAATTATGCTTTGGACATTGATCCTAAGCTCAGCTCTAGAATAGAGGGCTGAGATGGATATAACCTGTTCCCCGAGGAGGATCCTGTCACCAGTCAATAAGATCATATTCTTTCAATAACTTGAGTTTTAAGCAGCAATGTGAAATATTCATTTGTTCATTTGTGTAGTTTGTACCTCCATACAATTTTATTCTTTCTGGGTTAATGCCACATAGAAGCCTCTCCCCACCCGTAATCAACATTTGTAAATTAACTTAGTTAAACATTTTACTCAGTTAACTCTAACAGCCTGTGCTTCCGTTTAAATTCTTTGAAATATCCTCAAAGTCTGAAACTCCATCATGTTTTCCCCTTCCCTCCAGATAAATCACATTCTATACACATACATAACATGGTACTGTACTCCTAATAATCTAAATTAGAAATTCATTATCTTATTATTTTCTCTTTTCAAACAATTTCAAATAAGAAGCCAGAATAGTATTGAAAAGAATGGTCAGGCATCACCCTAATAGACTTGGCCATAATAGCCTTTTCGAGGAGCTGCTCTTTTACATGACAGGTTTGGAAAACAATGATTGAGGCATCTGTGTGCAGGTTGTAACATTTCCATCAATTATTAAATCTTGATTGTGTTCTGTGATGATCTAGGAATTACAACTTCTTTATTAGATTGTTCTTGAAGGATTTAATTGTTTCACTTCTTTTTCTCACCTCATGGACTCCAACTTAGGGCCTGAGGGCCTGATTTAGAGTTCGGCTGGTGGGTTACTCCATCACAACAGTGGCAGATATCCCATCCACCAAACTATAAATCTGATAGGAAATAATGGGATTTGTATTTCGGCAGATGAAATATCCATCACCATGATGGAATAACCCATCCGCCGAAATTTAAATCAGGCCCAAAGCGAAGATTCAATGGACTACGAGATCAGTTCTCAAGATCTTCATTTTTTGAATGATGTTGTTTATTGCTGTGCATATTGTTATATAATAGTTGTTTCTAACTCCTTTTGAGGGAGTCTGGCCACCTGAACTTAAAAACTCTTTGAGAAAACCCATTGATTTTAAAACAGTCCCTCGATTTTAGCATGTTTCCCCCAACTTCTGTTTATACGTTCACCTCCATCTTGTTCATGATTTGTCCAGTGGCAAGAACATAGAACAGAAGCTCAGAAAAAATCTCTTTGCTGGCTGCCTCCATAACAGTCCTTCCCCTCATTGCCCTCCTTGGCGTTTTTATGGAAAGAGCAAGGTCATGTAAGAGATTTGTCATTTTTAAATTGCTATTTTAATGTCAGATAGGAAATAATGTGATTTATATTTTGGTGGTAAAGCCTAAACATTTCACAAAAGAGGAAGAGATAGCAGCTCTGGATTCTGAATAAGCAGTAAAGTAAGAGCTGATCTCACACTCTGAACTGTGTACTTCCTCCAATATAAAGACCAATGTTTTACTCTTTGCCACTGATTGACTTGACTTTCTACTGGCCACCAGAGTACAATGGTTCTGTTGCAGAAAACTGTTGCAAATAAAGGTTTGCTTAGCATTGCCTTGGCTAAGTCATATAGCCTACTGTACAACTACTAAAGAACTGGGTTTCTTCGGGGTTTTTCTCTTGCCAAAACATCAAGATCTGAAAGAACAGGTTGAGTACAAGGTATCTCTGAAGGAGATGCAGACTTCTAACTTCCTTTCATGTTAATGATGCAGGAGTCAAGTGTATCCTGGAGGAAAGATCATTTCCTTATTTGTTAAAAGTATTGGCAGTCATCTTGGTCCATCCAAGAGGTATGCCACTTAACAGAGGGAAGAGCATTACCTGTGCATGCCCCTCAAATGGCTAATGAAGTCCCTTAGATCTCTCAGTAACCTGCAGAATACCAATTGAATGTTTTAATTTGAGTTGTCATCAGTGAAGTCATCAATTATGTCAATCAACATGTCATGTGTGATGTAATATGTGAGGTCATAGGCAGTATATGGCAGGTTCACAAATTGCTATCTCAGAAACTCAATACATTATAACTAGTGAATTCCCAAGGGTTTATTTTTTTAAAAAATATTAGTTTTTACCTTATTTTAACACCTAACTATGACATTAATTTAACCTTTGTTTTGGTTAGTGAATTTCTATGTCTTTTTTAAAATAAGATAATAATATATTACCATACCTAACTACAATGTAACTCTAATCCTTGTTTTTTGATTAAATAAAATGTGTGCACAGACACTCATACATACATATATATATTTAGATATATATATTTAAACATATATATATATATTGAAACAAATCCCATCAGCGCTAAGGCTACAACCAAAAAGCTTTGAAGGGAAGCTGTAATGTCCAAATAAACACCTTTTTGTTCATCATTAGTCGGTGTCCGAGTAAATCCTGCGACAGATGGGATGTGTTTGAATATTGTGAGGCAGCAGGGGATCAGGACTTGGACCACTACAGTCCAAGCCTCTGATGAACTCTGGATTAATGAGAAATGTGATGGATGTATATAAATATATATATATATATATATATATATATATATATATATATATATATATATATATCAAACAACTCGTCCGGCTAATACTGATCACTTCCAACTCACAAAGTCGGTGCGATACTCGCGGGAAGCCAGAAGCGTGCTAAACATGCAAAAGCAGGTGCCATAATCCTCGTGCAGACACCAAGATCGTACTCCAGGACAGTGATTCACAAGAAAAGTTTAGCAACGCGTTTCGAACTGACAATCTTCCTCACAGCAAACACTTGAAAACAAGTGCCCAATCACCTTTAAAAACAGATTTCCAACGTCCTCATGGGAAATCATAGACATCGAAAAAATCACCACCTTTAATAATCTATATGAGAACAAGCTCATTCTATACTTCTCATATAGGCATACAATATGGGCATACAAGCTTAATACGAAATGGTGAATATTTTTGTAATCAAATTAGATACAATTAAATTGCAGAGAAACTTAATACATAAATAAACAAATTAAATAATTAAATAAAATTATAAATTACAACTTTTAAATTATTAAATTATTAAATTATAAAAATTCTGGCCTAGGGGCCAAACATTCGCACAATGTATTACTTTGTCCCCAAGTACACATAACATGATTCTAAATTTTCTTTGTCATCACCTATTCATGGACAAAGAATACCAATTGTTTTTGTCATCTTTAAAGCAAAACATTATTTTTTCATTCTTTTTTTCTTTTCATGATTTTTTCTTTTTATTGTTTTTAAATACCATCAAAATTATCTCTGCAAAAAATCTTCCATTCACTATTATTATTCCTTCTCCCTGACACAAAACCACTTGGAACGAAGAGAAAGTTTACGTTGATGAGATCCGTACAATTTACAGCCAAAATCAGAAATTAAAAATACAAAAGAAGAGAGAAGAAAGGAGATACTTTAGCCAATATGTACAAAAAGCTCCTCATCTGTGTTCAAATCTCTAGGTATATGACTATTCACCCGTATAACATACTTGGATTCTATAATCCTAAATTTCTTCTCTCTGACTCCTCCTCGTTTACTGAGGACGACCCTGTCAATACCATAAAATGATAAATCATCAGCCTTTTGTTTATGCATCAACGACCAATGCCTAGCCATAGGATAATTCGGATCAACATTCCTAGTTAATCTCATATGTTTCAATATTCTTGTCTTAACTGGAAATTTCGTTCTGCCTACATTTAGGAGACCACACGAGCATACCAGGACATAAACACAAAAATCACTGTTACATGTTATTAACTTGTTAATATATCTGGTTTGTCCTGTAGGTAAAAGGTAAGTCTTAACATTCTTCCTTGTTTTACATGCTTTGCAATGACCATACTTAAAAAATCCTCGCTGTTCCTTAAGCCATCTCCCTTGGGCCATTTGTGGTGTCATATTACTGTGTACTAGCATGTCCTTCAAAGAAGAGGCTATATGTGATGGAGGGACTTGATGGTACCTCAGATCCAATTACTGTGTCATATCCCACAAGATGCCAATGTTTACAAATCATTTTCTTAACATTTTGGGAATTAGCATTATAAGTCGAAATTAAACGAATCTGATTCACATTATCCTTTCTTCTTACTCCAGAAAAACTAAGCTCATCCCTAGATTTTAATCTGACGTTGTCAGATGCTTCTTGTAAGATTCTTCTAGGGTAACCCCTTTCCCTAAATCTAACAATTATTTTCTCCTCTTCTTTTTGATAAGTTGATGAATCACTGCAATTACGTTTAGGCCTCAATAATTCCCCGTAAGGGATACTCCATTTTAATTTCACTGGATGATGAATTGCCCATGTAGAATACTGTTACCAGCTGTAGGTTTACTATATAATGAAGTGTGGATCATTCCATCCCTCACTTGGATAAAAAATATCCAAAAATTCAATCTCTTTGTCAACTATTTTATAAGTGAAGTCTAAATTCAAACTATTTTTCGAAATATATTCCAAAAAGTCATTTAACATATTCTTAGGACCTTCTCAAATGGTAAATAAATCATCTATATAATGTATCCAAAAAATTATATGTCTTGTCCAATCCTGATTTTTTTCAGTCCAAATCACCTGTTCTTCCCACCATCCCATAAAGATACTGGCAAAACTTGGAGCAAAGCAGCTGCCCATCGCAGTCCTGATCACCTGACGGTACTACTTGTCATTAAACAAAAATATATTGTTCGTTAGACAGAATCATAACATTTCTAGTAACATCTTAGAATGATCATAAAGACAAATAGATTTGTCCCTAAAAAAATGCTTGCATGCCGCAATCCCCTGTTGTATAAAGAGATGCCACATCTATTGTAATTAAAAGGTACGATTCATGCCATGGTATCTCATTAATTTTCTTGATAAAATCAGTACTGTAACAACAAAACAAAGGTAAACTCAAAGCATAAGGTAGCAAAAAATAGTCAAGATAAATAGAGGTAGGTTCACATAAACTATTTTTCGCAGAGACTATCGGTCTCCCTGGTGGATTATTCTTATTCTTATGAATCTTAGGGATCAAATAAAAACAAGGGGCCACTGGTTTTTTGACATACAGGAACTGGTATTCTTCCTCACATAAAAGACCTCTATCTCTCCATTCCCCAAGCAACCCATGATACCTCTCTATTGACTATTTATATATATAAAAAGTGGTCAATTCATAATCTCATGATCAAATCAACTGTTTCTCAGCCTATCCTGGATATTTATTTATATCTCACAAAACAATATTGCCTCCCTTATCAGAGCGTTTAATAACAAAACTAGTATCTTGTTTTAAAGATGAAATCGCATCCCTTTAGTTGTCGTGAGATATTGTTCCACCCATCACTTGCGTCTTAACTGACGGGTCATTTTCCCATGTGGCAAATTGCTTGTGGCGCTTTCCTCTGCGTGTTTTCCTCCTTTTACGTTGATGCCGCCTATTTCTTTTGGTGGTTTCCTGCGGGGCCCTATGTTCTGTGGTAAAAAATGATATTCATCAGTGGTAGTTAAAGATGTAACGTCTTTCTCTTGAGTTGTTAAATGATCCTCCATATGTGAATATATCTCGGACCCAGATTCTGAGGAACCTAGATCATGTAATTTCCACGCACATGCTTGTTTGAATTGTTTAATTGCTCCATCATATTTTCTTCCAAATGTTAGTATCCTCCCATTCGCATAATCTTGTTTATTCCTTAGGATTTTTCTCAATTTTTTCATTTAAACCTCTTCCTCATACTTCTCAACCCTAGGCTCCATCTCCTTAAGCAATCCTGTTATCTCAAGTTGATCCAGGTAATCATCCAAAAGGGCTTTTAGTTTTGCAATCTCCTGACATATTTCATCTAATTCACATTTAGCTTATTTAGATAATAAAAACATCTGTTTGTATGTGTTGACCATAAGAGATGACCATTCCTCCAAAAGTTTAGGGTGGGGGTTCTGAAGTAGAGGTAATCAAAATTCGTACTTCAACATAATTATCTAAAGATGTTACCTCCCACCATCTATTTATTTCTCTCTTCAATAATTTTTCATATTGGTATAAATGCTGTTTGATAGTTTTAGTCATGCCTTTATTCCCCTCAGCTGTTGTAGAGGGAGTTTCATCAATCGCATCACCATCTTCCTTAAAAAGGCTATCTGCTTTCTCTAGCCTTTTTATTTGTATTTGCTCTATTTGTTAGAACAGGGAAATCCCCAACAGTCTGGCTGTAAATTGTACGGATCTCATCAACGTAAACTTTCTCTTTGTTTCATGTGGTTTTGTGTCAGGGAGAAGGAATAATAATAGTGAATGGAAGATTTTTTGCAAACAGCTACGTCCCGGAGTGGGCACCCCAGGACATAGCAGGAGCTGGTCCTGAGCGGTGGTGGTCCCCAGGGCCATCTGTGGCTCCAAAAGGGCGAGGCCGCATGGCCACCTGCCAAAAAGGACTTAGCCCAGAGGACATCGTGGTCCATGGCGCATGGGGATCCCATAGGGACCCCCTTTCTTTTTTTGAAGATTTGCCCCTGGAGTGGTGGTCCGTGGGGAAGCAGGTGAGGGGGCACACATCCCCCTCCAAATAAAATAAATTTTACCCTAGGGGTGGTGGTCCCCAGGGTGCAGGGGGGCCACAGGCTCCACACATTATATAATATAAATGGTCCCGGGAGGATGTAGTCCCCGGGCAGCAGCAGGGGGTTGAGTGCACCCTGCATATCAAAACAAAGCCCTGGGGAGGTGGCAGTCCCTGGGGCAGCAGGAGGGGGCTGAGCACCCCAAACATATCAAAACAGAGCCCTGGGAAGGTGGCGCTCACCAGGGCAGTGGGGAGCCACAGACCCCTCACACACACAAAAAAGTAAGCCAGGAGTCTCCCCTATTTTTTTTTTTAAATGCCCCTGGTACTTGGCCCACTCAGAGACATTAGACTAACAAAGAATGAGAGACCATGCTTTCTTTCTCTTTTTTTTATTTTATGAGCGGACTCGAAGTTCCACCACGACTCCGCTTATAAATGAAAAAAGCTTTTTAGCCCTGGGGGTCCCTTTTGGACCCAACCACCAGAGCTAAAGGGTCAAGGTGTTCATATCCTAGCCCCTTTTCTTTATTTTTTACATTTTTTTCAGACTTTGCTTCAGTCGAGTCCCTAGATAGCTGACAACGCTTCAACGACTTCTCTTGTTGAAGTGTTATTCGCCAATCAGATCTCTGCACGAGATTGGGAGGGGTCGCGATTCCTTCACGTCCCTACATATACAAATGTGGATTTTCTTTAATTTCTTTAAAACTACTGAATGAAATTACATCAAAACAAGAAAACACTCTTTCTGGACCGGGACCTACCTTCCTGCCAAATGTGGAGTAATTCTATCCAGTAGTTTTTGTGATACTACTGTTCAAAATCCCTATAAAAAAAATGAATGGAGAAAACATGTTTTGAGACCCCCTTTTATCTCGGCCCCCCCCACCAGACGCATTACCCCAAAACTTTACCGGGAGTAGTAAATGAGACTGGCAACATTTTTTGGAAAGTTTTATAAAGATTTGTCAAGAGGCATCAAGGACATTAGAGTTAGGCTCACATTTTAATCCTAAGAAAACATAGAACTTCAGTGGTTCTAGTTAGAGTTATTACATGTACCTATAACTCCTGCCCTAAGGTAATTATAACTTGCACCCAACCATGCAAACTTTCTTCATCAATAATTGTACTGCATATGTTACAGTGATCTCATCAATTATGTTATAGAAGATGTCAAGAGTTAATTCTATTTCCTAACTACAACATCCCTGTAATCTTTGTTATTTCAGTGTATAGTGGAAAAAAATATATATATCTATATATATATATATATATATATATATATATATATATATATATATATATATATATATATATATATATATATATATATTTATACATATATCTGGTCTCCAGTAGCTAATTATAGTTAGGACCAAGATTAGGAAAAACGTCTTTTGACTTGGCTATATCTTCGGAGTCATTTGTCAAATATTCACAGATTTTCCCAAAAAAGTGTGCCCAAGGGTCTTGTTATGCATGGAAAGCTTCGAGGTGTTCCGTCAAGCGGGGGCTGAGAAAAAAGGAGGGGTCAAAAAGTGTGCTTCTCATTTTCATTTCCACAGGGATTTTGGAGACCCACTGACACTCTCAAAAAGACTGACTTGAAATTCAGATATATGAAGTGACAGAGAAACTCATACATGTGTTTGTGCACTTGTTTAGAAAGTATTCCTTGGTATCTGATATTGAAAACTGCTTATACATTTTGAATGGGTTGATATGTATTGAAAGCCTATTTTTATTTCGCATTTTCACAGCATAAGCATGAATATTGCATTGTTATCGCAAACATTGTGAAAATTTAAGAAATATATATTTATGCATAAAATCATCAAGATAATTAGGCAATATGGTGGCCCTGAGAAGAGCCTTTAAGTTCACTGTAACCATGGGCTATTTGTACGAACACATTTTCCCATAGACACGGAATGGGCAAAACCCTTTGCTACATCTGGCCCCATTTTACAGCTACATGTATGAGTGGATGCAGAGCTTCAGGTTGGAAAGGAAAACTATATTGCCTTCATCTGTGAAGTGGGCACCGTCACTTCTACATCATCCATGTCAAAGCATAGGTTGTTGCTGTAAATACAGCCCATGTTATGGTCTCTGAGAAATGCAAGAAGTTGTGTTAACATGTTTTCTGGTTTTGGTAATCTGCAGACAGAATTGATTTACCACTTCCATTTCTGCCTTTGACATATGCTGGAGTATACCACAAGACAGTGTCAGTGAAAAGTGTCATTAATTGTGCGCATTCACCCTTTAGGAATTTCAGTCCTACTCCAGTCAGTTTGCCTAGGTCATTACCACCACAGTGCATAATCATGAGATCAGGAAGATGACAAACTCTAATGCTTTCAAATAAAGGCAGCAATTTATTATTCTTTAACCATCCAATTAATGTCCATATTAGCCAAACCTGAGTCCATGTCAATGTCATTCTTTCTAGCAGCCTCCCTTGCCAAAAACACAAAGCTGTGCCACACAATCCACACTCTAACCATTCTGAAGTGAAGCAGCAGTAGCAATCAGGAGAAGACAGGAGTTGAATGAGGCAGTTTTACAAATGGAAGGCAGTTAAAATGGAGGCATGGTCCTTCTTTAAAAAACATACTTTTGATTGGGTACTGTAAATATGCAGGTTACTGAAATTAGGTGGTATGTTGAATGGGTAACTAAGTAGTTGGCTGTGGGGAAAATAAAATTTGTTTTGCAGTGTTAAATATGGTGTTTATTTTGTACAGTAAACCACACCTGTTGCAGCTCATTTTGTAACTAGTATGCCCTTTCTAAAATGTGCAGAAAATTTGTGACTTACTGGTCCTAAGGGGTTGCTATAGACACTGTGCTAAGAGTGTATTAGAGGAAGGATCTTAAAGAGACTATTCTGTCTTTGTAAAAAATAGAAGGGTTTCTACTCATTATTGTATGATAGTGTTTACTTCCCTAAAGAGACATTGCCAATAAAGTGTAGTGTACTCTTAAACTTATAGAACTATCAAGCTAAATATGATTTTGCACATTTTTACAAATTAGCCGCGATGATCACGATTACCCCATGATCATGGATAAAAAGCCTGCTATAATGGCCTTCTTCAGAAAAGTAGGTGACACATATTAACTATTCGGAATTGGCCTTAGAAAAGTAAAAAATTAAAGGTATGTTTTTATTTGCTCACATCTCCAGTATAACACAGTGCAAAGTTGAAAAGTTTGTCATTTCTGGTTGCTATGTGTAAGAATGCTGACCCATTCTTATCATTAGTTTTGACAATTCCTGAGAGAATTGCATGTATCTAATAAGAGCACAAAGAACAATATTTCACCAACGTACTCAATTTTTAGGTGTGTGAATTACATTTAAGTATGAGGAAAGGTGTTTTAATATATACATATGTGTATGTCAGTTTGTTAAAATAGAGTATGAAACATACAGTATTAGATTGAAACTAGCACAGAGTATCTATCATTGGTAGTGTGAATGGTTTAATACATTTGTTAATAGGTAAGTAACATACACTTTAATTGATGTGTATAGTAGCTGTATGATAAATTGGTTTGCAATGCATTGACATGGAACTGAATATTGTAAATCTGTTATTTTATTCAATGCTGTAATTACTAGAAAAAAGTGTATGCTAAGTTTTAAAGTTAATGTACACAATGTAGCACAAGATATGAACATTGTACATGTCTATAGATGATGTGCTGCTTACAATGAGTGTTTTGGTTAGAATTTAGGGCCTTTTAGTCCTGTTCATTCAATTTTAAAAGAGGACTACAACACTCAGATTTGAAAGGGATAAAATCTACAAAAAGTGTATATGAAACATTAATGTCTGGAAGCTTAGAGGAATGTATTATATATCTGTTAGGATAGGTGTTGGTAAGTTATAGGGCACATCTCTATGTGGTTAGATGTAAGATATTTTATTTAAAGTAATAGTGAGTCAGATGTGTAGCAGTAGACTACTAGGCATAGTTAAACATACACTCTTTAAACATGGGTCAGGTGTAGTAGTGCAGACGGTGTCTATGGAGTTACATTGCCAGCTTCTGATGGCAGGTACAAGCTATTTTGCAAGCATCAAATATATGTTTTAGTAGCTTGTACTCATCCCTGAGATCTGCTGTAGTTTATGCCTTAAAGTATGGTGGTGAAAAAAAGAGATTTCCCTTTATATGCAGCACTATCAAATGCTATTGAAGTCACACTCATATACCCCTGTGTTCCCTAACAGAAGCCCTGAAGTATATGTTCAGCCACTTAGAGAGTCATAAAGGTTCTAAAAGAGACAGTCACATACTGGCAGATGTACTAAATTATCGTGTGGCACTACTAGAAGTAGACTCCTACGTGCAGTCAGATATATAGGCAAGTACTGGCACAATCTACTCATGTATCCAGACAAATACCTCTTCAATCATTGATAAAGTGTAGTAGTGAAGAGTTTGTCTGTTCTCTGTCACTGGCCTGTAAAACTGCTTTATGAAGTGTCAAACTCATGTTTTAGTGCAAATATTTCACATCTGTATTATGTTATTGGTATGACACACCATCAATCATGGTGCATGCTTAATCCCTGCACTGCGGGCGTCGGCCACTGGCCAACGCCCGCACTACCTCCATGGTGCGGGTCACGACCAGTGGCCGACACCAGGGAGGGGGTTAATAAAGGATTTTTATATATTTTTTTCTATCCCAGGGAGACCACCCCCCACCCGCCCCTTTGTGACGTCAGCACGCAGCGAGGCGCGCTGACGTAACAAAGTTGATTTCCCCATCGGAGCAGGAAGCAGCCTTGCAGCCGCTTCCTGCTCCGATGGGGAAAACGGCCTTCCCCACGTTCGGGAAGGCCTCGTGAGAAAGGGGAGAGTCTCCCCTTTCTTACGAGGCCTTCCTGAAAGTGTTTCCGGGCCCCCGATCGCAGCACAGCACAGCGCAGCACAGCTGCGATCGGGGGCCAGGAAACACCACTAGACGCCAGGGATTTCACTTGGGGGGATCGGCCCCCACGGAAAACGGGCCCCCCCCAGGGGCATATTTTGTTTTTAAAAAGGTAGGTGCCCCCTAGGGGGGCGAGATCGCGCCCCCTCAGCGGAAACATTAAAAAAAAAAAAAGGAAAAAAAATGGACAGGGTGTCGCCCGTGGCAGGGCGACCCCCTGTGGGGGCAATATTTTTTTTAGTTGTTGTAGGGTTTCTCTGGGGGCCATTTTGGCCCCCAAGGAAACCATACAACAACTAAAAAAAATAGATCTACATATATATATATATAGATCTATATATATAGATAGATATATCTATGTACATGGATATATCTATAGATAGATCTATAGATATATGTATATAGATATATGTATACACATATATATATATATATATATAGATCTATCTATAGATGTATCTATGTAGATAGATATATATATATAGAGATAGATATATATATATATATATATATATATATATATATATATATATATATATATATATATATCACTTTTGTCAATATATGTGTGGTTTCCCTGGGGGCTGCGATCGGCCCCCAGAAAAACCAGACCCACGTATAAAAGTGATATATATATATATGTATATATATATATATAGATTTGGCACCAGTTGTCTTGCAGTTGCAGCTTGCGTCTTCAAAGCAATGCACATACTTCAACTGACGCTTTTCAACTGTAGCTTTTAGGCAGCAATAAAAAAGTCAAGTAAGTATTGTGACTATGTTTCTGCTACAAAAGGGTCAGACTTGTCTAGTGGCAGTTTTAGTGCCATAAAGAAGCGCAGAAGGTTTATATGCCTACTGCAAAGAGCAAATCTGTATTTTATGTAAATAGCTGAGTACATTAGTAAAGTCAGCCATTACCTGCGCTATAATACCAATGAAATGTATGTGCAGGGTGAAGGGCGGCTATGGAGAGATGAAGGGCACTTTTGCTGGGTGGTAATGAGGGAATCCGGGGAGGAGGGAGTGGGAGCACCAATAATGATTGTTGGACTGGGCACAGGAGGTGCTAAAGACTGTGACGAATGGTATGTGACAAGGTGTTTTTTGAGTGTCTTGAAAGAACATGCTGATTGAGGGAAGAAGCGCAGGTAAGGTGGCCTCTGCTGTTGCACATATCTCACACACACCATTGATTTTGTGACTTTCTACGTAGGCTAGTATTTTAGAGCAACAGTTTAGCCAATAGCAGAGATGGCATCTTGATGGATGACAGCTGCCGGCACTCAGGTTATAGAGGACAGCTCTGACATAGGATCAGAGACTGAGACATCAGATACTGAGACAGCATCTGAGGGATAGGATAATGGCGCAGGCTCTGGGAGTGATTTTTCAGTTGGAGGAGTCCCATTCGATAACTTCTCTTACAGTACATTATGAGGGAGGTGATGAGGACAGTCCTGCTGTCCCTTCGCAAGCAGTTTGTGCAACTGGGTAATAGTGGGTTAGCCCAACCCAGAGAGCAGGTGAATACGGCGGCAAGCAGAGAGAGAGAGAGAGAGTGCTCTCTTTGGAGCTCCCCAATTTAGTTCAGCCCCAAATTCCACCGCCCAAATCGTATTGTGGAGACATCAAAATTATCTATGGCAAAACAAACTGATTTTGTAAGGCAGGCACCTGTGTTTTTGGTCCTGGGTTCGGCGGCCATATAGAGAAACACACTAAACCCAAACATTTCTGGAAACTAGACATTCGGGGGAGTCCACAGAGGTGTGACTTGTGTGGATTCCCCAAAGTTTTCTTACCCAGAATACCCTGCAAAGCTGAAATGTTGAATAAAAACTCTATTTTTCTCACATTTCTGTCACACAAACTACAGGAATATGCTGGGATCCACAAAATTCCTACCACCCAGTGACTCCTCACCTGTCCTGATAAAAACACTACCCCACTTGAGTGCCTACACCTAGTGCCTGCGTCAGGAATGGAACACCCCAGGGTCAACAGCTGCCTCATGTAAGGACCAACATTGACCGTTGTGTGATCTATTCCTGTCGCGGGCACCAGGCCTACCCACACAAATGAGGTACCGTTTTTATCGGGAGACTTGGGGGAATGCTGGATGGAAGGAAATTTGTGGCTCCTTTCAGATTCCAGAACTTTCTATCACCGTAATGAGAGGAAAAAGTGTTTTTTTGGCCAAATTTTGATGTTTCAAAGGATTCTGGGTAACAGAACCTGGTCAGAGCCCCACAAGTCACCCCATCTTGGATTCCCCTGGGTTTCTAGTTTTCAAAATGCGCTGGTTTGCTAGGTTTCCCCAGGTGCCGGCTGAGCTAGAGGCCAAAATCCACAGGTAGGCACTGTTTTCTATGAAAAAATGTGATGTGTCCACATTGTGTTTTGGGGCACTTCCTGTCGAGGGCACTAGTCCTACCCACACAAGTGAGGTATCATTTTTATTGGGAGTCTTGGTGGAACGCTGGGTGGAAGGAAATTTGTGGCTCCTCTCAGATTCCAGAGCTTTCTGTCACCGAAATGAGAGGAAAAAGTGTTTTTTAGCCACATTTTGAGGTTTGCAAAGGATTCTGGGTAACAGAACCTGGTCAGAGCCCCACAAGTCACCCCATCTTGGATTCCCCTAGGTCTCTAGTTTTCAAAAATGCACAGGGTTGGTAGGTTTCCCTAGGTGCCGGCTGAGCTAGAGGCCAAAATCCACAGCTAGGCACTTTGCAAAAAAACAGCTCTGTTTTCTGTCATAAAAATGAGATATGTCCACGTTGTGTTTTGGGGCATTTCCTGTCACGGGCTCTAGGCCTACCCACACAAGTGAGGTATCATTTTTATCGGGAGACTTGGGGGAACATAGAATAGCAAAACAAGTGTTAATGCCCCTTATCTTTCTCCACATTTTTTCCTTCCAATTAGAAGAGAGTGTGTAAAAAAGACGTCTATTTGAGAAATGCCCTGCAATTCACATGCTAGTATGGGCACCCCGGAACTCAGAGATGTGCAAATAACCACTGCTCCTCAAAACCTTATCTTGACCCCATTTTGGAAATGCAAAGGTTTTCTTGATACCTATTTTTCACTCTTCATATTTCAGCAAATGATTTGCTGTATACCCAGTATAGAATGAAAACCAACTGCAGGGTGCAGCTCATTTATTGGCTCTGGGTACCTAGGGTTCTTGATGAACCTACAAGCCCTTTATATCCCCGCAACCAGAAGAGTCCAGCAGACAAAACAGTATATTGCTTTCAGAAATCTGACATCGCAGGAAAAAGTTACAGAGTAAAACATAAAGAAAAATGGCTGTTGTTTTCAGCTCAATGTCAATATTTTTTTATTTCAGCTGTTATTTTCTGTAGGAAAACCTTGTAGGAACTACACAAATGACCCCTTGCTGAATTCAGAATGTTGTCTAGTTTTCAGAAATGTTTAGCTTTCTGGGATCCAGCATTGGTTTCATACCCATTCCTGTCTATAACTGGAAGGAGGCTGAAAGCACCAAAAATAGTAAAAATGGGGTATGTCCCAGTAAAATGCCACATTTGTGTTGAAAAACGTGGTTTTCTGATTCAAGTCTGCCCGTTCCTGAAAGGTGGGAAGATGGTGATTTCAGCACCAGAAACCCTTTGTTGATCGCATTTTCAGGGAAAAAAACACAAGCCTTCTTCGGCAGCCCTTTTTTCCAATTTTTTGGGTAAAAACGAAATTTTCACTGTATTTTGGCTAATTTCTTGGTCTCCTCCAGGGGAAACCACACACTCTGGGTACCATTAGAATCCCTAGGATGTTGGGAAAAAAGGATGCAAATTTGGCGTGGATAGCTTATGTGGACAAAAAGTTATGAAGGCCTAAGCGCAAACTACCCCAAATAGCCAAAAAAGGGCTCAGCACTGGCGGGGGGAAAGGCCCAGCAGCTAAGAGGTTAAGTGATGAAGAAACATACTTTTTAGTTTTAGAAGTTTACTTGTGCACTTTCACAACTCTAGGCCAAGCACTACATAGAGTATTCCAATCACTAAGGAACTGACATTCATGTTTCCAAAAGCATGGATGCTGTGTCTAAGCCAGTGACAGAGAAACAAAGACACTTCTACATTGACTCATAAACTCACAAAGCACTTATATTATGCAGGAATGTCAAAGGCAATCACAGACACTCCAATACCTCTATATTTTGTAACTGAGGTACTGAGATATGGGTTCAGGTACTTACATACAGATTCATAGAGTCAGACAGGTTCTAAAAATGGCTGTCATGCCAGAAGATGTACAAAAATATCTATTGGCGCTACTAAAGGTAGACACCTACATTCACTCAGATAAATAGGCATGTGCTGGTAGAATCTAGTAATGTATGCAGACAAATACTGCTTTAATCATGGGTGAGGCCTAAAAGTGCAGACTCTGTGTGTGCCGTGTCATTGATGACTGAAATTGGCCTGTAAAACTGATTTGTAAAGTCTCAAAGCCACGTTTCAGTCCAAATATGTCTGCTCTGTGATATGATGTAAGGATGCCATCAAGCATGATGCATTGTGCTTAAGTCATTAGGAAACACACTTTTCACTTTTAGAAAGTTACTCATGCCCTTTCAGACCCTTATGCCAAGCACTACACACAGTGTAGCACTCACAAAGGACCAGACATTCATGTTTCTAAAGTATGGATGCTGTGTTTCAGCCAGTGACCCAGAAACAGAGACACTTCTACAGTCATCCACATATTAAGAAAGCACTTATATATTTAGAAATGTCAAAGGCAATTGCAGATGCACTCAAACACACCTATGTCCTCTAACAGAAGTGCTGAAATATATATTCAGCCACTAACATGCGGATTTATAGAGTAATACAGGTTCTAAAACAGGCAGTGACATACCGGCGGATGTACATTTCTCCTGGCGCTACTAGAGCTAGACAGCAACATTCACTCAGATACAAAAACAAGTAGTGACAAAGGGCCGTATGTACAACAGCCTTTGGCGGTTGCAAATGGCAAAAATGGGCTGGTATGATGTGCCACTCCTATTTTGCGAGTCGGTCGCAATTACCGACATGCAAAGTAGGGTTTTGCGACTCACAATTAGGAAGGGGCATCTCTTCCTAATTGCAAATCGCATAGGGATTTATGATGTTTTGTGACCACAATTGCGGTTGCAAAACAATCACACTTACCATTCGGTAACCGCAAGGGGTCCCCACAGATGAAAAAATGAAAAAAAAAACTTTTCCTTTTTTTGTTGAAAATGTATCCCATTTTCCTTTCAGGAAAACAGGCTGCATTAAAAAAAAAAGAAAAAAAACTGCTTTATTTAAAAGCAGCCACAGATATCGTGGTCTGCTATCCCCAGCAGGCCACCATTTCTGGGAGTGCAGCCATTCCCAATAGGGTTGCAAATTGCGACCTACCTCATGAATATTACTGAGGTAGGTCATTTGCAACCCGATTGGGAATCGTAAACAGTGTGAGGTACACTGTTGTACATTAGATTTTGCAACTCGCAATTTGTGACTTGCAAATGAGTCACAAATTGAGAGTCGCAAAACTCTTGGTTGTACATCTGGCCCAAAATCTTTTCATATATCCAGAGAAATACTGATTTTCTGAATGGTGAGGTCTAGTAGTATAGAGCCTGTGTGTGCTTAGTCTCTAGACACTGAAATTGGCTTGTAAAACTGGTTTGTGACGTCTCAAATTAAAATTTTAGTGCAAATGACTCTACTCTGTGACACACTGTAGGTGTACCCTCAAGCATGCTGCAATGTGCTTAGGTTATTAGGCAATGTATTGTTCACTTTTAGAAACATACTCATGCCCTTTCACACCCCTAAACCAAGCACTACATAGAGTATGGCCATAATGAAGGACCAGACATTCATATTTCCACTGCTTGGATTTTTGTTTATTTTTCAGATATCACTTTCTTCTTACCTACAAAAACTTACTATGCCATTAGAACCTCATCAGAACTGAGAAGCAAAAGGGGCAAAATGCTGAAAAGCAGAAAAAGAAACAAGAGCTGCTGATAAGGGAACAAATACATTTCTTAAACTACTATGTCATCATGTTGAAATAAAGCAAAATGATGTGCATAAGAAACAAAATTTGACATCAAGTAACAAAAGAAAAAAGCACAGTGTTTAACTAGAAGGCAGTGCCAACTCAAGGAAAGAAGAGTTATAATGTTCCATATTAGGGTAATCCACAATCTAATGAAAAGTTTGAAGAAGTATAAAAGAAGGAGAGAAGCTGTGTGACAAAATGAACATGGGGAGAATATAATTGATAAGGCCTTTGCTCCGAAGAAGAGGCTATTTATTTTGGTTATGAACAGAATGAAAACACTAGATAAAATAGTGTTGAGTCTGAGGAGAAAAAGGCAAAAGAAAAGACTAATAAACTGATTTAATTTTTGCAATGTTTTTAGTGTTTTAGTGGGGAATGGAGACATACTTTTAGTACTGAGCCTTTCTTTAATGAAGAAAGCTACTTGTAAAAGAACAAGCTAGTCCATGCACTTCATGAATCTGTGCAGATTTGCAAAATGAAAGATGGTTGACCTATTGAGAAAAAAGAGGTAATGATACCTAGAAATGTAGACGAAATCATGGTGAAGAGGTTCAGGGAAGGTGTACAGAGGTTCATGTATACAAGGGGAATTGAAGCAGTATTTTTACCGTTCGTCACGAATCAATTGACACAGTCAGAAATTTCCTATGTAACTTTCCATGCAATACTCATAAATAGAAAATTGTCCTTTTGCAAGGATTAGATACATTCAGAGTAAGAAAATCTACAAATCTACAGGGACATTCACTAGCATGTTTTTCAAAGAAAGTGTGCCAAAGTGCCTTTCATCATGTTAGCTGTACACCACTCATGAATGCAAACTTTAGTTGGGAGACTTTACCATGAGAAGAGTCCTGCACTATGTTTAGGGGGCATGAATAGAGCTCTTTTTCATGGAACAGTGGCAGAGGTAGAAAAGGTTTGTGATAATGTGCAGTTTGTTTCTTTGGACCTTAACAGGAATGCAGAGAAAATGAACACCTGGAATCTGCAGGTGTACCAGAACAGGAGATAGGTCTATCTGTAGATTGTGAAGAGATTGGAAAGATTAAAACAGTCTGTTCAGAGAAACCAGACTATGTTTGTATATCTTGCCAAAGCACACACTACAAAACTCAAACTTATATTATTGTCTCTTCAAAAACTGAAGAAGACAACAGAGATGACTGGCGAGAATGTGCAGCTTATTTATTTGTAGAGGAATGCTTTGATTGCTGCACATGACAAATTATATGTAAGTATTGTTATAATAAATTAGAGGAGAATAATATTCAAGCTGCAGCAGTGTATAACAGGTTGGAACTAGTTTCTATTCCACAAGAACTGCAAGACCTGAATATTTATGAGTCTATACGTATACAATATGTACACCCATTTCAAGTGATTGTTTGCTTGGAGCCAAAGACAGGAAAGTCACCTCCAACTGAGCTCCTGAAGGGTCTAAAAGATAGAGTTGTATATTTGCCATTAGATGATAAAAAGAATGTTAAACTGAAGATGTGGAAAGAGATTTGGAAGAGGGACTTGTTAGTCTAGTCAATGGTGTGCCTACTAAGAGAAAAAAGATGTGACAAGAGTTAGTAGATATTGACAAAGTTAAGAAAGCAACATTAAATCTAGCATAAAATAACATTTTCTTCAGAAATGTAGATGCTTTTTAAGATATTTCACATATAGATGATAATAAAGTGGCATCAAGAGGGCAAATTGAAAAGGTAGATTGAACCAAAACATAAGAACACTACTGTATTCATCATCTACATTCTAAAGAGATTATAGGAGATGCAATTGAGCTATTCCAAATGAAAAAAAGCTCCATTAAGTGTGTCGGAGAAAAGTTTAGAAGCTCTTTGCTTCCCCAACTGTTTCCTACTGGAGTAGGTGGTAGGTATGATGGCCAGCCTTTACAAATACCAGCAGCTGAGTAAAGGTCAAATAGACTATATTTAGAGGACCCTAGATTTCAATAGTGTATTCCTTATACATTTCATCTACTATTTGAGAGCGATATGTCTGGGTTATCCCATGCAGTAAGTCACATTCTAAAAACGGGAGAGAATCTACAGACTCTGACAGCAAGGGAACTTGTTGATAAAGTTCATGGAAAATTTTAACACCTTGAGTACAACTTAATCAATTTGATGGCATGTCAACATGGTACAAATGAATACTGGTGTTGCGCCATGATAATCTGAAATGCATGTTGAGGAATATAGGATCACCTACTTGTGACACTCAGTTGTGCTGAGTGTGCATGGGATGATCTCCTTGATTTCTTATGAAAAGCAAACTCTAATATAAAGGATATTAATCTGAAAACACCAGAAAACCTCTGTTCATTGGATCCAGCAAACATTTGTAGATATTTTAACCACCAATTTCAAGCAATGATGGCTTTCATCTGCAACAAAACAGATCCACCTCTTGGTGAAGTCACTGATTTCTTTTGGTGGAAAGAGTATCAAGCTAGAGGTGCTCCACACCTTTGCATGCTGTTATGGGTAAAAGATACGCCAAAGGTTGAACAGACATTGATGAGTCTGTCCTGTCTTTCATAGACCAGTATGTGACATGCGCTATACCAAAGGAAACGTCTGAGAAGGGATTGAGATAACAAGTTCTTAGATATCAAACTCATCGGTGTGGCAAATACTGTCATCAGAAATACAAATCAAAAACAATATTTTATGCACAATGTCATTTTAGATTTCCACGTCCTGTTATCTCAGAAGGAAGAGTGAATAGCTTTTTCTCTGCAGTGAGACACACGTTGACACTGAAATAATTGAAAAATATGTACAACATCAGAAGAACCGAAACTTCAAAATAAATAAACAACTACAACCATGTTATTCTAAAGATGTGGAATGCAAATATGGAAATACAGTTTGTTGCAGATAATTCTATTTCTCTAGGTCGCTACATCACTTCTTACATAACAAAGGCAGAAAAGACAGAGATGAAAGAGATGCAGGAAGAGATTTCAGCAGTAAATAGCCTCACCAAAAAATTGTACAGTTTTAGTTTGAAAATGCTTTCGCATGGGGACATTGGATCTTATGAATGCGCAGAGAGATCGAACTCAGCAGGTTTGTTCTCTAAGTCTAGAGGAATTGAGTGTGTAAGCCTAGGCCTTGCAAGCAGTCGTAATAGAGTACTAAGGTCTTTCCCAGAAATAGAGTATCTTGCAGAAGTTGATCACTAGAGCAGAGACATTCCAAAGACTAACATGCTGGATACATACTACCCAAGAAGAAATGGCCATCTTGAAAATATGTGTCTCTATGAAGTACTACAGCATTACACACAACTAATGTCACTAAAAACATTGAAGAAGGAAGATTTGCAGTTACTGGATGTGATGGCTGTTTAGTAAGACACAACAAAGGAAATCTAGTTTTTTTTTTTTTTTTTTTTACTTTTACAGCTTTATTTCGGTAAAACAATACCATAAAAGCATACTGACAAAATTCTTACATTTCTAGAAGAAACAAAGACACTTTTTTAAAAGAAAAAAGACAAAGAAACACTAAAAACTGATCGAGACCAAAGCTCCCTCAGGGCCATACAATACAAATAGGCGAGTTATGGGTATAAATGTTATTAAAAAATCAACAATTAATCACTAAAACACTATAAAATATACAGTACACATCATCATGCAGATCGCCATATAAATATTATAAAATTTTATAAAATACCCCTAAAGTATAAGCCTTAATACAAAAACAGTTAAAATTGCTATCTTGCTAGTAGTATCATTAACTATAGACTAGCTCAAAAAGTAACCATTATGAAAGTAGGATATATGCTTTTGAATGACTATTTGCCTCCAGTAGGTTCAAGTTGCCTCTACAATCTTAGCAATATAGATACCATCATCACGTGAGGGGTTATTTGACTAATTTTTAGAAAGTGATTAACAATCCCTAGGGCCCAACGATTCCTTTCTTTCTTACGTGCCTATATTGCTTAGAGGTCATATACGATCGAGTGATGCAAAAAGGCACATTGTTCTAGCAGCAGCAAATATTCACTTATCTACTAGAAACAAGTTATCTGATATTGATCTTAAAAACAGTAGGTAAAAATCGATTACAGTATTTCATTTGTAAAACCCATAAAATGTACCTCCCGTGCCATCAGGCACTTGTTTGCCTAACTAGGAGGAGATTTTTTGGGATAAAAGATAAATAAATATCAGAATCCAGGAACAAGTTTCATAGGTGACAATGACCATTCTAGGTAACTTAATCAACCTCCCAGTAGCTACGGTCCTCCCGGGCATAGACAGTGTCCCCTGAGCTAGATATATCCTTGGCCGATTATAGGTCCCAAGGCCATTGAATTGCAGAGGGTGACTCCCAGTTATCGATTTCAGGACCCATAGGTTGACTTTGGGAGTTTTGCCTGAATTAGAGCGCCTACAACCTCAGGCCCGCCTTGTCTCTGATGAATGAAATTGCTATTAAGAACCGGCTTAGACCAAAAACAACATATCGTATCGAGCTGGATCTAAAAAATCTGGCAGCTTCATTGTAGTTCCTGATTCCAACGTTCCTGCAGATGGGTCGGATCCATTTCTTCCTTAGTTTATCGTAGGCAATGCAATTTAAAAGGACATGATCCGTCGTTTCTGGAGTCTCCATATTACATAGCTCGCAGGTCGCCTCATGATTACTCCCATTCAGGAGACCCCATTTGAAGGTAAAAGCCTTGACCTGGAGAATCCCATATCGATACTTCATAAATAAAGCTTTTGCTCGTCTAGGTTGAATGGTATCAATCCATTCCTCAGCGCTCGGTAGTGGTTTAAAATCCAGAAAACTTAAGGTTAGTCTACCTGAATCCTTGCTATGAAGAGGGCTATTAAAGATGAAGTCCCAAAATACTTGCTTTAGTCGGATCTTTGATTGGGTTGTGAGTATATGCGGTTCATCCCAGTAGATTTTCAGCCCTAAATTGTAAAAGCTTTGATGATATAATAAAGCCACAGGAGGGAAATAGTCTTGTCCAAGCCCATGATCTCAATTAAGGCTTGCCTGTATTGGATCAGTTCAGGGGTTGTCCAAAGTCTACACCAGTAGAGCAGGGGCCTCAGGGCTGCCAATTTGCCTATTTGTTTCATATTAGTGTCATGGGCTAAGGGAATCAGCGGAGTCGATGGAGGGAGGTCCAATTTCCCCCTCATGAAATTATTTTCCTGAGTGGCCAATGGAGTTAGTTTTGTGTATCCCCAGAGTTCTGCGCCATACAGAGCAGCGGCCTGTGCTTTGCACCTGTAGATCTCGAATACTGGTGACACAGTACTCGACCTTGAACATTTGTAATTTTTACTGATTGCCATAGAGCTATGAGTTAAGGAGATAGCAGCTTTGTTGATGTGCGGCGCCCATGACAATTTGGCATCAAGCAGTATCCCTAGGTAGTTGAAATTTTTAACTCGTTCCAGTGCCTGCCCTCTAATACAAATGTTTCTCTTGAGTGCTTTGTGAGGGTTAACAGTTAAGTATTTAGTCTTGTTTGCATTTATTTCTAACCCCTTCAAGCTGCAATACTCACTGAATTTATCTAGTAGAGTTTGCAGGCCCATTGGAGTTTGAGACAATAGGATGGTGTCATCTGCAAAAAGGAGGGTGGGGACTGGATCATCACTCAATCTTGGTGAGTCGTGGTTACTTTGTTTCAGATGATGAACCAGATCATTGATGTATAAAGAGAAAAGAGTTGGGGCGAGCACACAGCCCTGTCTCACCCCCCTCTTGATAGGTATTGGGTCTGTCAACTCTCCTTTTGGCCCCCACCGGACCTTTGCAAATGTATTTTCATGTAGCCTCTCCAGCTGGCCCAGGAGGTTCCCCGGCATGCCCTGTTTTCCTAATGCTGCCCATAAGGAGTCTCTCGGCACCAGATCAAAGGCTGCGCGTAGGTCCACAAACGCGATATACAGGTGGCCTTTCTTTAGTCTAGTGTATTTCCACATTATTGTCAATAGCCTAAAGGCCTGGTCAACTGTACTGGTCTGTTGTCTAAAGCCTGCTTGGTATATAGACATTATGCTGTTCTCTTCTATCCAGATATTGATTCTATTCAGGATCTGTCTAGCATACATTTTTTGTGTGACGTCTATGAGGCTAATTGGTCTATAGTTCCCTGGGTCTTCCCTGGATCCTTTTTTGTGGATTGGGATTATTTCTGCCCCTGTCCATGTCTCGGGCATTGGGCCTCCCCTTGCTATAGCATTACTTAAAAGGTTTAGATAAGGTGCCCAGATTTCTATGCTATGTTTGAATAGATCCCCCGGGATCTTATCCAAACCGGGGGCTTTTCCTGGCTTGATTGCTTCAATGGCAATCACCGTCTCCTCCAGACTAAACTGTAACTCGGGTAAAATACCCCAAGCCACTGGGGTTTTGTGTCTTGAGGGATAGAGATCGAAGGTGGGAGGGTCAGAGTAAAGATATGTAAAATAGTTAACCCATGTTTCGGGGTCTATGTGATGGTCTGTAGTAAATATCCCCTCTTTGCTACCATGGGTAACTATTTTCCAAAAGGTTCTTGCATCATTGCTTTTCGCTGCTACCAGCAGGTCTTGCCATTTTTGGTCCTCCCAGTTGCGTTGGGCAATAGCCAGCGTTTTCTTATAACTGGCCCTTGCCTGCTGTATGGCTAATTGATTTTTTTGCTTTAGTGCCTCTACCAGTACTCTTTTCCTCTCTCTACATTTGATAGTATACCATGGACTGTTAGGGGTGGTTTGGGCCTTCTCCTTTATGTGCTTATTCTGTAACTGTTTAGTCAGGACAGGTCTTAACATAGTGCTCAATGACTGGTGGATGGCCGTAATAGGAATGTCACTAGGTTTATTTTCTGCATAAGGCTCCAAGAGATCAGAAAATATGTTGTAAATGTTTATCAAAGTGACCTGATTGCCAAGTATTACTGGCCATTTTACAACCCTTCTGTTGTTACTGAGGGTGGGTTGTAACTTCACTTTATCATGTTCTATATATTTCGAGTCCAAATCTAAGAAGTGTGCCTTGAATTCAATTATTAGCGGGAAGTGATCGCTATCCCTTCTTTTATCAATTTTAAAGGTTGCTAGTCTTTCCCATGTGCTTATACTATGCAGAATGTAATCTATTTTTGAAGTTGAGTTGCCTCTCTGGAAAGTAACCAGATTAAGGCCGACTTCACCCACTCTGCCATTGCATGCCCTCAGTCCATGGTTTAATGTAAGGCTCATGATTTGCAGTGCGGCCACTGTGCCTGGGACAGTTTTTTCTATTGTTAGGTAAGGAATTGTTCTCATTCGGTCTTCCTCTTCTGCTAAATGTTCGAATCCAATTATAGGTTCATAGTTACAATTAAGGTCACCCCCTATCATAATTGTCTCACCTATTGGAATTTTTTTGAGCAGCTCGTCTAGTAGAGTTATTTCAGGAGACTCCACGTTTGACTTTCTAGGTCTTATATATACATTAAACAAGTGGGTTATTATCTTATTTTTTTTTCCCATTGTCAACCATAGAATGTCCTCCGACTCAGTGGCTTGCATGCGTATCTCAACATTTAATGAGATCTTCTCCCATACAACCAACCCCCCAGACGGTCTCCCTCTGGCAGCTGAAGTTGCACTGATAAAGTAGGTTTTATATCCTACTTTATACGGTGGATCTTTAAGCCACGTCTCCTGGAAGAGACAGACATGGTGTCGATCAATATAGTCCTGCCATTCGGGGTCTATAAGCTTGTTTTTTAAGCCAGCTACATTCCATGAAATCATGGTGGTAGGACCCCTTCCGTTTAGGCTTGTGGCATTGAGAGTATGGCTCGGGTGAGTTGTTAAATTTTTCCTACCATACAAAGGCTCCACTGCGCTCCCTGCCCCTATAGCATGGAGATCAATCCCTTCATGGGGCTCCCCTACTATTTGGTCCCCATTGGGTTCCACTTGTGCCTGATCTATCTGGATTAGTCAATCTACTCTCTCAAGGTTTGGATCATAGTTTCTCTTTTGCAGTCCCTCATTGTGGTTAAGTTTATGCCTTTGTGCTCGAAGTTTGGTAGTTAATGGATCCAAGCTAAACCTCATGGCATTGGAATTAGGGGCGGGGGTTCTCTGTTCCATGTCAATCAAACCTCTGATTAATCTTCCATCCTTGAGTGTTAATGCAATAACGTCAGGTTTCCCCCTCTCTCCAGGGATTCTTTCTGCCCCCCTAATATCTGATCGAAATATGGATAAACAGTGTCTTTTAGCCCTGATCCAATGTATAAGCTTATTTTTTAAGGAGTCCTCATCTTCTCTGCTATTTAAGGGTAATTTTGGAACATTTAACAGATGAACAACATTGATCCTAGTAGGAGACCTATCCTCCTCAGAGTATGGGTTCCATATGGTGTTTTTGTTATAATCATTAGATGCTTGGGGATAGGAGTTCAAAGTAAGTTCCAAAATTCCTTTTTGGGGTCCTTTTACCAAGCGGGGATCTCTTTGTGGTTTCCCTGTTCCTTGGCATAAGTTACTATAATTTCTTCTCTGGGAATTGCGTGAACCAATTTGTTCCACATTGACCCCTATCGTGCATCCCTGTGGTTGTTGTACAATCTTGGCTGTAGCTGGGGTAAGGTTAGGGTTAGTAATCGAATTTTGAGGATATGTGGATCTACCTTGTAGATGGGGTGATATGGGGGGGGACTCCCTTTCGCATTGGCCTCTATTGGTGCCCCTACCCCCCTCCTTTTCCACAATATCTGTTATGGTTCTGACTTCAAGTTTCAAATCCCTAACTTCCTGGATTAATCCGGTGATTAGATCATAAAGATCTGCTATAGATCTTGTTTTATTTTTTAGAGGGTTCCCTGGTTCTGAATTGAAAGGAGTGTTCCTTTCACTATGTAGCTGTACAGTTGGGATATATGGGTGTAATTCATCCACGGGTTCCCCCTCTTGTGCATTCTGTATGTTACTACTATCAAGTTCTGCCAAGACTGTATATTTATTGGAGCACCTAACTTCGCACTCCTGGATATGGCTCTTCTTCCTACCATTATCAATGGTGCATAGGTGCAAGGGTCTAGTTGCAGCAACCCTAGGGCTAACAGTCCTGACATCAGATGGTGCCTCCCCCTCTTGCTGGGAAACGATCTCTATCGCTTTATCTTCCACTGGTTTGATTTTCTTCGCGTAATAGGAGGTAATCTTTTTGTCGGGGCCCTCCCGAATAGTGGTCCTACTGCATAGTAGTGACTCTACCTCCTCAATAAGATCGTCTATTTCAGCTATCGTGCAGTTCTCACCCGCATTCCTAAGTTTTTTTACAGAATTCATCTTTCCCCTTGGGGGTTCTGATGCCTTGCGTTTTCCCATGAATTGAGCTGCCACTATAGAACTAAGCAGACCTATTGCCAGTTAGAGAAAAAGAAAAAAAAAAGGCAGAGGCCCAGCCTGTCCCCACTCCAGTATTTATCGGGTAATGGAAAGAGCGTCGCAACAATAGGTGGAGAATACGGTCCAAAGGCCCTCTATAAAAGGACCTATTTAGGAGTAAGTATCAACACAGTACCTTCAGGCAGCCATACGTGTAGATTGGCATGTCCATGCAACTTTGGATGAATGTCAGGGGGGTGGCCCTGCCCTGCCTCTTCCTGGCATGGACGGGCAAGGACGGGCCCGCCCTTGGCCCGGGCTTCGCCCGGGCGCGTCCCGCACGCGTCCCGCACGCGTCCCGCACGCGTCCCGCGACGGAGCGCGATTAGAAATTTAAAGGGCTCCTGCCCTCGACACGCCTCCAGTGACCTCCTTGCGCTTCCCGTCAAAAGTATACAGTCCACAGGATTTATTATTCCAGCCAACACGTGTTTCGTCTTGGGAAGTTTTTATATCCCTTACGACTTCTTCAGGGCTTATTAATTTATTACTATTCTAGATGCAATCGATGATATAAGTTACTCCAATCCAGATATACTTGCAACACTAGTCGTGTTTCAACATAAAATCCAATCAACTATAACAGGGTGCTGTATCCCAGCATGCTGTGCAGCCCAGAGACTTTCCAGGCGCTAGACACTTTCCAGCTCCGGGCAGACGACCTGCTCTTGGTTTAATCTAGTTAATCACAGGAAGCTTAGTTGAAGAACTCCAGATAGAAAGAGTTTTTCTACTTGGCACTTTTGCAGCTGTTCAAACCATGGCAAGCCGAATCAGATCTTTTTGGAATGGACTGTTATAAAGATTAATTCAATGCTGCAAAAGACAATATTCAGTGTTATGTCTTTCCAACATACTTACAGATATTGAAAGATGAGGTTTAACAAGAAGAAACTATTGCAGCAGAAATAGCGAGGGAGAGCTCACAGAGCAGCCAAATTTCTGCACCAGCAAGACAAGATCATCTTGTAGAACAAGTAATTAAAAATGAGGTGACTATATCAATGAACAAGTGAAGATTGCAATGTAGCAAGAGAGAGAATAAACTGCTGATTTAGAACAGTTAGTGGAACAACTGAAAAATTACGAGAGAGACAATTTCAATGAAGTTAAAACTAAAATAAAACATGGATTCCTTCACAACAAAAAACTACACAAATGTTCTACATATAAACCAATATTATTGTGCATTAGTGGACGAGCTGGTACTGGGAACAACGTCATAATTAAAGTTCTGACTAGTTTTCTACAAAAGACTACTGATTCAAATTTGTCATATGTAGTCACAGCACTGACAAGGCTAGCTTCTCATAATATTAAAGGAGTTACTCTGCATTGACTACTTATGCTACCTGATGAACAGGACAATAAAATGGAATATCAAATATAATCTGGTGACGCTTTTCATGAAGTTTCAAGCGTATTGAAAAAGATGACTCTTCTCATCATTGATGAAGTAAGCATGGTATCAAACATAATGCTTGCTTTCATACACTTAAGGATGCAGCACACTTTAAGAACAAACTATGATGTCCTATTAGAGGAAAACATGTAATTGTCTTTGGTGACCTACTCAATCTTACCTCTGTAAAAGGAGAACCAATTTTCAAAACTGTTCTAAATAATGAAACAAGAAATTAACTAGGAAAGCAGTGGCAACGTAAACATTTGTTTAAACTTTGATTACAAAGAATTAGTAAAAACGTGTCAGGCATCTGATATGGAATATGAAGGGATACTGAAAGACATTAGAGTAGGAGTTCTTACAAAATAGAGGAAATGGGCTTTGTAAAGTTGCCTAATGAAGAGTCTATTCTAAAGCACATAACTGCAGCAGAACTAATGTTCAATTTAATCAATGAAGGTAAATCTTCAAATCTCAAGAGACCTTTAATATTCCATAAAGAATTCATTAATAAGTCAATACAACACTGTCTAATTAAAGTCTGAAACTGGAAAAACATACTCCAATTACAGCAGTCTGAAGTTCATAGAATACTTTCAATTCCAAACTAAAGAGTCCCCTTTTGTTTCTCCAACCAAACTTCTCCATGCTAATTGTGGAAAAATAGCTCTGTGTACAATTCTGTGAACATAGATTATGAGATCTATGAGATGAGATATATAGATATCATTTGACCTAGCAGGGATGATGTTTTCAAGAGGATCAATAACATTCAAGAGTACCTCATATTATTTTCAGCTATTGTACCAGATATATTAATTGAAGATACATTTTAAAAACAACTTGTTTAAATGACTGTAGAAATTAAAGCCAAGGGTAGTAGTTAATGAAATGTAGTGAGTGTGAAGCATAGTATCACTTATTTGTCATGCTCTACTGTGCAGCTATGTTTTTTTTCATAATCCATTGGTTGTCTTTCCTCCATTGGTCAAACATGATGCTTTATACAAACCATCATTTAAGATGAAGGAGTATAAAAGCTGAGAATAGAAAAATGATATATGTACTACAGTTCAATGTATTCTTACAGTGTAAGCCATGACTATTATATGAATATAGTTTTATCTTCTTTTTCTGTTTCAATAGCAGCTACAGTTGATCAATGTTTTATGAAAAGACAAACATGCACATATTGGTTAGAGATATGAACAGAGTGTTTATATAGTTCTCATGCCATACCTTTCTATTAGTTTCCTCTCTCTATATTCTAGTTAAATGTTCCCACCTATACACCACTCATACACTCACTCACACATGTACTCTTCCACTCATTCACTCACTCACTCACCCATACATGAACTTATGCACTTTTGTACATACTCACTCACCTGTACATGCACACAGTCATTCACTCATACTGGCACTCATGCACTCACTCATTCACCCATACATCACTCATATAATCACTCACTCACCCATGTGTACACTCATGCATTCACTTACTCACCCATAGAACCAGTCATGTACTCGCTCAGCCACTCACTCAGTCACTCACTCATTTACTCATTCACTTACTCACTCAAGCAAAAGACCCATTTATGCGGCCACTCACTTTTCCATACATACACTCATGCTGACTAATATTCATCTATCTATGCACTCATAGTCACTCACTCACCTATGTATGCACCCACTCACTCAACCACTTATACACTTATGTACTCAGCCAATCACCAATACACACACTCATGTGGCCATTCACTCACCTGTTTTGTAGCCATGTTAGTTATTGCTTCATACATGTTATTGTAGCAAACTTGGCCTGCCGCTGTGCACTTTGACCTAGACATATTTTATTCAGGTTCGTTTATTATTTTACCAATAGCCACATTTGCAGTCTTGTTTTATTTCTCTCTATCTAGCTGTTCTTTGCCTAGGCCATCAGTGCGTTCTTTAACAAAACATTTCTTTTATTCTGTGCTTTTCTCAAGGCTGCAGTAAGATAGGTTTTCCAGTAAACATGATAACATTATGAGGGTCATTGTCAAAAGACCGCAGGGCCCATTCTGACTTTCCCGCTGGGCCGGCGGGCGCCCGCCAAGGGAGCGCCCGCCGGCCCAGCGGGAAAGGGCCTGCAACACAGAAGCCGGCTCCGAATTGAGCCGGCGGTGTTGCAGGTGTGCGATTTTCACTGTCTGCCATGCAGACAGTGAAAATCATGCTGGGGCCCTGTTAGGGGGCCCCTGCAATGCCCATGCCAGTGGCATGGGCAGTGCAGGGGCCCCCAGGGGCCCCACGACACCCGTTCCCGCCATCCTGTTCCTGGTGGTAAAAACCGCCAGAAACAGGCTGGCGGGAAGGGGGTCGGAATCCCCATCGCCATGGAGGTTCAGCCCAGCCAGGGGAAATCCGGCGGGAAACCGCCGGATCCCCTTTTCTGACCGCTGCTTTACCGCCGCGGTCAGAATGGGCAATGAAGCACCGCCAGCCTGTTGGCGGTGCTTCCGTTGCCCGCGGCCCTGGCGGTCTTGGACCGCCAGGGTCGGAATGAGGGCCTATGTCTCTAATGTTCATAGAAACATACACACTCTTACGTAGGGATTCTTTCTTTTATTATAAAAAACACTTCACTGTCCCTTACACGGTAGAGGGAGATTCCAGCCAGATGACCACTACTGTATGCTGATTGCTGAATGCTTCACTAAAGATGCTTATGTAGACTACAGGCCTCTTGCTCAGGTATGGGGGATGATGTCTTCCCAGGAGAACCCGAAGGGCAGAAATAGAGCTTAACATGCTGTGCCCTAACATAGCCTAGTGAGGAATTATTTTAGCGATTTTAGTGACGATATGGTAACGTTATTTTAATGCTTCACTCTCCTTGTCACAATTTTAATCTTGTCATTCTTTATTGTCCTCATTATTGCAGTACATGCTTTATTATCTAAGATGCAGTTGCTTCATTAAAACCTTATTGAAACATATACTGCCTCTGACTGTCCTTTTATATGTGAGACTCATGTAAATGAGAGAAACGGATGAGATCTGAGTGACCACGATTTACCTGAGCACTCAATTGTGTCATGCGTTCGGCTGCCTAATCATCCCTGTTCTTAGGTAGAAATGAGGCACTGCTAGTTAGCCGGAGCAAAACCCGGATTAGGCCGACAGGTGTCACCGTAGTGGGTTAGACTCAGTCGCTTACAGTGCAAGTGATTCTGCCACCCAAATCCAATAGTTTCATTAGAAAGAGCCTACCGACATGGCGGCGCCAGCGTTTGGTCAGGCTTTAATTTTCGGGTCCTCCTGAGTATCTCTGTCTCACTACATACAAAGACACCTCAGTACTATATACAGAGACGTCCATGGTATTGAGGATTTTCCTCCTCAGCGAAGCAGGGAGTACCCAACTAACGCTGTAGGTTGTTCAAGCTTGAACTCTAAAAGGAGAATCCCCATTTAGTGTGCTTATCTCTGAACAAAATTTACCATTGATTATGGCGAACCCCCAACAGGTAGTAATTGCAGTCAATATGCGACCACCCCTTACTACACATTTATTGGCACATGGCCTAATTGCCCAACGGAGGTCCAGTCACATTTGTTGTTGAGGCTCATCCAGCCTATTGAACAGAATTGTTTTTAACCTTGGATCACATTTCCAGCAGCTGATGGGAACACAACTATATTTAACCACTGTACACCTGCAAATATACCTGCACATTACAGAGCATATGTATATTTAGAAATACCTCTATCTTATCAAGAACATAATAATGGGCTGGATGGTGCCCTTCCTCATACAATTCTACACGTTAGGTTAGGTCCTCTAAGTAATGATGGTCCTACTTGGCCTTTATTGGCCACTTCACCCTGATGCAACAACTTTGACGGTAGCTGAAGTCCTCTGCTTATATGAGGGGCTGACGGAAATATACAGACGAATAGTACAGTTTGTAATGCAAACATTAAATACAAACCCAGCACGTGCTGCTCTGGTGCAACCACATGCAGTAACGCCAGGCATTAATCCGGCAACTGTACATTCGATCATGGGTAAAGTACCCACCGAACGATTGGAAATTCAGTTTTGGTTAGCTAAAAAAATAAATGATCTGGAAGCAGAATTTCCCCATACAGGACCTCAGGATAAGCATAGGATATTAAATATGTGCTTGCCGTTTGGGATGGTTCCCACAATAGATAACTGCAATACTTGGGGCACGGTATTTGCCACGCTCTATAGTACCGCTCACAGTACACCAACACTTGCCAATTTACCGGAAGTGTTGAAACAAATTCATGATGGATTTGGGCATGCAACTAATGGGCAATTTTACCACACTGTCCTCAATTATATTAAGTAACCTTAAAGGGGAAGCAGTTGCACTAGTGGTGCGCATGTGGCATTCCTTCACACGATCAAGAACATGAGCGGCCAAAGATTATCGCGGAGACCTACTCTAGCATTAATAGAGTTAGTCTGGGAGCCAGACCCACAAAATCACAGCTTCTGTGTAAATCTAATAAAGATTCTACCAAGCAAGCTCCTGAGAGTACTAAGAAATGCTGGGGTAAAAAAACAACAAACACCTAAAAAAGAAAGGGGAGAATTTCTCCGCATATGGAGACCCCCAGAATAGATATAATCTCAGAAACAGAGATAATATAAAAACGCCGGACAGATATCAATATACTGATACAAGCCAATCTTGTTCCTTTGAGGACTCACCAGAAAAACGCAGTGAGAGAGGTTGGCGGTCAGAGGAACGAACTGAGTACGTGAAACCGAGACCAGAATCACAAAGCTCAACATAAGTTTCTGTTTAGAAGGAAGAGAAACTTCTCCAACAAAAACCCCAATTCAAAAAGAAAAAAGTGGCAGCAGTTGGGTTTTTCATGCCACTCAAGAAGAGGGCTCTATTGAAGAACAAGAAGTGGTCATTAGCACTATTAGACAGCGCGGCAGAGGTCACAATAGTTTTCCAGAATCGTCTAGAGCATCTGGAGGTGAAAGCAACTGCTGACTTCCTACAAGTAGAAATTGTAGACATGCATGTCTCCACGCCTGGTAGGGTGTACAAAGTAATGTTACAGTTAGAAGGAGACATTGAACGCACAATCAGGGCAATCTTTTGGGACTGCGCCGTAAATTTATTTGATATTCTACTGGCCGAAAGGGATTGGCCACCTGAATTTGTCCACATTTGCCCATATGGGGAACATGTTATCAAACCTTCTTTCTTGCCCCTTGTCCTCGAGAAGCTAGCAGAATCCTACGCCATTGATTGGGCATTGGCACAGGCACCCGTGCTATATCGCAACCACGTAGGGTGGGATAAAGATTCCCCCTACTATGTAATTCCTATTAAAAATCAACCCCAACCTCAACCACAATATCCAATAAAACATGATGCAAAAGCACCCATGAAGGAAAACCTCACACAACTGGAGTACCAGGGCATAATTGAACCCTGTGTCTCACCAATGAATAGTCCTTTATTCCCAGTCGCTAATCCAGGCCATTCGTACAGAATAGTCTTAGACTACAGACATCTAAACACTCATACATGCACATACGCTATACAAAACTCACATACTACAGCACTCATGAACCATATAGTGCGCAAAAAATACAAAATAACACTAGACATTTCCATTGGTTTCTTCTACCAAAACATAGCGCCTGAGAATAACAAGTTTCAGCGTACTAGGCTCCCAGAACAGGAATGTTTGCGGCTCGTGTGACTTTAATATTGCACGACATTGACCCTGAAGCATTGTACTATGTAGATGATATTTATCTCACAGATGATGAATTACTGCAACATTTAAGATGGGTAGCCCATATTGCTGTGGGATTTGCCGAATGCAGCTATAAATTAATATAAAATAAAATTAAAAATAGCCTTCCTTAGTGTCCTGTTTTTGGTATATGAATTATCAAGTGAAGTAAAGAGCCTAGCGCCACAATTCTTGGAAAAATGCGCACAGTTACAGCGTCCAAATACAATTAAAAAACTTGAATCCCTATTGGGTTTCCTAAATTTTGGCAGAACTTATGTTCCTGATTATGCATCACGCATAAAACCTTTATATGACTTAATAAGTCCAGATTTTTCCAGTAACTTTTGGACAGTCGAACACACACGCATTCTCAGAGCTTTGCAAACAGACATGCCTGCAGCACAACACTTACACACAAGGAACAATGAAAAACATCTGGTCATCAGAGTAATTGCTGGTGCCATTGGTTTCACCTATGTAACTTTTAATGAGGGTGAGACAGACCCAATTGCATACAAATCATATTTGTATTCAGTAGCAGAACAACGCTTTATTCTCACTGCTGTTTAGATGGCTGTCATTAAAGAAAGCCCACTAGCCAAGGGGAAACCAAAGCTAGCGTTCCAAATGCTAAAGCATTACATCCACGTTGGATTCAATGGGCAACGTCTTTGACACCACTGATGTTGACCACATTTCCAAACCAAAATTAAGAAATTTTGAAATATGAACTAGAATACCCAGTTCTGACAAATACATTGCATATTGATCAATATCAAAGAGTCATGTACACTGATGGCTCAGCACAACCTGCAATAGGCACAAAGCATCAATACTCCGCTGCTTGCGCAGTCGTAAGTGGCTACATGGAGGATGATAAATTTTGTCCCCAGCATGCATTCACGCAAACCCTAGGGGACTTCACATCACAACCAGCAGAGCTAAAGGCTCATGATGATGGCACCGGAACACACAGATCCTGAACAGCTAACACTGATTGTTTGTGATTCGTACTATTGCGTCCAGTCCTTCAATGCATACCTGCATTACTCTTATGACTGAAGTCGATTGACTTAAAAAGTGTGTGTGGAACAAGAAATTGGCAAATAAGGGGGAAAGAAGCTTTATTTAGAGCATGCCTGATACCTGTCCAAATGATATTTTTTAATGAAACTGCACAACAGACAAGTTGTTGAGGTTAGCAAAGATTAAAGAATTGAATGTGGCAAAAGTATATAAATGCAACTGAAGATCAGTTTGATGAATAGGTCCACCTGTGTTCCTTACACCTTAAACCACTCACCTGTGATCAAGGTATTCAGTTGAAACGCTTCAGGATTTTTAGCCTGCTGCCATTTCTACTTAGAATATTGGTTTCTCTGCCCTTGACCGCTGAAGCTGCCCTGCAGGGTTGGGGGCCTGTGTCTGGAGGTCATTGTTGGAAATATATATATATATATATATATATATATATATATATATATATATATATATATATATATATATATATATATAAATAAATTGACAGGGGGTCACCTTGCTCACGGCGAACCCCCTGTCAATTTAATTTTGTTTTATTTTTCATTTTTTATACCCCTAGGGGGTGCCGCTGGGCGCCCCCCCCCCCATGGGTAAATCTACCTTTCAAAAACAAATTGCCCCCGGGGGGGTAGCTTGTTTTCCGAGGGGGCCGAACCCCCACAAGTGAAATCCCTTGTGTTTAGTGGGGGTTTCCTGGCCCTCGATTGCAGCCAAGAAACCCATTCAGGAAGGCCTCGTTTTAAAAGGGGAGAATCTCCCCTTTCAAATGAGGCCTTCCCAAACATCACAAAGGCCCGTTTGGGCCTGTTTTCCCCGCTTCTTCCTGCTCCGGTGGGGAAACAAATAGTGACATCCTGTCTCCCGGGGTTATTTTAATTTAAAAAAAATCCTCCGGTGCAATGCATCTGAGGATTCTTTTACCGTCTCCCTGATGTCGGGCACTGGTCGTGACCCGCACCAGGGAGGTAATGTGGGCGTCAGCCAGTGGCACTGAAGAGGTTATGAACTTTGGTATTAAACAGCCACTCTCAAACATTTTACAGAAAATGACTACGTGTGTATTTTAGATTTTTCCTCTAACGCTCTGTAATCGTGAATGAGGCAGAATGTACGCACATCAATGAGATCCATAATACCGGAGTCTTCTCAATTACGTTATTTAATATGGAATACTTTTTTGCAACAAATTCAAAGTTTCAACTTTATTTAAAAAACTACTGGTGTAAGATAAATCTTATCAAACATATCACAATGTCTTATGTACTTTATTGCACGCACACTATATTTGTGTATACCACAAAAGCGACCAAACATACTGTTATATTTTGTGATGACTTTGAGAATGCAACTTTGAATTTAAATAAAAAAAGCCAAAAAAGATACAATAGAAAGATACATGGTTAAATACTATAATTTATCTTATATCCATTCATGCACTGAGACACTCATGCTTCCTCTAGCTCATACACTCCTTCAGTCATCCATGCACAAGTAACACACTCACTTACTCGCACATACATGCACTCAGGTACTCACTCACTTACCTATAAAGTCATTTATACACCCACTTACTCTCCCAAGCATGCACTCATGCACTCTCTTACTTACACACACTTAAAGTCATACACTTAGTCATTCATCCTTACACACACTCATGCGCTAAGTCAATCTCTCGTATTCCACTCATGCCCTCACTCACCCATATATGCATTCATGTATTCACACAGTCACCTACACACTACTCATACACACGGTCAATCACACATACACAACTCATGTACTCACTAACTCACCCATGATGCACTCATGCACTCTATTAATCACCTTTGCACCACCATTGCACTCAGTCTCTTACTCATATATGCACTCATGTAATCTGTCAATCACACAGAAACCACTCATATACTCACTCACACATCCATAATGCACTCATGCTCTCAGACAATCACCCATACATCACTCATTCACTCACTCACCTACAAAAGCACTCATTCATGCACTCGCTCACACACACATACACTCATGAACTTGCTGAATCAGCCATACATGCACTAATTGTCTAACTCAATCAGCCATACAAATGCTCATGCATTCACTGACTCACAGATATAGAACTCATGCTCTCAATCACCCATACATGCACTTACTTGCACATAGTACCAAAATTACTATACGTTAAAAATAAACTTTGAAATCCACTTAAAAAATCAAAGGTTACAGGGACGTTATAGTTAGGAAACGGAATTTAAAAAAGATAGAAATTCACTGAAAAAAACAATGATTTAGAGGGACATTATAGCTAGGAAATAGAACTTAAAAATCTACGAAAATCACTGAAAAAAAAGAAAGGTTACAGGGAAGTTATAGTTAGACTGACATTTCGTATGTACAAAACCATAGAAATTCTGAAGTTATAGTTGCCTGAGCTAACTATAACTTGTGCCCCCAATGCTCTGCTTATGACCTCACATATTACATCAGTGATGACATTGTTAGTGACATCACTAATGACATCACTGATGACACCATGCTTGTTATTTTTTAAAAAACTTTTTACCGCAGATTTTTTACATTATCATGATTCAGCGGTAAAAATTTAAAACAAAATGCATTTCAGCTCTGTGGGCATCCCAATGGACCCTAGCACTGGAGCTAAGGGTCAGGCTCTAGTACCCTGGCATCTTATGTACTTGTTATTCTTTTTTTTCAAAATGACTGACAACACTTTAATGGCTTACTTGTTGAAATGTTGGCAGCCAATCAGATCTCCTGATCTCAGCACAAGAATGGGAGTAGTCGTCCTTATATACACAAATTAGGATTTTCTTTATTTTCTCTAAAACTACTGAATGAAATTACATCAAAACAAAAAAGGTTGCTTTCTGGACCAGGGCATACCTTTCTGAAAAGTTTGGTGTAATTCCGTCCAGTAGTTTTGGCGCTATCACTGTTCAAAATCTCTATGGAAAAATGAATGGGGAAAACGTGTCTTGGGATCACCCTTTTTCTCTGTCCCCCAGACGGATAACCTCAAAATATTCCAGAAAGCAGCATAGGTGACTGGCAAATTTTGTGAAAATTCATCAAGCGGCGCCAAAGACATAGGCAAGTAAAAAAAAACACTCTTTATCGCATTGGCCATGAGGAGGCAGGCGTCACTGGTTGCCGGGGGCAGGAGCCCTTTAAACTAAACTTCGCGCTCCCGCTGTCGCGGGAAGCGCATTGGCCGTGAGGAGGCAGGCGTCACTGGTTGCCGGGGGCAGGAGCCCTTTAAGCTAAACTTCGCGCTCCCGCTGTCGCGGGAAGCGCATTGGCCGTGAGGAGGCAGGCGTCACTGGTTGCCGGGGGCAGGAGCCCTTTAAGCTAAACTTCGCGCTCCCGCTGTCGCGGGAAGCGCATTGGCCGTGAGGAAGCAGGCGTCACTGGTTGCCGGGGGCAGGAGCCCTTTAAGCTAAACTTCGCGCTCCCGCTGTCGCGGGAAACGCATTCTCCGTGAGGAGGCAGGCGTCACTGGTTGCCGTGGGCAGGAGCCCTTTAAACTAAACTTCGCGCTCCCGTTGTCGCGGGAAGCGCATTGGCCGTGAGGAGGCAGGCGTCACTGGTTGCCGGGGGCAGGAGCCCTTTAAACTAAACTTCGCGCTCCCGCTGTTGCGGGACGCTTGCGGGCGGCGCCCGGGCAAAGCCCAGGCCAAGGGTGGGCCCATCCTGCACCCGTCATCGCCCGTAAGAGGCTGGGCTGGGCCACCCCTCTTTCGTTCTCAGTGAAGAGTGACTATTTAAATCTATTAATACCTGGAGCATAATATGGTTTGGTTTGTTTTTTGTTTTTAGTGGGTTCTTAATAGCTTAATTAGTTTGTTCTGTTTGTTGTTCTGTTGTTGCATTGTTTTTGTTATTTTTTTTTTCTCTTCTTTTGTAAAAATGGGCAGAAAAGAGGTCCATTAACTGGTCCACTGGGGGGCGGTGGTGGGGGTAGTAGACAGGGTAGCAGCACCACCACATTGGATTCCTTCCTCACAAGAGCTGTCGGGGTTGTTACAAAGGAAATTGATTTGGCTAAGAGGAGGTTATCCATGGAATTGGAGGATTGGCGCAAGGCCCCAACAGATAGTGGTCCTCGTGAGGCCGTGGATGTGGAGGTGGCTTATCTGGGGGGGGGTCAAGGTGCTGTTATGGCTGCTGCTGAGCCTGTCCAGGCTGAACCAACAGAGTCAATAGAGCGTTCTGGTGGCCAAGGCCCCTCTAGAAGAAGTAAAAGACTTTTATTATCTTCTCCCCCGGTCTGCCCCATGGATAAATGTAGCCCTCCCCCGAGGAAAAAAAAGGCCCTAAAGAAATTGATACCCAAGTCAAAAACACCTCTCTTGGAGCTCCCTAGAGGTGCGAGCAGCGACCTTGCACCTTGTTAGCACCTGGGGTGTGATGCAACTAATATACTGTCCAAATTTCGGGAAATGATCCAGGAGATTTTGTCCCCCGTTTTGGCGAAATTATCAGCCATAGAAAAAACAGTATTGTTGATATGTGCGCAAGGAAGTCAGGGGAGGCATGGTGTAGGTGGATGTGTGGCTTCGACTAGGCGTCCCCATTCCGGTGAGGAGTTGTCCCTACCAGAGGAAGCTGCGGGGCCTTTGGGGCCCCTGGGAAAAACATCTTACTTATTGGTGAATCCTGTAAACTCTGGGGGTCAGGGTGCCTGTGTTGAGACTGCTCCGGCTGCACTGACCTCTCTATTGAGGGCAGAGAGGTCTGTCAATATGTTTAGCTGCAGTAGGCAGCCTGATCCGGATTCCGTGGCAGCTGGGGGGGTTCGCCAACAGCTGTCTGGAAACAATAATCTGAACCCGCCGATGGCCAGGCCTTCCCTGGCCTGCTTGGATCTTCCCCCAGCGTGTGCCCCCTATGTGGTAGTGCTGACGAATGTGCCTGCTCTTGCTTCTGGGGCAACTGAGTCTACGAACCAACTCATAAATAAGGTTGGCCATTGGCTGAGCAACAACTGTGATTTTTCATGTAAGGATTTCAAGGATATTCTGTTTGCCAGAAGAATTGGCTGGGTCGGTCCCAAAAATAAGGTGGGGAATGAAGACTGTATCATAATAAATGTTAGATATTCTGCCCTGACTCAAAGGCTCCTTTCTAGCCATCGTTCTGCTGTTCTTAGAGCAGGTTCAATGGGTATGGTCCCTCTGGGCTATTTTTACGACCACATGCGATTGAGTACTGGGGTGTCTCTTGGTTCTGGTAGGAATCCCCCCTGGGTCAGAATAACCTGCAGGCAACTAGCAGAAGAACTGCTACCAACAGCAATCTATCCTTGGAAGGGGTGGACTGACAATGCGCCAAGACGCTGGCTGTGCAGGAAGAGGTGCCTCCACAGTGTAATCTTATTTCATGGAATATCGCGGGCTATGATGCTAAGTTATCTGATCAAGCATGGGTTGGGTGTGTGGCTAACTATGATGTTATCATGCTTCAGGAAACCTGGTCGGAGGGGCTGTCTGTGTGGGATGGGTATGACAGATATGCAATGCCAGCTGTGCAGTCTCTTGGTGGCAGCTCGAAAGGCGGCCTGGTTACCCTAATTTGCCTCTCCAAGATAGTGGGTGCTTTTCAAATTAACTGTAACCATCAAGGTATATAGTTGGTATGGGTAATCTTCTACAATCATTTTAATATTTTATTGGTTAACTTCTATAATGCTGTGAGGGGTGCCAAATTGGGGCCTTGTTCTCCGTTCTTCAGGTTTTGAAATATAGAATGGAGAAGGTGGGGCTGGAATTTCGTGCCAGACTTTCTGGAGACTTTAATGCCAAGCTGGGACGGCTCAACACTGTAGTTAATCCCTTTATCTGTGACTGCGAGGATTTCTTAGCGCATGGTCTGCAGGACTCTAGAGGCAGGGATTTAATAAAGGAACTCAGGAAGATGGGCCTTTTGAATTTTTATGATATAGAAGCAGTAGGCACCCACCAACTCCCAACCTATGTGGGAAGAGGGTCTGGATCCACCATTGATTACATTTGTGTGTCTCCTCCTATGAGAGATTTGGTGATTGGGGTGAAGTGTTAGGGGAGTGTTTCAGCGATCATAATCCCCTTATAGTGTCCTTTAAACTCCCTGGGGCCCTACGTATACTAGGACGAGGTAGGCCTGTAGCAGTGGTGACAAAGGACCAGGGTAGGCGGCTTGGGTGGAAGCAAGTAGACTCCCAAAAAGTTGTAGGAAGGGTGGTGGGGGATAATTTACATCTATTTATGGAAATACTCCTGATAGAGGCTCCAAATCCTAAGACTGTTATGGATGCTATAACAGTAGTAAATGCAGCAGTTAGAGACTGCCTTTTTTCAGTAGGCAGCCACCCCAGTAAACGCAAATGTGGCTGGTATGACAAAGCCTGCTACGATGCAAGGGCAAACCTAAAGATGGCTACCAAGATTCACCCTAGAGATTGGGTTCTCGTAAAAGAAGCTAGAAGGAGGTATAAAAGGGCCCTGAGGTAAGCTAAAACATAAAGATAAAGCCTGGGAAGAGTTAGAGCATGCTATAGCTCTGAAGGACCCTGGCCTGTTTTGGAAGGTGGTAAATAGAGGTTCCTTTGAAACAGAAACATCTGAGGGCCTTGGCTGTAACATCGCCCCGGAGGCCTGGGTAACTCACTTCTGTAGAATCTTTGAGGGTACTCCCTTAAGAAATATCCAGGAGAACGTGCATGATGTGGCTCCTAACCTAGCAATCAGGTTTTCGCTCCAGGAGGTTATTGATGCAATACAGAGTAGTGCGAGTAATAAAGCTCCGGGCCCAGATTCGATCCCTATGGAACAGTATGGCTTCAGGGAAGGCCCCGGTACGCGAGAACAATGTCTCAATTTACTGATGATGATCGGTAAATACACGCAGGCCAGGAAAGGTACCCTTTATCTTGCTTTTATGGACCTTAGCTGTGCCTTTGATAAAGTGAACCGGTCTATATTATGGGAGAGGCTAATTCAGTTAGGGTTGGATCCTAATATTGTAGAGCTGCTCCAATATCTCCATTCTGGGACAGTTGCAAATGTGAGGGTGGGCCCTAATGGGGAATGCTCAGAGGCTTTTAAGCTTTCAAGGGGTGTGCGACAGGGGTGTGTCCTGGCTTCTACTTTGTTCCTTCTATATACAAATGGACTGTCTGATTTTTTGATAGAACACTGTAGGGATGTCCCAAAGGTGAAGGGTATTGATATCCCTGTGCTGACGTACGCGCATGACGCAGTCCTCATGGCCCGCACGATGAATGGTCTCTGGGAAATAGTCAGAGCTTATGCTATCTTTATGTCAGCTTTGGGTCTAGAGGTAAATTTTAAGAAATCATATTTTATGGTTTGTGGAAGACCCCTGAGCAGGGTGAGCGAGCTAAGGGTGGAAGATCAAGTTATTAGCAGAGTCCATGAGTTCCCATACTTAGGGGTCATTTTTGATGAGAAAGGATCTTGGAAACCCTGTATTGCTAGAAGGGTTGTGCTTTTTCATGCAACAGTTGGTGCGACTTTTGACTTTGCTGTAAGGGTAGGTAGTAAACCTATCAAACCATTGCTTGAAATTTATAGGCGGAAATGCCTTCCTTTTCCTGCTGTATGGTTCGGCACTTTGGGGGTATAGGGATACCCGAGCTCTTACTGTGGAAGAAAATCGTTTCTGCAGAAGGCTTCTGGGAGCTGGACAAAACATCCCGGGTTTTTGCCTTCACCTGGAACTGGAGCTTGAGTCTGTACAGGACACTATCCAGTTGGCTCCCCTTCTGTTATGGATCTCAGTCTGGAGTAATGAACATGCTACTCTTAATAGGGATATCTTAAGGGATTGTCTGGCCTGCGACAATGCAAAGCATATTCCCTGGTTGACGCACATAAGGAAGATGGCACATGACCTGGGGCGGCCTGAATTGTTTGATTACCCCGAGGGCCTGACTAGCTATGATAAGAAATGGGTTAAGGATAATTTTCTGAGAATCCAGGAGACCAAGAGGGAGGGAGAGGCTTTAGGAAAAAAAATTATCAGGGATTTTATCATGCTAAAGATGTGGGTGGGTCCTGAGCGCTATCTCTTAGAAATAAAGGATGTGAGGGAAAGGTCATAACTCGATTCCGTTTGGGGAGCATTATAAGTAATTTGTGTTTCCCGCTAGGTCAGTATGGGGAAAAATGCATTAGACCCTGCCCCTGTGATGGGGTGTCCCATCAGACCTTGATCCATTTTACATTGTTTTGTGTTTTTTATGCACCATTTAGAACTCGATTTTTATTACCGCTCCTAAGGCCCAAGGGTTTCGTGCAATATCGTCCTGCTTTTATGTGGTTGCAAATGGCCTCAAATGTATTGGTATGGAAGGGCCTGGGATCTTTCTTGAAGGGAGCTATTACTTGGCGTAAAAGTGTAGAATTTTTAGAATGATTTCTTCCATTTTATTGTTTTTATGAATGAGTTTTTTTTATATGTTTATATTTATGATGGGTGTTTTTACTATATATGGTTTTATTGGTATATTAACAATGTATTGGTGATTATTTGCTGTAATGGATGAATTTTTTTCATACTGAATAAAGTTTCAAGTTTCACTCTATATCTAGAAACTAGGTCCTAACTATCACAACCTATTGACAACCACTACTACATAAAATATATATATATATATATATATATATATATATATATATATATATATATATATATATATATATATATATATATATATATATATATATTCACTTAAAAACACAAAGGTTACAGGATGTTATAGTTAGGTTCAAATTTTAATAATGTTCTGCTAATCACCCCATTGGTGGGTGGATAAATGTACAGTGGGTCTGTGAGTGCGTACATGAGGGTCTGAATGGGTTTGTGAGTGGCAGCATTATGGTCTTAGTGAGTTTGAGTTGATGCATGAGTGTATGAGAGAATTGTTTTTTAAAATTTTGCAGCAGGGTTTGTGACTCAGTCTCAGTGTTACAAATGGGGGCCGTGCTGAAAGCGTCAACAGAGTCGCAACTCCACAATCGTGAAAAAATAAAAGGTTTCAAACCATTTTACATTCATAAAGGGTCTCTCAGTCACTCATTATTGTATATAAAGGGGTCAGAGTGCTTCTACCCTGCCCCTTTTTGTTGTTATCAGGCCAAACTTCTATCACTCAGGACCGTGTACCAGTGCATAAGATGGTGGCTGCAACTTTTCCCCCAGCTTGCGACCAGCCAATCACAATACTCCTTCTATCCTGTGGAGCTGCGACACTCTGTACAGGAGCCACGACGGATACGCACCCTGTTATATACGAATTTATTTTTGACTTCATAACTAACAAACTACTGAATGGATTCACATCAACTAACAAGAAGGCCTCTTTCTGGACCAAGAGCTAAATTTCTGCCACATTTGGTGTAATTCTGTCCACTGGTTTTGGTGCTATTGCTGTTCAAAACCCCGTTGGAAAAATGAATGGAGAAAATGCATTTTGGGATGCCCCCTTTTCCTTTTTCTCGGCTCCCACTAGATGGATTACCCTGAATCTTTTCAGACAGCAGCTGACGTGCGTGTCAAGGTATTTTGGAAAATGTTTTGAAGATTCATCAATATATGTATATATTAAGCAATGGAGTAGTTTGGTAGGCTCAGTAAATAGACGAGGATAAGGGGTGGTTATGTAGTCATCTTTTTCTTTAGCTGTGTTTATCTCCATTAAAAATACATGACACCTCAATTTACTAAAAACCCACACCTCCCTTCACAGTTTTAATCCTCTGGTTTCATGCCTGCATTACCATCTAAATGCTTATTTACTTTAGACTGTACTTCAGAAAAGGCTTTAAATGCAACAATTCCTATTCCAACAAAATGTAATTCAGGAGTGCCTCACTTTTGTCGTGATTATAAAATATTAGCACAATAGATGTTCATTAGAAATCTGTGTACCACTGCATTTAGTTACTATGAAGTTAACTGGCAGACTGCTTCTGGTGTTGGAAGTGGTTGTTTTACTCTGCATGTTAGAATGTTTTACTAAAATTAATGAGAAATGTATTTGAGATCTTGGAGGAATTGCTTTCTTGAGAACTATCCATAATTTCTATGACAAAGGAAATATCTCTTTTTTTTTTTTTTCAGCAGGTGATATTGCAGTACTTTACACAAATTATTTCAGTTCACAGCATTGCCTTTAAGAGGTAGACAATAGAACGAATTACCTTAAATCATAAATTGTGAATTGTAAAGTATTCACTATTTAAATACCAAATTATAAATTTTTGTGTAGGTTCTGTTTCCCCCCTTATCCCTTCCCGCCACCTATTCCGATGAATTACTCACTTTAGCCCAAATCCCATGGTATCTTTTCATAGCTCCTATTCGCCGAGCATACATTCTTCCCTAACCCTCGTGGTCTCCATTTTTGCCATCCATTTTACATAGGTCGGGGGAACAGAGGATTTCCATGCTTGTAGAATAAGCGATAAAGCTATCACTGTGCCTATAAAAATCATCTGCCTGGATGTACTGGTGAGAGTTATATTTTGTGTGAAACCCCAAAGCGCCACCAATGGGCAGGGGGTAATCACATGCTCAACCCAGTAACTTAACTTCTGAAAAATCTGTTCCCAATATGTTTCTAATAGTGCACAAGAGAAGCACATATGCATCCAATCTCCCTGAATGTTTTGGCATCGTGGGCAAAAGCCTGATGCTGCTGGATGCATATCTTTCATTACCGTGGGAGTATAATACAGCATCCACCTGGAGAATAAAGCTATCCTTTTGAAATTGGCTCCTCATAGTGCTTTGTAAGACACTTCATTATGTTTTCTCCAATGTTGCGGATCTATTCGTACTCCTGTCACATTGGCTATTCGAGTTAACAATCTAGAAGTTAATATTCTTGCCCCTACGTCTTGAAGTAATTTATACCATCTTCCAATCCCCGTTAGATTGTCATAGAAGGCCTGAACAATGGGTTTATTCACGCAATTAGATGGTCGTTGCACTAGAGACAAAAAATTGTGAATTTGATAATACGAGAATTTTAGAATTTCTGGAGCATCATTTACCCCCATCCCACATTGTGCCCATGTTCTCAGCTGATCTATGAGATAAAAATCCTCAAGTGATGTAAAACCTAGTGCTTCCCATTGTCTTAGGTTCCCTTGGCTTATTTCTACTCCTATAAGTCCGATATCTATGAGTTTTAAGAATGAAAAGGCCTTATCGATCTGGTATTTTTGCTTTAGTTGTAGTATATTGGCTTGCATCATCACCGGAAACGTATACCTTACTTTTTTGGGGAGACGAGGGAATTTTTAAAAACGAAACAGGTGGATATTTATTTTGAGCATCATCTGATTGAGATAGAAATTATACTTTGGCTTTTGGGCTACTCTTGCTACCCAGTCGAATAGTGCTGCTTCATAGTAAGTGGACATATTAGGGAGAGCCAGACCTCCATTTTCGACTGATAAAGATAGTTTAGCCAGCTGAAGACGGGGTTTCTTACTATTCCAGATAAATTGTCTTATTGATATATCGAACTCATCAAAGGATTTTTTCGGCATTCGTAGAATCACACTTGAAAAGACAAATATTAATAGTGGAAGGATTGACATCTTGACCAAGGCAATCTTTCCTATAATGGACATAGGAGTCTCTTTCCTCTTGGTTAGCAATCCTTGGATTTTTTTCAATATATTCAGGTAGTTCAGATGGAATAAATCTGCCGAATTCGGAGATACGTAGATACCAAGGTATCTAATTGGATTAGAAGATGAGTCTGCCACCCGAATACCTTGTGGCAATACTGATACCTCGGCGTTATAAAGTAAAGCCTCGGATTTAGATTGATTAATTTAATATCCCCCTAATCTAGAGAATGCCCTGATTTTGGTGAACGCTCTCTCGATATTCTGTTGATCCGCCTTTAGATACAGTATCATATCGTCCACAAATAGTTTTATTTTGGGTGCTGATGATAGAGGAGGTTTAATCTCGGAATCTTGTCGCATTGCTGCTGCTAGAGGCTCAATAAATAATGCGAATAAAACTGGAGAGAGCGGACAGCCCTGTCGCCTACCTCGAGTAATTTGTACTGGTACTACTACTTGAGTATTGATTGAAATTTTTGCTTGAGCCCCTTTATACAAAGTCCGTATTATCTGAATAAATTTCTCTGGGAAGCCGAATTTTGCGAGTATCAAAAATAATACTGGCCATTGGACCAAGTCGAACGCCTTTTTGGCATCTAACATCAAGATTGCTGCCGCATGGAAACTATGCGAAAAGTAATCTATGGCCTGTAATAGAAAATTCGTATTTGTAGATAATAACCTGCCTGGTATAAATCCGTATTGATCTTCATGTATTAACATTGGGGCTACTTGCGCTATGCGAACAGCTAGGATTTTTGTGAACAATTTATAATCCTGATTCAACAGGCTAATTGGACGATATGAACTAGGATATTGCGTGGTTTGTCCTTCTTAATAAAACTAATCACTTGAAAATTCTACCAAAACCTCTGCCCCTTCCAATATTGCATTAAATACCTGTGTCAATATCCCTACTATTTGATCTTCCAGAGTTTTATAAACTTCTGCCGGAAAGCCATCTCCACCTGTAGCTTTACCGATAGGTGCCTCCCTTATAGCCTTAGTAACTTCTTGGGGAGTGATAGGGGATATGAATAATTTCTGTGCCTCTACGGCGAGCTTTGGCAGAGAAATCGTATCTAGATATTGATGAATATGCATATCATTTACTTGACTTCTCTCCGTATATAATTTAGAATAATATGAGAAAAAGGCTTTTTCAATCTCTTCCGGATGTGTAACCAACCTACCCTGCTCCTCATCAAAAATGTATTTTATTAAACTAGTCCTAGCGCGCTTTTTAATTGACCAGGCTAAAAATCTCCCCGCTTGTTAACTCTCTTCATATTGGCGTTGGTAGCTTGTAAAGTTATTAAGTACCTCTTTAGATAAGAAGAATTCTCTTAAATTAGCCTTAGCCTTTGCTAACCCTTCTATTGTCTCAGAGCTAGGTAATAGTAATTTTGCCCTCAGAGCCTGTTCTAGTTCACGTTGTAAATTGATACTTTTCTCACGATTTATTTTTCCTATATAGGCTTTAAAAGAGATGGCCTCCCCTCGTATGTAAGTTTTAAGGGCTCCCCAAACATAAAAAACTGGGCCGGATCCCTTATTTATTGTCAAAAAATCAGTTACTTATGGTTTAAGGTTGTTTACCCAAACTTCCACTGTTAGCAGTGATCTATTGAAATGCCATTGTGATCGGTATTGCTGAGTGATCGAATAGTTAACTTCTCCCAGGTCCACCCAAAGCATGGCATGGCCTGAGAATGAGTTTGCAAGTATTCCAGTTTGATGCCATTTCAATATGAATGAAACTAGGATAAAATCGATTCTTGACGCCGTGTTGTACCTTTTGGAGTAACACGTATACTCCTGGGCATCAGGATGATCGGCCCGCCATACATCTACTAAGGCTAACTCCTGTATTAATTTTGCTAGAAATCAAGAGGTTTTGGGCTTCTTTTGTGTGTCATTCTTCCGTGATGAGTCCCTAAGAGTGTTAAGTATGATGTTGAAATCCCCTCCTAATATAAGATAGCCTCTAAGCAGAGAAAGATGCGTATATAATGTCTGCAGTGAGTTTATATCACCCTCTATTGGTCCATAATAGCTTACGAAATGATAATCTTTCTTTCCAATTGTTGTGGAAACTATTATCCACCTTGCTTGTGGGTCACGGATTAATTCATTAAATTTTCTTACAAATTTACTTGAAAACAGGATCGCCACACCCCGACCTGCGGCATCCGCTGAGGCATAGAAAGAGTTCGCAATGAATGGCGGAAGTCGAGGTAGCTTAGATTTGAGTTTCAAGTGTGTCTCTTGCAATAAAAGCACTTGAACCTGTGCTGTAGCCAGCCAACTAGTCGCGGCGCGAACTTTCGTGTTGTTATTAGCCCCATTTAAATCACAGGAGGCCACTCTTAATTCAACTCCCAATTATATACTACTAGATTGGAAGGATACCACTTGTCCTGTCCGATCAGGCCCTGCCGCCTTTGTGCTACTAAATTGCCAAAATACCCCTTGTCCTGTGTCTTCACTTCAGTCAAATACCTTAAATTGACTGACAGTTGCACTTTTGTTTGCACCATGAACCTACTTTTGATTTCAAGCAAGTGCTGAATTTGCATTGCCAACACCTGCATTTTCTGTGTTATCTCCCCCCCTCCCCAGGCCCCCCTCCGCCTACCCTGATAGATCCTACCCGTCAGTAACCCATCGGACCATATACCACCCCCGCCCCTTCCCCCCACCCTACACTGGAGTGCATTGACATGGTACCCCTACTGCCTTAACCTCCAACAAGAGCTGCACGACGGAGGAACCGCCCCCTAATCAATCACTAATACTAAGTACCAGTGTGATTCTTCCTTCTCCCATCCCCTCACCTCCTCTCCCCTCCCTTACCCCCCCTCTCGTTCTACGTTTTTTCCCATCCTCCTACATCTCTTTTGATGTGTTAATCCTTATTGAATATGGATTTCTAATAGGCCAAGATGTTTTAAGCGCCGAAACCACCTAGAAAGATAGAAAGGAGAGAGAGAAAAGAAAAAAAAAGGGTGGGGGAATAAGGAAGAAAAACACTCTATGACCTCAAACACAGTCTGGCAGTCTGAAAACAGGTAATCTCTTCTTTTTCCTTCCTCCTTCCCTCTCTCCTCTCCCTTCTCCCTTCTCCCTTGCCTCCTCCCTCTTCTCTCTCCTTCCTCCCCTTTTGTCCGCCTTTTAACCAGCTCATTGTCTTTTTATATGCTCCAAATAGCTCCTTGCCTCACTGACGTTTTGAAAGATTTTTGTTTGGCCCTTATAGAAAACTTTCAGTTTTGCCAGTTGGACTATGCCAGCTGGGGCCCCCAAACTTTTAAAGGCATTGATTAGACTGACAAACTCCCGTCACCGATGGGCGGCTGCGACTGACATATCTGTAAATAAAAGGATGGTAAAGCTCAAGGCACCATCCTGTTTAAACTCGCGTACTTTCCTGGCTTGAGTTAGAATTTGTTCTTTTATTCTGAAGTCCCCAAAGTTTACCAGAATAGTGCGTGGATACATGGAATTTGATGGGCGCACAAAGGGAACCCTATGGGCTCTCATGATAGATAGATCCTCTCCTGATTTTGTCCAGTCTGGAAGAATATTTTTACAAATAAGTTCAAACACCACCTTGGTTACTGACGAGCCTGCTTCCAACTCCTCGGGAACACCTACAAATCTAAGGTTGGAACGCCGCAGTCTATTCTACATCTCATTCATCTTCATTGTAGATCTTCTAAATCAGCTTGAACCTGAGACGTGGATGACTCAACCTGAGTTTTGGCGTCTTCTAAGTCCGAAACCCTTTGTTCAACCTGTAATACCCTTGTCAAGAGGAGAGTTAAGTGAGTGTTGAGTTGAGTTGAGTTAGCTGATCTCTTGTCTCTCTTCGGGTTGCTTCTTGTGAGAGTTTTATGGCTCGAAGTTCCCCCAATATCTGGCCCATCACCTCCTCCATTGTTGCTGAGTTATTTGCAGCGACTATGCTCACTGAAGTAGTGGAGTTTAGCAAGGAACTGGATGGCAGTGCGCTGGCTGATAAGCTCTCTGGCGTTAAATCAGGTACTGGTTGACCATTTGACATCCTAGCAGGTATACTCATGGAAGATGTTGTATTATCATCTGTAGTTTCTTGCCCTGGTAGAGTTGTACTCACGTGTGATCCCGCCTTAGATATATCAGCTTTAGTCACTTTAAATGTTTCTTTCAAATTGCTGGTAGTGTTTGAAAAAAGCGGGTAAGAAGGCTGCGCACTGGATCCCCCCTTGTGCCTGGAAGCTACCAATATGCGAGGGGAGAGAGGTGGTGCAGTCAGTGATGTTGGAGAAGGGGTTGCTTCTGATGAATCTCCTTGAACAAGTGGATCCATAGACCACGTAGGACCTGGCCCAAGCATATCGGAGAGGCCAAGAAGGGAAGATGCAGAGTGCTGATTTACAGTAGTAGCATCACAGGCATCAGATCCGTCTGGCTGCGGTGAATTATGCGAGCTGTGTCTATGTCTATGTCTTCCAAAGAGTGGAGTCGGAGTCTTGGTTTTCGCCCCTTTTGAATTCTTAGGTGCTGTACGAGACTTAAAGGCTCCATCCCGGGTCAGGCGTTTCATAATGATAATGATAAAGAGAGTGGCTGAACCAAAACCACTATCCACTTAAATTCTGGCAGAAGGGAAGGTCCCAAATATAACTTTTGTATCCACTGGAATACCTCCGCCTTCACCGTGCTTCTCAAGCCCTGTAAAGTGGACCAGCTTGTATCCTGTATTATGTCCTGTATTTATATATATATATTTTTTTTCCCCATCCACTTTTTCTTACCCCCTTTCCCTTTCTTCCTCTTGTTTCTCCCCTCCCCCTCTTTCTTTGGACACCAAGATTGCAGACTTCTTTTACTTTCCTTTATTCCTTTGTTTCTTTATTCCTTTAATTTCCTTTTGCTGCAGATTTTATAAATTGGGGAAAATATCTTATGTTTTTTAATTCTATGCATTATCATCCGGAGGAAATGCTTTCAGTTTTTCATCTTTGATTCCATCAAGATGATGTTCAGCTTTGCCATTGTCATCAATAAAGAACATTAGCACTCTAGTTGTTCATTAGAACTGTGTGATGAAACTGCAGTTGATAACTAGAACATTAACTGAAAGGCTACTGCTCAAGTTGAAAGTACTTATTCCACCCTGCATGAAAGAATGTTTTACTGATAGATGAGGAAGAAATTTGAGTGCCTAAAAAAAAAAGTTCATGTTTTAGTTTTCTAGAGCATTGACAACAAATTATGTGACAAAAAGAATATCCTGCTGTTGCTCATTTCTAAAGGAAATGCTTTTTCTTTTAGAGTTTTGATTTTATCAAGATGGTGTTCAGGTGTGCCACACTTTTGTCATAAATATAGAACGTTAGTGCTCTATTTTTTCATTAGAGCACTGTGAGAAGCTGCAATAGAACACCGGGGAACCAAGTGACAGGCTGTTGCTGCTGTTGGAAGTATGTTTTACTCAGAATATCAGAATTTCAATTTTTATTATATATTGCACACTAATAGAAAATGTGCTCTCATTTTTAACTTCTAGAGCTCCCTCCATAACTTCTATGAAAAAATCATGATTGAAAAGATTTTTCTTGCAAACATGGCTCATCTAATCCTGGCAGAGTGTCAGCATTTTCTGCAGGATAAAATCACCTTAGAACACAACATGTCCTAAAATTAGTATGATGCCTTCGATAATGACTACAACCTGTTATCACCATTTATACGTGCTAATTTTTGTGACCCTTAAAATCTAACATTCATTCTGAAGCATTTCAGTGGGGACAATACTCCCAAGTCCTGTAATGACTGCCACATGTCCAAGTTGTGGCCAGTCAATCAAGGAGACATTCTTTTGGGACCCTCCTAACATAACCTTTGAGGTCTGGGTGCACTCACCGTTTCCATTGTACATAATTTTTAATTCAATTTCAGGATTCAGGTGGCATGTCCCTGAGTCATGCATTTGCTGTCACAACACATTCTTCAGGTTTTAGCCAGCCATTCGGAAATGATTAGCCTCCTTTAAATGGCTAATCAGGGTATACCTGAGCACCAAAAGTCCAGATATCCCTATCTTTTTCACCCCTTTCATGACTATCCTGAGCACCTCTTTAGGTGCAAACTTTTCACTAATTACTAAACAGATTTACACCAAATAATGCAAAGCACACTTTCTGAGTAAGTTTTAAATCGTTGCCAATGTTGGTGTAATTCTTCTCAGCCATTTTTTTCACTTGCCAAAATTTCATATGGTAATTAACAAGGAAATCAATGCTTTGGTACCCCTCACCTCCATTTCAAGGCGCTCACTTGAAGGATCACTCTGAAACTTTCCAGGAAGTAGCTGAGGTGAATGAACTTTTGTCACTGAAAAAATACAGGTGTTAAAGTGGTGTTATATTCAGGTATTGGAATGATATATGAGCTAAAATTGAAAAAAAGCAAAAACAACTGTTACAGTTTAGACAAAAACTACAACTTCCTCTGCGCCATGCTCTGTCCTTCAACGAGGCTCTGCATCCAAGCTGCACAAAGAAAACAGTGTTTGAATGATGGTAACGTAGCAGCACTTCCCACGTGTGTCAAGTAGTTGAAATAAAGAAGTACTTGTGGTGCTACATGGTCAATTGCCTTACTACCTCAAAACAGAAACACATGTATCACAAGAATAAACAACATACAAATATCCAATTAAGACCACAGCACTCTGGCATGAGTACATAGAACACACATGATAATTTTCAAATATATAGTGATTTTGGACCAGTCCTTAAAGAAACAAAGATGTTCTTAGTGCAAACTTGTGGTTTATTCACATCAGTAAAAGTTATTTCATTCATTCATAAACAACCGTCAGCAATAATCCTTCATGGTCAATTCATTAAACAACAGCCAACACGTGTTTCATCACTAAGTGACTTTTTCAATGGCAGAAACTTAAGAAATGAAGAGTCCATTGAAAATGTAGGTCAGTCATGTATGAGAAAGTTGTGGCTGGCATTTAATGTAGACATCAGTCATTGCACACGGTCCAAAAGCATGTCTTCTCTGTCGTGTCACTAATGCGGACAAGTTCCACAATTCCAGCACTATATAATAATGATAGAAGTGCATGGGACCATGATAAGTCCTACATCTGAAAGAAGGCGAGCGTTGTGTTAGTTCCCGACATTTTTCAGATGTGATATTAACTTGCTAAAAGGGATGGAAAACATTTACTACAAATGTATTGCACAGTCATGTTATTGTTACTGAACTTTAGCTCAGTGTGAGTTATGCAGCTGCAAGACATTATTTTCTCACAGCAAGCTCAGTAACCCCTCATTGTTACACATCAAACATTCACCTTCTCATTTTCAAAAATGTATTTGTGTTTGGGGATGGTGGCTATTGGAACCAGCTGCATCTCTTGGTTTAGTGCCCACTATTCTGACACCTCCAGGGTAATATAACTGAGACAATGTTCTGCAAGAGTTTTTGTTTGTTTGCTAGGAATAAAGTAAAAATGTGTTCCAGATATAATGGGACATTTACAGGTACATTTATTTTTCAGCTCTTATCTTAAAACTGTGAAATCATATTCAGTAAGGTAAATACTGTTTAGAAAAGCCATAAAATACAGTCTAGTTCACAAGATGCAAGCTTGAATAGTTTCAGAGATCAGGCAAGGATGGCCTTTATATTTGTTCGAGGATTTACATTTGTGGTTACGGTTGGCTTTTATTTTTATATATCATAATGGAAACTGTGGCTTAATTAAAATAAAAGGAAAACTAAGATATTGGAGGAACAATATTTAATATTTCTGTAGACTTACAGGGGTGAAAAACCCTACAACTAATATGTCTGCATGTGGGAAAACTGGGCTGAATTGCAGAAGCCCCCTCACTTTTTGCCCCCATTTTTTACTCATATTGGACCAACAACTTCCCACTGCTGAATTCAATATAACGTAGACAGAGAAAAAGTTTTAGAACTCTTGTTGCTAAAAGTCGCCAACTTAAGCCCTGTGGTGCCCTCCTCTGATTGGTCTGCCTTGATGACGAGTGAAGTAGTGTGGGCTGAAACAAAGGAAGCATCTGGTGGGAGGAGATCTGCCTCAGCAGATGGTAGAACAGGATGGGGGAGAGCAGCCAAACTGGACTTCAAAGACATTTGGGACTGCAACTAGACCTCCCCCATTTCCTCCAGCCCCAGACAGCCACATGCCCCCTGATTAAATTATGAGAGGGCTGGAAAGTTAAGGGAAATGCAGCCACACCAGCGGGTGGACTCAGCCATATCTAAACTCTAAGACTGAATTTTTGCCATTTTGGATTTGGATGATTGTTACTCCCCGGGATCAATTTTTTCCACATTTCCCAGGATGTGGTCACTCAAGATGATGGTGACCTGCACATGATTGGACAGCGCACTTCACTGCGTTGCAACCCAGGGGCAAGGATAAATATGGCAGAGCTGCCCACCACTTCAGATCCCTACTGGGAAAAGACAAGAAGAAGAAGGACTGCCTGCTGGACCCCTGGCCTGCACTTGGACCCTGCACTCAGAAGGACTGCACCAGCTGCACACTTTGAGCTTCATCAAGAAAAGGACTTTGCTTCTTCAACTCCAAGAAGGGAATCCCTGTAAGCTACAGGTAGAAAGGAGAAGACCAGAGTCCCCTGCTCCAATTCCTGTCAAAAATAGCCCAGCCAACCAGTGACCAGTGGCCATTTAAGGATTTGAAGCAGGTACATTCTGGGAGTTGAAGTTCTAACTCCCAAGGAGCAACTCCAAGCTTCTGAAACCTTGAGGTGAGTGACGGACACGTGAAGGAACTTAAAAATAATTCTCGAAGAATATCCAGAAGTTTGGAAAGGTTTGAAGCAACTATGAAAAAAAGCCAAGTGCATGGGCAGTGCAGGGTCTGGTGGACATAGGAGTTGTAATCCCCAGGCAAGTCCTGCTTGCAGCACTGCCCTGGTGGATTAAGACCGCCACCACCGCCAGGCCGGTGGCCAGCAAAAAAGTGGCAGTGCCAGCTGTCGGACCGTTACGCTTTCCCCACTGTCATAATATGGCTGTTGGACCGCTACTTTGGCGGCAGTCCAACTACCACTGCGAGTCTGGTGGTCCTAGGACCACCAGACTCGTAGTCGGGGCCTTAATCTTTCAAAATTCACATCTCCGGTTCCCTTAATTGGATCTTTGTCATTTTGGTATAATTTCAAAGATAACAATATAGTATATCATTATAAATTGGTGTTGTATTTTTATTGTGTTTTGCATTTTACTTATTTACTGTTTTGTTGATATTAAATGCTTTACACACCTGTCTCCTCAGTTAAGCCTACCTGTTCGTGGCCAAGATACCAATGGTTGAGCCAGGATTAATTTGTTGAACCTTGACTGGACCTAGTGGAGGTTTATGGCCTATTGCTAAGTGTATGTGCTTACCTGCCCTTACCAACAATCCACTTTCCAACAGTGCATTAGCCATTTAGCAGCAGTATTAAAATGCTAATCCTGCCCTTTGTTATCCCCCAAACCATATATGCACCATGTTTTAAGAGTGAAATCCCTCTTTTCAAGTAGAATAAAATGTTGATCCTCTCTAATGCTGAATCCACCTGTAATCATCTTCCTTTTCTTGATATAAATCTTCTCTGGATCCTTCTTTGCTCAACTTTCCACATCACACCTGCTCTACCACCCCTCAGGCACATCATTCTACTATGCTCTTACTGGGACATCTGCAGACGTTGAAGTTGCGACCAATACACCTTTGGGTATGGACAGACTGCAGATGTTGTGTGGCAATCTTGATTTGTCCTCTGTTTACCTTAAGATGGATGAAGTGAAGAACTTGGTGTTGACACTGACGAACAAGCTAATGAGGGACCCTGGGCTGTTTTGTGGTTGAAGGTGTTTTCAGCCAAATTTGGATGTGCCCCTTCCTGTTTTGGGGCGTACACCTACTGTTCTAACTTCATGTGAAGCTAGGACTTTAGTAGGTAACCAACATTCACAGCCTGGTTCCACTCCCCTTCCCATATATCCATCTGTTTCCCATACTGAAGGACCATGGGCCCCTCTTGAGGTCACTAGGCGCAAGTGCATTGGATGTGTTCTGGCACCAACCTTATTCACTCTATATATTAATGAGGTGGTACAAGCTGTATCTTCTTGTCAAAATGATGCCCCCTCCCTAAATGCACAAAAGATTCCCATTTTGCTTTTTGTGGATGATTCCCTCCTCATTTCTAAGACCCCAATGGGCCTTCAGACTCTTGTGGATAAGTTTATAACTTTTTTTTTCTGATTATGGCCTGGTACTGAATGCCAGTAAAACTAAACTAATGGTGTTCAGCCCAGGACCAGTTAGAAGATGTACTATAACTTTAGCCAGGGCTCCTTTGGGGAAAGTTAGTTCAATAGATTATTTGGGGGTGAGAATTTCCCACAAATTGCACTGGGAAGAACAGATTAACAAGAGTATGTCTCTTCTTCAACACAGATCTGGGGCTATTTTGAGTTTCCATAAATGTATTGTTATGAACGCCGTTTCTCCGGCAATACAAATGTATCTAGCTAAAGCACAAAATGCTGCTACCTATGGTGCTGAGGTATGAGGCTTTTGTAAAACTACTAACCTGTCTGTGGGTGAGAACCACTTTGCCAGAGCGCTACTTGTGTGCCCAGGTGGTACCCCCCTGATTCCCATTTTTCTGGACCTTGGTTTTAACCATATCTCTGATACAATAGCTTTAAGACTGCTACTTCTCTGGGTAAGAATTTGGTCCACTCCCCAGCTTGTGATTTATAGGGACTCTCTTCTTGATCTTTTAAAAAGACCTAATGTAGCCTCTATTCCATGGTTTAAGCATGTGTCAAGCTGGTTTCGCACTCTGGGGCTTGGGAATTACTGGGAGAATCCACAGGATTTAGGGAAGGCTCATAAATCGCCTTTGAAAATAGCTTATTGGTCTTATGTTAGGAACAACAATCTCCTGCGTACAACACATGGACGATTGACCATTGCATTTCTTGATTTTAAATGGTATCCTCAGTATGAGCCCTATTTAGATCTTATCCCTGAGTCTTTGGGAAAGAGCTTGTATGCTTGTTTTCATTATGGGTGTATACTGCTATTGTCTTTTACTGGCAGTTGGGGGACACTCTTGGTGTCCAACTTATGTCCATGTTGCAATTCTGCTCTGGAAACATTTAAACATTTTATGTTCTTCTGTCCAGTGTATAATGCTCCCCGACGTAAGTGGATCCATCCAGTATGTCAGATGTTGGGTTTTAAACGATTTGCTATTGCCCTTAGGATTTTAAAGAGTGACACTTCTGTTATTTTGATCCATGCGGTTAGCAAGTTCCTTGTGGCTGCATGGCATACACAGACTTGTTTCTTTAAAACATTGTAACTTGTAATATGTATGTCTCAGGGTATGCACTGAGAGATCTTTTACTGGATTTTATTATATACTGTCTATTTTTAAACTCTCTATTTTGTAATTTGTGTTTATATGGAGTATTCTTTTGCTTTGATGGTTTTTTATCACTGAATAAAGCTTGTTGTACTACTACTAAGTAGAATAAAATGTTGAACGTCTCTAATGCTGAATCCACCTGTAATCGTCTTCCTTTTCTTGATATATATCTTCTCTGGCTTCTTCTTCGCCCAACTTTCCACATCACACCTGCTCTACCACCCCTTGGGCACATCATTCTAATTTGCTCTTACCCTCACGTAAGCAATACTATTTAAGATAATGAGATCATATTTTGCCTTTCTAAGTGCAATTTGGTTTAATTATTAGATTATACTTTTTACATAAACCTCTACATATTTTAACACTTATTGTAAGAATACTTATCTATTGCAAATGCAAAGGGACACAGAGAGTTGTCAAAAATGTATATTTCTTCTTTAAGCTTTTCCTAATAATTTAACAATGATACTCTGGTTAAATAACAATCTCCTGAAAGATTCCATTACTACTTTCTATGACAGTTACCCCGAGGCAGGCAATCGGCTTGCCAGGCTTTGGAAAGAAGTCAATATCTTGATGTGAGCTGTGACATCCCAAACAGCAGAACCCTCTGAGGTAAAAAGATTTTATTGAGAGTAAATTTGTTTCACAATTGGTAGGTTTGCCTGATCTTCAAGGCTATCTAATGAGGGTGTTGTGTTCAACAATCAACCAAACAGCAATGTGGGTAATTGAGAACATAAATGTCTACACAACATTTAAGCTAAAATATAAAAATGAAAAAAAGATATCTCAAAAGTGAAAAAGTTGATAAGCCGATTTGGGAAAAAGAAAAATATTATCAATGGAAATCAATGGTAAAAAACATTACATTCAAGGTAAATGCATTGTTTATAAATTAACAATCATGCAATGTTACTTACAAACATCTAGAGAGCCGACCTGGACTTAGACAGACACAAAACTGCACAGTCCAATACAGGCTTTAATGGTTTACTGCAAAGTGCAGTTTTGAGGTGCTTATTCCCCTAGGAAGGAACTTTAATGTTGGGGCTTTAGTCTTTTCTCACTCTCCAGAGGCTCAAGTGGATTTCGAATTTAAAAAATAGTATGCTAAATTTCTGAAAGAATGCCCATTGTTGAATGAGTTCTGACTCACTCCAGTTTTCCAGAACCGTCAAACACAAATCTTCTTTTAACACAAAACTGATTTGTTCCTGGACCACCTCGTAAACTGCTGTATCTAATGTTTAGAATGTTTTTAAAATATGGTGAAATAAGAAACTAAATGGTGTTTTGAAGTTTTTGTCCTGATAAGTTTACCCAAAAATTCAACCAGAAATAAAAACATGAACACCCCTTGGAGGTGAGAGAAATCTTTAAATTAAATGTTTATATTATGTTTGAATGTTTGAGATTCTTATGCTGTTTGACTATTGGAAGAGTGTTTTTTTAATAACAACATATTGGATGCAGAGGTAAACATGTAGAAATAATATGTAAGCCTGAAAATGAGAAAGAAATGCATTTTTTTCCTTTCTGTGCTCTAAGATGTCAAACAGGTAACAAGGCAACAATATCTTTAGACTTTATTTTGAGAATGCACCATAGAACACATTTTACTTGATTTGTCATTAGTGACCTAGGTTAAATATGTATTATGAGTAACTGTTATAACTTGCTTAGGGACTTTTAACAATGCACTTTGCTGTAAAATATGTTCTTTTAACCTTCACATGTTCATAATTTCATCTAATGGAATAAGTGTTAGAAATATCACAAACTTCTGATTCTTTATGAATAAGTTGGATCGAAAAGAATGTATGGGAACTTTTACTCTCTTATTTCTTGAAATGGTGAGAATCAGCATCCAATAGGAGGTTTAGTTGTAAGTTAGAACAAAATAAATAAAAGTTTTCATAGCTGCTTTGTTTACATAGATTAATCGAAGGAAGCTGTTCTCTTCTCATGAAGACATCGAAGTCTGATTGGATAACTAGTGGTGGAGATGATGAAGGAAGATACAAGTTACAAATTTGTGTGTTCATAAAGAGTGTGTTCCTAGATTAGTGTGATAATGTTAGGCTCATTTAGCATCGATCCTACTCCCCATTCTGACTCTCTGTGATTTCTCACTGACATTCTCTGAGATAAGACTCTATTCGAGCTGTTTTATATTTGAAACTTAGATTCATTGAGGCTTTTCATCTAAAAGCTTAGATTGCTCTAAAACTCTTGTTGAGTTTCAAAATGGTTTCATATCTCTGATTTGCAAACTCTTTATAGGTTCTTCTAGCTAATTAAGTATTCTCTTTTACAAAGGCATTCTCTAGATTAGCTTAGGGAATTTATATTGTATGGAATGCATTTCATGCATTGTTTTGTCTAACTTTTATTTATTGTCCTTTGATGTATAGTTCTGATTCTGTCAAAAGGACTGAAAAACTTAGGAAACTGAAAATAGAAAATACTAAACCTTCTTAAAACTCTCATCATTGACTCACATAAAATGTCATTGATGTATATTGAAAATTGTTAATGCTTTGATTTGCAGCTTCTCTCTGGTCATAATACACCTCAAAGGTGTATTGCCCAGGGCCCAGAATTAAAGCAGAGAACTTTAAAATTACTTATACCAGCATATCCACTCTCAGTCCATCATGTCCGTTCTTTTTCATCCATATGCTTTTATGTTCCACACTTCTTTAGAAATATCCCCAGTTTTTCACTTCGTGGTGTTTTAGTGTCAAGCAGCAAACTGCTGTCTTCATATATGCAAATATATTAGTGTAGTACAGCACTGAGGTATCTAATCCATTTGAAGCACTATAAAACTGCTAAAGTTTAATAAGATATAGGTTAACAAATAACAATGTCATTAATGAGAGAACATGTAATGAGGTATAGAAAGTGATAAAGAGTTTGCACCTATAATAATGTATTTCCATAGTAGAAATTAAATGGAGGTGGGTAACACCATTTCTCACAGGGGACATGGCTCTTGTGCATGTAGCACCAACTAGTCCCAAGGGAAGATGGTTTCTCTCTGTTTGTTTTTAGAGAAATGACAAGAAATATACCTTGGGGTGGCTTATGAATTCATTTTTGTAACACCCTCGGCATGCAAACAAGAATGAAGAGAATAGTTCTCTGTGAAGAGCAATTGATACATGGCCCACTGCGGTGTGATGCATGGCTAAGTAGTGAATAGCTTTTTGAAACAGGCACATTTATAAGTGATTTGAATATCTCTATAGCTATCCCCATATCGAAGTGAACAATCAATAGCAGACTGGCTGTAGGCAAGCAACTGGTTCTAGCACCCTGGATATTCACAACACTTCCTATTAGCTGGGAAGCATCCAAAAGCTGATTCCAAATTCACAAGATCTAATCTCAGAAAAGTTATTCCAGGAGTTTAATTAGCTCTATTTAGCAAGGCCGGATCCTCCGCAATGGCAGGGGAGCATTGCCTCACTGGCTGAGCCAGCAGCAGAAAAAAAAAACAATATTTTGTTATTGTTTTATTTTTCTGCTGCTGGCTCAGCCAGCATGGGAAGGGAGGGGTGGGAAAGGAGGGGAAGGAGAAGAGTGTGCAGTTAAGTGTGCATGTGTGTTTGACCAGCTTTTTTAGGCCGGACATACATATATGCACACTTCGGCTTCTCCAACCCTGTTGTGTTGCACAGCCGGGTTGGAGAAACTGCACAGACTCCCATGCAGTGTCTGAGTGGCAAACTAAGCTGCTCGGACTAATCCTGATGCTGCTCTCATGCTATGTTTAGCACAAGAGCAGAGCCATAATCGTTGGCAAGCCTGTGATGGTGTCCCTGTGAATGCTGGGACACAAAAAGAGCAGAGGAGTGAGGCGGCAGGAGGTGGCGGCAACAGGAACGGTAAGTGCTTTGTTTTATTTTTCGTTTGTTTCCCCTGTCCCCATCATCCTTGTCACCCCCTCCCTGCTGCTGCTATTTAGTAAAGTTAGGTCACTAACATGTTTGTGCTTGATATTAAAAACATTAGATTTAATATCAGAAAACCATTACCAGGCCATTGGAGAGCCCTACTTCTGTGTTGAACAACACATTCCAGTATTGAATCTTAAACTAGCCATAGCATATTAAAGATGATTGTTGTTTGCTTTCCTTTCCTTGCTTTCCTTTCAACCTTGATAGAGCTGTGGCAGCGCAATGTTTGTCCGTGCCCATTTTCTTGGAACCTGAAATCTGTCAATGTTACCCACTTTAACTAAGCATGCAGGCCACCAACTGGGTTTTTTCCTTATTTCTTTGTTTAGTGAGCTTGGATTCTTTCCAGCTTAAACCTGTACCACCTATCATTAGTACCTGGTGCCCAAACCAGAATGCTCTCTTTATTCATCTTTCATTTTTGCATCACAACTTTGGTTTACCCACATTTTCTTGCCACTCTAAGCTTTTAGGACCAGATTTACTAAAGGACTTCACCAGGAATTTAGACATACACACAAACAAAAAAGCACAAACACACTGTTTAGAAAGCTTTAAAAAAAGTTGTTTAGTTTATAAAATATTGTTTTTTCCCTCAATGGATTCCCTACCAATCTGCATTACTCTTCCTTTTCACTACCCTCAAGCACCTCTTCATGCACCCTGATTGTCATACAATGTATGTTAACATTATGGTACTCATTATGTCATTGGTGGTAAAAACCGCCTACCGCCGCGGGGACGGATGCCAAAAGACCGTCACCGCGGCTAACATCCGTCCACCATAATATGACCGCAGCCTGATTTCCGCAACAAGAAGGGTGGAAATCTGGCTGTGGTCATGCTGGTGTGTGGTTTTAAGGTGGCGCTGTCGTAGCAGCACCACGCCAGGAGACCGCCCCCAGCCGTATCATGAGAAATAATAAGGCCTGGCGGTGTTCTGCTGGCGGGCGCTGCTGGCGGTAGCAGCGCCCCATCCTGTTCCCTGACGAAAGACCCCCCTGGATTCAGTTAAGTTGGGTTTCTGACAGGGGAGGATGCGTGGGGTGTGTTGCGTATGTGTGTGGGGGTGTGTGCATGAATGTGTGAGTGTGTGCGTGCATGTGCATGGGTGTGTAGTGTTGATTGCGTGTGTGCATGTGTGAGACTGCGTGTATGAATGCACATGCGAATGAGTGTTTGCATGTAACTTTGGAGGTGTGTATGGATGTGTGCATGAATGAATGGATGCCTGCGTGTATGAATGCGTGTATGCATGTGTGAGTGTGTGAATGCGTGGTGTGTACATGCGAGTATGCGTGTATGGGGGTGGATTGGAAGGGGAGAGTAGATGGAGGTGGGGTGGGTGGAGGTAGTATGGGGAGTGTTGGGGGGTGGAACTCCTACCAGTGACAGGGAAGGAATTCCCTGTCGCTGGTAGGGCTTACCGCCATGGTTTTCGTGGCACGAAAACCATGGCGGTAGACAGGGTCATAAGGCCGACGGTGGGACAGTTCAAGATTGTTATCTCCAGCCCGGTGGCTGCTACCGCCATGTCTGTCAGTGTGATACATTGGCTGGTTGGCTTCCGCCAACCCGTCAATGTCATAATGTGGAGTTATGTACCACCAGCCTGTTGGCGGCACTACTGCCACATTAACACCGACAGCCTGGATCATAATGACCCCATATGCCTACAGGATTGTTGAAAAACCTAAAGCTCTCCCCCCCCAATCTTACTGACCAAGCTACACCCCTGGTGATGTCACTTATGTTTGTTGTAGATTCTGGTACCTATAGATTTGTTTTCCAACTATTAAATTAAGAAATACAAGTACCAGAATGCAATGCAAAACAAATGAAGCTGAATGAGCACCTGACATTTAAAATGATGAAATAACTTAATATTTGATTTTTGCACCATCCTCTCAATTTGTTACTTGTTTAAAGTGTTGTTTGAGCAGTTAACAGCTCTCCACCCCTGTTGTTGTTTACCTCATTGCTCTATGAAACAGATGTTTCAGAGCTTAAAAAACTTGCTCCTAAAGCAAATGGTAGTAGCCACTTGAACTGAAAGCCTGCCTTAACCATTTCTCTCTTTGAACCTATAGGTGTAATCAGTATTTGGAAAGATCAGAACAGCTGCATATTTCTTTGGTTCCAACCTATACTTGTGTGCAGTAGGTTTTGTTAATTTCGCTTGAGAGGACCCTCTTCTGCCCTTTTGTAAATCTTTCAAAATCATTGGGCCTAATTCACAAAGTGCACTTTTGAGTAAGTTTTACACTTTTGTGTATTTTTATATATACTTTTTAATTTTAACTTCAGCAAAATAATTTAATTTAGTTTAATTTAATGTAATTTAATTTCATCTAATTTAATTTAGTTTAATTTAATTTAATATATTGCCATTAATTAAAGATTTAATTCAAGTTAATGTAATAGTCCTGCACCATATTTTTATTTTGTCCTACACATAAAGCAAATTTAAAAAACAAATGTACATTAAAATGTAACATAATCTTTTTAATATTTATTTTGAAATGAAATAAATGTTTTTATCTTTCCTTATACTTTACCACATCGAGCTCTCCACCTCAACTATGCAGCTTCCCAGTGGTAAAGTATGAGAATGCTGTTGTTTGCATGCATAGCATATTAAAATGAGGTCTCTTAGCTTTGCCAATACTTGTTCCTTCTTATTTGAACGACAGGCTGGAACTAAAACCTGCATCAGAACATTAACGCCACCTCTGCTTGCTTTGCTGGTGTGTGTTCGATGCTTATTTGCTGGCAGCCCAAAACTAGAACCTTACTATCTCCAATGACATGGAACCATCTATATGCTACTTGTGGCATTCACATGTCAAAACTGTTTGAAGATGTCATAAGAGTAAGGGACTTGAGAAATTAGAATTTGGGGTTGGCCAAAAGAAGGACAAATGCTATTGCAAACTTTCTACTTTGGGAATAGAGTTTAGTTTGTGCTATTATTATTTTGCATCCCAAGTTTCCTTTGAGGCAGGCAAGAGATGACACAGCCCACTCTTATTTGGATTTCAGTATTAGTGCACAGGCTGAGGTAACAATTCATCCTTGTCAATGTGCAGGAGCTCTCAGTTGCTCATTTCAAGGGTGCCTTCATGTCTCTCTGACTTGTAACATAGGCCCTCAGTACGACCATGGCGGTCAGTGGTAATATGGTAGAAAGTACTGCCAACAGGCTGGCAGTACTTTCCACCATATTGAAGCCAAACCGCCAATGTACCACACTGACCGCCACAGCGGTAACACTGGCGGCCTGGAAATAGCAATCTCCAACCCGGCGGCCATTACTGTACCGCCAACCGGTATGATGACCCCCCCCACCACAATGGTTTTCATGGCTTCCGTACCGAATCCCTTCCCTGTCACTGATAGAGGTCTTTCCACCCCCAACCCCCTCTCTAAACTCCACCCTACATTCACGTCCCCCTTCACACACACACACACATGCATACACACACCCATGCCCGCATGCATACATCCATTCACACACATCCGCACACACTTACATACATGCACGTAGACACGCATTCACATTATACAACATACACGCACTCATGCCACCATACATGCACACACATTCTAAATGAAACACACACCCCCATACACGCACCCAGAAATATTCACACACATCCCCCCCAAACACACACAATATCAAACACCCCCCTCCCGTGTCGGAGCACCCACTTACCTGGATCCAGGGGGTCCTCCGGCAGGAGACGGGACACTGCCAGGCCATAATATCGGTCACAATACAGCTGGCGGCGGTCTACTGGCGAGGCACTGCTGCTGGCGGCAGCGCCACCTTACCGCTATGCGCTGGCGCTGGCATAGCCTCAGCCGGATTTCTGCCATCCATCTGGCGGAAATCTGGCTGTGGTCATAATACAGCGGACGGCTGGTACCCGCAGTGGCGGTCTTTTGGCAGCCCGTCGCCAAGGATGTAGGCGGTTTTTACTACCATTGTCTTAAAGACTGCCATAATGCTTTAATGGCAAAATGAGTAAAAGAGAGATGGAATAAATCAATAGTACCTAGCAAATTACAAATGCCAAGCCAATAGAAGACATTTTAGATCTTGGTTACCAACAGCCTTAGCAGACTGTTGCATGCCTTTTGTTTCCAGACTGATTGATTATAAGCCTGGCTTGGGCAAAGCCTTATTAAACTACATACTTTGCCCAAACTTAGGGCCTAATTCAACATTGAGGGAACATAGTAAGTCTTTCATTTAGTAGAGAAAGTAGTAAATACACTGTTGGAGAATTCTAACCAGGTGACACATTTCATTACAGAATTACTTTTGTAATATTAGAACTATTGTGCTATTAGTTCTGCCAGCAAAATATTCTCTATAAAAGAATCTAGAAAGGAGTCAGAATCTTCTAGGAGTCACAAGGCATCATGTTCTATCAGGAAGACTCACCCTCATTATGAGAGAGATACATTTTCATTCAGTGGCATTGATGTTAGCATATGGTGAGGAATTAACCTACACTTTAAAGGCCTAACAGAGAAAATAATATGAGTTGCATGTTTGAATTATGGTGAACCATGTAGCCACCATTCGTATTGTGCACCACGTTTAACATGAGGCCTTGCATTTTAATTAAATGAAAGTACTAAAATGAGCTAACATTAATGAATGTTTTATTAGGTATAGATTAAGATTTAAAAGTATTAAATGAATATGAATGAAATGTACTTATGTTTGGTTAAATTAATTTTAACAACGTGAGTTCAATGTGTGCAGAAAAATAAATGCATTTTTAAAGTTGCTCTCACATGTTATAACTAATGTTTGCAATTAAATAATTTGCTTTGCATATTTAAATTGTAAGGTGTGCAATAGGTTTATTAATGCATTAATTTATTGAATGTGTAAATATGTATTAAGACTTCTTAGCTTGACTAGGCCTGAAAGATTTATTTTGCAGCAGTAATGGAACATCACTTGTTTATTCTGTCTCCTCTGGCCTGAATTATTTTCCCAGAATGTTAATGTGGTGTTGAATGTCCTATTGTATTGACAGCAAAAAACATTTTTCAAAATAACAACTTATCACTATTTGTTCTAGCTGTCGAACAAGACAGGAAACTTGTAGTTCTCATGTAAAAAGGTTTGGTTTAGTTGACTGTATGTCATGAGAAAGGTTCTCAAGTAAAAAATAACTAGAGAATGTAATAGTTTGTCTTGTGTGAAGTCATGGGATTATTAATGCACCTTTGCTGAGAAGATCTGGAAAAGTAGCAGAATTAGTGGTGTCATCTGCAGCCATTTGACACTGAATCTAATGTCTGAAGTGCGCCCACCTGAAGGACCACTCAAAGGATTATGCATAATCTAATTAGTGAGAAACTTTGAGTTTCGGAGCAGTTCTTTAGTTGGCATTGTTGGAGTCAGTCTTCATTTTGTTCACTCCTGCCTCAAAGATGTACAAAATCCTGTTTGAGTCTGCTGTCAATCTCTGTGTCACCCTTTGTGATTGAATGATTTGACTACTACACTTTTCACCAAGTCTAAAGATTCAGTCAACCTGAATTGGTGATGGAGCCTCACCTGCGCGCTTGTGTTTGTTGAACTGGAACCTGGGAGAGAAAGGTTTTCACCAACAATTACGAGTGGACTTGTAAAGTGCAGACCCTGTGTGAACACCTGTTTTTTCACAGATCGTAATTATCAATGCTCAGATCTGTATTGCATCCCATGATTATCGTGTGCAATGAAGTATGCCCCATTCAATTTTGGGGTAAAACCTCCTAAAATCTACAGGGGCTGTGGAAGGTTGACAAAATACTAAGGCATGCAAATTCTGGTGAACTGGCACTACAATCATCATGTTAAGCCCATTGACTGGGCACAACTTGTAAAGGATAAAGATGTTTGCCCAGGAAAAATTCTAAACACGAAGGTGCCAGGTTTTAACAGCTATGATAATTATTACATCCGAAACCTGGTCACTCATAATGAGAACCTTAATTCTGCAAACCGGCAAAGACGAGAAAAAGTTCACTGTTGTTATTATGAATAAATTACAACTACCACTACTACTGCTACTACTACTGCTACTATTACTACTATTACTACTGCTACTACTACTACTACTACTACTACTTCTACTACTACTACTACTACTACTACTAATAATAATAATAATAATAATGATTACTAATATTCTTATTACTATTATTGTCATTATTAAGATTTGTAGAGTGCAGTGTCCTGAGTTGGCACTAACAGCAAGAACAAGAAATAACAGAGTAGGCTCAGATCATAACTGCAGAAGAGAAAATTTTAATTTTTGCTAAAGTTGAAAAGATTTTAGTTGCTCTGAGAGGAATGAGGAGAATGTTCTGTGGCTACGAGTAGAAAAGGTGCCACTTTGAAGAAATGCGTGCGGACACAGCAAAAGACAGGAATGGCATCCAAATGTCAGCATCCTCCTACAATCATAATACTTATATCCTCAACAGAAGCAGGCTTGACCTGTATCATAATAATATGGAGGAGTCTTGATCCAGTATGATGTGGACAATGCACATATTGTGAGGTGCAGTGAATATATCTAGTTATTTCTTTATATTTGCAGGTATAATGTTGTCTATGTACATGAAGGCTGTGACATTTTTCATAATGCTCTTAAGGATGGACAGGTTTTGGGTATCCAATATACCAGCTGCTTTTTTCAGCATGGTATTGAAGCAAGTGGAAACTAGTTGTTTGCTGCAGACAAAATTTCAACTTCAATGAATGAGTCCTAAAAATGGTTATGTCTGTTGATATTTCCTGAGCTATGATTGGGGCCATTTGATTAACAGAACAATTGAACAATTGTTAGTGCAGGTCATGCATCTGGAGTGGTGAAGAGAGGGGCTAATATACTTGCCAATATAGCCATGAACTCCTCTCTTATTGTAGGGCATTTAGTGTTTCATAAAAGGTATCATATGGGAAAGTTTTCATAGTGAAATTTAGGGATGGCTGAGAGACAAAATGGAATGAGATGGATTTTTTGTCTGTTCAAAGCATTATAAAGAGATGGGTAATTGTATTTTTCATTGTGGAGATGAGGTCTATCTAAATCTTTTTTACTGTGGATGGGGTACTAGCAGCATTGGTGCAGGCCAAGTGGTAATTTTCAGCTGTCTCTCAATGTGACTTTTACAATGCTTTTGCTCTATTAGAATGACTTGTGAATGCACTCAGGAAGAGTCAGATAGCTTTGTCTGAAGTCATTTAATAGTCATCTTTGACAATCTTTCCATGAATGCCATAGCTAGGTGGTCTATTAATGAGTTGACTCGAGAATGAACTGGATGATGAAATGTTATCAGGACAAAGGATTCAGAAGAGTTGAAGGAAGATTTGCTTATGAGGGTGAATGGCTGAGACAATTTGTAGATAATGGCATGCCACCAGATTCTTTTTAAGATGATGTCATTGGTATTAAGATGTGTGATAGGTTTTATGAGCATACGATTGACTAGGTATTTTTATATGAAGAAAAACGCTCAGATAGTAGCATGAGATACATAAATATAGATAACAAATTATGGATGTAGATGTAGATAATACCAGGGCACTACAATGTTGATTCTTGAAATATGTGGTTTCTGGGATGGTGGACTTCTGGTTATGTGAAAGCCATATAGCTAGATTATCAGTGTAGTTTCTGAGATTGAAGGGATCAATGTTGTCCACCAATTAGTAAAACAGGAACTGATCAACAATAGTATTGCTTGGTAAAGGACCTTGAAGGAGCATTATGAAAAATGTTAGATCATAATTAATCTCTATAAGGGCTGTCAACAACACATGTTTGTATCAATTAAAGGTCTTCCCTTTTAAGATACAAACATTAACATACCTATGTTTCAGCCAGACGAGCTCCTAGGAATTGACGTGATGCTCAATTAGTCTACCTATTGATATCCCAAACTACTGAGTGCTGTTTTAGCACAGACAGTTGAAGTAAGTGAGAGAAGAGGAGGACAGGAAGGGAACAGTAGGGACGGAGACCTGGAAGATTATAAAACCAGATTAATTTCTTCAGCATACTAATATAACCTTTTTTCCCAAACAGACATACCTTACCCTCACTACCCTACATCTGTAAAGGAGAACATGGTTTTGTATTTCTTATTTTTATTGATTGAGCAGAATTGTTCTGTTTTGAAAGACTTGACAATAATAGCACCTACCCAATGTAAATAGCACTTATACTTCACAGTGGACTTTTGATAAATGTTGTTTGTACCCGTGTTAAGCTACGTAAAACATATGCTCAATCACCAAGGAATACTTTGCAGTTCAAACTTGGTAAAATGTGCAAAATCATAACTTATTTACAGCATCTAATGCAAGTGTCTCTTAATAACAGAAAACCTCCCGAATGACTGTCCACACATCTGGTGGTCTAACACGGAGCCCACCCACTAAGACTAAATCAGACCAGATGTTCATAACAGCACTGTAGTCATCAATGTAAGAAAAGTCTTTGCAGAGAATGGAGCCCACCTGTGTTAAGGCCAAACAACATCACACAGGGTCCCCACAGAGTCTATTCAATGAGCAGAGCCACCCGGGTTATGGGCACAATGGTCGTTACATTGGGAACACTGTGTGACGTTCTATTGCACTCAGTAACATGTAAACAAAGTGGCTACTGTGCCACTACTTCTGGCACAAATGTCAAAACATTGGTGGTGCAAGTGCACACTTACCACTGCACAAATCAGGAATGGAGTGGATTTGAAATTGCACCTCAGCTCTTCCGTTTCTCTGAATGATCAATAACAAGCGGCAAGGGCTTAGCAGGGCCAGTTTGTTATTGGTGCCCTTTCCAACATGGCTGCTAGATTATGCTCTACGTTTGTATGTACTAAAAAAAGAAAATACAATTATGGGGATTGAAGTCTTTCCCATAATCTATCAGAAAACATGCTAGAAAGAGTCCAAACCTTGGGCCTTTGAACACCTTGGCTGCATATGTTCACTACACAAATAATGAGGCAACTTATAGTTCACATCGTGAGCCCTTTTCTTTAACATTGCAAATATGTGTTTAACATCAAAATAGTCATAATGTCGTTTCCTATATGAGGTTCCTTGATAGACAAGAGTGTGCCCATAAATACATCATCAAAGGTTTTCCTCCTGTAACAGTGAGAATAAGCAAGGCTGGCAGCATACTGTTGTGCTGCGGCCCTGACTTCAATCCCGGGGCCTTTCAACGTTCTTCAACAGGGGGATCTCTTTTGAAGAAGGTTGTCAGGATCAAGGTTTGAAGGAGTATTTTTGTGAAACAGTTTTTGTAAACATGGAGCATGAACTCCAGAGGTTGGCTCCCAAGAATTGTCTTCAGGCCCATACCCTTTCCGTGTGATCAAGTACCATATTATTGACCCTCTCCACTTAGAATCAAGTATGGCTTTCACCTCATGTTCTTTGACACCATTAATCCAAACGGGCATTGTTTTTTTATGAAGTGGCATATGAGCAGGTTTTACTAAAGAAATATGGAACACCGGATGTATTTGTGAAAGACATGGCAAGGATAGTTTCCCAGTCACTGGGGTTACTTGCTGTAACACCTTATATGGTCCAATAAATCGAGGAGGAAAGACGCTATGGGTCACATGTACGTACGTTAAAAATTGTGATTTCCTAATTGTGATCCCATGTGAATCGCAATTACGAAATTGCAATTCCAAATCCACAAAACTGCATTGAGATTTTTTGTGATTCCCAGTGAGTAGCAAATAGACCTACCTCATGAATGTTAATAAGGTAGGTCACAATTTGTGAACCATTGGGAATCACAAAATATCAATTGTGATGATGGCCTGCTGGGGTCAGCAGACCACCAGGTATGTGAGTGCTGTTAAATAAAGCATTTTTTTAATGCAACCCGTTTTCCTTACAGGAAAATGGTCTGCATTTAAAAAGAAAAAAAATGAAACATTTCAGTTTCATTTTTTAAGAGTATGCTGTGGTCCAAGGGACCACTGCCTGCTCCTAAAAAGTATTTTCCAAACCATTCTCAAAGGAGAAGGGGTAACCTGGGAACCCCTTCTCATTTGTGGATGGGTTAACACCAAATTTTCATTGGTGGTAAATTGTGAATGTTTTGTGACTGCTTTTCAGTTGCAAAGTGTTCGTACATACCTTTCAGATTCGGTATTAGGCACGAATGCCCTCAACACGCCCCTTCCTAATACCGAGTAGCAATGCCAAATGGCGATTCGTTTACAAGTTCCCAACTCACAATTTGGGCTTTGTACATCCCAAATTGCATTTTTCCAATTGCAAACCCATTTGCAACTGGAAAAAAGCTTTTTACATGTGGCCCTATGTTTCTTAAACTGTAAGTTCTTAGTTGATAACCAGACTTTATCGCCCTGGGGATATTTTAAACTTTTTCACAGATACTTATCAGCTTGTGCCTTATATTTTTTTCCTGGTGTGATTTTCTTCTTGCATTTTAGATTGTTCTCTGAATATGTGGTAGAGGGATAAACCATGGATAGAATACATAATTGTTATAAAAAGGTGTCACTTTAGTAGGATCATGTTGGGCACTATTGCATGCTACTTCAGCTAACCATAACATATCCACCCAATCATCTGTTTTTTTCATCCATATAACATCTCACATATTGTTTGAGAGTTTGATTTAAACATTCATTTTGTCCACCCGTCTGAGGATGGAAATTGGTGACAGCCTAGGTAACATCTGTGTTGTGGAGCACTCATTTTTCTAAAATTGGGTTGTGAATTGTGTGTATGGATCAGACACTGTGACTCCTGAGGACTCACATCCCTGGACACTATAAATCAATAGCAGGTGTGCTAACTGCCCTGCGGTAGGTAGTTGCGAGCAGGCAATCAAATGTCCCAATTTGTTTAACTGTCTACCACCACAAGTATTACAGAACAGCCGGTGTGTCTGATTTAGATCTTGGCAGTAACAGTCCAGCCACAGATTTTCCATTGGTTTTCCTGTCTGCCATCTTGGCGATCCACCCATTCGATTTTGATGTTGGTAGTCCCATGGACAAAAGACAGCAGATAAAGCACTGTCATTGACATGAATCTTCATCCGCATCGACGACACCATAGGCAAAAGAGACTGGCGACTGGACTCCAGTCACTTTTCCCACAGAGCCAATCACAATGTGGCTTCCCGTCAATGTAAGTGTGGCAGCCAGACCTCCACACCTGACTTAGCGGATTGGGAGGGATTAAAGCACAAAACGTACGTTTTTTTTTCAAGTTTTCTCATTTCTTGCCACCATGAAACTGATTACATAAGTCCTAATGTTGCTGCTGTTCCTGGACCAAGATGAAAATCAACTTCGTCATCGCCAGAACAGAAGGTAAATCATTGTGTTACCTGTCATCCACGGAACTGTTGGTGTACATAAGCACTTATGCATGTTAAAAAAATTATTGCAAGCAATAGTACAATGATGTGCAATGTATATGCCTGTAATGTCATAGTTTGATAAAAAATTAAAAGACACACCTCAATATATTAGTAACACCCACCAATCGGGGACTAACTGCCCTCACGGCAATGGACATCTACACAAAAAGTCACATAAATCCAAAATAGTAATGTGCTCATACAGGTAGGTGCAAAAATGTACCAAACAATAACCTTCACATAAACATGACACATAAATTGAATGACATAAACCCAATATAAAGTAGCAATTGCAGTACACAATGCTACAAGTGTGTGTGTACACAGAAGGTATAACCAATGTTAGCTTACAACTCCAAACATGTCAGAGATGTATGAAGATCACATCCCCTTAGGTATGTCTGATTTCTATCGAACTTTAGATGTGTTTAACTCTAAAGTTTCATTTTCTCTGTGCAATACATATATGTATATTAGCAACACATCGGGTGAAAATAAACACACATGCATTCTCATGCCAAATAAGAGAAATGTACAATTTTAGTGTAAGTGCCCAGCAGCGAGACGAATGCTTGCACCAAAAAACATGTCCATCACAAATGACCAACACAAATGTATGAATTATAAAAATTATCTAAAAAATAAAACTGGTGCACACACATTAGCAAATCTAACAATATCAGCAAACAATTAGTAACAATTACATAAATAATGCCAGGACAAAGTATTTGAAAGGAAATACATTGTTATACAAAACTGAGACACTCCTCTCAAAATATATATTTAATCAAATAAATTTGCAAAACAGCTGCATAGTTGCATGTGCCTCCTATTCACACTGCCAAATACAACCTCCTCAGAAAGGGGCATTTATTGGGCAGAGACTAGGTACCTCAATGATCTTTCTTGGAGGGGGGGTCTAATGGTCAATAGCCTCCTCACCGAGCGCATCCAGGGAGACAATGACATGGGGAGGTGTCTACAGCGAAGATGATGCTACCCCGTTTAAAGGTGACAGTGACAAGCTTCTTCCCTGCCGATGTGGCCACAATCACCTTCACCTTGCCCAGATGATGCTGAAAACACAGACACAACAGTTTGAGTGTATCTGTGTAAATAGAACTGAACATGAACTTTGCTCACAAAACATTTGTCAACTCTACATTTGTAACTAGGTTCAGGGCTCCCAAACTTGGCTTCTTTATCATCAGTATCTCATGTATGTAGGGAAGAATTCTACAAACCATTTGTTTACAGTCTAGAAATTCCCCATGCTAGCTCCATTATAATGTGTGCTCTTATCTCTTAACCACTTTTATTTCTCTGCATGAACTGTTTCACTCCTCTGATTGCTAGGGTTGTTTTGTTTAAAATACTAAACCTATGTCCCCAAAACTCACAGTAACCTGAAATACACCTGTAGAGTGTGTTTACACAATGAAATAATATGCATTGCATGCAATCAGCAAAAGTTACATAGGTATCATTGTGTGTCCACAAATACTGCAATGTTGTATCAAAATGACTCTGAACTGAAAGTCTGTTCCCTTTGTCTGACAATTTAACAATGGTAACACTTGCTTTCACTAACTAAAGTATATTTGAATTGTACTAAATATCATGCAGAATCTGTATTGACATAGTTTAGCAATGTATTACACACTATGCACATATCTATGCTGTTGAAGATATTTACCAAGATGCTTTTACGGTGGATTGACAAATGACATTGACAGCATGACTAAATACATAGGCCTTGATACATTTCTAACCCACACCAGAGAGATCAAAAACATATTCACATTTCTAAAAGAGTCATATTTTGAGCCCAATATTGATTTTTGAAGATGGGATACTCCAATATTTATGTGATGTAACCTTCCATCTGCAAATGTCCCTTTCTCACAATCCTTGAGTTTTCATGTGGACATGACTAAGGACACTAAAATGTTGTTTGGGGTGCGTTTAACCCTGTCACCATTGTGGACACATTGCTGTCTGTTTCAATCAATGCAGGTTGGCTTAATAATTCATGTTGTTTGACACAGACTGGCTTACATTAACATTTGTGAAGGACTAAGGCTCATGCCAATCTGCTACTGTCTGCATGAACTGACATGAATCTTGCTGTGAAAACATATTTCTAACATGTTTCATATAAGGGTGATGCCATTGTACACGTTTCCAGTTCTTTTGGACCAGATTCTCATTATTTTTTTGTCATTGTACCAACTTATCAATATAAAGTGTGAAACTTCAACTGTATCATAATTGCTTAGTATGCCATGTCACCAGTAATAGGGCCTACATTACCTAATCATACTTGTGATAAATCAACACACCTGACCCAATCATCAGTTACATTGGCTTCATGCTTAATCTTCTAAGAGTTAGAAACTATTGTTTGCACCACATACAGTGAATAAGGACAGTATGGACGGTCTGCCAGATGTCAGTGAGAACATGGTTCTGGCTGATGTATGAGCAAGTGTGTGTAGTAAAGGGACATGGTTGTATGGATGATTGAAAGCCTGTGCAATTTAGACTTGCAGCAAAGGAAACACTTTTCTCCATATGTGGCACCATGACATGTTTAAAATATACAGATACTCATTTCAAAATATGGGTTCTAGTTGCACTTGACCGAACAGCATCAGACAACTCCATAACTTTAAAGATTCTTCTTGCATTTTACATTTCACTCATTTCGACATGGGTTGTATGTTTTCACTTATACTGATGGTGCAGTGTCTACTGGCAATTGGAAGCAAGGGGCCTGTAGTTTGTCTAATGATATCTGGAATTGTGAGTAACATGAACTGAAAATTCAGCTTATTCTTTCAGGTGACTTTTAATTTCAGCGTACAGACATTTCGAACATTGTCAAAAAACATTCTGTACCCAGCTAAATCATTCAGTTCATTACACTCCAATCACAACTCTTCACTTATGAACAAAATGGGACAAATTAGGCTGTGTACAAAGGAGGAACAAGTTACTTTGGCAAACATTTCCCACTCAAACATGTACCTGTTCCTCTGAGTTCCCTTAGAGCTCAATGTATAGGACCTCCCTGGTGAGAAGTTCCAGTTCCTCAGGGGAGAAAGCAGGGGCCCTCTCACCTGCTTTGCCTCTCACCCTGGCTCTTACATGTCGGTACCAACAGCAAAAGCTGAGGACGTGTGTTTAGCTGCGGTGCAAGAAGGTAAGTGAGCTTTTTTTCAGATGACACAAATAAGTACACGGTGTACACATTCTGTGATGGAGAGAGACACAGCCATTGGCTTTCATGTGTAGCTGTCACATATGTTAGCTATGACATCATCCGCCATGGAGTGTTACACCTACTACATGGTCAACTTCTGCCTTCGGATAGCCAATGTCCTGACAGCAAGGTCAGGCCCCCACCAATTTAAGATGTGAAGCAGTTGTTAAATTGTGTGTCAACAGCACTCAAAATGGTAGCTAGTTTGTATACCAATGTCAGATAGGTACGACACTGTTTTTGGCAAAGTAGGACACAATAGAAAGTGAACTGTTATTGTGTTTGACATCATTAGCACTGTGGTATATGTTATACTTCCTTTGATATTAATTGTAAAAAAAAATGTGCACATAATACATTTTGAATGCATTATTTGCACATTATTTAAAAACAAATCTGATGTAATAAATGAGATTTGAAGTTGGAACATTTTGAAACAATTATGTCGGGATATATGACACAAAGAGATTACTAACCTTACTGTAGGAGGCTGGACTGGCTTGTAGTGAGTACCAAGGGGTACTTGCACCTTGCACCAGGCCCAGTTATCCCTTATTAGTGTATAGGGTGTCTAGCAGCTTAGGCTGATAGATAATGGTAGCTTAGCAGAGCAGCTTAGGCTGAACTAGGAGACGTGTGAAGCTACTACAGTACCACTTAGTGTCATATGCACAATATCATAAGAAAACACAATACACAGTTATACTAAAAATAAAGGTACTTTATTTTTATGACAATATGCCAAAGTATCTTAGAGTGTACCCTCAGTGAGAGGATAGGAAATATACACAAGATATATATACACAATAGCAAAAATATGCAGTATAGTCTTAGAAAACAGTGCAAACAATGTATAGTTACAATAGGATGCAATGGGGAAACATAGGGATAGGGGCAACACAAACCATATACTCCAAAAGTGGAATGCGAACCACGAATGGACCCCAAACCTATGTGACCTTGTAGAGGGTCGCTGGGACTATTAGAAAATAGTGAGAGTTAGCAAAATAACCCTCCCCAAGACCCTGAAAAGTGAGTGCAAAGTGCACTAAAGTTCCCCTAAGGACAAAATAGTCGTGTTAGAGGAATAATGCAGGAAAGACACAAACCAGCAATGCAACAACTGTGGATTTCCAATCTAGGGTACCTGTGGAACAAGGGGACCAAGTCCAAAAGTCACAAGCAAGTCGGAGATGGGCAGATGCCCAGGAAATGCCAGCTGCGGGTGCAAAGAAGCTTCGACTGGACAGAAGAAGCTGAGGTTTCTGCAGGAACGAAAAGGGCTAGATACTTCCCCTTTGGTGGACGGATCCCTCTCGCCTTGGAGAGTTGTGCAGAAGTGTTTTCCTGCCGGAAGAACGCCAACAAGCCTTGCTAGCTGCAAATCGTGCATTTCGCGTTTTTGGACGCTGCTGGGGCCCAGGAGGGACCAGGAGGTCGCAAATTGGACCTGAAGAGAGAAGGGACGTCGAGCAAGACAAAGAGCCCTCACTAAAGCAGGTAGCACCCGGAGAAGTGCCAGAAACAGGCACTACGAGGATGCGTGAAATGGTGCTCACCGAAGTTGCACAAAGGAGTCCCACGTCGCCGGAGACCAACTTAGAAAGTCGTGCAATGCAGGTTAGAGTGCCGTGGACCCAGGCTTGGCTGTGCACAAAGGATTTCCGCCGAAAGTGCACAGGGGCCGGAGTAGCTGGAAAGTCACGGTTCCCAGCAATGCAGCCCAGCGAGGTGAGGCAAGGACTTACCTCCACCAAACTTGGGCTGAAGAGTCACTGGACTGTGGGGGTCACTTGGACAGAGTCGCTGGATTCGAGGGACCTCGCTCGTCGTGCTGAGAGGAGACCCAAGGGACCGGTAATGCAGCTTTTTGGTCCCTGCGGTTGCAGGGGGAAGATTCCGTCGACCCACTGGAGATTTCTTCGGAGCTTCTGGTGCAGAGAGGAGGCAGACTACCCCCACAGCATGCACAAGCAGGAAAACAGTCGAGAAGGCAGCAGGATCAGCGTTACAGAGTTGCAGTAGTCGTCTTTGCTACTATGTTGCAGGTTTGCAGGCTTCCAGCGCGGTCAGCAGTCGATTCCTTATCAGAAGGTGAAGAGGGAGATGCAGAGGAACTCGGATGAGCTCTTGCATTCGTTATCTGCAGTTTCCCCAGAGACAGAGACCCTAAATAGCCAGAAAAGAGGGTTTGGCTACCTAGGAGAGAGGATAGGCTAGCAACACCTGAAGGAGCCTATCACAAGGAGTCTCTGACGTCACCTGGTGGCACTGGCCACTCAGAGCACCTCTGTTTCCAAGATGGCAGAGGTCTGGAGCACACTGGAGGAGCTCTGGACACCTCCCAGGGGAGGTGCAGGGGAGTGGTCACTCCCCTTTCCTTTGTCCAGTTTCGCGCCATAGCAGGGGCTAAGGGGTCCCTGAACCGGTGTAGACTGGCTTATGCAGAATTGGGCACATCTGTGCCCAACAAAGCATTTCCAGAGGCTGGGGGAGGCTACTCCTCCCCTGCCTTCACACCATTTTCCAAAGGGAGAGGGTGTCACACCCTCTCTCAGAGGAAGTTCTTTGTTCTGCCATCCTGGGCCAGGCCTGGCTGGACCCCAGGAGGGCAGCTGCCTGTCTGAGGGGTTGGCAGCAGCAGCAGCTGCAGTGAAACCCCAGGAAGGGCAGTTTGGCAGTACCAGGGTCTGTGCTACAGACCACTGGGATCATGGGATTGTGCCAACTATGCCAGGATGGCATAGAGGGGGCAATTCCATGATCATAGACATGTTACATGGCCATATTCGGAGTTACCATTGTGAAGCTACATATAGGTAGTGACCTATATGTAGTGCACGCGTGTAATGGTGTCCCCGCACTCACAAAGTTCAGGGAATTGGCTCTGAACAATGTGGGGGCACCTTGGCTAGTGCCAGGGTGCCCTCACACTAAGTAACTTTGCACCTAACCTTTACCAGGTAAAGGTTAGACATATAGGTGACTTATAAGTTACTTAAGTGCAGTGTAAAATGGCTGTGAAATAACGTGGACGTTATTTCACTCAGGCTGCAGTGGCAGGCCTGTGTAAGATTTGTCAGAGCTCCCTATGGGTGGCAAAAGAAATGCTGCAGCCCATAGGGATCTCCTGGAACCCCAATACCCTGGGTACCTCAGTACCATATACTAGGGAATTATAAGGGTGTTCCAGTAAGCCAATGTAAATTGGTAAAAATGGTCACTAGCCTGTTAGTGACAATTTGGAAAGAAATGAGAGAGCATAACCACTGAGGTTCTGATTAGCAGAGCCTCAGTGAGACAGTTAGTCACTACACAGGTAACACACTCAGGCACACTTATGAGCACTGGGGCCCTGGGTTGCCAGGGTCCCAGTGACACATACAACTAAAACAACATATATACAGTGAAAAATGGGGGTAACATGCCAGGCAAGATGGTACTTTCCTACACTTACCAAAACATAAAATGTGTGCTGATTATGAAAGTACTGTGAGACCATTTAAAGTGATAGTTTATTTTGCTCACATGCAGACATATGAACTGAGGAATGGGTAGAAGAAGATGGTCTCTAGTCTTCAGATTGTTCCAGACCTTGCCAGCATGTAGGAAAAGGAAAACATAAAGAAATTCAGATTAAAGAGGCAAACTATACTGGATTTATATCAGCAGCTGGAGCCAAATCTCCTGCCTCACAATAGGAGTACACCTCAATAACACCAATAATGGCAGTACTTCATTTTGTGGCCAATGGATCTTTTCAATAAACTGTGGTAGTATCTGGAGGCATGTCATAGGCAGCTTTCAGTAGAGTGCTACAAGAAGTCCTTGCTTCAGTGATAAGACACATCAACAGGTTCATCCAGTTTCCACAACATCAGGATTTGGCCAAAGTGGAGCGATATATTTGTGCTTTGGGTGGTCTACCACATGTGGTTTGAGCGAATGATGGCACACATATTGCCTTGGTGCCACCCTATACCAGGGAATTGGTGTACCACTGTCAAAAGAACTTCCATTCCATCACTTTGCGAGTTGTCTGCTTACCAGATTTGTACATCTCACGTGTACATGCCAATTTTCCAGGGTCGACACATGATCCCTTCGTACTATGGAACAGTACCATACCCCTGCAAATGTCACAACTTGGAATTGGCCTCGTTTGTTGGTAAGTATAATATGACTTGTGGATCATTTGCTTTAATCCTAGGTTAGTAATGTAAAATGGCTTGATATGATTTTATTCTATCAATTTATTGCTTTCATGCATGGGACTCTAACTGACCATGGTTGTTGGCACCGCTGAGGATTCCAACAACTCCTGGGGAAATCCGCTTCAATGAAGCCCATGGAAGAACACAGAGACCAGTGGAGAGGGCTTTTGGGCTCCTGAAAGGTAGCTTTTGGTGTCTGGACAAAACCGGTGGAGCCTTCCTCTACTCGCTCGATAAGGTGTGCCAAATCGCGGTTGCCTGCTGCATGCTGCACAACATTGCCTTGTGATGGAATATCGCAGTCATCGCAGAGGATGGAGACCATTAAGAGCCACTGGGTGAAAATGTTGAAATGCCCAATGATAATGATGACAGTGGTGACGAGGAAGGAATTGACCTATGTCAAGATGTTATTGAGCACTTCACCTGAGTGTAATTGTACCTTTACATATTGTAACATCCAATTTCAGAACAATGTGTGACATACGGGACATATCAGTCTGTGATGATAATTTAGTAGGAATGGTCAGTTCATGGAAGTCCAAGGCAAAAATGTTTGTAGATCAAAGTTTCCCTATGTTAACTGCTGTGTTTATTGAAATAGATTATCTTTGCTTGTACTCAGTATAAGTGTCCTCCTAACTTATCATCAGAATCAAAGTTCTTATGCGAAATCATTGCTTTCCCCTTGGTATTCCTTTTTAGGATCCTTTACCATGGCATCTTTATTTGGACATTTCAAAGTTATAGTTGCAGTGATATGTTTCTGTTGGAAAGCACAAAAGGAGCATGGTTTGATCCTGGGACAGACACCCACTTTGGATGGACAGATCTTGTACAGAGACAAGTTGCGCTATGATTGAATGGAAGTTCTTGAGATTGTATCAGATCTTTTTTCGGTCAGATATTGCCACCCAGGCAATATGTGTTGCTTAACTTGCTGTAACCACATGTACATGTCACACCATAGCATGCTGATTTCCCTTCACTTTGGCTAAATCTTCATTTTGTGTTCAGTGTATGAAGCTGTTGATGTGTATCCTCATAGTGGAAAGAACTGTTTGTAGCACACCACTGATGGTAGTTGTGACATTCCACCAGATACTGCCACAGTGTACTGAAATGGTCATGTGGCCTTAAATGTTATTACTGCCATGATGTAGACTATTGGTGTTATTGTTGCTGGATTCCTATTGTGAGAGCAGAATGTCCGGGTCCAGATGACGTCATGAACCATTAATAGTTTGCCCATTTATTTTGTTTTTATTAAATATTACCTTTGTTCTATGTTGTCATAGTTGTGGAGTATCAACTTTTAAATGGCACAGACTATTTGGGTTATGCGTGGAGGTGTTACCTACAAATGTATAACACCAATACATTGTGATTTTATTGTTATCTGTTTCCAAATATCTTTAATGGGAAACACAAAACCAAGTTGGCATCTATTATTTGTGTGAAAAATGATGCTGTACGGAAGACATAGAAAAGGAATTGCCATGATAAATACTACACCAGTCTCTGACTTTGTTTGATGCACATTTATTTTGGGTAACAATGAGTGCAATATCTTTGAAATCAGAGTGAAAAAGAACATGAAAAAAAAGTAACATCCATTGTGATGGATGAAGCTATATTTGTTGAGGACAAATTGTTTGGAGTCCAATCTACAAAATACAACTCCTCATGTGGTGGGACTGTTGTAGTGATCCCAAGACTCGGACAGTGGTGGTCTGGGTGACAATGATGCCAGTGGCCTCACTTTGCTGGCCTACAGATTTCATCCCATGACTCCTATCCACACTACTCTGTGCCCTTGAGGCAGTGTGCCCATCCCACTGGGTCCTGGCACAACTGGAGGTAGTGGTGGTTATTGTTCAACAGTAGCCAGGACTGGGGGGCAAAAGATGGGAATTGGGTTTTTCTGAACACATGAATGTTGTAGCAGCTGTGGTGGGAAGTGTGGTGTGGACCGAGTGTGACTCACTGGGGCTGTCTGGCCAGACAAACCAGATGGACCAGACAGCTCCTCATCATCCAGACTTGCAGGAGTGGCGTCCTCACTGCAGGCTTGATCCTGGCCTGGAGTGGAGGTGCTATTGGTTGCAGATAGTGGACCACTAGCCCTAGGTGTTGGACCTAAAATGAATTACAAATGAAATGATATTAAAGGTCTGTATTGTACCTCAAATGTGTCTTCAGCTACAAATGAAGCAACCTAAAAAAGAAATGTTATGATTAATTGAATGCTTAGGCATTTGTGTGATTTGTAACTTTTAACTCATGCAATGTAATGTATACAGATGCAAACTTCACTAACACTGATGGAGAGATGTCCTGAAATGTAAAATGTAAATAAATGTGAAAATGTACATTACATATACCAGCCATGCAATTCAACACAGTAGAGAGGAGATTTGAGAGCTGACCCTGTTCAAGGCTTAGCGGCCTCAAAAGCAAACTACGGTGCAACTTATTGGATTTAATAGCATTGGTCATCATATGAACACTGCAAAGTAAATTGAGTATCAATACTACTTATAATCAGTATGCCACAGAACATGATTGGAAACCTTTGAATCTTCAAATTATGATTTATGCAAGCAAGTAGATCAATTCAATGTAGTGACAAGAAGGAGAAAAACACACTGTATCAACTTAGCAGGTGAAATTTGAATACATACCATGAAAATGTGAATGACAACTACATAAAGCTTTGACTTTGTGCATGTGTGGAAGGAGGGGGAGGTTGAGCTACACCACATTGTACTGTTGTTTTGCAGAGACAAACGCAGGGCATCATGGTAGTTGTAGTCATTTGTAAATGGTGAAAAGGTCGGTAACACATACCAATATAATTTATTACAGTGAAAATGACCACAACTTTATGATAAGTACACACACGTGTGTAATGTGAGTACTTTAAGATATCACTTACAAGCACTATACGTTCATGTGCATATGGATGGAGTTTGGAACCTGTTGTTTTTGAAGTAGACCAACCTACACTGAGATAGAGCAAGGGACTAGGCTAATGCAAGGGATGATCTATGGAGAACACACAATCTAACAATACCTATTGTTCATTGTTAAATGGGGAAAAACAACCATAATGCTACTAATTTGGATAACACAAGATGTTTTCAAAACTGAGGTTTAAATTTATATGTTCTGATAGGTGTCTATAAACATTCTGAGCAGCTGAGATAAGGCCAAGGACTACATTTGTGATTAGTAAGACATACATAGGTGTAACTTACCAGTCTCCAATCCACCAGAGATTCCTGTCAAGCTTTCAGGATATAGGATCCGCAAGACCTTCTCCTCCCAGGGAAAGAGTAGTAAAGGGGGGCTGGGAGAACTGCCACCAGTCCTCTGGTTCTCCAGGTGAGGCTTGGAGGCCAGGGAAAGCATTCTCCCCAGCAGGTCATGCCAACTCTTCTTAATTTTCTCCTGTGTGCACAGGTTATTAGCTGCAGCATTCACTCTGTTGAATATTCTGGACCACATGTCCCTTTTCTGAAATATGGTAGTATTTTTTTACAAACAATTGTGGCTCTACTTTAAAAATGTCCTCCACCATTACTGTCAATTCTCCCTATGTAAAACATGGGTTCCTCCTCCCTGCCATAGTGCTAAAAAAATATATACTAGTGGCATAAAGTGATTTGAAAAGTAATGAAAAAATGAAAAAGTGAAGAAAACAGAGGGAAAATTGAAATAAAAAAAAATACGCTGGCTGCTCATTGGCCAGGTCGTCCTCAGATTGGTGGTCAGCAATGGAATGGCAAAGGATCATGGTCTGAAATAGAGTGTGTTTTAGGCACAGTCATAGTACAATGCTGAACGGGTCCCACAACAGACTCCTGTAGTCATGGGATCCCCATTGGTACACTGCCAGAACAGCTATGTTATCTAAATATGTCCAGCGCAATGCTGCCGTCCTGATGGTGACAGAATAATACTCACCAGCACAAGACTCCGCCATGATGCTCTGGGATACAGCTAGCATGATGGAGTACACTCCGTCAACATGGATGATGGTTGAACCGCCATATATCTAAGTACGGTGGTAGGAATGCGGTCAGCTTGATGGAGTTCTTGGAATCGCAGCCGTGGCAGGACAGCGGTATTGCCATCAAGATCTCAATCAGGCCCTTTGTCTTTTGGAAGACCTACAATAAAATCTAGGAAGATGGTGTCCAAAGGCAAACCTAAAGTAAGCAGAGGTTTAAATAATCCTTGCTGTTTCACATGAACAGATTTTGCTAGAGCACACACTTCACATTTCTCCAGAAAGAGTTCCATCTCGTGGCACGTAGAGGACTACCAGAAATGCCTACCTATCCTTTCTAGAGTATTTTTTATTCTGTTGTGTCCCCCACAAGGTGCTGAGTGACATTAATGAACCACTTTCTTTCTAAGATCCTTAATGAGGATTAGTATTTGAGAGTTCTAAATAGGTATTCATTGCTTTATTTTTCATTCAGGGTGATTTGAGAGCCAGTTCTTCCAGTTGGGTTTTTGTATAACCTGTCAAGCTGTCTGAAGGAAGTCTTCAATTTGTCACAGATCACTTTACGTTCTTTGTGAGAAAGTATCCTCTTTCTCGCATGGTCACCCCCCCTTTGGTCTGTTTGTGAGTGTGTGTCAGTGTGTTTTTACTGTCTCCCTGGGATCCTGCTAGCCAGGACCCCATCGCTCATAGTTAAAACCCTATTTGTCAGTGTGTTTTGCCTGACTCACTGGGATCCTGCTAGCCAGGACCCCAGTGCTCATAGTTTGTGGTCTGTGTGTTGTCAGTAGTGCTTAACTGTGTCACTGAAGTTCTGCTAACCAGAACTCAGGTGCTTATGCTCTCTCTACTTCCAAATTAGTCACTATAGATTAGTGACTTCATATTCCAATTCCAATTGCCACACTGGACCCCCCTTGGAAGTCCCTAATATTATGGTACGTAGGTACCCAGGGCATTGGGGTACCAGGAGATCCTTATGGGCTGCAGGATTTCTTTTGCCACCTATAAGGAGCTCAAACAAACCTTTTTTGAGGACTGCCACTGCAGCCTAAGTGAAATAGTGTACACACTATTTGACAGCCATTTTCACAGCACTTAAGTAACTTATAAGTCACCTATATGTCGAAACTTCATTTACTGACGACTAGGTGCAAAGTTACTAAGTGTGAGGGCACCCTTGCAGTAGCAAAGGTGGGCCCATGCTGTCCAGTGCCAATTCCCTGGACTTCGTGAGTGTGGGGATATCATTACACGCATGCACTACATAAAGGTTAATACCTATATGTAGCTTCACAATGGTAACTCCGAATATGGCCATGTGAGGTGTCTAAGATCATGGAATTGTCCCCCCATTCCAAATATGGTATTGGGGGGCAATCCCATGCATCCTGGGGGCTTCACCATGGGCCCCCAGGACTGTCAAACCAGCTCTCTGAGGCTTGTACTGCAGCTACAGCTGCTGCCACCTCACGGACAGGGTTCTGACCTCCTGGGGTCTGAGCAGCTCAGCCCCAGGAAGGCAGAACAATGCATTTCCTTTGGTTGGAGGGTGTTACACCCTTTCCCTTTGGAAATAGGTGTTATATGCTTGGGAGGGGTAGCCTCCCAGAGCCTCTGAAAATGCTTTGAAGGATGGTGCCCTCCTTTCTTAAGCCAGTCTACGCCGGTACAGGGAACCCCAGTCCCTGCTCTGGCGTGAAACTGGACAAAGGAAAGGGGAGTGACCACTCTCCTGTCCATCAACACCCCAGAGGTGGTGCCCAGAGCTCCTTGAGTGTGTCCCTGGCAGTAGCCATTTTGTTTTCCAAGGTGTGGGGACATTCTGGAGATCTCTGAGTGGCCAGTGCCAGCAGGTGACGTCAGAGACCCGTCCTGATAGGTGCATACCTGGGTAGGTAGCCAATCCCCCTCTAAGGGCTATTTAGGGTCTCTCCTTTGGGTGTATCTTCAGATTCAGCTTGCAAGACTCCTCCAGGAATCCTCTGCATCCTCTGCTTCAGCTCCTGACCAATGGATCAACCGCAGACTGCTGCAGGAACTGCTGTAACTGCAACAAGGTATCCAGGCTGACTCCTGTGACCTGCAACTTCAGCTCCAAGTCAGCATTCGCAACAGTTTCCAAGGTGCGCACGCTCTAAGAACTCCCTGTCTTTACCCTGCACCAGAAGAACCGAAGGAATTTCCAGTGGAGTGACGGAGTCACTTTCCTGCTCCTGCAGGCACCTTCTACGATGATGACCGGTTCTCTGGGATTCCACTCCTGATGATGAGCATGCTCCCTGGGACACAGGTGGTGGACCAACATGACCCAGACTGTCCTAAGGTCCAGCTGTCCAAATTTGGAGGAGGCAAGAGCTTGCCTTTCCGGTTTGCGACAGAACCCCTGTGCACCATGTCATCTCCAGCTCCTTGGGCTTCTGTGCACTTCTTCCAAGAATCCTTCATGCACAATGTAGCCCAGGACCCCAGCACTCCATCCTGTAATGCATAACTCGCTAAGTTGTTCTCTAGCTGCGTGGGACCTTCTTTTGTTGTGCTGCACCAACCACAATTTGCATCTTCTTTGTCCCTGTGTCCTGGGACTCCCAGGGATGCTGCCTGGTCATCTGTGTGCTCTGTCCAGTGTTGGGAGCCCCCTCTGCCTCCTCAGTCTATGTTGAGGCCCCCAGGTCCCTCCTGGATCCAGGCAGTGCCATTTTGACGCAAACCGCATCCTTGCTTGAACCAAGGCTTGTTGGACGAATCCAGCTACGCAAACAGCCTGCATCCATCATCTCGACGTGGGACATCTCCTGTACCATGCAGGAACCCGCAGCCATCTTCTTTGGTGCTCTTCTGCAGACTTCTTCTAAACGGAGAATCCTCTTTTGCACCATCTTCTAGGTTGGCAGGGGCTCTTGTCCTTCCTGGAATTTTCTGCGACTTCTGGGCTTGGTCTCCTCTCTTCACAGGTCTTCAGATCCAGGAATACACCATTTATTGCTTGCAGTCTTGTGTGGTTCTTGCAATAACTCTTATCACGACTTGTAGGGTGTCCTGAGGAAACTTGCAGTACTTTATTCCTACTTTCCTGGGCTCTGAGGTAGGGTATTATACCTACCTTTGTTGTTTTATTACACTACCTGTGCCCCTCTACACACTACACTTGCCCAGGAGGGATTCTTGCATTCCACTTTCTTAATATATTGTTTGTGTTGCCCCTAGGCATATTGCATTCTATTGTATTTTCTACTGTAGGCACCATTCTTTGACTATTTACTTACCTGATTTTGGTCTCTAGTGTATATATTGTGTATAATACTTACCTCCAGAAGAAGTATTGCCTCTAAGATATTTTTGGCCTTGTGTCACTAAAATAAAGTACCTTTATTTTTTGGTAACCCTGATTATTGTCTTTTATTGTGTATAAGTACTGTGTAACTATAGTGGTATTGCAGGAGCTTTGCATGTCTCCTAGTTCAGCCTAAGCTGCTCTGCTACAGCTACCTCTAGACAGTCTAAGGTGGTAGAACATTGCCTACATTTCACTAATAAGGGATAACTGGACCTGGTATAAGGTGAAAGTACCTTAGGTACCCACTACAAAGCAGGCCAGCCACCTATATTGTTCAATAATGGCTTTTGATTGATTGTCTGGTAGAACTTGTTTACTGTCTTGCCTTAAAGCTTCTGCTTTCTTTTTGTCTACTCTGGGTTGATAAGTTACAAGAAAATTGAATTTAGAAAAAAAAAACATCCATCGAAGTTGTGTAGGAGACCGTAATGAAGCTAACTTTATAACCTGTAGATTCCTATGATCAGAGTACACAGTTATGGTGGGCTTTGCTCCTAGTAAAGAAGTGTTTCAATTCTTGAAAAGTATCTTGTAAAGCAAGTATCTCTTTCTCTGAAACTGTGTTCTGAGTATGTGCCTTTCTTAGTTTTCAAGTCATAGAAGCATTTGGATGGAATTGTGCAGTCTGAGTTTCTTTGTGAAATCACTGCCCCTATTGCAGTGTTGGAGGCATTCACCTCAACATCAAGGGGCTTGTATGGGTCTGGGTGAGATAGTACAGGTGCTGTTGTGAGTGCTGAAAAGCTTCTTCTGCTTCTGGTGTCCACAAAAAGAAGGTTTTTTTTTGCAGGAGTCACATGATAGGTGTCACTACCTTAGAAACGTGAGCAATACATCAGCAATAAAAGTTTGCAAAGCCTAAGAGGCATTGTATCATCGCTACAATTCTGTGGTGTCTGCCAATTTTTGACTGCTTGCACTTTTCATTTGCCATTTCTTGTCCTGTAGATGATAACATAACTCCCAAAAACGTTATGTTAGACAAATGGAATTTACATTTGCTGATTTGTCAGAATAAAAGATGCTTTCAGAGAAGTAGTAGAATTGTACAAATATGATGATAATGTTTGGTGACTGTGGAAGAACAGATCAAAATATCGCCTATGTAGACAACTCTAAAAAGAAATCCAAGAAGACACGCAGCACATCATTAAAAGAAAGCTGAATTGCTGCAGGAGCAGTACATAGCCCAAAAGGCATTACTCTGTATTCAAATAATCCATAGCGAATGTGAAAGGCAATCTTCCATTTGTTCCCTCACCGGATTTGAACCAAATGGCATTCTCCTTTTAATTTTAGTTTAATGTATGTGACCGTCCTTTTTACTTCATCAAATAAGACAGATATTAAAACTTACGGGTACCGATTTTTTACAGTTACTTTATTTAAGGTACAGTAATCAGTGCAAAGGTCTCAATTCCCCATTAACTTTGGATATAAAAAAACAATGGTGAGGCTGCTGGTAATTTTGAGGGCCTAATAAAGCCATTTGCTAAATATTTGTTGTTGTAGGTGTCCATTTTCACTTTCCGAAAGAGCATAGATTTTTCCACAGGGTACAATATCCCCTGGAATCAGATCAATTTGATAGGCATACTGTTACTGTGGTGTAACTGTTCAGCCTGCTGGTTAGTGAACACATCTTGGAATTTCACAAGTTGAGGAGGGAGTTCAATATCCTTTTCAGCTACAGTGGCGATTCAATGACACATAGTTCATTATTAAGTAATTTACTTTGTATTTCTACTGCATGTTTCTTTACAAAATCTACAGGCAAACCCCACTATCTTTCTGGACCAATCTATGGGTGAGGATATGCTTTATCAGCCACAGAATACCTAGAATTATTTTATACTGTGGAGTGTCGATAACATTAAGATGCGACATTTCAAAATGCTATTCTCCTATGACTGTTTCCAACTCTATATTGTAATACTTGTTACGCCCAGAAGACAATGTAGTCCCATCCACTGCTAACATTGTTTCTGGGATTGATTTGGCAAGGGATTCATAAGTTAACTGCCAAGGTTTTACCTTCAAATTTCCGGTCGCCCCAGATCAATCATTGGTTCTAACTGAACCCATTTTTCATATATATTTACTTGTAAAGACAATTTCAAATGGGCATTGAAAGGTGAAATTCCATTATCAGTACTCAACGAAGAGATACTATAAATGCTCAAGGCGTTCCCTTCTACTTCCCTTGAGCCAATTAGTTTTTTCAGTATGGACTACAGCCACTTTGGGTGCAAAGGTTTTTCCTTTTGACTTCAGCATGCAGTCTTTATCAAAAATGACTCTTTCATCCACAGTGTCAATAGAGAACATTCTTGCATCCTTGTCTCTTTCTTCTTTGGACAAAGAGACTCGAATTGCTCTATTTCCATTGGGTTGGGTAGGTGTATTGGTGTTATTCATTGTAGTTCAATTTCTTTCAGACCTCTGTGGTGGCTTGTCCTCCAGCCACCTATCATCTTTTCTTTCATTAAGGTGGTGATCCAGTCGCAGCATAAGGTTTTTAAGATCAACGCAGGCCTAGGTTGTGGATCAATTTTACCAATCACATCATTTAGCTCATCACCTAAACCTTGATGAAACAGAACTACTTGCTTTGATTCTGGCAAATTGGTTTCATCAACCAAATGCTGAAAATTACCTAGATATGTCACAAGGACCTTAATGCCCTTTTTAAGTTCTAACACCTCACGAGCTGCTGAGAAAGACATTTGCTTGACGACCAAACACAATTTTCCAAATTCTCTCCCAACTCAGCCCAGTTGTATAAAATATCAGAGCATAGAAATGGTACAGCCCACTGAGAGGCATCTCCTCCTAAGTAAGAGATCATAAATGCAGCTCTCGACTGAGATGTTGGAAAGGCCCTAGGCCTACAAATGAAATGTAAAAGTGTGAGAAAACAGGGCTAATTGCAGAGGCCCCCTAACTTTTTGCCCCAATTTTCACTTTTTGCTGGTGTTTTCCTGACTCTGATGATGCCCTGGATAGTGCTAACCAGTCCCAGTTCCCGTGCGCTGTATAAAATAAGTATGCAAATTAGGCTAATTATAATTGGCTAAGTCAACCTACCTATAAGTCCCTAGTATATGGTAGGGCATGTAGGTTTAGGGACCCCAGCATCGGTGGTGCACCCATATGTGTACTGCTGAGGTGCCCAGTGTCATTTTAAGGCAGGCCTGCCTTGCTGGCTGCTTTTAAATTAAAGTTATATGCAAATTTGACTTTGGAATTACTTCCAAAGTCTTAAACTACCTTATTTCTACATATAAGTCACCCCTAAGTTGTGTCCTCTGTGCCCTTAGGGCTAGGAGCCATGTAATTATAATTAATTTTGACCTTATACAAATAGTTTTATAAGCCCTGGTGAGGCAAAACAGCCAGATTTGTTTTTCCCTCATTGTAGTGAATGGCCAATTTATAAACTCCCTGTATATGTCAGATACCTTAGGTTTGGTATCAAATTAATTGTTATAATAAATCCCACAACTTTCAATTGCTGGACTTTTTCAGGGAAAGAGTTTTAAACTCTACCTAAAATGTTGCCAACTTCAGCCTAGTAGTGCTCTGCTCTGATTGGCCAGCCTTTGGCAGCCTGGCCAGGCTGCCTTGATGAGGTGTGAAGTAGCTTGGGCTCAGAACAAAGGAATGTGCCTGGGGCAGGAGAAGTTCCCTCCCTCAGCAGATGGAAAGGCAGGAAGGGGGAAGGGCTGCCAAACTGGTCTTTAAAGGCAGGGAAGGACATTTGGAGCAACCCAGCACCTCCCTCACATCCTGCACACCCAGACAATTAAGTGCCCCTCGATTAGATTAGGAGAGGGCAGGAGAACAGTGTGTTTAAGATTTTTAGCCACACCAGTGGGTAGGCTCAGCCAGCTGTAACCTCCAAAAATCACTTTCAGCCCTGATGTTTTTTTTTAATAATGTTGTTCTCTGGGATTGATTTTTGCCACACTTCTCAGGAAGTGGTCATCACAGGGAAGGACCCTGCACCTGATTGGAGAACCAGGACCCTCCTGTTTCCACCCAGAAGCAAGGATAAAACTGGCAGACCTGCCCCTACACCTCAGATCCCTACCAGATCCCAACAAGGAAGAACTACAGGAAAAGAAGGATTGCACTGCTGGACCCTTGACCTGCCCTGGACACTGCACTCTGGAGGACTGCACCATCTGCACACTTGTGGCTTCACCACAAGAAGGACTTTGGCTTCAACTGGTTCAAGGAGGGACTCCCTATTTGCTACAGGTGAAAAATTGCTAACCAGAGTCCCCTGCACCAACTCCCGAAGAAACTGACCAGCTGACCACTGTCAAGTGGGCAATTTGGAGTGTGTGCCAGGTGCATTCTGGGAGTTGTAGTCCGCACCCTCAAGGAGCATTTCAGAGCTTCTGGAACCTTGGGGTGAGCTGTGGACCTCAAAAGAACCTTAAAGGAATATCTGGAAGAAGATCCAGAAGTTTGGAGAACTTTTGGAAAAAGCTCCATACAGAGACCGACCCGCCGCAGCACCTCTAGCCGGCTTGCTCAACCATGACCCAGCCTGACTTGCAGCTTCATCCCGGTGAAGAAAATCTCTGAAAAAGTGACTTAGTCCGGGACCTCCCAGGCAGTGTATCCGAAGAGGGCTCCAGGGACATTGGATCAAGATTCAGGTTTTCCGCGGTCAAAGGATTTTCATCTTGAAAAAACGACTATGTCTAAAGGTAAAAATCTCCACTGAGGGCTCCCGTGATGCTTATCCGAGGAAGAATTCCAGGAGGTCAGTTTGGACTGACCACTTGGTACCACTGAAGAAAATCGTCAAGAAAACAACTAAGTCTGAAGGTAAACTTTTGACCGAGGCCTCCCACAGGCTACAGCTGAGCAGGGCTCCGTCGCGATCGGCCTCAAACTTTGACTTTACCCAGTCGAGGTGCGACCAGATGACCAGATTGGCTGTATTCATTTCTATATGCTAAAAAGCATAAATTTTTAAACAAAAAATCATATCTCTGGTTCCCCTTATCCGATTTTAATCATTTTGGTGTCATTTTAAAGATAAAGATATAGGCCCTCCGCCGCCTGTAAAGGTTGGACCACGGAGCGGCCGCCTAAGTGGCCGCAATCCCACCAGCCGCATTACGACATCCCCACTGGGCTGGCGGGCAGAAACAGAGTTTCCACCAGCCGGCCCAGCAGGGATGTCGGCCGTAACATTGAAGCTGGCTCCTAATTGAGCTGGCGGTGTTGCAGCCATGCGACGGGTGCAGCTGCACACATCACGCTTTTCAGTGTCTGCTGTGCAGTGAAAAGCAGGGTGGGGCTGTGCCTGGGGGCCCCTGCAATGCCCATGCCAAGTGCCCCGCGAGTCCCCTTCCCGCCAGCCTTTCTATGGGGGTCTCTACCGCCATGGACCGGCTGGCGGGAATGGGAGTCGTAATCGCCTGGGCAGCACTGCAAGCAGCGCTGCCCTGGCAAATTAAAACCGCCAGGACAACCATGGCAGGAAACTGCTGGTCCCGGCGGTGCGACCGCAGTGCTACCACCACGGTCGTAATACGGCAGATTGTACCGCCAGCCTGTTGGTGGAACAATTGCCAAAACATCCCTGGAGGTCTTTGACCGCCAGGGTTGTAATGAGGCCCATAATCTATTGTTATAAATTGGTGTTGGATTTTTATTCTGTTTTGTGTTTTACTTATTTACTGTTTTGTGATTTTTAAATGTTTTGCACACTAGTTTCCTAAGTTAAGCCTTGTCGCTCATGGCCAAGCTACCAAGGGTTGACATGGGTTTAATTTATTGAGACTTAACTGGACCTAAGTGGAGATTAGTGGCCTATTGCTAAGAGTAGTTACTTACCTGCCCTTACCAATAATCAATTTTCTGGAAAAAAAGTACCTGAGTATGGAGTACTTGAACTTTGCTGAGCAAAGAATAATTGCTGGAGCTGCTAACGGAATAGAGATTGGCATTTTCACAGATACGGAGGGGACCATTACAGGGGTAGAAGAACCTCCCAGAGGCAAAGTCTGACTACCTGTAAATCATGCTGTGTCAGCACTGAAAATGTCCAGTAAGTCTTTTAAATCAGTAGTTTCAGAACTAGAAGCTGACACGTCCTGTTGGACAATGGACAGCACATAGGGTACATCATCCAAGGTGGCCATATTTAGGTCACTTTGACTAGGAGGAAATAACTTTGTAGGCTTGTTATTGTGTCAGCCAGACAAACTCTCGGAATTGATGTGATACTCAATGAGTCCACCTCCTGAAATACCCAACTGCTGATTGCTGTTTTAGCACTGACATTTGAAGTGATCAAGTGAAGGAAAGGAATGACAGAAAGGGAACAGCAGGAAGGGAGACCTGGAAGAATATAAAACAGGAGTAAGTTCTCCAGCCTACTGATATAACCTTTTCTCCCAAACAGACATACCCCACCCTCAATACACTACACCTTTCAAAGAAAAAATGGTTCTTGATTGAGCAGAATTGCATAAGGATTTATGACAAGAAACACAGGGGGTTATTCTTACTTTGGAGGAGGTGTTAATCCGTCCCAAAAGTGACGGAAAAGTGACGGATTTACCACCAGCCGTATTACGAGTACATTATATCCTATGGAACTCGTAATACGGCTGGTGGTATATCCGTCACTTTACCGTCACTTTTGGGACGGATTAACACTCCTCCAAAGTTAGAATAACCCCCACAATGTCATTAAGTAGATCAAGATTCTTTTAGATGCATCATTATGCGTTGAATGACTTGGCAATAATAGCACCTACCTAATGTGAATAGTGCTTGTACTTCACAGGGGACTTTTCATAAATTTTGTCTATACCCATGTTAAGCGACATAAAACATACCAAGGAATATTTTGCAGTTCAAAAATTGGTAAAATGTGCAAAATTGTAACTTGTTTTCACTATTTAATGCAAGTGTCTCTTAATAACAACCCCCCCCTAATAACTGTCAACATGTATGGTGGTCTCACTCAAAGGCCACCCGCTAAGACTGAATCAGATCAGATGTTAATAACAGCACTGTAGTCATAAATGTCAGCAAACAAAGCCTTTGCAGTGAGTGGAGCCCACCCATGTTATGGCCAAACAACATAACACGGGGTCTTCACAGTTGTCTATGCAATGAGCCAAGCCACCCACATTATGGACACAACAATCCTTACATCGGAAACACTGTGCAACCTTCCATTGCTCTCAATAGCATGTAAACAAAGTGGCTACTCTGCCACTACTTCTGGCACAATGTCAAAACTTTGGTAGTGCAAGTGCACCCTTACTGCATCACAAATCGGAAGTGGAACTGATCTGAAATTGTGTCTAATCGGCTCAGCTCCTCAGAACCTCCACATAGCTGAACGAACAATAACATGCAGTGAGCGGTTGGCAGGCCAGTTTTATATTGTTGCCCCTCCCAACATGGCTGCTAAATGCTGCTATACATTTGTACTTCTTGTCAAAGAAAAGAGCATTATGGGGATTAAAGTATTTCTCATAATCTAGTGACAAACATGCTAGAAAACGTCCAAATCTTGGAACTTTTAACATCCTGGCTGCATACGTTCGCTATACAAATAATGGGCCAACTTATAGTTCACATCATGAACCCTTTTCTTCAACACTCCGAAATGAGTGTTGCATCAAAATAGTCATTATGCCAGGTTCCCATGTCAGGTTCCTTAATAACCAAGAGTGTGAAAATAAATACACATCATCCAAAGTTTTTCCCACATAAGAGAGAGAATAAGCAGGGCTGGCAGCAATCTTTTGCATTGTGACCCTGACACTATGGCAGTTTTTGTGTTTACTCATCCCATTAAACACATGACAATTTGTATTCTTCATTCAAGCATAATCTGCCCCAACTATTTACAGTTTTCATTGATATTTGCAATTTTTCCATTCTCCAGACAAATGGTGACATTTTGGATATGTCTTGTTGGTGTGCCACCATATGCATTGTGTACCAATAATACGGTGCCTATATTTTTTAATGCATTCTTCTGCAACAGAATCTGACTCTTGCATGCCCCATTTAAACCCTGGAAAGGACTGAAAAGTTGACTCATTGTAACATCAGAGATTGTGACGTCAGCAGGAACAGTCTCTGATGCCATTCCTCTCCTTGATGGACTCTTGAGATTTGCCTTTTATAATGTTTTTCTTGATGTTTAATCCAATGTTTCTGTTTATTTTTATTTTTTCTTTCACAATAGTTTTTATGTATTGGTCTATATTTTGTTATGTGCATGTATAATTGTTTAATCAAGGCTTGAGGGGTGGAAACACCTGGGAAAATTATTTACATACATGATTGTGTACAAATCTGATATCCTTTTTAAAACATACTGTTCATTACTCAGAAACATCTTGTTAATATTCTCTCTCTACAATTTATTATTTTAACAGATTATATGTATGAGGCAAGAGTGTATTTGGTGCATGATTACTTGTTGCCAAATGGACATCTGTTGCATTTTTGGTATGCTTGTTACCTAAGGCCCATTTGCTATTCAAAGGATACAAATTATGTTGTTGCTGGGATTTTAAAAATAATCCTTTTTAAGGGATCTTTTATTTTCAAGCCAAAGCCATTCTTTCAGACTGGTTGAAGTTCAGCTTTTGTACTTTAAGGATATATATAAGAATAACTTAATTTAAGGTCATACAGGCAAATTAGTGACAATTGTCTAATGAGACACCCAGGAACATAGGTTTCCCCAGGAGTTTGCTGATGGCTGAGGAGGACTTAGATGAAATTTATGCTTTGTGACAGATAGCTCAGATATATACCTTGCCAGGTTTGTTCGGTTAACTGAAAGTTCATCAGTAATATAACTCAGTTATGTAAGCACTGGCTGATGACATCTGTGTGTGACATGTAGGTCACAAGTAAAAATCATGGCAGGGAAAACTCATTGTCGGAAGTTAATTTAGTCACATCAAATTATATAGAAACTCCTGATATTTGCTTCACTTAAAAACCACAAAACTGGTATGAATCACAATGTGACAAATATTTTGATTGTTTTGATTGATTTTGAGTGGCCCATTCTTTGTTTCACTTCATGTTGAAATTAAAACAAATTATTCTGGGATTCTTTGATTGTTGGCTCCTTTCTCATGGTACCTCTTTCTCAAAGGAACATTTATTTTTGGCACATGTGGCTGCTTTTCTTTTCTCTAGACTGATTTAAACAACTAACTATTTTGGTTGTATCTCGTAGATATTGTCTTGTTTGCTTTTCCATCTTGGGTTGGAAAGGCTTATAGAAGGGCTTTAGAGTAGATGACTGATTCCCACATTTCTCCTGCTGTCAACCATTGTCTCCACATCATTATCCCTAATTTTATCTTGGACTATATCTTTATGCATTTACCATCATTTCTTGCAAGTACTACTCTAAATTCACAATAACTTCTTGCTGTTGTAAAAAAGAATCTATTTCCAGCACCCCTTTCAATCTTATATTCATCCCATTGTGAAGTCTTCTCATTACAGGTGCTAAGTGCAAGTGGCAAAACTGCTGCACTGGGAATTCATAATGTTTTAACAAAGCAAATTAGTTTGACTGTCAATAATCAATTTAACCAGGCTGTTCATAAAATATTTTTATCCATATCTGTTGTGAATATATCGTAAATATTTTAATTACTGCACTATTGCAAATAAAATGCCAAATCAGCCGTCAATGCTTGAAGAAGTATCTTACCTTTAAGGAAAGGTGTCTGTAAGGCTACCTCAGTGTAACTTTCAAGTCTGAGGTCTCGTCAATGAATGCACTCCATCCTATGCATTAGTGAATTAACAGGTATCAAGTCAAGGAATGCTTTACTTGCTTCAGGACCAGAGTATCAATTCATTAACCAGTGTCACAGGGACTCCCTTATTCATTCTTTATTTTTGAGTTTCACACCCACCATGAAAATTTAACAAATTTTAAATTTGACAGTATTGCTGCACATGTTCCAGTTAACATTGATGAGCCTGATACTTGATTGGGGGCTACCTTAGATTTTGGCTGAATTTCTTATAGGTTTGTTGAGGTTCTTGTGGGTCTTTCTCAGTGCCTGAGTGATGACCATTTTGAAAGGTGCCTCATATCTCTGATGTATTTGTTTTTGCGTTGTTAGAGGGCTTGTTTGTAGCCTGGATGAAAGAGTGTACCAGGACAATAATATGAAATGTATGCCTCCTTTTGTTTCTCCCAGGCAAGGGTTGTATCAAGCCCCGACACTCAAAGGCGTATACCAATGTTGGTAAATTCAGAATGGGACATCAGAAGGCTCAAGGAGAAGCCAAAGGTGGTACTGGACATATTTTTACCTGTTTCTTGCAGGTGGGGAAGCGTTCGGAGATGCCGAGGCACTTGTAATTACATTTCCATTTAAAACAGGAGTAACAGCCAATTTGCAATGAGGCCTTGTTTGCGGAAATGAAGAGATCAGAATAAGAGACTTTTATCTAACACACGGCCACCAAAGTTTCTTGGCATGCTGGCATTTGAAAAACAAGTATTTGCAATGCAATGGGACTTGTGTTTGCTTGTGTTAGGGCCATTAGCATTGTACATTTGTAACTGGACCTTTCTTGCCACATAAATTGATAAACAAAATAATTAATAGTTGACTTAAGCAAGCCGATTCAAAGGGTCACAGTCGCCGTGAGAGCAAAGGAGAGACACAAAAGGAAAAACAAGTTTGCACGCAGTCAAAGGTATCAGCAAAACTGCAATTATCCATGTAACAGGGTCGATGGCCAAGTCGGTAACAAGACTGCGCAGAGGAGGGACAAACGTGAAGCATTTACCAATAATAACAAAGGGTTTTTGAAAGGCAAACCCAGGTAAGAGTGACAGTGATGTGCGTGTGGTGGGCGTGGTTAAAAGCCCACAGGTAGATTACAACAGGCGAGAGTGCTTGCGTCCTCGGTCTAATGAGATAAATGTTATTGTAAAAGAGGTAGGAATATGAGGATTAATTAGGCATTGGACAGAAAGGTTTTCAGCAACCTCCTAAAATACAGTAGTGGTGGTTGATTTCTCAGATGGATAGGCAGTTTTTTCAGAGTTTAGAGTCGACGGCAACACATTTTTTCACTGAAAGTAAAATTCTAACTCTTCCAACTCTTGTACTTGGAGCAAAAATGTGTTCTCAAAGCGCAAAGTGCTTTGAAATATGTTTTGCAATTATGCTGGGTAGTTTGAGGAAAATCATATGTACATTATTCCTTAGATTTAAAAATAATGCATTTGTGCACAGGTAGCCAATGTAAGGCGTTAATTTAATCGATTAGCACTTTTTTAAATTAATGAAATGACAGAGATGAGTTGTAATCTTTTATTTTACGTATTTTGATGGAAAGCTCCAGGTTTCTAGAGAGTCATTTTACAAAATAGGGGCCTCATTTATGAGGCCCTACCAGCACACTGCACCAACGAAGTGTCATTTTGTTTTGGATGCTCTGGTGGCACAGTGTGCCATCCCATATTTACAGGGATACGCATAGTCACCTTGCGTGGCTTTTTATGGCCTTGTAAATATGGGCTCCTTTTATGCATAAAACTGCTTGAAAGGGGCATTCCATGTGGTGTTGCTGTGGGTGTTCCCACGCAACACCCATGGAACGCTAAGGAATCTGATACATACCCAGGTTTACAACTCTGGGAATGCATCAGATTCCTACACCACCTCAGAGGTGGCGTAGAAGTGACGCAAAGAGGAGAAATATCTTTATTCCCTTTTTCTATGTGTGTCCCTTCCTGCACAAAAACAATCATCCCCACAATGCAGGCATCCTAGCACCATGGTGTAAGGGTGCCTGCATTGGTGCTAGGCAGCAATTTGTGCGGCAGCACAGATAGGGCACATTTCTGCCCTTTCCCGGTGGCGGAGGGTGGTGCAGGAAGACACTTGCTGCACCTCCCTGCGCCACAGGGCTAGTAAATAAGTCCCTAAAGTTTAGTGTTGTCTCTCAATCTAACGTAGGTTTATCAAGGTCAAACACAAACATACTGAAGAGAAAACAACATTAATGGAGTAGTTATAAAAATCCCTACTCCCTCTGATTAGCAAAACTAACTAATTAACTAGCCTAAAGGTAAGTTCTGTGAATAAAATGCATGCAAGCATTTTATATATTTTTATTTATATTCTCACTCGGACTGTTTTCAGAACTTCGGCAAACAGAGGCAAAAAACAGCTACATGTATTTAACAAACGTGCCTGGTAAGTTAACAGAAAATTACCCACTGTTGGTGCATTTCCTAATTACAGACATACTCGACTCTCGAGTAAAAATAAAATATGGAGAATGGATCAATATCATCGAAAATCATACATTTCAGAAACATCGGGGACACTGCCTCATCAAATGTCTTTACTCATTCAAGGAAATTCGTTTCAAATGCAGCCAAGAAACAAGGATGCCTGTTGAAAATGAAAATAAAAGATCCCTTCTGATTGGGATGCAAAATAAACTGTGGCTTGTTCTCTCATCAGCTGTGGTGACTATGGTACACGAGTAACCTATTTCCATAAGGGGGCACTTCCTGAACTCACCGGGGTGCTAGTGGAAGAAAAGGAAGGACAAATAATGGGGCATTGACACTCTATGACTTGCTTAAGGAAGATTAACTGTGGGATCTCTCAGTCATTAGAAGACAATTCAAGCGCGTATCTTTCAAGATTCGTTTGTAAAAGTTAAACGAACGAGGTAGCTAGTTAAAGTGCAGCAGGTGCAGTAACGCCAGGGCATATGAGTGTGAGAAGCTCACTCCACCTCAAAGACAGCTGGTATTTTCACCCAAGTGGGATGCAGAGTGCCAGGGTCCTTGGCACCGTTTGTTTGCCAGTAAGTTCAACTATGTCTCACAGTCCAGATGACTGTAGTGGTGAACACAGGCCTTTTGTTTAGTAGTCCAGAAAGGCAAAATGTATCAGATCCCAAACACGCTTCCTTCAATCAGTGAGAGGAGGGTGAAAAAAATGTCACTCCGTCGTATACACGGATGTTTGAAGAAGAACGTGGAAAGTTGCATGTTCGTTAAAAAAGATTTAAAAAAGAAAATAATCAACGAACACAGTAACCAAAAAGAAAATGAAAAGATTATAAAGGTCAGTTTGGTGACAATATAATAGCAGATAGAACCCCGATTGTTCCTTCGGTTGTATAATTTACTAGTGAAAAAAAGAAAAAAAAATACGAATTTGATGATCTAAAAGAAACCGAAGTGACTCCTCTACGATTTGAAAACATCCCTGTTCTTATGAACTGTAACAGTCACATTAGGTGCTTTACTAAACGAGACAAAATCTAAACGTGAAATTCCTCAGGTTCCTGATCATATAACCCATGCTGACTTGGCAAAAAAAATCCTATTCAAATATAACGCGATACCTTACATATAAAATAAATAATATGCATATGGTATGCTATCCGGCACCAGAAAGCAGTTTATAAATCTTGCTAACGGAACAGGCGCTGCTTTCGTCAAATGTGAGACCACATTCCGTTTAATCTTCAAATTTTCATGGCCATATAACCCAGAAAACAAAAAGGGTATTAAGTAATAAAAAAAAATAGGGAAAAAATACACTAACACCTACATTTCATAACAATGCTGAAACATAGGTAGCTGCAAAATCTAAAAGCACCGAAAGTAGATTTAATGTACCTATACATCAAAAGAGCTTCCCAAGATGTAGTATCCAAAAAAAGAGTCACAGTTCAAACAAGCATAAGAAAAGCCATAGGGTTCTCACCTATGCAAGAGCTGTAGGCTTTGTCAATGTCCTTTAGCCATGTTGTACAGCACTGCGGATGTTGCTCACAATTGCTCTCCACTCTACAGCTACCGACGGCACAGATGGACGAGAAACTGGGGCCCTCATTACGACCATTGTGGTCTCTAAACCGCCAGGGTTATAGTTTCGGTAGGACCGCCACCAAAGCGATGATCCGACTGTGACATTACAACTGTGGCGTTACTGCACACCCACCCACTGCACACCCACTTTTCGGCAGCGCCATGGCCTGGCGGTGCCGGTAGTCCCAATCTGCCAGGGCAGCACTGCAAGCAGCATAGGCAGTGTGGGGGCCCCCTGACCAGTCCTGTCATGCAAATCACTGTCTGCTTAGCGATGGGTGCTGGTGCGCCCGACGCACTACAGGTTTGCCGCCGGCTTTATGATGAGCCGGCATCAATGTTGTTGTGCTTTTCTCGCTGGGCCAGCAGGAGGAAACTGTGTTTCCGCCTGCTGACACAGCGGGAAACTCATAATATGGCTGATGGGAAGGAGACCGCACTGATGGTCTCCTGACCGCAGGAGTTTGGTGGGCAGCCTTTTCCGCCCGCCAAACTCGTAATTAGGGCCTGTGTGTCTTACAATGAGACTGCACACACACAGGTGCCTCCAACAGACTCACATAGCAGTGCTATATTATTTACAGTGAGCCAAACAGTGGTACTGAGAAGTAAAGTGTAAAGTGAAAAGACTCCGAAGAGGGAAGTGTGTTAATGGCTGGATGTGAGGGAACCGCAGTGTCTGACGACCTGAGGTAACTGCTGCACCATAGCGATGAGCTCAGCACCACTGGTGGAGTGCTGCCCTTCAGAACCTATGCTTTCTGCTGTGTGTGTTCTGAGAGGACACCAGTGAGCACTTCTTGTTGCAGTGGGCGTGCAGGCAAGTGGAAGTTCAGTGGGGATAAATGTAAAATTAAATATATGTTAGTATGTACATTATATTTAGTAGAATTTCAACTGGACTTGCAGAATTCATAGTCGGGTCATACACAAGCCTCTAAAATGTGTAAACAATCACATTAGATAAATTGTTTTTTTATAGAAATGACCATATATCAAATAAGTACAGCTTTGGTTTTTAGATAAACAGTGTTTGAACTCAGAAGTGAGTGTCCCGGAAGCTGTAATTACATTTTACTGACTCTATTCGGGTTATTTATCAGCTGTGCAAGTAAGGTGTGGGGAGATAAAGAAGAAACAGAGAGGCAGTAGGGTGTGACAGAAAAGCAACAGGGGATAAGGGGAAAAGAAACAACATGAATGGGAGGGGAAGTGAACAAGTTACAAAACAAGCTCTTGTATGGAGTGCTTAAACAGAATTTAAAAAGTAGCTTCAAAAACAGGAGCAGTGGATCGACACAATTACTTGGTCCATTCTCTGGGGAGGGCCAAACACAAGAAGAGTCATGACACGGATAAATGGGAATGAAGGATAAAAGAGTGACATTGAAGTGAACAAATGGTAAGTCTGTGGGTGGGCAGTAGCCCACTGACTGTAAACATGTCTCAGACGCACAAGGCATGTGTTGCCTAGCCAAGAAGTAAAGAGGAAACAATTATACATTGCTAACACGGTAAAGCACAAATGAAAGGAGGGAAAATCTACAACTGGAGATAAAAGTCACATTTCGATCAAGGCACAACAGAATGCACATCTGATTCCAACAAAACACCCTCCTCACCCAAGGACAAAATAGTATGTCATGAACTCTGTATGTTGAGAGTCTGAAAGAAGATCTCATCCTCATAGAACTGCTGGTTACACTCAAGTGGAAAAGGGGTGCACACAGGAGAATGAGGTTTCAGCAGAGAGTTCCTGTCCAGAACTTTACTCAGTAATTCAGCAAAAAAGGAGTAGGGCACAGTCTTGTGGTTAGTCTGTTGTGTTTATTATCCACTTAATAAATAGTTTTTCTGGCCAACATATGTTTTGAAATAACAGATTGCTTCTTCAGGGTCACAATCTACTTGTGTATTCAATCACTTGCCATCATGCATCCAAGTTTAGAAAGTCCCAAAAAACATATTGTTCTGCATATTTAGTATATGTAGATTCTACTCCACAGATTCCCTATAATAATTGATTTAGAGAGTCAGTCTCAGGCATGGTCATCAACTTTCTAAAGTTAATCATACCCCACCTTACAATGATGTGAAAACTCTCATGTCATGACTGCAGAGTCCAAGAGGCTATGCACACAACAATGCCACTTCAAATTGTCTTCACAGAGATTCAATGGAGAAACAATCAGAACCTCATAACCATCTCTCTGTATTGCTAAATAGTATATAGTGACATGATTTATCTACATTTCCCAGATAGGACAAGATGCACATAGCCTGTACGAGATGAACAAATGCCCCCAGGCTAAAGGGGGAATTAATGGTACACACGTAGAAATTGAGATGCTCCAATTCACCAAATTCAACCACAATTAATACCCAAGTCATAAACAATCACTTGAGATGCAATGCTGACATGCTCTTCTCCACTTACTCTAAATGCTTCCCATATTCCTGGCATGATGCAGCAATGCAGCAATCCTACACACCGGTAGATTCTTCAAAAGAATGCAGACAAAATTACCATAATTTGATTACTGCTTGTAGATAATACCCACCAAGATGTATGACTTCTTAAAACTCCCCTTAGGTGACAATGAATAACCACTGAATGCTTGATTTTACACATTGTCACAACCAAATAAACAGGCACAACAGGGTACATGTTTATACTATTAAGCAGACCTTCAGGGTGTTCACAAGAGATTAATGTGACTGCATCAGATATATGCGTGTGTCAAGAAAACCCACTTGTGTCAGGGGACATGCTGCAGGTCTGCCTCTTGCTGTGCACTAAGGTAGTCAATGGGTGATGCTATCTCATAGAAAGCTAGGGTTACCAGCTGAACTATTGATTTATGGGGTTATCCAGCAGTGACCATAATGCAAACATCCATCCTGGAATTGCGTAAAAGCAAAGAAGGTGCATGCAAAACAGAGGCTGCTTTGCTAGTATTTGGATAAACATCACAATCTAGGACAGCAAAGACAACTGAAAGCTCATAAGGAGGTCTGAGTTAAACTATGATCTGTATGGCATCTCCTGACTACTGCCATTGTATATTCATCCACATCAAGATTACATACTCATCAACCTGTCAATCGACCACATCAACAGTGTTGAGTGACTGACCTTGTCATGCTGCTACTTGGCAGGTTGTGTCCTATGCCACCCAGAGTGCCGTCGTCTGTGACATTCCATTCTTGCATCAGCACTGCACCACTTTATCTCTGTAGGGTTAGCCATCTACATATGTCCTGGTGGTGTCCATATCTACCTCATCCACTGATCAACCAAGACACTTTGGGGTATATTTACTAGAAGTGGCCCAGCACGGCTGCCACACCAAAATTGGCAGTGCAGTGCTGCGTCACTTCTAAAATGCAGGGATTCACTGTATTTAAAACAATACAATGCATCCCTGTGTTTCTCCCTGCGCCAATTCTAAATTAGTTGCCGAGCGCCAATGCAGCCATTGTGCAAGTATGGCTGCATTGCAGGAGAGATTGTTTTTGTCCAGGAAGGGACACCTTCCTGAACAAAAAGAATCTTTGATGTTGATGTTAGAAATGGGGTCTTTGGTTGGCAGTCAGGTTACCCCCTGTCCAAGCAAGGACCCTTACTCTAGTCAGAGTAAGTCACACACAATCCAATTTATCCTGTGACCACCCTCTGCTAGCTTGGCACTGAGCAGTCAAGCTTAACTTAGAAGGCAATGTGTAAAGTATTTGTGCAGTAAATCAAGCAATAACACAGTAGAACACCATAAAAATACACCACACAGTGTTTAGAAAACTATAAATAATATTTATCTGGATAAATGCAGGTCAAAACGATTAAGATGCAATAAGTATATGTTGAGACATCACTGTAAAAGTGATACAAAGTGTCTTTAGTCTTTCAAAAGCAATAAATGGCTCTTTCAAGCACAAAGTACCTGGTTTGCGTTCAAAATCTCCGCAAAGATGCATTGAAAACAGGGAGGTGTGGGTGGATTTCTTGGGCCGCACACGGCGATGCCTCATTTAATTTTCACACAGGGATTGCTGTACGTCGATTTCTGGCATTTGGTCATGGATCCTCTTCGGGCTGCAGGGTCTTCGGATGCCCCAGGGATGATGCGTGGATTTCCAGCGCTGACAGGATGAAGTCACAGGGGCTGCGTCGATCTGGTGAGAGTTGCATGGAAATTTCTACTGCACGGCAAGCGCTGCGTCAATTCCTCTCTGGAAGTCGGCTCTGTCATTCCGGCTCAGCTGTGGGTAAATCCAGTGGGCCGTGCATCGAATTTCCGGTGGCTACGCTGGCACTGCATCGATCTTCTCATTGTGAAGTCAGTCTGCGTCGTTCCGGTTCGGCGTGCGGTGAATTTTTCACCGTGGTACTGGCTGTGTGTCGTTTCTGGCAGGCTGTGCATCGATTTTCACAGCAAAAGAAGTCCTTCTTGTAGAGATGAAGTCTTTTTGGTCCTGAAACTTCAGGGAACAGGAGGCAAGCTCTATCCAAGCCCTTGGAGAGCACTTCTCACCACAGCGAGAGAGCCGCAAGGCAGCAGGGCAACAGCAAGGCAGCAGTCCTTCACAGAAAGCAGTCAGGTGAGTCCTTTGGGCATCCAGGCAGGTCTTCTTGGCAGGATGCAGGTTCTGGTTCTGGTTCCGGTTCTCTTCTCCAGGAAGTGTCTTAGTTGGTAGGGGCAGAGGCCCTGTTTAAATACCGAAATATGCCTTTGAAATGGGGGAGTCTTCAAAGAGTGGTTTAGAAGTGCATCAGGTCCCCTTTCAGTTTAATCCTGTCTGCCAGGGTCCCATTGGGGGAGGGTAGCAGTCCTTTGTGTGAGGGCAGGCTGTCCTTTGATATGCAAGTGTCAGGCCCTCCACCCTCCCAGCCCAAGAAGACCCATTCAAAATGCAGATGTATGCAAGTGAGGCCGAGTATCCTCTGTTTGGGGTGTTTCTGAGTGAATGCACAAGGGAGCTGTCAACTGAACCCAGCCAGACGTGGATTGTAAGGCACTGAAGGATTTAAGTGCAGAGTAATGCTCACTTTCTAAAAGTGGCATTTCTAAAATAGTAATATTAAATCCAACTTCACCAGTCAGCAGGATTTCATGTCACCATTCTGGCAATACTAAATATGACCTTCCTACTCCTTTCAGATCAGCAGCTACCACTCAAATAGTATATGAGGGTAGCCCTAATGTTAGCCTTTGAAGGGAGCAGGCCTCACAGTAGTGTAAAAACAAATGTAGGAGTTTTACACTACCAGGACATGTAAACTACATAGGTACATGTCCTGCCTTTTGCCTACACAGCACCCTGCCATATAGGTTACCTAGGGCATACCTCAGGGGTGACTTATATGTAGAAAAAGGACTGTTTTAGGCTTGGCAAGTACTTTTAAATGCCAAGTCGAATTGGCAGTGAAACTGCACACACAGGCATTGCAATGGGAGGCCTGAGACTAGGTTAAGGAGCTACTTAAGTGGGTGGCACAACCAGTGCTGTGGGGCTACTAGTAGCATTTAATCTACAGTCCCTGGGCACATATAGTGCACTTTACTAGGGAGTTATAAGTAAATTAAATAATACAATTGGGTATGATCCAATGTCATCATGTTGAAAGGGCGAGAGAATATGCACTTTAGCACTGGTTAGCAGTGGTAAAGTGGGCAGAGTCTACAAATCCAGCAAAAACAGTATTCAAAAAGTGGAGGGAGACAGCCAAGAAGTTAGGGGTGCCCACCCTAAGGCTGTCATGTCTAACAGGTGTTTTGTTCCTTCTATGTGTGCTGCAGAATGCAGCACACATAGAAAGAGCAAAAAAACGAGGAAAAATGAAAGAATTTCTTCTCATTGAGCCTTGCTAACACCATCATCAGGTGTTGGATTTCTCAATAATTAGTCACCTCTCTATAAACAGCTGAAAAAATTGCATCGATCTTAGAGGCAACAGTTACTGATATACTCAATTAGAATATTTACTGTGTCTGAGAAAGGCTTTAAGGCTGAAACAGAGACACCTACTGCACCAGGGTATTTAGCCAGGTACGTCTGATAGTATTATGTCCCAAGAAAGGAATTTATTAATATGCTTGATGCCTGCAGCCCCCTCGCTGGAACCTGTGTGGAACCAGCAACATAGGTTTACCAAGTTAAGCATTTTTTAAACCTACACTGCTAGCGAAGACAATGATTGTACACTCGATCTCTCGAGCAGCTTATGGGAGAAGAAGGTAGAACGGCAACAGGGACTCTTTGCAAGGATCATAAAAGGTTAAGCAATATTCTGAGTTCATCAGGACTCATTACATATAACCCCAAAGTCTCCATAAGATCAGAGCTGCAGGAGATAAAGGACTGATGGCTTCCCTGCTAAGGGTTTTAAATGTAATATACCTTTCTGAGAAGCATAGCTAACTTCACTTTTTTGCATTTCCCCACACTCTCTGTACCTGCTCAACATGCATATTGATGTTACATTATTGGCATGTGCATTGTAAAAAGGATGGTTTCAAGCCTCATTTGGGATGACAGACAATGTTCTTGCTTTGACTATCCTTTCACATCATGCTATATATATCTCTAAGATGATTCTGCATGTTTGTTTCATAGACTACTAAGAAGCATTAGGTGGGATAGACAATGGCTTGATATGGAAAAAACAAAGGTCTGTGGCTTCGCCTTCACACTTTTGAGCGATGTTGAACCCCCTTACACTAATAAATGGATAAGAGTAAAATTAGGGTAAGCCAGACACGCTTCAGAATGAATGGAAACTAACAGAGGTCTGAAACAAAACAGTGTACAGGTTCTTTTGCTTGTACACATGACAAATGGACATGAAAGTGGTGTGGGTGCCTGCAGCCTCCTATATCTTACAGATATTTATAGCTAAGGACTGAGTGGGGCTTACCTGAAGGGCACCCTTCCAGCACTACTGGGGCTGTCGGACCCAGCGTTATTCACAGTAAAAAGCATTGCAGCACTAGCCAGTGTTGCAGTTGCAGTATCTTTAGTAGGAAACTGCGTACTGGTCCTTTTGCTTGTATACATTGTACAAGAAAACGTTGGCAAGGTTCTCGAAGCTCTGCAACAGTCAATACAGATTCTACAGTATGCTATTGGCATTACAATTTGAAACAGAACTCATATAGATCTTCTACTATCCTTTAGAGACCTAGGGGGCATATTTATGAGCCCCTAGTACCACCAGATTGTCACCTTTTGTGACGCTCCGTTGGTGCTATGCCCTGCACTCTATTTATAAGTTGGCTTTTTAAGCCACTTTTTGTGACTTAGCACCACCTTGTAAATACGGCCCCTTCACACACAGCACTTTACGTGGAAGGGTCATGCACTGGGTGTTGCTGTGGGTGTGCCACAGCAACACCCATTGCATTTTGATGCTGCCTAGATTTACGAGTTTTCACAAACCTGAGGCAGCGTCAAAATCAAGCGGCACCCTAGGGGTGGCACTAGCAGGTTGCAATGAGGGGAAATATGTTTATTTCTCCTTGTATTTTGCTCTTTCTATATGACCCTTCCTGCACAAATAAACAATCTCCCCCCCCAACGCGGCCATCGATGTGCCAAGGAAAAGGATGCAGGAGCACTGATAATTGGCATTTGGGCATTTTACCACTACTTTTTGTCACATAATACAATTTCATAGGATGTTGTTTAATGATTCTCGTTTTCCATGTTTATATCTATCCAGCATGATAAAGAAAGGGGCTTGTTTAACGTTTGCATGAGGCAGATTGCTCACAAAAGAAAGCCACATTTTTAAAAGAGGTCTAGGCAAAACTGCTCACCACAATCTCCTATGACAATGAAGCCTATCCTGAAAAGGCTTTGCGATACCTCTGCCAAAGTTCATAATTTTAGAAGATCTTCCATCTCACTAAAGGTGTAAATCAAGCTCAAAACAGTTTGGCATTTGGGCTGCCTAAAACGAGTTTGTAAGCACAATCTCTTTTGTGCAGTCGTGGCTCGAAGTGTGAGGAAGGGTGTGGGCGGCGGGCGGTAATAAAAATGAAACAAAAATAATAATAGATAAACACCTTGCTCACCACCGCTGCACTGCTCCATCTGCTCCTCCGTCCTCGAGTGCAGGGACAGGCTCCCATCCTGCCCTGCGGCCAATCCTGACGCTACTCAAAGTAGCATCAGGATTGGCTGGCAGCGCCCAGCCAATCCTTTAAAGGTTTTGCAGCTGCCACTGCTGGTGGGGGTGGGGGTGACATTCCTCCACCCTAATGCTGGAGCAGTCCCTGCTTTTGTGAAGTTCTTGGATCAGATATGCTGATTCTGACAGGCTGATAGTCGCACCATAATCAGTGGTCTCATGGAAGAGCCAGGTCAACATACGAATTCTTGGAGGAAATGGCTATGAACCTCATTCAGTGAGGTAAACATTGAAGGGGCATGGCGAAATACAGTTTTGTTGGCTTCAAATATCTGGTCAAATCCCAGCAAAGAATAATATCCTAGACTGCAAACCTGTAAAATTTCTGACAGAAAAAAAGTTGCCCATTGGGGCAGGCCATCCTCTGAGTCATTTAGCAAACAAGAATACCTATCCCAGCCACCGAACTATGCAATTTGGTAAAAAAAAGATGAAAATACATTTTGTTCAATCCTCCATCCCTGTGCTGGAAACAGCAATTACAATGCAGCTGTTACCATCGCATGTACCATTACCACCCTTCACCTTTACCACGCAGGATTTTACAATGATTATCCCTTTACCACGGATACCTTTGTGAGACCTGAAATTAACATTAATAATTTTTACATGTATTCCTGTATTTGATTTAACATATAAGAACATTTGCATTGAAGAGAAGTGTGACTCATTATGTGCCTATTTGATTGGCCACCATTGTATATGGGGTTATTATGTATTAAGAGTTTAAAGATGCTTGAAAATGCATTACTCTGTTATACTTGCAGCTAAATATTATGAACTTTATCTGTGCTAACTACACGACCTCAAGTATAACAGGGCCAAGACTAAATTGAACGTCTGCCAAAATATTGTAAGTTGTAACGTTAGTAGGACGTTCTCATGTCCGCTGTATAACAAATTCTTTGCCTAAATCTCAAGCTTGTTCAGAGCTCGTATTGCTAAAATGTATTTCTTTTGAGGAAATAGTGTGAACTCAAGAATGTTTCTACATCACTGTAACTGTTGATTCACAGCACATTAGAAATGAGATAAAGAATGAACCCACACATAATGACGGAAGACTTCCTCAGGTTGATTCTTGCTGTATCAGCTGGATGTACACAAATGAAGAAGAATCCATCATTGATGTAAGGATGCCTGTCTAGCATATTTTTCTGATATGTAGAAAATCTGTAATTGGAGAATCTTCATCGCAAGATGTTTCTGACCAATGGACAACATGGGACAACTTTGTCTTAATGACTCTGCACTTGGAGTGCGGGCCAATCTTTCTTTGCTGATGTGAAGAGCCACTTCTTTGCTGATTTACGGGTCACTTAGACTCTTGCCAGCCTGTCTACTAATGTTCTGGTATTTTAATTTTTTGAGTTAATTCTCATGCTCCATGCAGTGATGCTGGTGCTTGCTTTAGCGCTTGAGACTTAAAACTAAAGCGCTTTTCTGTCTGCCTTAGATATTACCTTGATGGTTCAGAGAACCTAGGTCCTCATTACAACCCTGGCGGTCGGTGTTAAAGCAGCGGTAATACCGCCAACAGGCCAGCAGAAAAAAAAATGGAATCACGACAATGGCAGAAACCGGCAACATAGACAGCCACTTTAACACTCTGACTGCCACTGCAGTAGAAACAAACACTGCGGCGGTCTCCGCCAACAGACAGGCCGAAGACAAAGTGCCGCTCACTATATTTCAAGACGCCTATCCGCCACCTTTTCCGGGGCAGAACCAAAGCGATCAAAAGAACGGCGGAAACAGTACACAGAAGGGAAAACACTCACCTCTCGACACCCAACGAGGAACCAGGACGCCATGGAGCCCGAACTACACGTCCTGCCCATGCTGGTGTATCTTCTCATCTACCAGGAGTACGAACGGCGGCGGCAACAACAACAGTGAGTACTGCACCTACAACACAGGGGAGGGGGGAAGAGAGTGACACACACACGCAACACGCAACACCCCACCCTCACCCTCAGCAACATACACACAAATAAATGCAGCAACATTACATATTCACCCCCTAACCCCCTGGAAGAATGCAAGGACAAAAGGAAATGATTGTAACCAGTGTAATCATGAAAAAGCTGAGAGTCAAATATAAAAAATCAGTATATAACAATATGTGCACAACTACACAAGTCCGGATAGTGTACCAAACATTGTCCGTGGACCACTGGTCCCAAAATGCATGGGTGAAGCCTACACTAGATACCTGACTGGAAACGAAGAGAACACTGCTGGGGCATCAGACCGAAAATATGCAGGCACCTCAGGGGGAGGGGGGACACCTCAGCCAGATGAATGCACGACGTCACTGCTGCACGAGGGGGCTCCATGCCTATTGCTGTATTCTAGGGAGTGCAAAGCCACAGTCTCTCAAGTCTTTCCAGTGGGTGGTTTGCCCACTGCTCTATCCTGGGGAGTGCAAAGCCACAGTCTCTCAAGTCTTTCCACTGGATGGGTTGCCCACTACTCTATCCTGGGGAGTGCAAAGCCACAGTCTCTCAAGTCTTTCGAGTGGGTGGTGTGCCCACTGCTCTATCCTGGGGAGTGCAAAACCACAGTCTCTCAAGTCTTTCCAGTGGATGGTTTGCCCACTGCTTTATCCTGGGGAGTGCAAAGCCACAGTCTCTCAAGTCTTTCCAGTGGGTGGTTTGCCCACTGCTGTATCCTGGGGAGTGCAAAACCACAGTCTCTCAAGTCTTTCCAGTGGGTGGTTTGCTCACTGCTCTACCCTGGGGAGTGCAAAGCCACAGTCTCTCAAGTCTTTCCAATGGGTGGTTTGCCCACTGCTCTATCCTGGGGAATGCAAAGCCACAGTCTCTCAAGTCTTTCCAGTGGGTGGTTTGCCCACTGCTCTATCCTGGGGAGTGCAAAGCCACAGTCTCTCAAGTCTTTCCAGTGGGTAGGTTGCCTACTGCGCTTTCCTGGGGAGTGCAAAACCACAGTCTCTCAAGTCTTTCCAGTGGGTGGTTTGCCCACTGCTGTATCCTGGGGAGTGCAAAGCCCCAGACTCTCAAGTGGATGCCTTTCTCCACTGGTTCTGGAGGGGGCTTTGTGTCCAGTGTGCTTCATCCTGCCAAGGACTAAGGTAGAGGATGTGATTCTCCACTGGTTCTGGAGGGGGCTTTGTGCTCAGAGTGCTTCATCCTGCCAAGCACTGAGGTAGTGGATGTATCTCTCCACTGTTCTGGAGGGGGCTTTGTGCCCAGTGTGCTTCATTCTGCCAAGGACTGAGGTAGTGGATGTGATTCTCCACTGGTTCTGGAGGGGGCTTTGTGCCCAGAGTGCTTCATCCTGCCAAGGACTGAGGTAGTGGATGTATCTCTCCACTGGTTCTGGAGGGGGCTTTGTGCCCAGAGTGCTCCATGTGCAGTGTGGCTGGTACAATTCCCTCACCTGCGTGTGTGTGCCACAAGATTGGCATGGTACAGGTAGCATGATACGCCATGGAGGCAGAGACATACCCCACACTGCTGCGTCTTTGCCTTCCACCTGCAGGTGCAAACAGTGATGGAAGTCATGCCTCATGGAAGCTGCCCAGGGTCCAGGAACTCTTCTCCAGCCTCGGATGACTGACCACTGAGGATGGTAGACATGTCAGCAGTGGTGCCACGGTCCGAATACGTCGCAGGGCTGGTGGCGGTGCTTGCAGCGGTGTCTGTGGCGGTGGTGCTTGCGGCGGTATCTGTGGCAGCGGTGCTGGTGGCGGTGCATGGGTCAGCACCTGCTGAGGGACACAGCAGGACATCTCCAGCAGCCTCGGATGGCTGCCCACTGGGGAAGAGGCTGGGGACTGTCGCTGAGGCTGTAGACGTGCCAGTGGCGGTGCAGCTAGCGGTGTTTGCCGCCGTACAGGTTGGTGTGGTCGTGGACAAAAGTTGTGACACTGGTCCCTCAGTTGGTGTCACCATGCCCTCTCCTGACCTGCTCTTCTGCTTTTGGCCCTTCCCCATCTTTGATGGTGCCGCAGTTGTCTTGCCACTATCCCCTTTTATTTTTGGTGGCTGGTAGTTTCGGCTTCTCCCTCCGGGTTGTGGGCACCTTTTTCATCTTGGCAGGTGGCGGAATGTCCTTGCCCTCACTACATGGGACACTGGCAGCCCTGATGGGTGGCGCACTCGATTACCCCGCAGTTGCTGGCACCACTGTGCCTGGGGATTTGGTGGCTGAGGTGCTGGGCTGGGACCTGGAAAGCCTGGCCCTAGGGGAAGGACGGGGGGAGGTGAAGGGAAGAGGTCAATGTTAGCCAGGAAAAGCTTCTTAGACACACTGGGATGGGAAGATGGAGAGGGTTTTGGAGTGGAGGAAGAGGAAGTGGTTGTAGGAGGTGCACGTCTGCTGAATTTGGGGGAAGGTGCATGGGCCGGAGGCTGTTGTGAGGTGGCTGGCTGTTGGGTGGGTGTGTTCCTGCGTTTGTGTACTTTGGGAGGAGGGCTCACAGACACACTGGGAAAGGACACAGGGGATGTGTGAATGGTAGTGGGGATGGTGAGTGCATGTGAGCGGTGTGTGGTGATGGGCGTGCTGGTTATGGAGGTAGTGGCTGAGGATGTAGTGCATGCAGGTGTGAGTGGAGACGAGACAGGGAGGAAGGAGGAGGACGTGGAGGAGGGGGACACAGTGGAGCCAGTGGATGTTGCTGTGTCTGCATGGGGATGGTGCTTTTGTGAGTGCCTGTGGGATGTGTGGTGCTTATGTTTGCCTGAGCCACTCTTGTGTGTTGATGTGTGTGCATGCTGGTTTGATGGTGTGCTCGGGATAGGCTGAGGTACAGGGGATTGGGTCTGGGTGGAGGAAGTTGGAGGGGGAGGCTGGACACAGGGACAATGGCTGCCATCAGTGCTGATGCCAGAGCCTGAAATGCTCACTGTTGGGCCGCCTGCCCAGAATGAATGCCCTCCAGGTATGCATTTGTTTGTTGCAAATGCCTCTCAACACCCTGGATGGCATTCACAATGGTAGATTGCCCAACAGTGAGAGATCTCAGGAGGTCAATAGCCTCCTCACTGAGGGCAGCAGGGCTGACTGGGGCAGGGCTTGAGGTGCCTGGGGCGAAGGAGATGCCCACCCTCCTGGGTGAGCGGGCACGGGACACACGCTGAGGGGCTGCTGGGATGGCGGTGCTGGTAGGGGGGTGGCGGCTGTACCTGTTGATGTGGTGGGCACAGAGGTGCCCGCCACCGCAAGGGAGCTCCCATCAGAGGAGGAGTCACTGTCACTGGTGTATGCTCCTATCCCCGTCGTGGAGCTCCCCTCGCCCTCCGTCCCACTGGTGGCTTCAGACTCCATTACTTCACCCTCCAGGGCCAAGTGGGTTGCAGCTCCCTCCTGCTCCGGTACCACTGCTCCTCCGCCTGATGATGCTATTGCACACAAGAACAGGGAGACCACAAAAAGGGGGGGAAAGACAGAAGCAAAACATGTTCAGTGCATGCAACACCACTACCGTTGGCAGACACAACCCACATGGAGCAGCCCTCTGCACTATGCCATGCACTAACAGTTCCTAGAAATTTCACCTGACCTAAGCCCAATTGCTGCACACCTGGAAGTTACAGGAGCATGACTAGGTGTAGATGGCTATTACCACTAGTGGGGTTGGGGTGCCACATAGCCTGCCTCACAAGGGACCTTGCCTACCAACTTTGCCCTGGCCTAGGGGAACCCACTGCCCACCTCCCCAACCCAGACACCTCTTATGCGTACACAGTCAGCTGAATGAGAGTGTACTCACTCCCTTTTGGCTGCTGTGATGCCCTCAAGCGCCCATCCAACTCTGGATATTCCACCACCAGGATCCGGGACATCAGGAGGGTCATGGGCGACGGGCACCCCTTCCACGTTGGGAGGCCATACCCAGCTGGTTCCTCGTGGTCCTCTGTTAGAAGAAGGGGGTCAGTGTGAGGTGGGGGAGCAGTGGAAATAGAGAATAAGGGGGGAATTTCCTTTACGGACTAGGTGGTCTCACACACTATAAAGTGTCATGCTTCATCATTTGACAACCTAGCACCACCCAGGTAGGACAGTGCCACCTGGGCGGACTCAACCTCAATGTTAAAAGAACAGAAGGGAGTGTGTAAATCAATTCTAGGTCTGGAAAGATCGGGATCCAGCTAATCTAGGGAATAAAAACACCTGAACAGATACCTGTGTGAAATTTAATAATAGGGTCTGTTTGGTGTGGTTCTCTTTTCCACTGCTCCCCCACCTCACACTGACCCCCTTCTAACAGAGGACCACGAGGACCACGAGGAACCAAAGGCACAATTGGTACCCTTGGTGTCTATCCCTCGACGCAGAAGAAGAACCCCGTACTCCATTTGTGTGTTTTTGGTTATATAGGGAGCTGAGTACAGTTGTGTTCCCCCTAATTTCCCCTTTCTCCCGCATACTCTCTCCATGTGTATTAATGGTGGTAAGCTCCCATGATGATGGAGAGTGCCTCATGGAGAGTGGGTTCCCTGGGCCTGTCTTCACCCTGTCGCACAGCAGTCCTCCCAGCTTCCCTGTTATCCTGTGCCTCTGTCCCCTGAACCGTGTGCCCATTGCCACTGCCCCCAGGTCCCTGATCCTCCTGTGTTAGTGGGGTTGCCTGGGTTCCCTGTAGTGGTAGACACACTGCTGATTGACGTGTCCTGGGGACAGAGGGATGGGCCCTCTGGGTGGGTGCTGTGGTGGTGTTTCCCGAGGGGGGAGGCTCAGTGTTGGTTTGTGACTGGGTCAGGGGAACCGACTGTCCCGAGGTCTCTGATGGGCCGGTCTGGTCATCTTGTTCCAGGCGTGCAGAGCTGCTGTCATCACTGTGGGCCTCTTCTGTGGGGGGACTGGATATGTCTGGCACCTCCTACCCGGTGACATTGGGTATGGGTCCTGTTGGGCTGTAAATGCATAGTTATTGTATCTGTGTGTGCCATTTTGTGCAATGGGTGAGTGGCCCTCTACTCATGTGCTTGCATTATTGGCTTGGTCCTTGTGTGATTGGTGATTTTGGGGCATGAGTGAGTCTCTGTACTGTACATGCTTTGGTGATGGGTGTCCATGCATTGGTGTTACATGCAGGGCTTGATTTTGGGATGTGTGGGTTGTGTTAGTGGGGTATCTGTGGGTTGTTGGGGTGATGGGTGTGAGGGTAAGGGTGGCGGTATGTGATGGCATGCAGGTGGGGTGTCGGGATTAGGTAGTAAAGATTTGACTTACCAGAGTCGAGTCATCCTGCTACTCCTGTGAGGCCCTCAGGATGCACAATTGCCAAGACTTGCTCCTCCAATGTTGTTAGTTGTGGGGGCGGAGGTGGGGGTCCACCGCCAGTCCTCTGTACAGCAATCTGGTGTCTGGTAACACAGAACGCACCTTCCCCGTAGGTCGTTCCACCTCTTCCTGATGGCATCCCGTGTTCTTGGATGCTGTCCCACTGCGTTAACCCTGTCGACAATTCTGCTCCATAGCTCCATCTTCCTTGCAATGGATGTCTGCTGCACCTGTGATCTGAATAGCTGTGGCTCTACCAGGATGATTTCCTCCACCATGACCCTGAGCTCCTCTGCAGAGAACCTGGGGTGTCTTTGAGGTGCCATGATGTGGTGTGGGTGATGTGTGAGGTGGTGTCTGTTGTGATGTGTGAGGGGATGTGTTGGTGTGTGTTGTTTGAGGTGCGAGGATGTTGTGTAAGTGATGGTGTTGTGTGTCTGTGGATGCTGGTGTTGTTTTAGGTAGTCTCACTCTCTGGCCTTCTTTCAAAATTTTGGTTGTAAGGGTTTGTGGGTGATGTGGGTGTGTGCTTTATATTGGATTTGGTGTGTGGGAGCAGTGTGTGTATGTGTATCAGGTGTGTATATTTTGAATTGTCCAATTTGGTTGTGTTTTGAAAAGGTGTGTTTATTTTGAGCGCGGTGGTGTGTACCACCAATGGAATACCGCGGTTGAAAGACCGCTGCATTAATTCGTGGGCCGTGATAGTGTGGGTGTATTTTTGTTGGCGTGACGGTGTCGGTTTTGTTATCGCCAGTTTATCACTGAGCTTTGGTGTTGCGGACTTGTGTGGGTGTCTGTATTGTGGCGGATTCCGAGCTGTGGGTCTAATACCTGTAGCGGAATTCTGCAGCTGCAGCGGTATATTGGCGGTCTTCTGCACGGCGGAAAGCGGGATTTACTGCCAGGGTTGTGTAGAGGGCCTTAGTGTCCAAATACTGAACCATTCCCCTTACCCAAATCCCCTCTGTCCTGATGCTGATGTCCCCCTGATAAAGACACTCATTGCTGATCCTTCATGATATGTATAAATTGAAATATTTATTATTGTTTATCTTTTGTTTTCCAGGTACCAACTGCTGTTTTGATAGAGTCATAGCTAGATGTTTTCTAAATGTATGTTACTAAAACCTTTGCATGCAGCCCAACATGTTGATGCTAATCTGGAGTTAGTGAGGTGTTTCCTTCTATTCTTTGCTTTTTAACAATGACAGTATTCAAATTGGTGATCAAATGTATGTTATTACCCTTGCTCAGTTAGTATTACTATTGATTTGTACCATCACTATTGAATTCGTAGTTGTTGTAGCTCTGATAAAGCTAAGACTGTTTAGGTGTTTTGGACGGCCTGTGTTGTTTTTATACTTTTACCATATGGTTTTGAGACTAATTTGCATGATCTTGTCATTGTTAATATAGGGAAATAAACATTTTAACTGATATCAAAGGTTTGTTTATTCATGGGCAGATGGATCATGGTGCGTACTTTCCTGATTCTCTAAAGATCTGTATTGTTTAATTTGATGTTTTTATGTGCTACCTAGGGTATGATAATCTCAAACGAGTCAAAAGGTTAATTGGCCTTAATGAAGCATCTGCTTATTAGTTACTATGACAAAAACAGATAAGCCTGGGTGTGCTCTCACCTTCACAAAGAATTTAGTTGTAAAGGCATGAATGGTAAAGGCATAAATGTCATGTGTGGTAATGGTCCCTGCATTGTAAGGGCTGTGTTGTAAAAGCATGCATGGTAATGGCATGCATGATTCTGTCATACAACCCTCAGAACAGTACTTAAGCTGTCTCATTGGGAAGCACAGAATTTGCGAATTATAAATATGAATCTCTGATCCATATTTTTTGCTGCTGCCCTCAACCATTGGAGAAAGGGAGGACCTGCTTCTTAAAAGTGGTGATTAGGAATTGTGGAAATGCAAACTGTTTTAGTTTAAAGAATGAAGATATTACAACTATAACAGTGGCCAGTGCTGCAATGCTTTTTATTGTGAATAACGCTGGCTCCGACAGCCCCAGTAGTGCTGAAGGAGTGCCTTTCAGGTAGACCCCACTCAGCCCTAAGCCTATAAATATCTATGAGATATAGGAGGCTACAGGCACCTCACCACTTTCTGTGAGGGGTTGGAGGGTATATTTTATGTTAGGCAACTGTTATAAAGTTTAATTCCAAATAATTCATTTATGTTTTACTAATCACTTAGCTTCAGCGTTATGTTTTTTTGCCTTCAGGCTTTTATTTATTACTAAAACTCACTCCAGTGGTAGTCTGGGCACAGTGGAAGTAGGTTTAGGTAACACGAAAGCAGCTTTAGTAGAAACATTTATGAAATTGTTATTTTTATAATGCTGCACCTGGAACCCCACAATTTAAATCTTTTATATACATACAACTCACGTCTTTAAAGATAACATTCTGTTTAGTGGCATAATTGTAAGAGTTACTACTGGTTCTGTTACCTATCTTTAAATGTTTGTACTCAGTGCCAGCAGGTGAAAAATCTGTCTTGGCATATTAACGTATTTAACTGTCTTTGATTATTACTCATGTAAGATTTTAATCAATCAAACATTTAAAAGTGTACTTACTCAGCTGGTTACTCATCTTCAATTGTCTCATTCTAAATAGTTGAAATATTGAAAGATCACTGTGTTTTGTGGGGAGCAACATCATGATAATATAGTCTGAGCTGGGTAGTAATTAAGCGTTGATTGCCTTCTCAACCCCTTTCTCATACCACTTCTTATTACATGAGGTGGCCCAGCTCTCATCTAGGCACCATGTGACCCTAGATGAGCCAATCCAAAATTAAAAACCCCACTTTTCCCTCTTTTCGCATCAATTGCGCTTCCTGTTTACCATTTAGTGAATAAGACAGCACCAACCACACTTCCCGTTTTTGACATTTCATAGCCTCAAGGATTCACCATAGCATCTAACGTTGCTGCAAAATTACTTATTTATCTTAGAGATTGCAAGGCAGAGAGCCTCCAAAAAGCTGATTTTCTTCATATGTAATTTTCAGGTAACAAATTGTTCAGTGATTAGCTAGACGAGTTTCTGTGGAGCACTTATAAAAATAAACATGCTCCTTTCAAATTAAGCCAGATTTTACTAGCAGACCACTGAAAAAAGGTGTTAGCAGAGTTTCTATTTCAAATGACAAAAGGCAAATGTTATCAAGCCTTCTAGTCTGGAGGGCAGAACTAAAGACCTCCTGCCCTTCAACCAAAACCTAGGAAGGTGTCTTGGCTATGCTGGAACTCTATTAGTGGACACTCTTCCAATAGTTTTCAAGTTTGAAAAGAAAGGTTTCTGGAACATGGATGCAACAGATAATAGAGCAGGACCTACTGAACTTGGTACCAATAACAGAGTTTGGAGGAATCAGCAATGGTTGATGAATCCTGCGAATTTGGTCAGAGGCGTTCCATTGACTAAGCCCCTCCTTACATTTTAACTACGGATACTAGCAAGATTGTGTGGATTAGGACATTGGCTCCGTCTGGTTCACATGTTGCCTGGATTGGAAGTGAATCATGTGATACAGTAAGCAGTGGTATGAGAAAAAGGCAATCAGAGTAAACATGATTACAGTCATACATAAATATAGTGATGACATTTCCCATACATTTCAGCACCTAGAATCCACACCTGTCAGTTCTGCAGTAAGTGATGTGGAAAGTATGTGAAGGTGTATCAAAATAGTCAATTTTTACAGGTGGTGTGTGTCCAGTGGAGAGGTATATAATGTTAAAGCAGTATCAAATGGGAAGAAAAAAAAATCAAACAGTTAAATAAACAGGTTTTCAAAAGAATGTATGACTGCATACTCTAAGCATGTGTGAGAAAATGCCCCTTTCTCTGTGGTCACCTCCAATTTACTGAATTTTATTGCTGGTTTTTGCATTCTATAAACTGAAAGTATATGGGTATATTTATTGCTCCTTTAAATAGTATAGAGTTTAGAAACGATACCCATTTCATGCGTAGTTAAATGTCATCTGTGAACTGCAACACTGATTCTGACTTCCACAAGCATGACAAGGAAAATATTGCTTCAGGCCAACCACTGTAGCTTGACTGCCACAGTTTAAACCAGCAGCCCAAACATATTTGGTAGTAAATAATCTTCCTTTTGAATATTATTATGTCACCCCTATGTATGAATTGTACTTCACAAAGTAGGGTGCAAGGGAATCAACATTGACACATGTAGACATTTAAGGCCAGATGTAGCAAATTCCCAAATTGCGACTTGCAATTTGCGAGTCCCTGCGACTCGCAAATTGCAAGTCGCAATTTGGGATGCAGAAAGGTGTCTCAGACACCTTCTGCGAGTCGCTATGGGGTCGCAAAGACCCACCTCATTAATATTAATGAGGTGGGTCGCAATTTGCGACCCCATAGCGATTCAGGGCACTCACGGGGATGGTGGCCTGCTGGGAACAGCAGACCACCATGTCCGTGACTGCTTTTAAATAAAGCAGTTTTTTTTTTCAAAGTGCAGCCCGTTTTCCTTAAAGGAAAACGAGCTGCACTTTGAAAAATAAACCGAAACCTTTTGTTTCTGCATTTTTCAGGGCAGGTAGTGGTCCATTGGACCACTGCCTGCTCTGAAAAATAATTTTTTGGTCCAGACACAAAGGGGAAAGGGTCCCCTTCCCATTTGCGACTGGGTTACCATCCACTTCAAGTGGATGGTAACTGCGCTTTCATTTGCGACTGCAATCGCGGTCGCAAATGAAATTGCATACCAGTGCGACTCGCAAATAGGAAGGGAACACCCCTTCCTATTTGCGACTCGGAAATGCATTTTGCGAGTCGGTTCCGACTCGCAAAATGCATTTCACATAGCAAAGTGTCTTTAGCGACTCGCAAACGGCGATTTTCGCCGTTTGCGAGTCGCTAAAGCTTTGCTACATCTGGCTCTTAATGTTACCATGTCCCCAAAAGCTATTTTTACTGTGAAAGGCCCTGGTTGTTCTATGAGAAAACTAGAGTACATAATAAAATATTAGTTCTGTACCCAGGTTTGGGGCCAGATGAAAAAATAATTTCACTGCTATTTAGTAATAACCCAATTCAATGGTGAATTTGTTTTTTTAATGAATATTTAGGAAGACTAACTTGAAGAAAGTTACCTTTTCCCTACCTGAAGCTTATAGAGTCTACTCTGCATTTTCTTTCCAGCAGCTGTCAATCAAGTGCTTGAATGTAGTGAGGTGTGAACACTACTTCCGGAGGAACAATACCCTGGGTGTTTTTTTCATCTATCAGGAAGACCAGATGAGGTACTCCAATCAAAGATTTCAATAACCTAAACCTGGGCTCAACCCCTGGTTGCTGTGGTACAAAGGAGACAGGCTCTATCACAATGGACCTGAAATTGCATCTAGTTCTTGGTTTACCCCAACTGTTGAACTACACAGGATGCTTTATTTTCATTTTGGTGTCAGTTTGCCTATTAAAAGTATCTTTATTTTTATAGCCCTGGGTGGTATTTTTATTATGTTGTGCCTTTGAATTTTTAACTATTTTGGTGCTTCTAAATGCTTTACACATTCTTTCTAAGTGTTGTCTGTCTGCTTTGTGCCAGAGTTACTGAGATTAAGCTCAGGTTTAAATTATTGAAACCTTTGACCGGACCTTACAGGCTATTGACTTTATCACTTGTGGTGGTTTGCCATTCACCCAAATTAATAATTCACATTCTTACAGTGTGCACAAGAAGGACTTAAAAAAATATATGAATGTAAGCTCTTTTGTCAATTTCTTTCACTGAAGCAATGTGTAGATGTTGCAATTAAATAAGGTGTAATTTCTTTTGCTTTCTTATTGTACGTGGCCAGACTAAACCCAGACAGAATGCTTCCAACTAGATTCATCAGACTTCAGGGATAATTACGTTGGACACACCATAGATGTAGATGTTCTAATCCAGGCCAACCAGTTACTATCGGGTGATTAGTTTGTTTTTAGTATTACTATTTCTTAGAAATATTTTGTAGATAGGGAAAAATAACCTCAGGATTATGTAACCTTTATATTTCAAGACTCCAAGGAATTGCATCAGCATAGAGAGGCACCACACTGCAGTCCCAATATCTTCCTATGGTCCTGGTTGATGTGATTTAAAATATAAGTAAAGTTAGGTGGACATTTTATATTTCTTATAATACAGGATCCCTCCAATCTTGACATATAGATAAAAAATAAATAATAACAGTCCAATATTTAAACTTGCATATAGATTTCTATTAAATGCATTATGAAATGCCTCTTGTTGATGACACCATTAGGTATTGCAATTACGGAAGAGGAGAGCATAAGTTATATGGCAAAGATTTTGTGGAAATCTACAAAACCATTTTGCTATGTATTGGTGTGATGTGAAACATAGTCTGGTTATTTTATAACATGATGAGACACAGCTACAATTGTTAGTAGCATTTATATATGCAGCAATGTCTACCTGAAATACATTTAATTTTATACTTAGTAGGACTAGTGCTGGTTGTGCCTGTAAAGGCAATGTGATTGGGTATTGTACCACTATATCTAGATTTGAAGAGTGTTATGACAAAGTATTGGGTCTGTAAGCTCTACTAGCAGAATAGTGTGAAGGTATGTGGAAGTTTCCAATTCTTGCCACTATATCTATTTACCTCAAGGATACTTATGAGGAATTGAAGGAACATTGCTTTAAAACACAGCAATAGCTAATGCCACACTGATTCATTTACTGCCACTCTGTTTTTTTGTATCATACACATATTATACATGGTCTATTCTGTTCTCTACTGTTTTACATATTTAGCCCCAGTTTCATGCTTAGCACTACTAAGTGAGGATTTGCAAATGGCTGGTTCAGTATATGGAAGTTATCACATTTGTTGTCCCTTTTAAGACATTTGCTCACTTTTCTAATGTGAGTAAGGTGTACCTGCAAGCTGAGCCTAGGTTTCTATGACACATATTATGACTTGCAGCAATGGATATAAAACCCTATAAAAATACATACACATTGAGAAGGGGTTAGCATCAGATGTTAACAGGCAATAGGCTGCTGCTTTACATAGAAGAATTACACTCTGCTTGTTTTGCTAATAGAACTTATACAGGTTTCTTGTAGGCTTAAACGTAGTCCGCCTAACTTCTAACACTTATTGTGGGAGTCGATCTTCTGAATGACATGTTATGGTTGGCAATTTTTTGTCTGTGAGTATTGTCACTTACAGCCTTCTGATTTAGCTTGTAATTAAGTCCCAGGTGTGGTGTAATTAGTGGTGTAATTTTCTTATTGCATTTAAGTTCTGATGATAGACTATGCTTGGAAGAAAATTCTGTCCAAGCTTGTGAATGACAAATTTTAAGGAAGAACTTCCAGTTCATGCAGGTCAATATTCATAACCGGTCTGCAATCAGATGGGAGGGTCAGGCGTGCATTGTATTATCATGATTGGCTCTCAATGAATTGTAATGCAATGAGCACATGCCCACTACCCTACTACTTCAATTACTTGTGCCATTTGACGGATTTCACCAGGTACACCCCTTTGCAGAGTTATGCAACTTTTAACAACATTAACAGGACTCTAACGGGTATTACTGATATTTTGAAGATTTGTGTATTAAATTTTAACATCCATAAAATGCCCCCTTTCTAATGCAGTCAGTCAGAACAGCGGAATAGATTTGTGAATTGGATCTTTCATCTGATTCATCAAGTACATAGATTGCTATAATATGCTATTGTTTTATCATGAATCTGCACCTAACTTTTCTCAAGCTTCGAACAAGTACACATCCTATGTATACATTGGACGAGTGAATTATGTCTTTCTCATTAGTATGTTACCATATTGGCCATAAAAATGATCATTTTGTAGTATAGATTATATAGTTAAGGTACACTATTATACTAAACATCTATCCCAAACCTTCCATATAACATCTTCTTTCACATCGTCAGACCATTACAGTTGAATTGGCTTCTGTATGGAATACTAGTTAGTACAGAGACATATATTTACACAAGAAGTTACGTAAAAAAGTGTATAGTCCTCTGTATGTTTTTACAATGGCACAAGTCTGAAGTCATCTCCAGAATAATAATTCGGCTGTATGTATTGAATGGGAATCACCTGATATTGACTTCCTCCCTGCCAGATAATCACAACATTTTTAACAAATAATCATTGCATCTCTTCCAAGCCCATTACAGGAGCTGATAGTATTTAATAGGTACGTGTGAAGTTGTTTGTTTTTTTCCATGAGGGTGCTACCAGTTTATTTAAGATTTGTTACGTGGTTGTTTTATCCAAACTCCACATCACAATACCAGCCCATTGTCCAGTTCAGTCTAACCTTCTTGCAAAATTTGCAGTCATTACATTTAAATCTGAATCCTCACATATCTGATGAACAAGAATGAAGTTCGAATAGCTTATGACGTCACTCAGAAAGTATAGCTGAAAACATATTAATGTGGAATTGGTGAATATCAGAATTCTTTCATAGAAGGGCTATGAGTGGCATCACCAAAAGAAGGGCAAAAGCAGACCTCTCACCCCCTTATTTCCAACATGCATAACACAGCAGACAATTGCATTACATGTGGTGCCTCCTGCTTGTCCACACTTTTTTACCTGCAGCACTTTTCACATTTACAATTAATTTGGCAACAAAGCTACATGCCCCAAAGTGCCACCTTTTGCAGTTTAGAGAGAGACGGAGTTGTTGAATGTGGTACATATTACGCTGAGCATTTTGTGCAGCGATGCTTATGCAGGCTCCAGGAGTCAGTCTGGCCCATCCTGAAAACAACCAAGTCATTTCTTTCGTGTGTGGAGGTCAGAGGGGCCCATAAGTGTGCTTCCTTACCCTTCACCAATGGTAGAAGCGATATTTGCTTCTTGGATAGACTAGTTTTTCTCTCTCCTATAGGCTGAATAACACAATTTGCCTCTCTTTCCATGTCAGAAATGAGGGAAGCTGGAACGTGACACCCCCATTCTGTGAAGTGCCAGTTTGTTTTAAAGCCTGCGGCTGCCACAGAAATGGTGCTGAGGTTCTTGTACATCAACATCCTTTGTGGTGAGTGCAGGCTTCAATAACTCTTTGCGATGACCTTCCCTCTTCAGAAGGAGTTCAGAATCTGCTCCTGAAGATTATGGAAATATCGAGGAAGTACGAATTGGTTGACTCCATACCTCATTCCCTCTCTCCCCCCGTATTCATTATTTCGCTTATTGTCTCTGCATCCTAAAGCCTCTCTTGTATACAAATATTTTCGGACATATGATCCCTCTCGTCCTAAAACCAAAGTAGAACTTACTTGGGAAGTGAATTTGAGATGTGATTGGACCGTTTTTTTCTTGAACAAAATATGGTCCAGAATCTTTAAAATTTCAAGATCAGACTCTAACCCTCAAGCTATTTTTTTTCTTTATCATAGATTATATCATACACCAACATCCCTGGCCGTATTTGGTAATATGTCTAGCGCTACTTGATGGTCATGTCATGTCATTGTTCGAAAGGGGACTTGCTCCATATTTTTTTTTTGCCCCCCCACTACTGTTTTTTGGCAGAAAGTCTGGGACCAACATAAGACAATTTTAAAAATTGCCATATGACGATTATCTCAAATATTTTAGGCGGCTTATCAGATAAAATTGAATTACAGGGTAACGAAAAAGGATTATTTGATCTTATGTTGGCCTTAGCTTTTCAACAAGTTACAATTAACTGAAAATCTTCTTCTAGCATATCTCTTACAGCTTGGTGGAATAACGTATGCCATTATCATCGCATAGATATTACTTTAGCTTCTGTTTGTAGGCCTCTGGTAAATAAAGATTTACATTCATCTGCATTATTTAATTTTGTTAACAACAATGTTAAACAATGTGGTCAATCCATTAGGTCTGAGTATTTTAAACCACCGTAATTTGTTTTTCTCTGCTTCTTTTCTCAGAAACATGGTTCTATTTTTCTCACCACATTTATATATTATTGTATCTACCTACCTAATCTCTAAATAAAGACTTGTATTCCCCTCTCCCCTTTTATAGCAATCTTCGTCCTTCTATAGTATAAAATTGTAAACAGCTTTTATCTTGTATATTGCTTATTAGCTTTGTAGTTTTATTGCTTTTTGTGATGTTGACTAGTGTTTGAATTTCATTTCACATGTTGCATAATAAAGCTAATTAAACTAAAAAAAAAATGCTGGTAATAACACTCTTGGTAACTACAAAATGCCACTAAAACCCCATCTAAAAGGGGTCAACAGTGCCAGTCAGAGTTGCATTAGTTTGTTTAATTTATTTATGAGCTACACTGTGAGTCCCCAGTGCCACCAGACGAAAGAACTGAATAAAGTATTTCAGTGTTTATCAATGGAAGAAATGACCAGGGCTTTGACGGACCAGCTCACCTTAGAAGCACGGTCCTATAAAGTTCTATATTCACATAGCCTTCAGGGGTGAACCAGTCTGCTTCAAACATATTGTGCTCACCTTCTGGGGGCACCTCAAAGAGTACTGATATGCCAGAGCCCCCTCAGAGGTTTGTTGGGTGTCACTTCTACTGTCTGTGTCAAGGGGAAGGCGCAACACACACAGCAAAGTTACCTACCTGTGCTGACAATGGGCTTGCAAAGAAGGAAGCTGACTCCCCATCTAGCACACAACAGCTATTGCGGTGACAGCTGGCCAGGCTTTGCAGAATTCAGCTCCCACATGGTCATGTATCCCCAATACCCAGATGCCCCAAAGTAAGAGCTGAAGCTCCCAGTGGAATTAAAATGGCTGGCATGTGTATGCGTAAAAAGACAAAAGAGGAGAAAGAAAAAATACAATGGTTTCTTTCTTGGTCACATCAAAGTAAGTCTGTAGTTTAAAGGGGCATACCAGAATCCTGACAGGAACTATAACAATTTCATATTCGACCACAGTGGTGCTGTAGGAGTTAGGGCTCCACCAATGATTTAAATTAGTCAAATCCTTGATGAAACAACCACAATAATTGACTATAAATAAAAAGCTTTATACCTCAGATATGTTGGATGGCAGGGACGCTTACTTGATATCCTGACATTTTTCAGGTTCTGGGGCCACCCCCTCTGCTGAGAAGGTGTATCTGAAGAAATGTATCTTTTTTAAGAATTCACACTTTCTCTGGTGTAGAATGACCTCAAACTCTAGTATCTGTTGGAGGACACCTCTCCGTCTCATGTTGTGCTCTTCTGTCTGTCTGACATTGACAATGCCAGGTAGTCCTACTAGTAGTTCTTGTACTGTGTTTGGAAACACTTCAGAGGCATTTGATATCTCAGAATTGAGCCTCTTATACCTCCTCAGGCCAACATGGGTGAAAACCTTTGTAATGTATCTTTACTCTTCAGCCAGATTGAGTTGATGATATCCAGATCTCAGAACCACTTTTGAGAGCAGCAGGTTCCTCTCGGTTCTCTGATCAAATCATCAATGGTGGGGGTTAGATGTTGTTCCCTCTTTATTGCAATATTGGGGAGTCCCATGTTCAAACATATGCGGACTTCACCTGGTTGGTTTGGCTTCCTCGTGACAACAATAGGGGACATCCAGAGGGTGGGAATGGATACCTTCTTGATAATTCCACTTGCCTCGAGCTTCTCCAACTCCTTTGCAACTATAGGTATCAGATGAAATGCAATACCTCGATGTTGAAGTGCTACAGTTGGAAGTATTGACCAATGTGCAGCTTGATGACTTTCCCTCTCAGGCACCCTATGCCAGTGAACACATTGCTGAATTCTGTCAGGAGGTATGAGAGCTCATCATTGTGCACTACAAATGCACAATTGACAATGCCAAGGGTTTCTACCTTGTGCTTACCCTCCTTGTGCCACATTTACATGAGAGCCTACGGTGGAAACCCATGTGTGATGGGTGCACTCACATGCCTAGCATGGGTAATGGTTTGTCTTGCTCTTAGGTGAACACTCTCACCGTGGTTCTTTGGAGAGGGAAAGCCAGCTTCCTGGCTTTTAATACTTCCACTGCCATGATGTCAATGGTGGCACCTGTGTCCACTATAGCAGTCAGTTTATTTGTTCCTAGTCTAATCTGGCACCGGAGCAGTGAATGATTTATGGTGATGTGAGAGTCCACAGCGAAAAGTGTACTGTGTGTTCCGTAACTCCATCATCATCCATGTCGCTTGTTTCTTCTTGGGCATCCGGCAGACCATTGACTGTCATGCAGAATGTATGGGTTTTTTGTGCTTGACAGACTCAAGAAATAATTCTGCTTTCTACACCCTGTTCATTTTTTGCCCTTTGCCGGAGAGTCTGTGGGTCGATGGACAGGGCCTCTGCAGTGTCCCCATGTTTGGGGTGTGTCAGGGACCTTCTTTGATTTCTCAGGTCCACTTTAAGGCAAAACCACATAGGCAAGTCCTGCTTTACTGTCACTTGCAGGGTCACTTCTATGTGGAGGCTTAGGCCTTCAACAGCTCTTTGGAGCATCCCATGTTCTGGATGCCATTCAGTGACTACCCTGATTCCTTTAGGATGTGTTCTCTCAGCTTTGTAGATGCACATCCCTGAATTATTTGCCCTTGTATCTCTTCATCTTCGTCTGCAAATGCCCACATTCTAGGAAGTTCTTTCAGTCTAGGGTAGAATGCACCAATCAACTTCTCCGGCCTTGTCTTGCTTATCTGAATATTGAGCTTTCATGATCTCGATTGGCCATCAGTTCAAAATATGCATTGACATTGCAACTAGCTTGGTGTATGTTTTTGGGTTTGCTTCTGTAACCATTTTTCAGATTTTGTGAGCTTGGTTCCTGTCATCCTCAACTTCAGTGGCCTCGAAATAAAGTTCTAAGCACTACCCCAGTCCCTCCACTTGGATGCCTGCCCCAAGGGAGCTCCTTTCACAACTAATGGCTCAACTGCAGGGATGTTGGCCATCGCAGATGTATGGGAGACATCACCAATTGGTGTGTGGTGGCAGAGAAGAATGATGATTTCGGGTGCTATTGACTGTGGTAAAGCACTCAGCAGGGGAATGCTGCTGTGGTATGAAAATGGTAACCACTAACCTGGTGTGCATGCCGCAATCTCCAACAGGAGCTCCTGGGCTCACAACAGTGCTTCCCACGTGGAATCATGGGAGTGAAGATCAGAGATGATGGCTGCCACAGAATGGCTCCAACACCCTGGCATTTAGTGAAAGAGTGTGTGGTCATGGGACCTATCACTGTACAGATAGTGGAGGAAGCCCAGGGCTGCACTCTAGTCATGCCCCTCACATGCAGGAGGCAGTTGTCTGTCTCTTTCCCACTTGCAGCCCAAGCTTTGGCATCTAATTGTGGTGGGGTTGTGGCCAAAATGGCAGGCATGTGATATGAGCATGTTGTAGAGTCAAAGAATCTAGTGGCCGCCACATGAGCACAATGAGCAGAGAAGGGCAGGAGCAATGTGCTTGATGCACCCTTCCTCCTTGCTAATGCAGTGCCATGAATGGCACTAAGAGGAATGGGGCTGATGCGGTGCAGACAGCATTGGGGCCTAACCCATAAACAAGACACATGGCTATTCTTTGTGGGACACTGGCGCTGCTGGTGTAAAAAACCCCACCTGGCCACACTCCCTCTTTATTTATTGCAGGCCAAATGACTGCAAGACCTCACTATCACTCCCGCACAGCTGACTGCATGCCACTTACATCACTAGTATACACTACAGATCTTTCTCCTATGTGTTTTTCCCTCTCTTGCTCCAGGAAATGTCTAAAAAGGAAAAATAGGTGCTCAGTGCCGTGGTTCACATCAAAAACACCTGCCTTGAATTATACTGGTAGCACCCTTTCCTGAGGTAAGCAGTTTGATTGTATATGGAACTGATCTGATAATCCTGATGCTAGCTAATACTCTGACATTTGCTGCAGAATGCTGCAAAAGCATCAAAATACAATTCAGATATGTTCTAAGGTGCCTGTAAAACAGAACTTGTCAGGCGAAGATTGCTATGTCACCTTAGTGAGAATATGCTTCATTTTTCACTGCATAACCTCAGTGAATATCTCCACTTTGAAAAGCTGTTTCAGAATAGCAGATGGCTATAGTACCCATAAATTACAAAATTAGTTATGACATCTGTACGTTCAGACGACTGGTCACAGCTTTCAGCTTTTGAGAATAAAACATATTTTTTTCAAGGATTCAATCAAGACAGATATATTTGACAATAAAGCCATTTTTATCATAGTCAATTTAATCTCCCTTTGGAATTCCCACAGCATAAATTCAACATTTAATGTGTGTAAATCTTACAAATCTCTATAACCATAATGTAGAGATGTATGTTTAAGTGATGCTAAGGAACAGTTATAACATAAGTCACTGTACGCACAGTCGTTCCCAAGAAACAGGTGCTCAACTCCCAAGGCTAACAATCCCAACAAAGCCCCAAATTCAAACATATGTATAAAACAATATGGGAGAAGCACTCCATACATTTTATTCCAAAAATCCAATATTGCCAGAGCAAAGTATAAGAAAAACAAATAGATCTTGTGCAAGAGTCCAGTGTGTTTATCAGGATACCTTGGACCACTGTATAAGTATATTAAAACTTGTTCTTTATTTTCATCTTATCAGACACAAAAAAGTAATGGACACAGCCAACGCGTTAAATCTCATGAATAGTGGGACTTCTTCAGGGCTGATAAAAAAACACATAAAACACCACAATTTGCAACATATATAGCACGTACAAACATACATTTACAAAATACAACTCAGTTTAAAGATCAGAGAAAAACACAATAGCGTACAATTAACCCAATTTAAACAGTTTAGGATTTGGAACCTTAAACAAGCTCAATCCTAAGCATTAAAAGAACATATGGCACATGTACATTCAATTGAAATTCATAAATGTGTGCCATATATGCCCCATTTTGATAGTGCACGTAATAAGTAACTCCATGGTTGTGAGAGATGTCACAAAACATATAATTGTACCCTTATTCCTCCCTCAACATATTTCTAACCTAACAGGACCTACCTAATTGCATTTCTTTTAAACTCTTAATTACATACATTTGTATTTATTACAAAATGTATACACGCAAAAGAATAAAACACATTTACATCTTACCACAAAATGTGATTCCAACATTGCTCATATATAATCCCAAAATGTCTTCATCAATTCGGCAGGAGCATGAGCGCCCCAGAAAATATATGCGTACTGTTCTGTTCAATCATTATGAACATACTTGAAAAGTAACAAATACAAAATGTTTAATATATAACCAATCCAAAAACCCAGAGATAAAATCAGGGCTGAACAGCATCAATAGATAGTGTTCTACACATGTCTAATAATCATGACAAATCTGTATAGCCTATCACAATCACTTACTAAACCAATTCCAAGACTTCAACTACATATGTTCACAACAGCTTAGAATCAATACTTCTATATTATTATTCAATCTAACCAGGCAATAAAAAATACAAACCAACATTCAGACAACTTCTGCACCAGGCTCTAACAACCACCCGGTATCCAGACTCACCTCTCCAGTCCGCCACTCCTCTACTGCAGCATAATATGATTTCAACAGAGAAAGAACAGACATAGTGCGCACTGCAGCTGTCATTTCCTGCAACAACGATTAAAATACCATAGGGATTAAACCTGTGAATATCTGTCAGATAAACAGAAGTAGATCCAATACTCGTTCACTCAATCTCTTAACTCCTAATTCACAAACAGGGAGTAAAGTTGTGATTGCGTGTGTACAGGACACCATATTGCCAACTCCCTCTACTTATAGAGGATGACTCAGAAGTTAAGCATAACCTGTAGGCATTATACTTGTGTGCACAACCTACCATGGTGACCATCTTAAAGTGGTATCCAAGACAACAACTATATTTTGGAAAGTCAATCAAACAAAGTAATTTATCAACGAGAAAACCCTCTCATAAAGATAAATAAAAAGCATCCCCATAACCAGACAACAATTTCTCAACCCCATTCCATAACAGTATTCCATAGCCTTCTATCAACATCATTCAGCATCCTACTTGTAAATCATAGAATGCATGGCAATCTCAGGAGAGTAATTAGGGGTCTCCTTTTAAGGAGTACATACATTAGTATACCAAAAACATAGACGCTCAACAAGTGCACACAAACATTGGGCAACTAAGTGATCACCTTAAAAATATATCAAACTAGCTTTGCCTTATATTTATCAACTGGCTGGTGTCTTGAAAGGGAAAACCAGTTCTCATACTAAGAGTTCAAACTTGGCCAAAGGGCTAGTAACATATTGACTAACTAATGTATGACTAAAAGATAATTACAAAACCAACCTGACCACAGAAAAGACTATAATGTGTTATACCATCAGGTCTTCAAAGGCCAAAATTCCTCATCTACAGCAGCTAGCAGAGGATAACCTCATAATGACAAGGACATACATTTGCTCCCTCTCCAGGAAAGTCAAGTCCTTAAATGAATCTCTAACCTTGTGATATTATTTATCTGAGAACACCTGTCATAATGACACAACATAATCTTGGTACATTTAGCCAACAATCTAACAGACACATTTTGTTCCTGATCACATTACAAAAAAGAATGATGAAATTCATGTTCCTTTTTTAGCCCATAATCAACTGCTGTGATAAGAGTTATGTGGGAGGTAGCATCAGGGAGTTGAGATTTAGGATAGCTGGACATGTGAGAGAGGGACGAAATAAAGACCATCCTATCCGTTGTATGATTGTATTAAAGATAAGGATTGTCCATTCTGCTTCCATGGAATTGATGTGTTTTCTAATGTACCAGGCACGGACAGAAAATGTGGGACAGCGTGATGCCAAGTTGATAATGGTCAAAATAAGGAATGTGAATTTCATCATTTTTTCTCTGCCAGCATGAAGATCCTGTTGGGCGTTATGGACGTCCATTCCTGGGAATTCACATTAACAGTCACAAGGAGCTGTTGATGATCACTGGTGTTAGCTGTAGCATGAAGAGTTGGCTTCACTGGTGTTTTGTGTTGGCAGTCAGGGCAATTGGCAAGATCTTGGTGCGAACAGTCCTCTTTGCAGTCATGAAAAGCCCAAGACCTCAGGCTTTTCTGTTTTCTTCAAAGAGGATTTCAATTGATGCCACATCAAGGGTCCAGGACTTTAGAGGTACCTCTTGGAGATCAGGAACTCACTCCAGCAGAGGCCATCAGGGCTCAGGCAGGTCCAGTTGCAGGTCCAGGTAGGTCCTGTGCAGCAGGTTAGCTGGGTGGGTGCAAGTGTTGTACTGTTCGTACAACTTTAGAGAAACTGTGTATTTGTCAACAAAAACATCATAATAGAGAGAGTTAGTCTGTGTTTATTATCAGTAAATATTGGTTTGTTTTGGCTAGCTCAGAGTACCATATCCAAACCTGTAACCTTACCAGGGTAACAGATGTTATGGGGAACCTTGACCATGACCACTCTGATTCCCAAGGAATTTGTGGAAAGAGATATAACTCTTTCATTGTGTTACCCTTGCATGCCAAAGGTATAGACAAGAAAGATACAATTTATTTTTTCAAAACTTAGCTGTGAATATTAGACAGTTGAGACATATTACTATAATCAGCATTATTAGAATGGTGAAAAATACAAACAATTAAACCATGTTAATTTTTACTAATATTACCTCACTCCTATTTCCCTCTAAAAACAATACTAAAAGCATAGCGGGTATATCCTATGCGAGATCGTTTGGGACAGACTAACCCCCATACCTTAGTCTTAGGTGTTAGGAAGCCTGCCTTGGCATACAGGCTATATTCCTTGGCAGGAAGAAGGTCACAGTCAGCAGGGTTGCATCTCAGTCACAGTTCGCAGCCTGAAGTTTGAAAAATTTACTATTTCCTCTCTGAATGGATAGAGATTTATTGTTTTAAGATGCTACTTTTGCTGACCTCTACGAGGATGCATTAGTGTATCATCCTCTTAGCTCTAAGAAGAACTTTAGTGATAAGATGACAGAATGTCTAGCACTACATAAAATTGCCATGGATAATTTTCTCCTGGTGGGTGATTTTATATGGTACTGAAATGGTGTCAGAAACTGGTGTAATTCACCTGTTCACTGAACTTGAAATTTTAGGACAACACCAGAAAGTCAATGTCCCTACTCATATAGCCAGCCACATAATGGACCGAGTGTTTACTAGCTTCCAGCACTTCCCCATTGATCCCCTCAGGCCCTTAACATGGACTGATCATTACTCTATCAGCATTCGGCTTATGGTTAAGGGTGTCTACCTCAAGTATGAGGGAATAGGCAAGAAGAACTGTGAGGCCCTGGAAGTGGGTAAGTCTTGATTCCCTTGAACCAGTCTTTCAAACCCTAGACATGAAAAACCCTAAAGACATCAACCTTGCCTCAGTCGACTTCCAGGAATCTTTCTGTCATGCTTTGGGGGTAGTTGCCCCTTTTAAACAGGGCTCTCCCAATGCTGTCAGACACCATACTTCATGGTACTCAATGGCAGATCTGAAGAAGACTGGAAAGGTTATGGCGTGTCATGAAATCTACCTTGACAAAAAAGTCATACAAATTGGCCTGAGGGGTCTACCATAAGAAGATTAGAGAATTGTGTAGACTATACACAATTAATAGGATTGAAAAAGAAGGAAACTCTGCTAGAGAACTTTTTAATATGCTAAATTAATTCACTAAGCCCCTCGTCTGTACCTCTGTCATCCCAGCATCACAAGCTTTGTGTGATAACCTTGCGGAATTTTCACAATGCAACTTCACCCCTTGCTGGTTCACCTACCAATAACCACTCTCCCAGAAATTCTCCAACCTTGCTTCAGAAGTTTGAACCTTTAACTCAAGAGAATTGGAGATGCTGATTCAAGTCAAATCGGGATCACCTTCTGATCCTTGTTCCCCTTATATAGTTGCTTCTCTGTCAAGCTAATTTACACCTACCATAATGTCTTCATTCACCTTAATCACTGAATTCAGCTATGATGCTATTGGAGTGGAAATGTGAATAGGTTTCACTTATTTTAAAGAAATCTAATACTGACCTTAATAACTCTTCCAACCATTGGCCCATTTGCTCCTCCCTTTTCTAGGCAAGGTTCTAACAGCTCTTGTGAATAAACAACTCTCATGGTATTTCATGAACACCTTCTACTGGAACCATGGCACTCGTACTTTAGAGCTTTGCACAGCATGGAAACAGCATGGGTGGTTGTAGTTGATTCCATCAGACTAACACTAGATCCCAGAAAACCAACAATGCTAGTCTTACTTGACCTGCTAGACACATCTGACACAGTTTATGATTCCATCTTGGCTCGAAGACTCTACAAGATAGGCATCCATGGGAAGGGCCTGGATTGGCTTAAAGATTTTCTGGATCAAGGACCCAAATGGTCTCACTTAACACTTTTAAATTTCGGACCACGTTCTTGGACAAGGCAGTCCCCCAAGGATCTTCCTTGAGCTCCCCTTTTTAACATCTCTGTGGCACCCCTTGCTCAGATAGTTTAGTCCTGTAGCTTTGAAATACTATCTAATGGAGATGACACCCAATTAATCTGGCGTGCACAATCCAGAAAATGTAAGATACAGGTTTACCAATGGTCTGAGGAAAATCACCACATGGATGACTCTGAACTCTTTATAGCTCATTGGAGACAAGACTAAGATTTTGCTGTTTGGTAAGGCACAGGCCTACTGGTCGGACAGCTACTGGCCTTTTGAGTTAGGCTTGGCCACTTGCCCCAGAAAGGAAGTTAAACATATTGCTGTTTTTGTTGATGAGAACCTGTCTATGAGAGATCAGGTTATGTCTACCAGTAGTGGTTATTTTGGCACTATGCACCTGCTCAAAAAATATATTTCTGGTGCTTTGTTCCCATTAAGGTCCAGCAGAACTCTTAGTCAAGTCCTTATAATGAGTCATCATGACTATAGGAATGCCTTGGTGGTAGCATCCAATGAGTTGCACCTCTTTAAATCGCAGGTCTTTTAAAATACAGCTTCCCACCTCGTCAGTAAACTTCCTTCAGGCTCCCCATCTGTCCCTATGCTCAAAGCAATTCACTTTCTTCCAGTAACAAAATGATCCTTGTTCAAATGTCTTTGTCTTATTCATAAATCTCTGTTTTGCAATGGTCCGTCTTGCCCACAGGAGAAACATATACACTACTTCCCTGGCAGAAATTTCAGATGTAAGGATAAACAGTGTGAGAAAACAGGGCTGATTGCAGAAGACCCCTAAACCTTGCCCCCAGTTTTCACTTCTTGCTGGTGTTTTCCTGACTTTGATGGTGCCCTGGATACTGCTAACTGGTCTGAGGGCCAGTGCTCTATGTAAAATGAGTATTCAAATCAGGCTGATTATAATTGGCTATGTCAACCTACTTACAAGTCCTTAGTATACGGTAGGGCATGTAGGTTTAGGGACCCCAGCATAGGTGCTGCACCCATAGGTGCACTGCTGAGGTGCCCAGTGTCATTTTAAATGCAGGCCTGCCTTGCTGGCTGCTTTTAAACTAAAGTTATATGCAAATTCGACTTTGGAATTAAAAGTACTCTCAAAGCCTTAAACTACCTTATATTTACATATAAGTCACCCTTAAGGTGTGCCCTACATACTCCTAGGATTGGGGGCCATGTAACTAAAAGCAGGGACCTTATAAAAAAGGTTTATAAGCTTTGGTGAGGTAAAATAGCCAAATTCATTTGTTTCCCTCACTGCAGCGAATGGCCTCCATAGGCTAAAATGGGGAAACTTTCTTTTAATTAATAGAGTCCCTTTAAGTATTGGATTCATCAAGTTTGGTATCAAATTAATTGTTAAAATAAATCCCACAACTTACAGTTGTGTGATTTAACTAGATCAGGTAAGGAGTTTTAAACTTTACCTAAAACGTTGTCAACTTCATCTCTGTAGTGCCCTTCTCTGATTGGTCAGCTTCTGGCAGTCTGACTAGGCTGCCTTGATTAGGTGTGAAGTGGCTCACTACAAAGGATGTGCCTGTGGGAGGAGCACTTCCTCAGCAGATGGGGAAGCAGGAAGGTTGAGGGTTGCCAAACTGGTCTTCAAAGGCAGTGAAGGACATTTGGAGCAACCCAGCACCTTCCTCACATCCTGCAACCACAGTCAATTAGGTGCCCTCTTGATTAGATGAGGAGAGGGCAGGAGAGGGGTGATGTAACCTCCAAAAATCAGTTACAGCCATGATGGATTTTTGAAGAATGTTGCTCCCTGGTAGTGATTTTTGCCACACTTCCCAGGAAGTGGTCATCACAGGGGAAGGACCCTGCATCGGATTGTAGAACCAGGACCCCTTGTTTTTCACCCAGGGACAAGAATAAATATGGCATAGCTACACCCACACCTCAGATCCCTACTAGATCCCTACAAGGAAGTACATCAGGAGAAGGACTGCCCTGCTGAACTCCTGACTTGCACCTGGACATTGCACTCTGAAGGACTGCGCCAGCTGCACACTTGGGCTCCACCACATGAAGGACTTTGCCTGGCTTTAACTGGTTCAAGGAGGGACTCCCTGTTTGCTACAGGTGAAAAAATGCTAACCAGAGTCCCCTGCCTCAGATCATGAAGAAGCTTACCATGTGACCACTGTCCAGTGGCCGTTTTGGAGTTTGATTCAGGTGCATTCTGGGAGTTGTATTCCGTACCTTCGAGGAGCAACTCAGAGCTTCTGGAACCTTGGGGTGAGCTGTGGACTCCAGAAGGACCCTAAAATACCTTCTCGAAGAAGATCCAGAAGTTTGGAGAAGACTGGAGAACTTTTTGGGAAAAGCTCCATAAAGGGACCACCCGCCATGGCAACTCTAGCCAGCTTGCCTCAACTGTGACCCAGCCTGACTTTCAGGTTCGTTCCACTGAAGAAAATCTCCAAAAAAGGGACTATGTCCCAACATAGAAAATTGACCGAGACCTCCCAAATAGTGTATCTGAATAGTGCTCCATGGATTTTGGATGAAGATTCAGGTTCGGCCCGGGCAAAAAAATGTCATCTCGAAAAATCATCTAAGTCCGAACATAGAAATCTTCACCGCGGGCTCCCACGACCTGTATCGAAGTAAGGGCTCCAGAGAGGTCAGATTGGGCTGGTGACTTTGTTCTGCTGAAGAAAATCTTTAAGAAAACAACTAAGTCCAAAGGTAAACTTTAGACTGAGGCCTCCCACGTGCTGTAGGCGAGTAGGGCTCCATTGTGGTTGGCCTTAAAATTTCACTTTGCCCCGGTGGAGGTGTGACCAGATGACCAGATTGGTGCTATTCATTTCTATGCACTAAAAAACAATAAGGCCCTAATTACAACCCTGGCGGTCGGTGATAAAGCGTCTGTAATACCGCCAACAAGCCGGCAGTAACAAAAATGGAATTATGACCACAGCGGAAACCACCAGCAGGCAGCCACTTCAATACTCAGACTGCCATGGCGGTAGCAACAAGCACCGCAGCGGTAACCACCAACAGCCAGGTGGAAGACAATGTACCCCCGACCCTACCACAACAAGCCAATCCGACAGCTTTTCCGGGGTGGTACCAACGACATCAAAAGCACTGCAGAAACAGTACACAGAAAGGAAACGACTCACCTCTGGACACTCAAGGAAGAACCACAACGCCATGGAGCCCGAACTACATGTGTTTCCCAAGTTGGTATACCTCCTCCTACACCAGGAACACGAACGGCGGTGAAGACGACCATGATGAGTACCACACCTGGCACACAAGGTGGGGGAGGAAAAAGAGAGTGACACACACTCGCACCACACAAAACACAACACCCCCACCCCTAACACCATGCACAAAAACAGATGCAACAACATTACAAATCCACCTCATAACCATAAGAAAAAACGCAAGGACAAAAGGAAGTGAGTAAAGTCAGTGTAATAATATACATTTCAATAAATACGTCCTCAAAGCACAAAACAGTATCTACAGTGTATACAAATGGAGGGACACTGCCCAGTCCGAATTGTTTGTGGCACACAGGGCCATATCACATAGGCCAAGGCCCACTTGACTCTTACCTCAATACGGAGAGAACACTGCTGGGTCATCAGGTCGAAAATATACAGGCACCTCAGGGGGAAGGGGTAGGGGGGGCACCTCAGCCGGAAGATGGTACAACGCTACTGCTCCTGGAAGGGGCCATATGCCCAGCACTCTGTCCTGTGGAGTGCAAAGCCACAGTGTCTCTAGTGGGTGGTTTGCCCACTGCTTGGTCCTGGGGAGTGCAAAGCCACAGTCTCTCAAGTGGGTGGTTTGCCCACAGCTTGGTCCTGGGCAGTGCAAAGCAGCAGTCTCCCAAATGGGTGGTTTGCCCACTGCTTGGCCCTGGGGAGTGCAAAGCCACAGTCTTTCTAGTGGGTGGTTTGCCCACTGCTTGGTCCTGGAGAGTGCAAAGCCAAAGCCACAGTCTCTCAAGTGGATGCCTTCTTCCACTGGTTCTGCAGGGGGCATAGTGCCCAGTGTGCTTCATCCTGGCAAGGAGGGGGTGAGTGGATGCCTTCTTCCACTGGTTCTTGAGGGGGCTTTGTGCCCAGTGTTCTTCATCCTGGCAAGGAGGGGGTGAGTGGATGCGTTCTTCCACTGGATCTGGAGGGGGTTTTGTGCCCTGTGATGCATATCTTGGAGGTTGCAAGGTCACAGTCTCTCATCTGGGTGTCACACCTACAGTTTGCAGGGGCCAGGACGCACTACAGCCCACGGAGGCACGACTACACACTGCCCACCGGCGGTCACGGCTGCTCAGTGGTGGCAGTGGCAGGGCTGGCGGCGGTGCTGCCTGTGGTGGGGGTAGGTTCCAGCCTTTCCCCGCAGCCTCGGACGGCTGCCCACTGGGGCTGCTGCTGCTGGCAGTGGTGGTAACAGTGGTGCTGGTGACGGTGCTGGTGGCAGTACTGGCGGTGGTGCTGCATGTGGTGGGGGTAGGCTCTAGCCCTTCCTCTGCAGCCTCAGACGGCTACCACTGGGGCTGCTGCTGCTGGCAGTGGTGATGGCAGTGGTGCTGGTGGTGGTGCTGGTGATGATGCTGGTGGCAGGGCTGGCGACGGTGCTGCCTGTGGTGGGGGGAGGCTCCAGCCCTTTTCCCGCAGCTTCGGACGGCTGCCCACTGGGGCTGCTGGCAGTGGTGGTGGCAGTGGTGCTGGTAACGGTTCAGGTGGCAGTGCTGGGGGTGGACGGCTGAAGTGCCATGGTTGGTGTTGTGTGGTCATTATCCATCCTGGCAGCGGCGTCTGTGCCTTTCTCATTGTCCTTGGCAGCTGGTGTTCCCTTCCTGTCCTTGGCAGCTGGTGTTCCCTTCCTGTCCTTGGCAGCTGGTGTTCCCTTCCTGCCCTTGCCTGCTAGTGGAACCTCCTTGCTTCTGGCAGCTGGTGATGCCTCCTTGCTTTTGGAAGCTGGTGCTGCCTGCTTGCCTTTGGCAGCTGGTTTTGCCTCCTTGCTTTTGGCATCTGGTGGTGCCTCCATGCCTTTGCCAGGTGGGGCTCCCTTTTGGCCCTTGGCAGCTGCTGCTCCCTTTTTGCCCTTGGCAGCTCATACTGGCACTGTGGGTGTATGGACGGGTGTTTTCTTGGAGCCTCTCACAACTGCAGTGGCTGCAGAAATGTCAGTGGCCGTGGACTGGGTGGCAGAGGTGCTAGCCTGGGTCCTGACCACCCTGGCCCGAAGTGTAGGACGGGGAAGGGGCAGGGAATAGGTCAAGGGTGGAGAGGAAAAGCTTTTTAGGGATACTGGGGCTAGAAGAGGGTGAAGGTTTGGGAGTGGAGGAAGAGGGAGTGGTGGTAGGAGGTGTTTGTCTGCTGTGTTTGGGTGCAGGTGCATGGGCTAGATGCTGTTGTGATGTGGATTGCTGTTGGCTGTCTGAGTGCTCATGTTTGTGTACTTTGGGAGGAGGGGGCACAGACACAGTGGGAGAGGACACAGGGGACGTGTGCATGGATGTGGGGGTGGTGACTACCTGTGAGGGGTGTGTAGTGATAGCCATGATGGTGATGGAGGCAGTGGGTGTGGATGTAATACATGCAGGTGTGAGTGGAGACGCTACTGGGAGGGAGGTGGACGACAATGAGGATGGGGACACAGTGAGGCAGTGGATGTTGGTGTGTCTGCATCTGGATGGTGCTTGTGTGAGTGCCTGTGGGATGAAGTATGGTGCTTGTGTTTTCCTGAGCCACCTCTGTGTGTTGATTTGGGTTCATGCTGGTCTGAAGGTGTGCTTGGATAGTCTGGGGTTGAGGGCAATGGGACTGGGTAGAGGAAGCTGGAGGGGGGAGGCTAGAGACAGGGACAATGGCTGCCATCAGGCAGTTGGCCAGAGCCTGGAATGATCTCTGTTTGGCCGCCACGCCAGAGTGAATGCACTCCAGGAATGCATTTGTTTGTTACAAATGCCCTGACAGACCCTAGATGGCATTTAGTATGGTTGACTGCCCAACAGAGGTGGATCGCAAGAGGTCAATAGCCTCCTCATTGAGGGCAGCAGGGCTGACTGGGGCAGGGCCTGAGGTGCCTGGGGCCAAGGAGATGCCCACCCTCCTGGGTGAGCGGGCACGGGAAACATGCTGAGGGGCTGCTGGGACGGCGGTGCTGGTACGGGGGTGGTGGCTGTATCTGTGGTTGGGGTGCCCACAGATGTGTCCGCCACCGCCAGAGAGTTTCCATCGGATGAGGTGTTGCTGGCTGAACGGTCCCCTCCAGTCTCTGCCGTGGTGCTCCCCTCGCCCTCTGTCCCACTGGTGCCCTTACCGTTGGTGGATTTGACCACATTGGCCATTTGGGATGCAGCTCCCTCCATCACCTGCGCCTCTGCTCCTCCGCCAGATGATGCTAATGCACTTAAGGACAGGGTCCCAAAACAAAAAGGGGGGAGAGACAAGGGATACACTTGGTCACTGCCAGCAACAACACCACTGTTGGCCTACACAGCACACAGGGAACAGCCCTATGCACTAGGCCATGCACTACCAGTTACAATGCTAGTCCCCAGGCCATGGAGTACAATGCCTAACGCCAATAGCAGCACACCTGAAACCCACAGGACCCTGCCCAGTAGGAGATGCCCACTAGCATATTTGGGGTTGGAGTGCATCAGACCCTGCCCATCATGGAACCTACCTTGCCATGTTCGTCCTTGCCTAGGGGCACCCAGAGACCCACATACCACACCCAGCTAACACCTCAACAAGCACAATTTGCTGAATCTAAAACTGTACTCATCCCCTTGTGGCTGCTGTGATGCCTTCAAGCGCCCATCCAACAACGGATAGGCCACCGCCATGATGCGTGACATCAGGTCACAGCAGCACTCCTTTCCTGTTGATGGTCAGGTAGTAAGTGAGTGAACAGATAGGAAATGGCGGTCACGTTTGCGGTGGTGCGTACCGTCACCGCTGGCGCACATCATCATTGGCTACTGGAACCCATAGGGCCCAATGATAACCAATGAGGTGTTGCACGGCAGTCGTCGACCGCCTCCCGCAACGGCGCACAACTCCAGCGGAATTACCTCATTTCCACTTGTCCCTCCACACAGGTCAGACAGCCACCATTTCAGGGGTGAACAGGATATGGCACCTAACTGCATCACAGCAGACATAGGCACATTAACGGAACTACATGTTCACATACTGTTTCTGTCACAATATGCAAGCCATTTTACTTTGAGGATATGTATGAATATGACCATGTACTCACCGTTTTTCATCCTAGAGTTCAACCGCTGATGATGAATAGGAGATGGAGACATCCCCCTGTGTACAGACCCCAGGTGGACCTGGCAACAATGGAGGACAGGCACATTATCCTCACCTACAGACTTGGTAGGGCCACAATCCAAAAGCTGTGTGCCCAATTGGAGCCAGACCTGATCTCAGCTATCTGTCATCCCACTGGGATACCTCCTCTTGTGCAAGTCCTTTCAGTGCTCCATTTCTTGGCATGGCAGCAGTGATGTCACAGCCCATGTTCTCAAACGTGCTGACCAGAGAGTTGTCTGCCCTGATGAAACACATACACAGCAACATCGTTTTCCCCCAGGTAGAGGATTTGGCTACAGTAAAGGCTGACTTCTATGCACTGGGACATATACCCCACATCACTGGTGCTATTGATAGTACACATATTGCCTTTGTCTCCCCCCGGAGAAATGAACAGGTGTTCAGAAATCGAAAAGGCTTTCACTCTTTGAATGTGCAGATAGTGTGCCTGGAGGACCAGTACATCTCCTGTGTCAATGCAAAGTATCCTGGGTCTGTGCATGATGCCTATATCCTGAGGAAAAGCAGCATCCCATATCTGATGGCTCAACTCCAGAGGCACCGGGTGTGCCTAATAGGTAAGCCCATTTTTCCCATCCAATGGATGTTGGTATATGGGTGTGGGATTGGCCCTAAGGGTGAGTGTGTGGCTAAATGGTATCCCTTGTCATTTGCAGGTGACTCTGGTTACCCCAACCTCTCATGGCTACTGACCCCAGTGAGGAATGCCAGGACAAGGGCAGAGGAACGTTACAATGAGGCACATAGGTGAACAAGAAGGATCATTGAGCGAACCTTTGGCCTCCTGAAGGCCAGGTTCAGGTGCTTCCATCTAACAGGTGGTTCCCTGTGATACTCACCCAATAAGGTCTGCCAGATCATTGTTGCATGTTCATGTTGCACAACGTGGCCTTGAGACGCCAGGTAACTTTTCTGCAAGAGGGTGAGGCTGGAGATGGTCGTGTGGCAGCGGTGGAGCCTGTGGACAGTGATGAAGAGGAGGCAGAGGATGTGGATAACAGAATAACTATAATACAACAGTACTTCCAGTGACACACAGGTAAGACACTGTAATCTCAACTTCCATTGCAGTTTTGTGAAGTGAATTTTCTCTGGCTGGCCGCTGTTCCCATTACACAGCCTACTTATTGCACCCTTTAACATGCCTATTTGCAGATATTTGTGCCCTCCAGTGGCTCCTGGTGTATTGACTGCAGCACATTACAGGTCATAACTATGTTTACATCACTGTACTGTCTATTTGCAATGTCTACAGATTGTTAAACAACTACATCCTTAAATCATTTGACATACTCCATGATAGACAACAGTCTATTGGTATCACAGGTGTATTGTATAGGGGGCATAGGAAGGGGAGCAATGGCAGTTCAAGGTAGACAGGGTGACAGTGTGGGAAAGAAGGGTGACATTCAGGGGAGTCTCATTTCCTGGCAGGGGTCTTGGCAATGTTCTCTGGCTTCTGCCTGGATCGCAGGGACCGTTTGCATGGTGGTTCTCCTTCTGCAGGGGGTGGGGTGCTGGTGGCCTGTTGTTCCTGTGGCGGGCCTCCTGTCCACTAGCATTGGCAGAGGTGGAAGGCTGTTCATCAGTGTGGCTAGTGTCAGGGCCCTTTTGGTGTGCCACTGCCTCCCTCATGGTGTTGGCCATGTCTGCCAGCACCCCTGCAATGGTGACCAGGGTGGTGTGGATGTCCTTCAGGTCCTCCCTGGTCCCCAGGTACTGTCCCTCCTGCAGCCACTGGGTTTCCTGCAACTTGGCCCGTATCTGGCCCATTGCCTCCTGGGAATGGTGGTATGCTCCCAGGAACCCTGCAAGTGCCTCGTGGAGGGTCGGCCCCTTTGGCCTGTCCTCCCCCTGTCGCACAGCAGTCCTCCCTGCTTCCCTGTTGTCCTGTGCCTCTGTCCCCTGAACCGTGTGCCCACTGCCACTGACCCCAGGTCCCTAATTGTCCTGTGTTTGTGGCGTTGCCTGGGGTCCCTGTAATGGTGGACACACTGCTGATTGACGTGTCCTGGGGACAGTGGGATGGGCCCACTGGGTGGGTGCTGTGGTGGTGTTTCCTGAGTGGCGATGCTCTGTGGTGGTATGGGACTGTGGGTGGGTAACTGACTGTCCAGAGATCCCAGAAGGGCCAGGTTAGTCATCCATATCCAGGCGTGCAGAGCTGCTGTCATCACTGTGGGCCTCTTCCTGGGGTGGACTGGATGTTGCTGGCACCTCCTCTCCGGTGATGTAGTGTGGGGGTCCTGTGGGTATGTAAATGCAATGTAAATGTTTCTGTGTGTGATATATGGTGCATGGGTATGTTTCCCTCTATGGTTGTATGGTTGTAATTGAACATTTTCATTATAAGTGGCATATATGAAACGTAGAATACGGAGATGTGGGCCTAACAAAAATCTTGTACATCCATGCTATCTCAAAGAAGAGACAAGTTTTGTTAAACTGTGGATAAGGTGGATGTTCTAACCATTGTTGGCATAACTTTCCAATGCTATAGGTAGTAACTACATTAGCAGTGGGCGAAGAATTCCACTCCTTCTGCCCGGAATGTGAAGTTCTGAAAAACTGGTGAGCGTGAGAAATCTCTGGCGAGCGCAGGCAAGATTTCTGAAGTCAAGTGGTTGCAGGAGGTCACGCCCGCCCACACTGAGAAAGCTGCCATTCACATTGAGGAAGCTGCTGCTCGAGTAGAAAATCTACTCAAGCAGCGGATAGAGATTACCTCCCTCTGGCTCTCTGCATGATGCTGTTTGCACTGAGTTTACGGCTCAGGAGGAAATCCTGGTGCCGAAAATCACCGCCAACAGTGCAGCTTACCCAAACTCTGCTTCTTGGGGAATTCTGTGTAGCGCGGCAGAGTTTTTGGTCACTTTACAGAGTTCCACATAGCAGAACACTGCAAAGTCTGCCCAGGCCTATACTACACCCAAGTGTTGTGACTGAATATACAGGGGGTCGGGTCTGCTAGCTTCAAACCCCATGGAAGAGTTTAGAAAATGTGAATTGCAGCTATTAGTGTCAAGGGTCCACACCGACCATTTTGCACAATTTTATTAAGCTGTTATTCTGTGAAGTAAATATACTGTTGCCAATTCTCAAACCAAAGAACAGAGGGAATGATAGGTGTATTTAAATGTTTAACATTAGCTAATCCAAGACATGTAGGCAGTCATTATGACCCTGGCAGTTTTGCTCCACCTCGCCGGCGCTGAAAGCCAGACCGCCGACAGCGTGGCAGTGCAGTGCACTGCAGCCAGTTCACAACCTGTACCGCCAGGGGGGGTAGGACCGCCTGGCCGAAGGTTGAACACCTTCGACCCGACGGTCCACCTAACACCGCCCACGGTATTTTGACTATCCTTACCACCAGGGATTCCGTGGCGGCAGCCCCACCGCGAAATCCCTGGCTGTAACGATACTGGCGACTCATTCCTGTCGCCACTGCAGGACTCCCCAATCCCCTCCATGTAGAACCCTCCCCTCACCCCTCAACCCCATCAGAAGCCCCACAACCCCCAAGCATTGACACCCGCCTCCCCGATCCCCATTCTGTAACTCCCCACCCCCGCATAAACGCATTCACACAAGCACACATACACTTGCATTCACATACACACAAACACACAAAACACCCCCACCCCCCTCCATTCACACAAACACACCCCCCCCATCCATGCACACAACACTCAACCCCCCCATCCCTGTCGGTTGATCACCTTACCTGGTGGTCGTCCGGGAGGGAACGGAGTCCACGTTGCTTCTTCCGCCGCCAGCATCCTGCCACCACATTACTGCCATGCCGTTTACAGTGATGCAATTCAGCGGGTGGTATTGTGGTGACGTGGCAGTGGAGCAACCTCCACTAGACAGCCGACCGCCGGTATGGCTGCTGGCTGCTTCCCCGCCGAATAGTGGTGGAGAGCAGCCAGCAGCCATGATATGGCGGTCTGAAGATCGCCAACACTGGAGGTCATTTGGCTGGCTCAACATTGGCGGTCTTTGTAAAAGACTGGCAATGTCAAAATCAGGACCATAGCTTGTTGTACAGATATGTTTAAAAATATAATTTGGCTAGGGATCAGACAAGCTTTAAATAAGGTATCAGTGCCCTTGACATGCCTGTGTTGTGTATCCCAAATTAACATAAAAAGAATATTGCCTTTCCAATATTCATAATCCTGTATGGTCAATTGGGAAATAAAGGAATCAGAATAAATCAATTTTGATTGTGTCAGCATATTTTTCTTTGCGTGCGAAGGTTTAAGCCTATAATGAAATAAAGCTAGACCTGTGGGGACATGACCAAAAATATAAGGGAACTTTTTCAATTATTGTTGGGGATGCCCTACAGGTGGGGTTAGGCAGTGTTATGACTGTGTATACTTAAACAGAGAACATGGAGTACTAATTCAGTGCAAATAGTGATGTTCATAATGATGGTAGCAAAACATTTCACCATAGTTTGCAGAGTTCAACTACAAATCCAATTTTAGAAAGCTGTATAGGATTCTATTTCGGATAGCATATTAGGAACAGTCACAACGTCCCATTCATCAGTAATAGAACCTGGGGTGACAATGTCATCCATAGCAATCTTAAAAACTTACAGAATTCGAAAAGTTTCTGTAGGACCCAAAATGTCATATGGGACCTTCTGCCAAACAGTAACATCATGGCCATGAAGTGCAGTAATGTTCACAAGTGAAAAGTCTCTTTAGACCTTATGTGGGGATAAATGTGACTTAAGTTCTTCAACTACCAGTTCTGGAAAAGAGTGATCTAGAAGATAATGTCTATTCATCAGCAGAAGGAACAATATAACAAACCCAATCCAAAGACGGGAATAAATAGTGCAAGAAAAATCCAAAGTTAGGACCATGAAGGAATCAGATGAGTCTTTTCCAACCAAAACAACGGAGCAAGTGCACCATGCAAGAAAATATGTGAAGAATTTGAAGAAAAATCATCAATGTCAGCATAGTAACCAGAGGCTGTCTGCGCAAAATAAGGAAATTCATAAAACAAAGGTTTTTAAACAATTTCATTGCCCGGGGCAGCAGTAGAAGACCATAAACTCACATCATAAATGTATCTAATGATGGCAATACTAACAGGCACTAGTAAAAGATCAGCATCAGAAGAACCCACCTGGAAAGTAAAAATATTAGTACTGCTGAATGCATGTAGAGGCATCTCTTGCCGGGTAGATAGAGTAGATAAGAAACTACCCAGATACCCCCGTGGCATCCTGTGGAAAACTGGCCAAAAGATGTAATTTGATCAAGTCAATGAAAACTTGTTGTTTCTATTTATAACCACCAAGTAGTGACAAAATCACAGTTTGAGTACTTTGAACAGCAAGGACAGGTGCATGGAAAGACAGGGAAACTCTGTCCTGTCTGCAATCTTCTCCTGGACTAGATCACCAACTTTAGGAATTCAGACAGAATTTGCTGGTTGCGCTTTCATTTTGTCAGTGGCAGGACATGTAGAATTCAGATACAAGGGCTCCTCTCGGAAGACTTGTAATTCCTGTAAGACAGAGAAACATTAATTAATCTCAAACGGCACATCTGCCACCACTGTGCCAGGGTTATCGAGATCTGAAACATACATTTGGACCTGAATAGGACCTCATCGGGGGTCAGACCACTCAACATTGTTTTAGGCAGATTATTTAAAGCTTTCTGGACTCCATAAAGGTGATTGGTACTAATATTATCTGAACTTAATACTATAGCTGTTAAGGACTGATTTAAGTCACGATTATTACGTTCCAATATCAAATGTCCCTAAGGATGTTAGGGGGCACAATAATGTACAGCAAAAATGAAGGGTGCTCATGGTATTCCAGTAAGCCTTAGAGGCAAAGATGGATCCCTGGTCCGAGTGGAATGCCACCCCTGCATATGCACTAATACAAACCTGCAAATCTTTAGTAACAGTTCCAGCATCAGCCAGTCACTGTAGACACACCCATAGAAATGGAAAACATGAATCAACAGCCAATAAACTAAATGTTATCATACAATCTATACAGAGTAGTCCGCAATGATCTAAATTGTACATTGTAATGGCGTATTTGAAACTAGAAGACGTTTGTGGTGTGAATGTATGGTGGAACTTTTAATTTGTTGACAAATGTCACAACAAAGGACACATTTTTTAGTCTGTTTATAAGGACCCACCAGCCATAGTGTTTCTATAACACGAAAATTGTAGCTGCTACACCATAGTGGGCATGCGCTAATCCTTCATGAGCAGCAATTATTCATTTCAACCCGCGGTCGTGATTGAGTATCATTCAACCACCTACTCTGTGAATTCGGGAAAAAGAAATATTTTGGGCTTTGAACAGATAGAAGTGTTTTGTTCAATAGTTTTTTGGTAGGAATGTGCCACTAGCTGAAACAGTGATGGCACCCATATTGTCATCATCTATTCTAGTATGCGATTGAGTAATCACTGCTACTACAACAGTATGAACAGCCACTTTACCAGCTTTAGTATGCTTCAATAATGTTTTTTATTTCATAACTGTGTGGGAATTGCTGATTCATTTTCATAACATAAGCTTTTTTCAGAATTTATTTTTTCAGAATTTGTTACTCAAGCTTTGGTAATAGAGCCCTATTGTTTAGACATAGGAAGAAGTGCAACGTGACCTTGAGTATTGAACATCCTAAGCAGTGGACTAGCAAGTTATACAAATGTTTCAACCTTGTGTGGAGCTACATGGATGGATGAGGTTCCCATGTAAGACTTGGGAATAGATGTTGATGTTGCAACCTAGAGTCATGTGATTGATTACTTTTGGATGATTCCCCTGAAATGTAATATAGACTGTCTTTCAGAGTGAATCAGATTGCTTTGTGAACTTTAATATATCATTGACCAGTTGGACCTTGGTCAGATCTCAGAAGTTCTTGAACTCTTGCTGATGAAGAATAACCGAGAGATTAGCCCCTTGGAAAGGTATCTTCTTCTCTGCATTTCCCCTTTGAGATGTCCAGCTGATATTTACAGATTTTTCTGTCTGATCATTGCAGAAGACTCTTGATTGAGCTTCTGACATGCTGACACTTTCCCTTATTACTTATCTGTGCCCACCTTAGTTAGTACCCTGTTTTTTTAGATTTACTTTTTCCAATTTTTTTTAGCCCTTTTTGTTTTTTGCCTGCATGTGTTCCACCTCACACACATCATTCCTTAATTTGGCATTGTAGGGATTTCCCTTTGCTAAGCTAAAACTATAGCTTTGATGATTTGAAACTGATTGATGCTTGCTAAGCCTGAGCAACATGTGATTTCTATATCACAACTAATTTTGTTAATGTTCTGTACTTTTCTTATTGAATGATTTGTTTCATTAACATTAATCAGTCTAAATAATTTATTTCATCGCCTTGAGAAACCCTTGGTGACTCTGTTTCTTTATAATTTGTCTTCAGAGTTCTCTACATGACTTTGAGCTTGAGTTTGTAGTAAATTCCTTAACTTTATTCCTGACTGGAGTTTTCCTTGTAAGGCCAAGTGGGTCATACTGTTCAATTTAATTGGTTTGTAATGAAATTGGTTTATATGGTTCTCCCCCACCCTGTTGTAGAGTCCAAATGCCTGTCGACCTCGATGAGCACTGATTCTTGCGAAGGATGAAATGCTCCAGCATACATTATTGCCTAGTGTGTCTAATATATTTTTCTCCTTTTTTTAAGAAAAAACACTGCCTGGACAGCATTGTTTAACTATTGTTTGCTGCTTTGCTAATTGCTGAGTGTCAAGCCCAAAACACCTCCTTGGACAGGATTCCCTCTCCACTCTGAAAGCCAAGTTCTAAAAAGGAATAGTTGGTTCTCAGTAAGGAGCTTTGCACTATGGGAGCTCCAGGAAACCAATAGAAGAAGACCCCAGTTGTTATATTTGGGGCCCGGTACACCAATCTGACACAGAACCTTTCCGATCTGGAAACCATATCCCTGTTTGCACTGCGATGTCCCATCCATCACTCTGTGTCAAGCCACTTTTGTAAATATATCCTTCTTGGCCCTGCTACATGCAAGTGGAAAACCCTCCAGGAGGCATTAAAGCGCATAGTGCAGAATTCAGGAGGTCATGCTGGAGGTATGCAGTGTTGGCCTCTCATCAACATTGGAACTTTCGATGGACGGAGACACACAAAAGGCGATCTCCCCTTCGTACATTAACTTAGAAGTCTTGTCGTGGTGACCATATAGTAGATTGACTTGATGGAGAAAATCCATACATACAGGCATTTTGAATAAGTTTCACTCAACCCCGCACTAATCCTAGCAAGAGCCCTGGTATCTTCCTTTTTGACTAACGTTAACATTAGTAAGTAATTAAATAATTGGGCATGTAATGTTATATGAAATTGCATACCCCTGTTACCTTTGAAAAACCAGATTTCGAATCTATAAATGTTTTTATGCAATATGAACGTGTTCTTGTGTGAACCTTCCAAGAAACTGTTCCCTGCATGCAGTGAAACTGTTTCATCCAGTGTTATTGGATTTTATGTAAATGTCTGTAATATCTATTTTCGTCTTACTGGTGCTGCTTAAAATATAAATAAATAAGCTCTGCTGGTGAGACTGGAGACATAGGCAAGTAGGAAGAAAGAATGGAAAAGCAAAAGATTTATTTGATGGCATAACAATAGGTTTGATTGCCAGTAGCCCGTAACATTGGTATCCCTGACAAACACTTTGTTGCGTAGGCTCTCATTATTCTAATGAGACTACTGGATTTGGGTGGCAGAATCACTTGCACTGTGGGGGACTGAGTCTGAACCCACTGCAGGTGACACCTATTGGTCTAATCCGGGTTTTGCTTCTGCTAACTAGCAGTGCCTCATCTCCACCCAAGAGCAGGGATGACTGGGCGGCTGAGCGCATGACACAATTGATTCCTCAGGTACATCGTGGTCACTCAGATCACATCCATTTCTTTCAGTTACATTAGTCTCACATATACAAGGACATTCAAAGGCACTATGACCCTCATTATGACATTGGCGGAAAGTGCCACTTACCGCCATGCTGACTGCCGCCAACATACCGCGACCGTGGTGGTTTACTGCTACCTGTATTATGACCCACATATAGAAATCAGCCACTATACAGACACACCCACAAGTCTGCCAGACCAAATGTCAGTGATAAACTGGCAGTACCAAAACCCACACCGTTACGCCAACAGAACTACGCCCAAAGCATTATGACCCACGCATCACCACGGCGGATATTCACCCGTGGTAAGCCATTGGCGGTACATACCGCTGCGCTTAAGATACACACAGCCTAACAAAACAACGCCACATTGGACAATTTGAATAACACACACCTGACATCCATACACACACCACACCCACACCACTATAAAACACAACACCCCATTACCCACAACCCTTTACCACTACAATTTACAACGGAGAGAGAGACACACCAGGAGTACCCACAGAACCAGAGTCACAGAACACCATCACCCATACACCATCCACGCACCTCACAGCACACACCCCAACACATCACCCCATACACCCTCACACACACCACTCACACTACACCCATGGCACCACAAAGACACCCCAGGTTCTCAGAGGAGGAGCTAAGGGTCATGGTGGAGGAAATCATCCGGGTAGAGCCACAGCTATTCGGATCACAGGTGCAGCAGACATCCATTGCAAGGAAGATGGAGCTATGGCGGAGGATCGTGGACAGGGTCAATGCCGTGGGACAGCACCCCAGAACAAGGGATGACATCAGGAAGAGGTGGAACGAGCTATGTGGGAAGGTGCACTCTGTGGTTGCAAGACACCAGATAGCTGTACAGAGGACTGGCGGTGGACCCCCACCTCCTCTACCACAACTAACAACATGGGAGGAGCCAGTCTTGGCAATCATGTATCCTGAGGGCCTGGCAGGAGTAGCAGGAGGACTTGACTCTGGTAAGTCACATCTTTACTACTTTCAGCACCCTACCTGAATGCCATCACATACCCCCAACGCTACCCTCACCCCCATCACCCCACCACTTCACACACACCCCACCATCACAACCCACCCATTCCAGTACTCAGCACTGCATGCAACAACAGTGTATGGACACCTCTCACAGCCCTGCATGGACACCCATCACCACAGCATGCCCAGTAGAGAGACTCACCCTGCCCACAAAATCACCACTCACACAAGGCAAAGCTGACAGGGAAATCACTACCATACAGGGAAACACACCCATGCACAAGATGGCACACGCAGATACATTAACACTGCATTTGCATCCCCAAAGGACCCATCCTCAATGTCACTGGAGAGGAGATGCCAGCTACATCCAGTCTCCCTCCTGAAGAGGCCCACAGTGATGACAGCAGCTCTGCACGCCTGGATCAGGATGACCAACCTGACCCATCAGGGACCTCTGGACAGTTGAGTACCCTGCCACAGTCCCAAACCACCACAGACCCTCCCCCCTCAGAAAACACCAGCACAGCACCCACTCAGCGGGCCCATAACACTGTCCCCAGGACATGTCAATCAGCAGTGTGTCCACCACTACAGGGACCCCAGGTAACTCCACAAACACAGGACGATCAGGGACCTGGGGTCAGTGGCAGTGGGCACACAGTTCAGGGGACAGAGGCACAGGACAACAGGGGAGGTGGGAGGACTGCTGTGTGACAGGAAGAAGACAGGCACAGGGAATTGACTCTCCATGAAGCACTCACCAACATCCTGGGAGCATACCACCATTCCCAGGAGACCATGGGCCAGATACTGGCCAAGATGCAAGAGACACAGCATCTGCAGGAGGGACAGTACCTGGGGATCAGGGAGGACCTGAGGGACATCCACACCACCCTGGTCACCATTGCAGGGGTGCTAACAGACATGGTCAACACCATGAGGAAGGCAGTGGCACACCAACGGACCCCTGACACTAGCCACACTGATGAACAGCCTTTCACCTCCGCTGACGCTAGTGGACAGGAGGTCCCGCCACAGGAACAACAGGCCACCAGCACCCCACCCTCTGCAGAAGGAGAACCAACCAGCCCGCAAACAGTCCCTGTGATCCAGGCAGAAGCCAGAGAACATTACCAAGACACCGCCAGGAAATAAGAATGTCCTGATTGTCACCCTTGTGTCCCACTCTATCACCCTGTCCACCTTGAACTGACATTGCTCCCCTTTCTTTGCCCCCTTTGACAATGCACCTGTGATACCAATAGACTGGACTCTATCCTGGACTTTCCTCCACCATCACCCAAGCCCAGTGCACATCCCCATTTACTTCTCAGCACTGAAATAAACACCCTTGGAAAAAACAAGTATGGAGTATGTCAAATGATTTAAGGATGTAGTTATTTAACAATCTGTTGATATTGCAAATAGACTGTACAGTGATGTATACATAGTTATGACATGTAATGTGCTGCAGTTAATACACCAGGAGCCACAGGAGGGTGCAAATATCTGCAAATAGACATGTTAAAGGGTACAATAAGTGGCCTTTGTTATGGAAACAGCAGCCAGCCAGAGAAATTTCACTTCACAAAACAGCAATGGAAGGTGAGGTTACAGTGTGTCACTGGAAGTACTGTTGTATTATAGTCATTCTGTTATCCACATCCTCTTCCTCTGCCTCCTCTTCATCACTGTCCAGAGGCTCCACTGCTGCCACACGACCATCTCCAGCCTCATCCTCCTGCAGAAAAGGCACATGGCGTCTCAAGGCTAGGTTGTGCAACATGCAACGATGATTTGGCAGACCTTCTTCGGTGAGTAGCACAGGGATCCACCTGTCAGATGGAGGCACCTGAACCTGGCCTTCAGTAGGCCAAAGGTGCGCTCAATGATCCTCCTTGTTCGCCCATGTGCCTCATTGTAACGTTCCTCTGCCCTTGTCCTGGCCTTCCTCACTGGGGTCAGTAGCCATGAGAGGTTGGGGTAACAAGAGTCATCTGCAAATATTGAGGGATACCTGTTAGCCAGACACTCACCCTTAGGGCCAACCCCATACCCATACACCGACTTATACTGGGTGGGGACCATGGGCTCACCTATTAGCCACACCCGGTGCATCTGGAGTTGAGCCATCACATATGGGATGCTGCTGTTCCTCAGGATATATGCATCATGCACAGACCCAGGATACTTTGCATTGACATGGGAGATGTACTGGTCCGCCAGGCACACTATCTGCACATTCATAGAGTGAAAGCTCTTTCGATTTCTGTACACCTGTTCATTTCTCCGGGGGAGGGGGGGCAAAGACAATATGTGTACCATCAATAGCACCAATGATGTTGGGGATATGTCCCTATGTCCCTTTGCATAGAGGTCAGCCTTCACTGTGGCCAAATCCTCCACTGGGGAAAACGATGTTGCTGCGCATGTGTTTCATCAGGGCAGACAACACTCTGGTCAGCACGTTTGAGAACATAGGCTGTGACATCCCTGCTGCCATGGCCACTGTCGCTTGGAATGAGCCACTTACCAAGAAATGGAGCACTGATAGGACTTGCACAAGAGGGGGGATCCCAGTGGGGTGATGGATAGCTGAGATCAGGTCTGGCTCTAATTGGGCACACAGCTCTTAGATTGGGGCCCTATCAAGTCTGTAGGTGAGGATAATGTGCCTGTCCTCCATTGTTGCCAGGTCCACCCGTGGTCTGTACAAAGGTGGATGTCTCCATCTCCTATTCATCCGCAGCGGTTGAACTCTAGGATGAAAAACGGTGAGCAGATGGTCATATTCATACATATCCTCAAAGTAAAATGCCTTGCATGTTGTGTTAGAAACAGTATGTGAACGTGTAGTCCCGTAAATGTGCTTGTGTCTGCTGTGACGCAGGTAGGTGCCATATCCTGTTCCCCCCTCAAATGGAGGCTGCCTGACCTGTGTGGAGAAACAAGTGGAAATGAGGTAATTCCACTGACCTTGCGGTGCAGCACCTCATTGATTATCATTGGGCCCTATGGGTTCCAGTAGTCAATGGTGATGTATGCCGGCGGTGACAGTACGTACCGCCGCGGACGTGACCTGCATTTTCTATCTGTTCACTCACTTTCTACCTGACCTTCAACAGGAGAGGACCTACACTGCAAGTGCTGCTGTGGCCTGGGTTTGGAAGCGACCATGGCTCGAGTGTCTGGGAAAAAGGCCCCTGCCTTTTACTTCGGAGGAGTTGGAGAGACTAGTGGATGGGGTCCTACCCCAGTACCGTTTATTTTATGGTCCTCCAGATCAACAGGTGAGTACACTGTGAGCACGATGCATGGAGTGCTGTGTGTGTAAGCCTTGTGTAAGGGGGGGTGGCTAAGGGGTCCTGGGAAGAGTGCTGCATGTATGGTGGTCTAGGTATGTGCGTAAGGGGATGGGAGGGACATGGTGGGCCATGAGTGTAACAGGCTGGATGGTATGGTTGATCCCATTTCCTATGTATCATTGTCTGCGGGTCAGCACCCATCAGAAAAAGGGTATTTGGCGTGCCATCACCAAGGATGTGAGGACCCTGGGGTCTTTGACAGGCGGAGCACCCACTGTCGCAAGCTGTGGGAGGACCTGCGCCGCTTGGCAAGAAAGACGGCAGAGGCCCAGCTGGGGATGGCCTCCCAACGAGTAAGGGGTGCCTGTCCAACCCTGGACCCCCTGATGTTTCGCATACTGGCGGTGGCCTATCCGGAGTTGGATGGGTGCTTGAAGCCATCACAACAGCTACAAGGGAGTGAGTACAGTTTCAGAATCAGAAAATTGCACGTGGTGAGGCATAATCAGGGTGGGGGATGTGGGACTGTGGGTGCCCCTAGGCAAGGACAAACATGGCAGGGTAGGTTCCATGTTGGGCAGGCTCTGATGCACTCCAGCCCCAAATATGCTAGTGGGCATTTACTACTGGGCAGGGTCCTGCGGGTTTCAGGTGTGCTGCTATTGGCGTTAGGCGTTGTACTCCATGGCCTGGTGACTAGCATTGTAACTGGTAGTGCATTGCCTAGTGCATAGGGCTGTTCCCTGTGTGTTGTGTACGTCAACAGTGGTGTTGTTGCTGGCATTGACCAAGTGTATCCTCTGTCTCTCCCCCCTTTTTGTTTTGTCGCCCTGTCCTTGTGTGCATTAGCATCATCTGGAGGAGGAGCAGAGGCACTGGCAATGGAGGGAGCTGCATCCCACATGGCCCATGAGGCCGAATCCACCAACGGTGAGGCCACCAGTGGGACAGAGGATGAGGGGAGCACCACGGCGGAGACTGGAAGGGACAGTTCTGACAGTGATACCACCTCTGATGGAAGCTCCCTGGTGGTGGTGACACCTCCGTGGCCACCCCAAGTACAGGTACAGCCACCACCCCCATACCAGCACTGCCCTCTCAGCAGCCCCTCAGTGTGTTTCCCCTGCCCGCTCACACAGGAGGGTGGGCATCTCCTTAGCCCCAGGCACCTTAGGCCCTGCCCCAGTCAGCCCTGCTGCCCCCAGTGAGGAGTCTATTGACCTCCTGCGATCCATCTCTTTTGGACAGTCAACCATAGTTAATGCCATCCAGAGTATGGCAGGGCATTTGCAACAAACAAATACATTCCTGGAGGGCATTCATTCTGGCATGGTGGCCCAACGGAGATCATTCCAGGCTCCAGCCAACTCCCTGATGCCAGCCATTGTCCCTGTCTCTAGCCTCCCCCCTCCAACTTTCTCTACCCAGTCCCATTCCCCTCAACCCCAGCCTATCCCAAGCACATCATCAGACCAGCATGCACCCAAATCAACACACAGAAGTGGCTCAGGCAAGCACAAGCACCACACTTCATCCCACAGGCACTCACACAAGCACCATCCAGATGCAGACACACCAACATCCACTGCCTCCACTGTGTCCCCCTCCTCCTCGTCTTCCACCTCCTTCCCAGTAGCGTCTCCACTCACACCTGCATGCACTATATCCTCATCCACTACCCCCATCACCATCACGCCAATCACTACACGCCCCTCACTGGCAGTCACCACCCCCACATCCATGCACATGTCCCCTGTGTCATCTCCCACTGTGTCTGTGCCCCCTCCTCCCAAGGTACACAAACGCAAGCACTCAGACACCCAACAGCCATCCATCTCATGATATCATCCAGCCCATGCACCTGCACCCAAACACAGCAGACAGACATCTCCTACCACCACTCCCTCTTCCTCCACTCCCAAACCTTCACCCTCTTCTAGCACCAGTGTTCCTCTCCACCCTTGACCTATTCCCTGCCCCTCCACCCACCGCCCTTCACGTCTGGCCAGGGTGGGCAGGACCCAGGCTTGCACTTCAGCTACCCACTCCATGGACACAGTCGTTTCTGCAGCCACTGCAGTTGTGAGAGGCTCCGAGAAGACACCCATCCACATTGTCAGTGTGCCAGCGGCCGAAGGCAAGAAGGGACCAGCAGCTGCCAAGGGCAAAAAGGGAGCACCAGCTGGAAAAGGCAAGGAGGCACCACCAGCTGCCAAAAGCAAGGATGCACCACCAGCTGCCAAAAGTAAGGAGGCACCACCAGCTGGCAGAGGAAAGGAGGGACCACCCGCTGGCAAAGGCAAGAAGGGGCCACCAGCTGCAAGGGCAAAAAGGGACCACTGGCTGCCAAGGGCAATGACAAAGGCACAGATGACGCACATAGGATGGATATGGAGCCTGGTGCTGGAGCAGATTCTGAGCAAACAACAGCAGCCATGGCACTTCAGCCATCCGAGGCTGCAGGGTTTGGGCTGGAGCCTCCCCCCACATCAGGTAGCACCGCCGCCAGCACCGCCACCTGCACCGCCACCATCACCACTGCCAGCAGCCCCAGTGGGCAGCCGTCCGAGGCTGCATGGGAAGGGCTGTAGCCTCCCCCCACCACTACCTGCACCGCCACCAGCACCGCCACCTGCACCACCACCAGCACCACTGCCAGCAGCAGCAGCCCCAGTGGCCAGCCATCCGAGGCTGCAGGGGAAGGGCTGGAGCCTCCCCCCACCACTGTCTGCACTGCCACAAGCACCGCCACTGACACCACTGAGCCACCATCACCGTTGGCGGGCAGTGTGTAGTCGTGCCTCCATGGACTGTAATGCATCCTCCAGAACCAGTGGAAGAAGGCATCCTCTCACCCCCTCCTTGGCAGGATGAAGCACACTGGGCACAAGGCCCCCTCCGGAACCAGTGGAAGAAGGCATCCACTCACCCGCTCCTAGCCAGGATGAAGCACACTGGGCAGAAGGCCCCCTCCAGAACCAGTGGAGAAGGCAGGCTACTTTTGAGACTGTAGCCTCACACTCCCCAGGACCAGGCAGTTGGCAGACCACCCACTAGAGAGACTGTGGCTTTCCAGTCCGCAGGACCAGGCAGTGGGCTGACCACCCACTAGAGAGACTGTGGCTTTGCACTCCCCAGAACCAAGTAGTGAGCAGACCTCCCACTAGAGAGACTGTGGCTTTGCACTCCCCAGGACCAGGCAGTGGGCAGACCACCTACTAGAGAGACTGTGGCTTTGCACTCCCCAGGACCAAGCAGTGGGCAGACCCACTAGAGAGACTGTGGCTTTGCACTCCCCAGGACAGAGTGATGGGCATGTGGCCCCCTCCAGGAGCATTGGCATTGTTCCATCTTCCAGCTGAGGTGCCTGTGTATTTTTGACCTGATGACCCAGCAGTGTTTTCTCCATATTGAGGTAGGAGTCAAGTGTGGCCTTGACTATGTGATAGGGCCCTGTGGCCCATGGACATTATGGACTGGGCAGTGTCCCTCCATTTGTATGTATATGTAAATACTGTTTTATGATTTGAGCACATATTTCTAGAACTTTATATTATTACACTGACTTTACTCACTTCCTTTTGTCCTTGCATTATTCCTGAGAGTTACGGGCTGGATATGTATTGTTGTTGCAGCTGTTTGTGTGTATGGTGTGGGAGGTGTGGGTGGGGGTGTTACGTGTTGCGTGTGTGTGTGTCACTCTCTTTTTCCTCCACCATCCCTTGTGTGCTAGGTGCGGTACTCACTGTGGTCGCATTCACCGCCGTTGGTATTCCTGGTGTAGGAGGAGGTAAACCAGCATGGGGAACACCTGTAGTTAGGGCTCCATGGCGTTGTGGTTCTTCCTTGAGTGTCCAGAGGTGAGTCGTTTCCCTTCTGTTTACTGTTTCTGCCGTGCATTTGATGGCGTTGGCACCGCCCCGGAAAAGCTGGCAGATTGGCTTGTTGTAATATGGTGGGCGGTACATTGTCTTCCACCTGTCTGTTGGCAGTTACCACCGTGGTTTTTGTTGCTACTGCCGTAGAGGTCGGTGAGTTAAAGTGGCTGTCTGTGTTGGCGGTTTCCGCCGTGGTCATATTCCTTTTTTTTACTGCCGACCTGTTTGGGATATTACCGCCGCTTTATCACCGACCGCCTGGGTTGTAATGTGGGCCTATATATTTCAATAAGGTTTTAATGAAGCAACTGCATCTTAGATAATATGTACTGCAATAACTAGGAGGATGAAGCATGACAGGATTAAAATTGTTTCAAGGAGAGTAATGCATAAAAATAATGCTACTGTATTGTCACTAGAATCTTTAAAATAATTCCTACCTAGGCTATGTTAGAACACAGCATGTTAAGCTCTAGTTCTGCACTTCAGGTTCCCCTAGGAAGACATTACCCTTGATACCTGAGCAAGACACCCACCTGAAGTCTACATAAGCCGCTGCAGGGAAGCGTTTAGCAATCAGCATGCCGTCGGGGTCATCTGGCTGGAATCTCCCTCTGACCTACATTGGTCAACGTAGTGTTTTTGTCATGTTGTGTTATGTTATGCTATTTTTAGAGCGCATGGCTACCCTCGGGTTTCCCTGCACTATCAGACCATGACCTAGGCACGGCGTAACCCATAACAAAGCTAAAACAGACAGGTTTTCAGTGCCCTACGAATGGTGTATTCTTGATTCATCTGTCGTAAGCTAAGAGGTAGGGAATTCCACAACTTAGCACCCAGAAAAGCTAATGTGGAGCCTCCCCATCTGACCTTCTTCATATTGGGAAGGATGGCCAGAGAGATAGTGGCCGATCTAAGTACTCTATTAGGTTTATAAAAGGTGGTGAGATTTTTAAGAATTGGGGACCCTTTATAATAAAGGGACCTATGTATATAACATAAGGCCTTGAATTGTATCCGCTGTTCAATGGGTAACCAATGTAAAGTAACTAGAGCAGACCTTACTGAAGACCATCTTGAGATTTCTTGCAGCAAACATGTCGCCGAATTTTGCACGCTTTGCAGTTTCTTCTTTACATAAGAAGGAGAGCCAAGGAAAAGTCCATTACCATAGTCTAATCTGGATAGAATGATAGCCTACAAAATGAGCCTTCCTACTAATGCAGGTAGAATAGAAAAGACCTTCCTTAGAAGTCCAAGTAAGCCGGAGCACGTCGATGAGATGTGCTTCGCAGGAATGTCTAGCAACAAGAGGGGGTCAAGCCAGGTGCCTAAACTCTTTATCTCCATCTTAGGAGGGGGAAATTCCTCCAGGACCTGTGGGATCCAACGCAGGGTTCCTGATCTGGGTTCCGGACCCAGGATCATTATTTCTGTTTTCTCCTCGTTTAGCTGTAATTTGCTGTCAGCCATCCAACCTGAAACCGCTTGTAGGCAGGAGGATAATGTGACCCCTTCTAGGTCTACATTAGAGGAGAAGGAGACGACCAATTGAGTGTCATCTGCATAAGACACCAGCGTTAATCCAAAAGATTCCAACAAAGATGCTAAGGGAGCCATGTATATATTAAATACTGTCGGACTCAGAGATGAGCCTTGTGGGACGACACACTGACACTGTAGGGTGTCTGAAAAATAAGAGCGATCCACGACCTGAAAGGACCTGTCTTCCAGGAAGGATGAGAGCCAAGCAAGAGCTAGAACCCTAATACCAATTTCTCTCATCCTCCGGATCACAACTCTATAATCTACAGTGTCAAATGCTGCACTTAAGTCCAGCATGATGATCACTGTGGTACGTCCCTGATCAACGCACTTCCTGGCTTCTTCCAGAACAGCAATGAGTGCTGTTTCGTTACTATGCCCTGGTCTAAAGCCTGTTTGAGTAGGATGTAGGAGACTATTATCTTCGAAATGAAGAAAGTTGAAGATTAATATGTTTATCTAGTATCTTGGCGGGGGTAGGTAGTATGGAAATAGGCCTGAGGTTCTTAAGAACTCCAGGATCCAGAGTGGGTTTTTTAAGTAGAGGCTTAATTATCGCATGTTTCCACAGGCTTCAAACTGATCCTTCAATTATAGATGAGTTCAACCCCCTAAAATGGCGGCTAAAGAACGTGCTTCTTGCCTTAGATAAAAATGGTGGCCGCAATCTGGGCACTATTACAAAAATTCAGATTCACACCAAAAGAGAAATAAGGGCCACTGAACATGGGCCAACAGCTTTAAAAACCTCCCACACAACCGTTTCAATAAAACCTGGATCTCCCCCACCCCAAGCTCCTAAAATTATCGTCAGATTCAAACATTAAAAGTATGAAGTAAAAAAATATGAGCAGGTTAAAATATTAGAAGTAAGGAGTAACAAATTTGAGCGTACATCAGTGCAGATATAGTGCAGACCTGTGCAAGGACTGGCAGAGGCTCACCGCCAAGACCCAGGTCATAAAACAGCCAATGGTCCAAGAAAGGATCCCTACGTAAGAGTGTGTGTGTTTCTATGAACAATAGAGACAAAGCGTTACCACGTTTGCCAGCAACCTATCTTACTGCAGCCTTAAGAAAAGCACAGAGTGAAAGAAATGTCTTGTTTAGGAACTCCATGCTGACCTAGGCAAAGAACAGCAAGATAGAGAAAATAAAACAAGACCGGAAATGTGGCTTTTATTAAAATAAAAAAAGCTAAATAAAATATGTCTAGGTTAAAGTGCACAGCGGCAGGCCTAGTTTGCTAAAATAGCATGTATGAAGCTATAACTAAAATGGCTACACAACAACTTGTGGGGTAGCGGTGGTAATTATCAGTAGAGTGAACTTTATCATACCCAACCGAGTTCTCTCCCTCTGTTAAATTTTGGCTAGTCAAACAGGCCAGAATGTATAAGGGAAAAAGAACTTGTGTTTTCTAGACATAAGTATTTTGGTGTGATGAGCACCAAAATTCTCATGTTATTCCCTAAAAAGTCAGAATAGCACAACTATTGCACCTTTACAAATTCTGAACATCTCAGTTGTAATGCTGCGATGCCCTCACAGTGCGCACAAGCTGATGGCGCAGTGCACATTAAATGAGAGCCTGACACTGGTGATGGTTTGGCGGGAAAGAAAGACCCCGTGTCATCCTTCTCCCATTTATTTATCGTCGCCTGTCCCCAGTAATCTGACCTTCTGGGTCAGCCGTGAGCACGCAGCCACCCGACAACTCGACCAACACACTTTATTACATCCCTCCTCAACTAGATCCAAATACGAAAAAAAGCTACAACACACACACAAAGGCCCTCATTACAACCCTGGCAGTCGGTGTTAAAGCAGCAATAATACCGCCAACAAGCCGGCGGTAAAAAAAATGGGATCACGACCACAGCCGAAACCGCCAACACAGAAGGCCACTTTAACACTCCGACCGCCACGGCAGTAGCAACAAACACCGCAGCGGTTACCGCCAACAGACAGGCGGAAGACAATGTACCCCCCACCGCATTAAACCCGCCAATCCGCCAGCTTTTCCGGGGCAGTAGCAATGCCATCAAAAGCACGGTGGAAACAGTGTTTGGAAGGGAAACCACTCACCTCTCGACACTCAGCGAAGAACCAGGACGCCATGGAGCCCGAGTTACAGGTCCTGCCCATGCTGGTCTACCTACTCATCTACCAGGAATACCAACGGCGGCTGCGACGACCACGGTGAGTACTGCACCTAGTACACAGGGGAGGGGGTAGGAAGAAAAGAGTGACACACATGCAACACGCAACACCCCCATCCCCAACCCTACCCACAACACCATACACACAAACACATGCAGCAACATTACACTAACACCCCGTAACCCCTGGAAGAACACAAGGACAAGGACAAAAGAGTTAAATCATTGATATTTCAGAAATAGGCAGATATACGTAACGATTATAAAAACAGTATTTACAAAAATATACAATATGTACATAAAGCCGTACATTGTCCTTTCCAAATGCCTGTGGGTCACTGGGCCTAAAATCATGGGCCAAGCAGACACCTGACTCCTGCTTAGATATGGAGAGAACACTGGAGGGGTATCAGGTCGAAAACACACAGGTACCTCAGGGGGACGGGGAAGGGGGGCACCTCAGCCGGAAGATGGAATAATGCCACTGCTCCTCAAAGGGGCTCCATACTCACAGCAATGTCCTGGGGAGTGCAAGGCCACAGTCTCTCAAGTGGGTGGTCTGCCTACTGCTTGCTCCTGTGGAGTGCAAAGCCACAGTCTCTCTAGTGGGTGGTCTGCCCACTGCTTGGTCCTGGGGATTGCAAAGCCACAGTCTCTCAAGTGGGTGGTCTGCCCACTGCTTAGTCCTGGGGAGTGTAAGGCCACAGTCTCTCAAGTGGGTGGTCTGCCCACTACTTGGTCCTGGGGAGTGCAAGGCCACAGTCCCTCAAGTGGATGGCATCTTCCACTGGTTCTGGATGGGGCTTGGTGCCCAGTGTGCTTCATCCTGCCAAGGATAGGGTGAGTGGATGCCTTTCTCCACTGATTCTGGAGGGGTATTGGTGCTCAGTGTGCCTCATCCTGCCAAGGATAGGGTGAGTGGATGCCTTTCTCCACTGGTTCTGGAGGGGGCTTGGTGCCCAGTGTGCTTCATCCTGCCAAGGATAGGGTGAGTAGATGTTTTTCTCCACTGGTTTTGGAGGGGGCTTGGTGCCCAGTGTGCTTCATTCTGCCAAGGAGGGGGTGAGTGGATGCATATCTCCACTGTTTCTGGAGGGGGCCTTGTGCAGTGTGATGCAGCACTTGGGGTGTGGCAGTCCACATTCCCTCACCTGGGTGTCTGACACATGAGATTTTCAGGGACCAGGTTGCATGATAGTCCATGGAGGCAGGGCTAGACTCCATCCTGCGGTGCCTAAGGCTGCAAACTGGTGGTAGTGCCAGTGCTGGTGGGGGTGCTACCAGTGGTGGTAGGAGGCTCCAGCCCGTCTCCTGCAGACTCAGACGGCCACCCACTGGGGCTGCTGGTGCTGGTAGTGGTCCCACTGTCAGCGGTGCAGGTGGCGGTCCTTGCAGTGGGGCTGCTGGCGGTGCTGGCCGTGGTACAGGTGGCAGTGCTGCCAGTGGTGGAGGTAGGCCCCAGCCCTTCTCCTGCAGCCTCGGACGGCTGCCCACTGGGGATGCTGCTGCTGTCAGTAGTGGTGGCAGCGGCGGTGCAGGTGGCGTTGCCTGTGGCTGGGCTGCTGGTGGTGCTGCCTGCGGTGCAGGTGGCGGGGCTGGCGGTTCTGCTGGTGGGCACCAGGCCTTCATCTGCAGCCTCTGACGGCTGAAGTGCCTTGCCTTGGGTTTTTTGCCCCTTCCTCACCTTGGCAGATGCTGTTGTTACCTTGGCTCTGGCAGCTGGAGTTTTGGAGGAGACCTTGCTGGGTGGGTCGTGCTCCTTGTCCTTGCTGCATGATGTCCTCTTCTTCACCTTGGCAGGGGGCAGAATGGTTTGGTCCTTTGCAGGGGTTGGTGGCACACTGGCTGGCCTGACGGATGCCCCTTTGAACCTCTGGAAGCTGCAGGTATAACAGTGGACTCCGACTTGGTGGCTGAGGTGCTGGCATGGGTTCTGGACACCCTGGCCCAAAGGGAAGGACGGGGGGGTCGGAGGGGTAGGGAACAGGTCAATGTTTGCCAGGAAAAGCTTTTTAGACACACTGGGGCAGGAAGAGGGAGAGGGTTTGGGAGTGGAGGAAGAGGGAGTGGTGGTAGGAGGTGTCTGTCTGCTGAGTTTGGGTGAAGGTGCATGTTCTGGATGCTGAAGGTGTGCTTGCGATAGGCTTGGGTTGAGGGGATTGGGACTGGGTAGAAGAAATTGGAGGGGGAGGCTTGACACAGAGACAAGGGCTGCCATCAGGGAGTTGGCCAGAGCCTGAAATGCTCTCTGTTGGGCCGCCATGCCAGAGTGAATGCCCTCCAGGTATGCATTTGTTTGTTGCAAATACCTCTTGACACCCTGGATGGCATTCAGAATGGATGACTGCCCAACAGTAAGGGATCTCAGGATGTCAATAGCCTCCTCAATGAGGGAAGCAGGGCTGACTGGGGAAGGGCCTGAGGTGCCTTTGGCGAAGGAGATGCCCACCCTCCTGGGTGAGCGGGCATGGGAAACACGCTGAGGGGCTACTGGGAGGGCGGTGCTGGTAGGGGGGTGGCGGCTGTACCGGTTGTTTGGGTGGGCACAGAGGTGTCTACCACCGCCAGGGAGCTTCCATCGGAGGAGGAGTCGCTGTCTGTGGTCTCCCCTTCTGTCCCCATTGTGGTGCTCCCCTCGCCCTCTGGCCCACTGGTGCCCTCACCGTCGGTGGATTCAGCCTCCAGGCCCATGTGGGATGCAGCTCCCTACGTCGCTGGTGCCTCTGCTCCTCCGCCAGTGATGCTAATGCACATAAGGAGAGGGTGACAAAACAAAAAGGGGGTGAGACAGAGGATACACTTGGTCAATGCCAGCAACTCCACTACCGTTGCCGTACACAACACACAGGGAGCAGCCCTATGCACTAGGCCATGCCCAACCAGTTACTAAGATAGTCACCAGCCCATGGGGTAGAATGCCTAACGCCATCAACTGCACACCAGAATCCCACAGGACCCTGTCCAGTAGTAGATGCCCACTAACACTATTGGGGTAGGAGTGCTTCAGAGCCTGCCCAAAAAGGGACCTACCCTGCCATCTTCGCCCTGGCCTAGGGGCACCCATAGCCCACATCCCCCACCCAGGTACCTCTTAACAGGTGCAAAGTCAGGAGTCAGATTCTATACTCACCCTCCTGTGGCTGCTGTGATGCCTTCAAGCGCCCATCCAACTCCGGATAGGCCACCGCCAGGATGCAGAACATCAGGGGGGTCATAGTGCGACGGGCACCACTTCCTCGTTGGGAGGCCAGTCCCAGCTGGGCCTCCACCGTCTTCTTTGCCCAGCGACGCAGGTCCTCACACCTCTTGCCGCAGTGGGTTCTCCGCCTGTCAAAGACCCCCAGGGTCCGCACCTCCTTGGTGATGGCACGCCAAATACCCTTTTTCTGGTGGGCACTAACATGCAGGGAAATACAGCATAAAATGAAATTAGTCAACCGCCCAGACCGTCATGGCCCACCTGATCCCTCCCATCCCCTGACGCACATACATTGTCCACCTTCCATGCTGCACTCATGTACTCACCTGTTTGTCTGGAGGACAATAGAGTAACGTGTACTGGGGTAGGACCCCATCCACCAGTTTTCCAACACCTCTGCAGTGAAGGCAGGGGCCCTTTCCCCAGACACATGAGCCATTGTAGCTTCCGGACACAGGTCACAGCAGCACTTGCAGTGCAGGTCCTCTCCTGTTGAAGGTCAGGTAGCAAGTGAGCGGATAGATAGAAAATGGCGGTGATGTCCGCGGCGGTGTGTACCGTCACTGCCGATGTACATCGTCATTGGCTCCTGGAACCCATACGGCCCAATGATAACCAATGCGAAGTTGGTCATCGACCACCTACCGCGATGGCACACAACGCCAGTGCAATTTCCTCATTTCCACTTCTCCCTCCTCACAGGTCAGGCAGCCGCCATTTCAGGGGGGCACAGGGCATGGCACCTAACTGCATCACAGAAGACATTGGCACAGCAACTGATTGTCGGGATCACATTTTGTTTCTGTAAAGTAAACAAATCATCATTATTGCAATAAATGTGGGAATATGACCCTCTGCTCACCGTTCTCTTACATAGGCTTCAGCCGCTGAGGATGAATATGAGATGGCAGCATCCTCCGGTGTACAGGCCCCTGGTGGACCTTGCAACAATGGCGGACAGACACATTATCATTACATACAGACTTGATCGGGCCACAATCCAAAAACTGTGTGCCCAATTGGAGCCAGACCTGATGTCAGCTATCCGCCAGCCCACGGGTATCCCCCCTCTAGTGCAGGTCCTTTCAGTGCTCCATTCCCTGGCAAGTGGTTCCTTCCCAACAACAGTGGCCATGGCATCAGGGATGTCTCAGCCAATGTTCTCCAACGTGTTGACCAGAGTGTTGTCTGCCCTGCTGAAACATGCTCAGCTACATCGTGTTCCCCCAGGTGGGTGACTTGCCCACCGGTTCTGGAAGGGGAAACATGCCCTGTGCTCTGTCCTGGGGAGTGCAAGGCCACAGTCTCTGAAGTGGGTTACTTGCATACTGGTTCTGGAGGAGGCAACATGCCTTGTGCTTGGTCCTGGGGAGTGCAAGGCCACAGTCTCTGAAGTGGGTTACTTGCATACTGGTTCTGGAGGAGGCAGCATGCCTTGTGCTTGGTCCTGGGGATTGCAAGGCCACAGTCTCTCAGGTGGGTGAATACCCCACTGGCTCTGCTGGGGGCAGGCCACACAGCAGCTAATGGAGGTTGGATCATATGGCACCCGCCGGCAGTGACGGCTGCAATGTGGTGGTGGTAATGTGAGGCTCCTGCTCAGCCCCTGCACCCTCCGATTGCTGCATTGTTGTGGTTGTGGGAAGCTCCCGCTCAGCCCCTGTACCCTCTGATTGCTGCACTGTGGTGGTGGGGGTTGTGGGAGGCTCCTGCTCAGCCCCTGCACCCTCCGATGGCTGCACTTTGGTGACAGTGGTTGTGGGAGGCTCCTGTTCAGCCCCTGCACCCTCCAATGGCTCCACTGTGGTGGTGGTGGTTGTTGGAGGCTCATGCTCAGCCCCTACACTCACTAGTGGCTGCACAACCATGGCTGGCAGTGGGGGATCTGTGACAGCTGCTGGAGCAGGCTCCTTCCCCTTTTTGTTGGTTGGTGCAGGCTCCTTCTCCTCTTAGCTTGCTGGTGCAGGCTCCTTTCCCTTCTTGCTGGCTTGCGCAGGCTCCTTCCCCTGCAGTAATTGTGTCCTGGAATCCTTTCCACCACAAGTAGGTGCTGATGAAACTAGGCCTGTGGACTGTTTGGCTGAGGTGCTTGGCTGGATTCTTGATACCCTGGCGATGAGTGCAGGACGGGGGAGGAGTAGGGAAGAGGTCAATGGTGGAAAGGAAAAGCTTTTTAGGGACATTGGGGTGGGAAGAGGGAGAACTAATGGGAATGGAGGATGAGGGAGTGGTTGTTGGAGGGGTTTGCCTGCTGGATTTGGGTGCAGGTGCATGGGTTATATGCTGTTGTGAGGTGGATGGCTGTTGGGTTTCTGAGGGATTGCGTTTGTGTACTTTAGGATGAGGGGACAGACACGATGGGAGAGGACACAGGGGATGTGTGCATGAATGTTGCAGAGTTGTCTGCCAGTGAGGTGTGTGTTCTGCTTGGTATGGTGATGATGCAGGTAGTGGATGATAATGTAGTGCATGCAGGTGTGAGTATGGACGTAACTGGGTGGGAGGTGAAAGAGGAGGAGGAGGTGGAGACATTTGGATGGTTTTGTGTCTGCAACTGAATGGTGTTTGTGTGAGTGTCTGTAGGATGAAGTGTGGTGCTTGTGTTTGCCTGTGACACTCTTGGGTGTTGTCCTGTGTGCATGCTCGTCTGGCTGTGCGCTTGGGATGGGTTGGGGTAGAGTAGAATGGGACTGGTAAGTGGTAGTTGCAGGGGGGACGGTTGAAACAGGGACAATGGCTGCCATCAGAGAAGAGACCAGAGCCTGGATCAGTCTCTGTTGGGCCACCAATCCACTGTGAATGCCCTCCAGAATGCATTTGTTTGCTGTATTTCGGCTGCCAGCCCATGGCTGGCATTCACAATGGTTGATTGCCCTACAGATATGGATCTCTGGAGGTCAATAGCCTCCTTACTCAGGGCAGCAGGGCTCACTGGGGCAGGGCCTGAGGTGCCTGGGGCGAAAGAGATGCCCACCCTCCTCGGTGAGCGGGCACGGGCAGCTCGCTGAGGGGCGGCTGGAGGGCAGTGCTGGTATGGCGGTGGCGGCTGTACCTGTAGCTCGGGTGGTCACAGAGGTGTCCGCCACCAACAGGGAGCTCCCAACGGAGAAGGAATCTGAGTCTGTATTGTCCCCTCCATTCTCCGCAATGGTGCTCCCCTCCGTCCCACTGGTGCCCTCAGCATCGGTGGACTCTGCCTCTAGGGTCCTGTGGGATGCAGATCCCTCCATTGTCAGTGCCTCTGCTACTCCGCCAGATGACACTAATGCACACAAGGACAGGATTACAAAACAAGAAAAGGGAGAAAGAAACAAAGGATACACTGGGTCAATGGCTGCACCAACACCACCATTGGCGTACACAGCACCCTCACACAGGGAACAGGCCTACGTACTATACATTGCACTACCAGTGATTTTGCTAGCCACCAAGGCATGAGGAGGCACACACACCACCAACTGCAGCACACCGGGGACCCACACAGCCCTGACCAGTAGTGGATGTCAACAAGCTAGGTAGGCAGCATTTCCCCTTCAGACCCTTAGCCTCCAGAGGACCTACTCTGCTATGTCGGACCTGGCCAACGGGCACCCACTGACACACACCCACAACCTGTATACCACCCCTCCAGACGTTTCCTTTAATGATGGCCACTGTACTCACCCCCTTGTGGCTGCTGTGATGCCCTCAAGCGCCCATCCAGCTCTGGATAGGCCACCTCCAGTATGCGGGCCATCAGGGGGGTCAGGGTTCGACGGGTACCCCTTCCTCGTTGGGAGGCCATCCCCAGCTGGGCATCCGCCTTCTTCCATGCCCAGCGTCTTAGGTCCTCCTACCGTTTGCGACAGTGGGTGATCTGCCTACCATAGACCCCCAAGGTCCACACCTCCTTGGCGATGGCACGCCATATAGCCTTCTTTTGATGGGCGCTGACCTGCAGAGGCAATACACACAGGAGAACACCATTAGCCAAACATTCTAGTCTGTAGCACGTATGACCCACCATATCCGTTTCCATCACAATTGGCACACACATAGCCCAGAACTCAACTTGTACTCAACCAAGAGGACACCCTTCCCCCCTTACATGATACCTTCACACACGCCTCCATACATTCATGCCACATGCATCGTGCCCACAGTGTACTCACCTATTGGTCTGGAGGCCCATACAGCAGTTCATACTGGGTAGGACCCCATCCACCAGTCACTCCAATTCCTCTGAAGTGAAGGCTGGGGCTCTTTCACCGGTCACACAGGCCATGGTAGGTTCCCGGCACAGGTCACAGCAGCACATGCAGTGTAGGTCCTCTCCTGTGGAAGGTCAGGAAAGGAGTGAGGAATCAGATAGAAAATGGCGGTCACATCCGCAGCGGTACATACCGTCACCGCTGGCATGAATCACTATTGGCTACTGTACCCCATAGGGCCCAATATTAACCAATGAGGAATTGCAGAGCGGTTCCTAACCGCCTCCCCCCATGTTGCACAAAGTCAGTGGCATTACCTCACTTCCACCTGTCCCTTCGCACAGGACAGGCAGTGCCATTTCGGGGGGGGCAGGCCTATGGAATAATGCTGCGTCATAGGGTGAATAGGCACATACTTGACAATGCACACTGTCCCATAAAATGTTTACAGATTGCAGACCACTGTTGTGGCTCCATTGTTCAGTTTTTGACAGCCTCCTCATTCTTTCGTCCCTTAGATTCCTACTGCAGCGGATGAATAGGAGATGGAGACATACCTCTGTGTACAGACTCCTGATGGACTTGGCTACTCTGGAGGACAGGCACATAAAACTCACCTATAGACTGGACAGGGCCACAATCACAGAGCTGTGTGCCCAGTTGGAGCCTGACCTGATATCTGCTATCTGTCATCTCACTGCGATCCCCCCTCTCGTGCAAATGCTATCAGTTCTCCATTTCCTGGCAACTGGTTCTTTCCAAGTGACAGTGGGCTTGGCAGCAGGAATGTCACAGCCAATGTTTTCAATAGTGCTGACAAAAGAGTTGTCTGCCCTGATAAAACACATGTGCAGCTACAATGCATTCCCCCAGGTGGAGGATTTGGCCACAGTGAAAGAAGACTTTTATGCCCTGGGTCATATCCCCAACATCTTTGGTGCCAGTGATGGTACAGATGAGGCATTTGTCCCCTCCGGAGAAATGAACAAGTTTTCAGGAATAGCAAATGCTATCACTCTATGAATGTGCAGATGGTGTGTTTGGCGGGCCAGTACGTCTCCCATGCGAATGCCAAATATCCTGGCTCTGTGCATGACACCTTTATCTTTAGGAATAGCAGCATCCCATATGTGTTGGGCCAACTCCAGAGGCACAGGGTGTGGCTAATAGGTGAGCCATTGTTCCCACCCAGTATATGTTGGTGTATGGCTATGGTGTTGGTCATATGGGATAGTGTGTGGTTAAATGTTGTCCCTCAATATTTGCAGGTGACTCTGATTTACCAAACCTATCATGGCTGCTGACCCCTGTGAGGAATGCCAGGACAAGGGCTGAAGAACATTACAATGAGGTGAAAGAGGAGGAGGAGGGGGAGACATTTGGATGTTGTTGTGTCTGCAACTGAATGGTGTTTGTGTGAGTGCCTGTGTGATGAAGTGTGGTGTTTGTGTTTGCCTGTGATACTCTTGGGTGTTGTCCTGTGTGCATGCTCGTCTGGCTGTGTGCTTGAGATGGGTTGGGGTAGAGGAGAATGGGACTGGGAAGTGGTAGTTGCAGTGGGGACCGTTGAAACACGGACAATAGCTGCTATCAGAGAGGAGACCAGAGCCTGGATCGATCTCTGTTGGGCCGCCAGTCCACTGTGAAAGCCCTCCAGGAATGCATTAGTTTGCTGCATTTCAGCTGCCAGCCCATGGGTGGCATTCACAATGGTTGATTGCCCTACAGAGATGGATCTCGGGAGGTCAAGAGCCTCCTTACTCAGGGCAGCAGGGCTCACTGGGTCAGGGCCTGAGGTGCCTGGGGCGAAAGAGATGCCCACCCTCCTGGGTGAGTGGGCATGGGCAACTCGCTGAGGGGCTGCTGGGAGGGCGGTGCTGGTATGGCAGTGGCGGCTGTACCTGTAGCTCGGGTGGTCACAGACGTGTCCACCACCAACAGGGAGCTCCCAACAGAGAAGGTATCTGAGTCTGTATTGTCCCCTCCAGTCTCCGCAATGGTGCTCCCCTCTGTCCCACTGGTGCCCTCAGCATCGGTGGACTCTGCCTCCAGGGTCCTGTGGGATGCAGATCCGTCCGTTGCCAGTGCCTCTGCTACTCTGCCAGATGACGCTAATGCACACAAGGACAGGATGACAAAACAAGAAAGGGGGAGAGAGCAAAGGATACACTGGGTTACTGGCTGCACCAACACCACTGTTGGCGTACACAGCACCCTCACACACAGGGAACAGGCCTACGTACTATGCATTGCACTACCAATGATATTGCTAGCCACCAAGGCATGAGGAGTCACACACAACACCAACTGCAGCACACCTGGGACCCACACAGCCCTGACCAGTAGTGGATGTTAACAAGCTAGGTAGGCAGCATTTCCCCTTCAGACCCTTAGCCTCCAGAGGACCTACTCTGCTATTTCCGGCCTGGCCTAGGGGCACCCACTGACACACACCCACCACCCGGAAACCACCCCTCCAGACGTTTCCTTTAATGATGGCCACTGTACTCACCCCCTTGTGGCTGCTGTGATGCCCTCAAGCGCCCATCCAGCTCTGGATAGGCCACTGTCAGTATGCGGGCCATCAGGGGGGTAAGGGTTCGACAGGTACCCCCTTCCTCATTGGTAGGCCATCCCCAGCAGCGCCTCTGCGGTCTTCCATGCCCAGCGTCTCAGGTCCTCCTACCGTTTGCGACGGTGGGTGATCTGCCTAGCATAGACCCCCAGGGTCCACACCTCCTTGGCGATGGCACGCCATATACCCTTCTTTTGATGGGCGCTGACCTGCAGAGGAAATACAGACAGGAGAACACCATTAGCCAAACATTACAGCCTGTAGCACATATGACCCACCATATCCGTTTCCATCACAATTGATACACACATAGCCCAGAACTCAACTTCTACTCAGCCAAGAGGACATCCCTCCCCCTTACACGATACCTTCACACACACCTCCATACATTCATGCCACATGCATCGTGCCCACAATTTACAGTTCGTACTGGGGTAGGACCCCATCCACCAGTCGTTCCAATTCCTCTGAAGTGAAGGCTGGGGCCCTTTTCCCGGTCACATGGGCCATGGTAGGTTCCAGACACAGGTCACAGCATCACATGCAGTGTAGGTCCTCTCCTGTGGAAGGTCAGGACAGGAGTGAGGAATCAGATAGAAAATGGCGGTCACATCCGCAGCGGTACCGTCACCTCTGGTGTGAATCACTATTGGCTACTCAATATTTGCAGGTGACTCTGGTTAACCAAACCTATCATGGTTGCTGACCCTTGTGAGGAATGCCAGGACAAGGGCTGAAGAACGTTATAATGAGGCACATGGGCGAACCAGAAGGATAATTGACAATTGAAAGGATCTTTGGCCTCCTGAAGGCCAGGCTCCGGTGCCTCCATCTAACAGGTGGATCCCTGTGCTACTCACCCAAGAAGGTCTGCCAGATAGTTGTGGCATGCTGCATGTTGCACAACCTGGCCCCCAGACGCCATGTCCCATTTCTGCAGGAGGAGGAGACTGGAGATGCCCCTGTGGCGGCAGTGGACCCTGTGGACAGTGAGGATGAGGAGGCAGAGGATGAGGATGTGGACAACAGAACATCTGTAATCAGTCAATACTTCCAATGACACACAGGTGAGACAGTGCACCTTTACATTTCATTGACTTTATTTGTATTCTGTGTGGCATTGGCATGCTGGTTTTTCCCACTTCCATGCCCACTTACTGTTCCCTCTGTCTGTTTATTTTGCAGATGTTAGTGATTTGACAAATACTCCTGATGTGATCACAACAACCAGCTACAGGTAATTAATTCTATGCTCATTCTATGTACAGTTCATTTGCAATGGTTGTACATGTTTCAATCAATACATATTTGAAATACATGACATACTCAAAATCGATTTGTATCAAAGGGTGTTTATTATAGTGCTAATAAATAGAGGGGAAAGTGCAATGGGATAGGGTGATGATGGAGGAAAGTCCAGGGTATTGTTCCAGTCTGTTTGTAGCACAGGTACCTGTCCATGGGAATATAGGAAGGGGAGCAATGGCAGTTCAAGGTGGACAGAGTGACAGTGGAACACAAGGGGGACAATCAGGAGAGTCTCATTTCCTGGCGCGGTCTTGGCAAGTGTCTCTGGCTTCTGTCTGGGTCGCAGGGAATGTTTGTGGGGTGGTTCACCTTCTGCAGGGGGAGGGGTACTTGTGGCCTGTTTGTACTGTGGCTGGGCCTCCTGGCTACTAGCAGCAGCGGAAGTAGAAGGCTGTTCAGATGACTGTCTAGTGGCAGGGGCTTACTGGTGTGACACTGCCTCCCTCATAATGTTGACCATGTCCGCCAGCACCCCTGCTATGGAGATCAGGGTGTTATTGATGGCCTGCAACTCCTCCCTGATTCCCTGGTACTGTCCCTCCTGCAGCCACCTGTTCTCCTGCACGTTGTCTAGGATCTGGCCCATCGTGTCCTGGGAATGTTGATAGGCTCCTAGGATCTTGGAGAGTGCCTGATGTAGAGTCATTTCCCTAATCCTGTCCTCCCCCTGGCGCACAGCAGTCCTCCCAGTGTCCATCGTGGCCTGTGTCTCTGTCCCTTGAACGGTGTGCCCACTTCCACTGACCTCAGGTTCCTGAGTGTCTTGTGTGCGAGGTGTGGCCTGGTGTCCCTGTACAGGTGGGCACATTGCTGATTGATGTGTCCTGGGGACAGAGGTTTGGGGATGCTAGGTGGGTGCTGGGATGTTGTTTCCTGTTGGGGGAGGCTCTGTGGTGGTCTGTGATTGGGCTTGGGTAACCAACAGTTCAGTGGTCCCTGATGGGCCAGATGGATTGTCCAGATCATGAAGAGCAGAGTTACTGTCATCACTGTGGACCTCTTCAGTTGGGGGACTGGATAGTGCTGGCACCTCCTCTCTGGTGACATTGGCTGGGGTACCTATGGGGATGTAAATTATGTGTTATGGTTAATGTGTATGACATATTGTACATCCCTGGCTTTCCGTCCGTGGTTGGTGTTGCCTTGCCAGCTTTTACTTGTGTATGTTGGTGTATGGTGGGATTGTTAGTTCTCTACGCTGTGCATGCTTTAGTGATGAGTGTCCATGCAGAGCTGTGAGGGTGTCCAATCATTGGTCCACCATACAGGGCTTGGCATTGGTATTGAAGATATGTGATGGTGGAGTGTGTGGGATGTAGTGGAGTGATGGGAGTGAGGGTGAGGGTATGTGATGGTATGCAGGTAGGGGGGTGATAATAGTAGAGAGTTGACTCACCAGAGTCCAGACCTCCTTCAACTCCGGCCTGGCCCTCAGGATGCAGTACTGCCAAGGCTTGCTCCTCCCATGCTGTGAACTGTGGGGTAGGGGATGGGGGTCCACCGCCAGTCCTCTGGATAGCGAGCTAGTGTCTTGCTGCTATGGAACGTACCTTCCCCAGTAGGTCGATCCACCTCTTCCTAATGCTGTTCCTTGTTCTGGGATGCTGTCCCATGGCATTGACCCTGTCCATAATTCTCCGTCATAGCTCCATCTTCCTTGCTATTGATATATGCTGCACCTGTGCGCCAAATAGCTGTGGGTTTAACCTGACAATTTCCTCCACCATGACCCTTAACTCTTCCTCAGTGTAACAGGGGTGCCTTTGTGGTGCAATGAGTGTTATGTGATGTGTGTTGGTGAGGGTGTGTTGGGTAATGTGTTGGGGTGTGTGAAGTGGGGTGCATGAGGGATGTATAGGTGTATGTGGTGTGTATTTGTAGCTGTGTCAGTGGTCTTGGTGTCAGTCTCATGCCAATGATTTGTATTCGTAAGAGGTTGTGGGTACTGTGGTTGTGTGTTTTATAGTGGTGTGGGTGTGTGGGTGTGGTGTGTGTATTAGTGTTAGGTGTGTGTATGAGTGTCAGGTGTGTGTTGTTTGAATTGGCCAATGTGGTGTTGTTCTGTCTGTGGGTGTTCATCGTGAGTGCGGCGGTATGCACCGCCAATGGTTTACCGCTGTTGAATGTCCGCCATGGTGATTTGTGGGTCATAATGGGGGGGAGGGTTGTTCTGTTGGTGTAACTGTGGGTTTTGATACCGCCACTTTCTCACTGACCTTTGGTCTGGCGGATTTGTGTCTGTGGCTGTATTCTCTTGGATTGGTGTGTGTTTGTCATAATATGGTGAACGGATATCCACCACTGTGGCGGTAAGTTGGTGGCCGTCAGCGTGGCAGTAAGCGGGATTTACAGACAGGGTCATAATGGGGCCTTAGTCTTTGACTGGGCTGAAGGTTGGGCATCAGACAGTATCTTTGTGACAGCGACCAGTCTTCACTCAGGGGGGTTCTAGGGCTGGCTAAGGCTCAGGATGCTGGAATGAGTGTGTCCCATTCTACTGATGAGTTGCCCTCACACCTAGGCTCAGAGCATTCGCCCGCTGACCACTTCATGGCATAATCAGCATCATGCAACACTTCTGGAGGCTCTTCAAACGTGGCTTGGCAAAACAAGGAGATGTTTCGCATCACTCTCTCTCCTCGCCTCCCTGCCATCACCATGGTGCCAGTTACTTTTATGACAGTCCATATCCCTGGTTCGTAAGGTGTGCAGAATTTCCACCCTGGCCTCCAGTCCTTTATGACCACTCGATCACCAGCCTGAATATCCCGTGAAGCAGCACGCCATGTTCGACTCGCTCAGTCATTTGTTTTCTTCTTCTTAACCTATGTGTGCTCTGGGTGGTAGGGAGTTGGCTGCCACTCTGAGTAAGTCAGGATGGTGTCTTGTTGCTGCCCCATGAGCATCAGGGACCAGGGGGTTCAGCTTGTGGTATAGTAGGGCATCCCTCTGTATTCATGCAGGAACAGATGAAGACTGGTCACAGGCTCAGTACCTTCCAAAGTGGCAAACCGAAGGACCTTATTAAGTGTTTGCATGAAGACCTAACCATTGGCCTGAGGCCACTGTGGTGTAACCCACTGATGGCAGATGCCCAAACTCTTTACAAGTCCCTGAAACTCAGACCCCTGGAATGGAGGTTCCTTGTCCGTCTTGATCTCATCTGGGAGACCAAACATCGCAAACAGCTTCTCAAGGAATAACATTTGCGAATACCGTTGAGTCTACCACCTCGACAACTGGATACTTGTAGTATCCATCAACAGCATCTATGGTGATCCAGCCATCCGGGAAGCTTCTGAAATCAAGGCTGCTTTTCGACCAAGGGATGAGGCGCAGTTCTTGTGTGATGACTGGAGCTGGCACCTCGTGGTGGCAGTCAGTTGGCAAGCAGGACATCGCCTCACACAGTCATCTACCCCGGCCTCCAAACCAGGGAACCATACTTTTTCCTTCATGCAGGCTTTCATCTTAGCCATCCCTTGATGTCCTCTATCCGCCAGTAAGGTTACTTGTTGCTGTAGATGGAGAGGGATCACCAGCCGGTGCCCACGCAGTATCAGCCCATTAGGAGTCAGACTCAGTTCATTTCTCACTCTCCACAGCTTGACCAAATGGTCCCTTTCTGCCCCATCCCAGTTACTTGTGCCTTGGAGGAAGTCTTGCCAGGATCCATGTTCAATGGCTTGTTTTACTTAGAATAGGGCAACATCTTCTTGAGTGGCATCAGAGATCTCTTTTAGGCTTAGTGTGTTGGGACAACTGGTGAGAGCTAGTGCTTGTACATGTGCCTCGCTTGCCTCCTCATCAGCGCTGGCAATTTGAACTGGTTCCCTGGGGTGATGTGATAGGAAATCAGCAGGGTTCCTGGCGCCAGGTCGATAGGTCACTTCCATGCAGTACTCTTGAAGTTGAATGGCCCATTGTTCCGTTCTGAGCTGTAGGTGTGGCGCTGTCTCCTTGAACAGAGAAACAAGAGGCTGGCAATCCTTGACAACAGTAAACGGTCTCCTTTGCAGATATAGATGAAAATGGGCACACGCCCACTTGATGACCATGGCCTCCCTCTTGAATTGAAGGTGGTGCTGTTCGGTGTGGGTTAAAGCCTTGCTGGCATATGCGAGCGGAACCCACTTGTCCGGCTCAGCTTCCTGTGTTAGGATGGTGCCAAGACCCACCGGGCTTGCACCAACTACCAGTTTGGTTTTCGAGTCAAAATATGCCGTGGTGGTCTCGCACAGGAGGTTATCCTTCAACACATGAAACATTTACTCTTCTCTCTTTCCCCACACTCATGGCACACCCGCTTTTGTCAGGGCTCAGATAGTGTTGCTAGCTGCGGGATGAAGCGTCCGTAATATGCTGCCATCCCCAGAAATCTACGCTCAGCAGTCACAGTTCGGGGGGCTGCAGCCTGTCTAATGGCATGGGATTTGCGCGGGCCCACTTGTATGCCATCTTGGCTGAACACATACCCAAAAAAGTCTATTGAGTTCTGGAAGAATGAGCATTTGTTCTTGTGTAGGGGGAGCCCATGTTCAGATAGCCGCTTAAGGGTGGCTTTTAAGAATGGTTATGCTCCTCAGCAGTGACAGAGAAGATCAAGATGTCATCACTGATGTTCATGACACCCTGTAGCCCCACCAGAGTCTGACGGATCGCATCCTGGAACACCTCAGCACCCAACGATATGCAAAGCTTAGCTGATTTTGCATTGAGAACGTCATGATATAGCTACTGTCTTCGGAAAGGCTGAGCTGGTGGTATCCAGCATTTAGATCTAATTTATAAAACCACTTGGACCCACTGAGGTCCGCGATAATATCGTATATAGTGGGAGTGATGTGTCTGTCCCTTTTAATCGCCTTGTTGGGGAGCTCATGTCAATGCAAAGTCTGATTTGGCCTGGCTGTTTCGGTTTTTCAACTATAACCATCGGCAAGACCCAATGAGTGGGTTCCGACACCTTATCTATGACTCCCTGTTCCTCCAGGCTGTTGAGCTCCTTTTCTACCAGCTGTTGGAGATGAAATGGGACATACCGGTGTTGCAGAGTGACAGGTTTTACTTTTTTGTCAATGTGCAGCTTTACCAGGGTGCCTTCAAACAGCCCAGTCCTGTACATAGCTCTGGGAATTGCTTCAACACCTCTTCTACCTGTCAAGTTCTTATGCTTCTTGCGAATTATACCATACACAGCTCTTCTGCTGACTGGCTGCCGAGAAGGGCGTCAGTTTCTCTGTCAATGACATGGAACGTGGTGTGGATTGCTTTACTTTCTGTCTGGGTGGTGACTGCCATGCGCCCCTTTAGAGGCAGGGGTGTGCCTCTCCCATATGTGAATATTTTGGTGTTGGACGGTGTCAGTTTCGGGTGAGGTCAGAGTGGTTGATATTGTTGGATGCCCATTACATTCACTGAAGCTTCTGTGTCTATCAGTGCTTTGACTTGCGACCCTTCAAAGGTTGTGGTCTCCTTTGCTTCTTCAGAACGTTTGCTAATGATATTAGGAATACCTCCTCTTCTTCTTCAGGGGAGGAGTCCTCCTGCGTGTGACAGGGCGGTGGATGCTGGATGTCTCGGGATGCGGAGTCATTTAACGACATTTGTCTGATCGCTCAGGTGGGTGCCCTCCGTCCTCTCATTCCTCTTCCCCACGTACGTCCTTTGCATATAGCGGCAAAATGGTTTAGTTTCCCACAATTGGAACAGGACTTACCCAGAGCTAGACAGTCTTTTGCATTGTGTTCATCTCTTCCACAATAGTCACAGCACTCCTTGCCTGGCTAGGGTGTGCGAGCTTGTCTTCCTCTTCACTGGTTGTGGATGCACTGCGTCCATGCATTCTGTCTTGAACACTTGAGCCTTCTCCGGTGCTGGAGATATGGCCAAGTCCATTTCTGCTGCCCTAGATGCTGACAAGTCATGAGATCATGCCATATTTAATATCTCGTTAAGGCTGATAAGAGGTTGTCTCAGTATCAGGCCTCCGAGGGTCTTATTTCTGCAGCCTTGGATAATCTGTGCACAAATCTCCTTCTGTTGGTCGTCTTCTGTGCACGCGCTTGCCAGTTCTTGGAGCCGGGCATAGAATTGGTCAATATATCCCCCCTCTCTTTGGCGTGCCTGGTGAAGTTTGAAGTATTCAAAGTCTGGGTTGAGCTGCGGGTGGAAATGCGCATTCAGAGCTCTCACCGCTGCATCATAGTCATTATATCTGCCTGTGTCCGGGAGGTGCCTGAAAAGCTTGCAGATCTCATCACCAAAATGAAGGAGTAGGGATCTCTTAACTGCGCCGACCCATTCATGGGTCACTATAAAGTAGTTATCGAGTAGACCAATCCAGACTTTCCACCTGGGCGACACTGTTGCTGGGTCCACTAACTCACTGAAAGAAGGGAGCGCCCCAACCATGGAGGCCTGGGACGGTGGATGGGTAGGTGGTGCTGTGTCGTTAACCATAGGTATTGCGTGCAGCAGAGCGAAAGGCTGTGGGGCCTAACCAAACACCAATGCTGTGGGCTACCTCACAGCCCCACGTGGTCTGCAGGGCCTTAAACGTGAATGTTGGCGCAATTCGTGTTGGTGGAACAACATCTATGCAGCGGTGGATCTTGTTTTTGAGGCTTGGGCAGGGAGCACATCCACTTACTTTGTGAGACAGCCTGCCAGTCAAATGCTGTCACTTCTGCAATGATCATGCCCCTCTCGTCCATGTGCGTGTACCTGGCAGAACAGGGCGAAGGTCCGCCTGTCGAGACTGTCGAATGATGGTAGGTACCAGTTGCCACCAGCCAATCGCGACCTCTTCGCTGCGCACATCGGGGGAGGGGCAGGACCTCCATGGGTCTCTCGCCGGCACGCCGACGCTGGTCCACAGGTACATGAAAAACGGGCCTCTTCACCATGTGGCTACACTTAACTGCAGCTCACATGTCCGCTGAATCGCACCAATGTGACGTTCCTGGGAAGCTTCTGCAGACAACGCTGTCCGATGCTCGCATGAGCAGGGCCCCCTCCTTGCCAGTGTAATGCTGTGATGCCCTCGCGGCACACACGAGCTGATGGCATGGTGCACATTAAATGAAAGACTGATATTGGTGATGGTTTGGCGGGAAGGAAAGACCCTATGTCGTCCTTCTCCCATTTATCTATTGTCACCCATCCCCGGGAAAGAGTAACCTGACCTTCCGGGTCAGCCATGAGCAAGCAGCCGCCCGACATCTAGACCAACATGCTTTATTACGTCAGTGTCATATTTTTCTGGTGCAATAACTATCAAATGGACAAACTAAACTTTATATCAGGTCCAGCATGTCATTTTAATGGGTTCTTCACAGTTTAGTTTTGTGTTGATTTTATTTGTTATAGAAACATTGGCGATACATTTTGTCAAAATAATCCTTCCATGTTTAGATTTTGAGGAGGAAGCATTGTGTGGAAACTGTTACCTGTAGTTGAAAATTAAAACAAAGTTCTTGTGGTTAATAATATTTTAGTTGGTATTTCCGTATCAGTTATGCTTACAGTAGTAGTAATATTGTTTTTGTTGTGATTCTGTTGGCACTGAGTAGTTGTTATGGACTGCAAGATTTATGTCCCTATATTTAGCTCACGTCCTTTGGTGAAATACTTTAGTAAACTACTTTCTGGATTCTCCATTGTCTATTGCTATAGTAAGTAATTTATTTACCAGAAGAAATATGGGGCTGGCACAGTTTGGGAGAGACTTTTATAGTAATTGCTTTTCTATGTCAAAGTTGAGTAGCAACGCACACAGCCACAGGGAGCTAGTAGCAGGTGCATGAGGAGAACTTTTCTGAGAAACATGACCTTGTTTTTTCACCACTTTTCACAAGCTTACTAGAATTTGTGGGAGCAGTTCTGCGGCCGTGTACAACAGATGCTAGGTGGCATGAGAATGGCAGTTGAATGTATTTGTGGCTTAAGTGGTGTAAGGTGTAGTGAAAAGCTCTGAATTGAGAGGCTTTTACAACACTGCTGTTTCAGTGTTGAACATGTTTCCAGATGTTTGGCAAAAGTGTTGTGCAGCACCTGTGTTTGTGCCATGTCATAAGTGTACAAAGAGCTGCAGTTAAAGTAGCACCCAGTGCTTAAATTGCAAAAGAAAGCATACCAGTGCCCAATGCTTTGCTCAGACGCTGCGGCTAGGGCTATTAAACGTCAGTGCACCAAATACAAAGGCTGCATAGTCTTGAATCCTTTCCAGACCCCTTTAATACACTGCCAGACACTCCCCTAATTGTTCCTGCTATTTCTACACTTGGCATTTTTGTTCTCAATCTTGTGGTGGTGTGGCTGGCACTAAGAGGTGCTGGGTCAGGCTGGGCTTGTGCAGGCAGCATGAGGGCCTAGCCCCTGAAGGAGACAGACAAATGGCTATTCTTTGTAGGACACTGGCAGTGGTGGTGTACTGAACCACACCCCTCAGCACTCCCATTTTATTTACTACAGCCCATGTGACTGTGGGACTGCACCACCACACCCTGCAGGTGAATACACATAAACCACCCTCCAACTAATCCCACTCGACCTGAGTACATACCAGTTATGTCAATGGAACACACTACATTCCTTCTCCATTTCAGTAAAACATACTATAACTCAAAGGAAAACAAAAAGCAAACTACAGGGCATTTACTTCAGAACAAATAAACTCATCTTACTAGCCCCAACACTTGTGTTTACCTACACACCATCACTCATGTTTTGGCTATATATGAAGTGCCTGCTCACGCAACATGATCCTGTAGCCTCAGGGTTGGGGGCGGGAGTCCTTCAGAGACAATACCTGGTATACCCTTCCTGGCCCACTAGACTCCCAGGGGAACCTGCTTTCACTTCTCAGCCTTGTCCTTGGGTAAAGTCAGCCTCAATGTCCTACTTTGAGGTCTCTCCAGTATCCAGTAGCGGTAATCACTTCACTACATTCTCCATCGTTCTGGGGACCTGACCACTCCTCGTTGTCTCTCTCGGACTCTGCATCATTAGGTCCCTTGCCAACTGAAGGGGGCAGGGGCATAGGATACAATCTTTTGAAGCGTGAAATGTTTCAAGTGAGCAATTCACATTCCCTCCTGGCTGTCAATCTGGTGCCTTGCCTCTGAACAACTACACATGGGTGCCGCTCAAACAGCAGACTGAATGTGCTCCGTGGAAAGCGAGGTCTGACAAGCACTTCGGGCCAGATGTAAGTAGTTTCTGAATTGCGACTCGCAAATTGCGAGTGAGAGAGACTCACAATTTGCGAGTCGCAATTCAGAATGTAGGATGGTGTCCCTGACACCATCTGCGACTCGCAAGGGGGTCGCAAAGGCCCACCTCATTAATACTAATAAGGTGGGTCGCAATTTGCGACCCCCTTGAGACTTGCAGCACTCACAGGGATGGTGGTCTGCTGGAGACAGCAAACCACCATGTCTGTGACTGCTTTTAAATAATGCAGTGTTTTTTTTATTTTTTTTGTGATGCAGTCCGTTTTCCTTAAAGGAAAACGAGATGCATTACAAAACCAAAAAATGAAACGTTTTCGTTTCATTTTTTCAGAGCAGGCAGTGGTCCATAGGACCACTGCCTGATCTGAATTTTTTTTTTCAATTCCACTCACAAAGGGGAAGGGGTCCCATGGGGACCCCTTCCCTTTTGCGAATGGCTGGCACCCATTTGAAATGGGTGCTAACTGCGATTGTTTTGTGACCGCGTTCGCAGTCACAAAACAATACAGCATCGTGCTGCAACTCGCAATTAGGAAGGGGAACACCCCTTCCTAATTGCGACTCGTAGTCCCGTTTTGCGAATCGGTAACCAGGTTACCGAATCGCAAAACGGGGATTGGGCATTGCGATGTGCTTTTTGAACATCTGGCCCTAGGTCTCTTACTTGTAGGTCCAGTGCTCTTGCTCATCTCTGTCTATTTGCTCAGGTGTTGGTCACCTGTCTCCTCTTGAGGGCTAGGTGTTCATCTATTGGATTGGGTGTCCACTTTGGATGATGAGGGATGGAGCGTGTATCACTCATCCCATAATAAGATGTCCTGGTGCTTGGCCAGTGGTCATGTGAGGAGCTTGTTGGTACCCAATAAGAATGAGTATATGGCTCACCAAGAGGTTGTTGGTTAGTGTGTTCTCTCCTGATGACTTTATTAAGTGTCCTGTATTGATGAATGTCTACGCTCTTCTTTTTCTATTAATTGGTATTTATTACCAGGAGAAGGAAATACGTCTGGTGCATAAAAGGCCACAGAAAGCAACTGCCAAATGGAAACTTAGGACACACCTATGTCATATATTCCAACGATGTCATCATGTTCTATGCTCCTCCAGTGACATAACCACACTTCTCCCTTCTTTTAAGTACAAGGTCAAAATCCTACAGTACATAAACATTTAATGTACATTATAAAAACAAACTAAAACTGAACCTACATAAATTTTCAAGTTTAGCATCTAAAGTACCGAATGCAGAAAAATAAATTTAAGTTTCTTCTTTTTAACTAAGTACATAACTATTGGCAGAATGCAAAACATTGTACTAATTTCATGAAGTCATAGAATCCTGCAACTTCTTAGGTTTGATATACATTCACAACCTCTTTCTTTTTGGCATTAGATCATTACTACCATTTTCAACAATAAGTTTCCCAAAACGCTAAACCGGTTCAGAGCCTCCATATTTCTTACTAGGATCCAAGGCCACATGGGTGTAATCCACCAACATCCATCTGTTTAATTGTACTGCATTTCACAATTTTGCTGACAATACTTACATTTCGATAACCCCTTCCTCATTAATAGCAGGATTCTTCACTCATACCCAAACACCAACTTTCAGTTTGCATACTTCAGTATTGAACTGATTATTGAGCCTTTTCAGTATTTGTTTCATTAGAAACTTTTTCAGCTTTCTTCCACACATCTTCCATGTTATATCCTTCATGAAACAACCTCACCACCAAGAATGGACATAATTCTGTGGATGCTTTCCTTCCCCTCTTTACTTCAAATGGACTGTTGCTTTTGGCTACATGTGGCGTAGTGTGATATGACCACACCAAATCCTTTACTTCCTGATCAACACATGAGTTATTAATGTGTGCTGCTTGAATACAGCCTACTAATACTTTATTAAAGCGTTCAACTTTGCCACTACTTTGTGGATCATATATGGGAGTTCTGATGTGCTTGATTGCATACCTGTTCAGAAACTGTTGCATTTCAGCGGATACAAACTGCACACCATTGTCAATTAAGATTTCTTCTGGAAACCCTTCTCTCATAAATATGTTTCTCAAACAATTGATTAAACGTCTAGTAGTCAGGAGATGCACTGATTCTACTTCTACCCATCTGGACAGATGATCAATGATGACATTGAAAGAACTCATGCCATGGGGTAGAATGTGAAAAGGTCCCAAAAATCAATTCCTAATCTTTGCCATGCTCTATGTGGTGAAAGAACAAAAGGTGCAACCTTCCCTTCTGTGACCAACACATTATCACTTGTATTGCAACTTACACACCTTTTAACATAATCATCAATTTCTCCATCCATTCTTGGCCACCAAAAGTAATTTCTTATTTTCCTTTTTGTAAGGGTTAATCCAAAATGACCTGCATGAACTGTTGACATTATTTTTTGCCTGAAACATTCTGAAGGTATCAGCTTGTTTCCCCATACTAACTTCTCACCCTCAATGGACAACTCATCGGCTGCCTTCCAGAACATCAGCAAATCTGTGAAAACCTTTTTTTTCTTGAGGCCATACAGATTTGATTAAGGTCAATGCTTCTTTCCAAATCTTGTCCTCATTTACTGCATCCACCCATTCCTTTTCCTCCACACACATATTACTGTCGTCAATATATGCTACAAAGCATTCTTCAATATCTGTCTCCCAATCTTCCCCTTCTGCATCTACAATTGATAACCTAGATAAACAATCTGCCCTGCAGTTTTTTCCTACCGGAATGTACTCAAGAGTAAACGTAAATTCCAACCGTTTGGCAGACAGCCTTGCAATGCGGGCTGTAGACCATTTCACCTTTTTACAGAGACAAAGGCCCTCATTATGACACTGGCGGTAAATCCCATTTACCGCCACGCTGACAGCTGCCAAGATACCATCGGGGTGGCGGATATCTGTTAACCATATTATGACACACACACTCACCAATCCGACAGAATACTGACACACACACAAATCTGCCAGCTCAAAGGTCAGTACTAAAGTGGCGGTACCAACACCCATACCTTTACACCAACAGAACAACGCCCACCACATTATGACCTACGAATCACCACGGCGGACATTCAATGGCGGTAAACCATTGCGGTACATACCGCCGTGCTCAGAATAGACACCTACATACAAAACAACACCACATTGGCCAATACCAAAGACACACACCTGACATCCACACACCCACCGCACCCACACACCCTTAGCACTATGAAAAACACACACCCACAGTACCCCCAACCCTTTGCCAGCACCAAAAGGTAGAAGAGTTAGCCACCAACATCACAGAGACAACTACAAACACACCACTGACACCCACACATCTCTCAGGCATCCCACATCACACACCCCACCACATCACTCAACACACTCTCACCAACACACAACATACAACACCCATGGCACCACAAAAGCACCCCGCTTCACTGAGGAGTTAAGGGTCATGGTGGAGGAAATTGTCAGGGTGGAGCCACAGCTGTTAGGAGCACAGGTAAAGCAGATTTCCATTGCCGGGAAGATGGAGCTATGACAGAGAATCGTGAACAGGATGAATGCCGTGGGACAGCACTCAAAAACAAGGGATAACATCAGTAAGAGGTGGAATGACCTACGGGGTAAGGTACATTCCATAGCAGCAAGGCACCAGCTCACCATACAGAGGACTGGCGGTGGACCCCCACTTTCTCCCCCACAGCTCACAGCATTGGAGGAGCAAGTACTGGCATTACTGCATCCTGAGGGACTCACTGGAGTAGCCGGAGGACTGGACACTGGTAAGTCAACATTTACCACTTATGACCCCCCATATCTGCATGTCATTTCACACCCTCACCCTCACTCCCGTCACTCCACTACAACCTACGCATTGCACCTACACATATGACTAACCCCAATGCCAACCCCTGCATGGTATACCAATTCATGGACACCCCTCCCAGCCCTGTATGGACACCTATCACCAAACCATGCACAGCATAGGGAAACTAACAAACCCACAATACATCACCATAAACAAATAAAGGTGGCAGGGCAACAGCAACCATGGAGGGGAAGCCAGTGATGTACAATATGTCATAAACATGAAGCATAATACATCACTTACATCCCCAGCGTACCCACACCTCTGTCCCCAGGACACGTCAATCAGCTGTGTTTCCACCTATACAGGGACCCCAGACCACACCTCATCCCTAAGACAATCAGGGACCTGGGGTCAGTGCAGTGGGCACACCGTTCAGGGGACAAAGGCACAGGCCATAAGGGACACTGGAAAGACTGCTGTGTGCCAGGGGGAGGACAGGACCAGGGAACCGACTCTCCAGGAGGCACTCTCCGAGATCCTGGGAGCCTGCCAACATTCACAGGACACAATGGGCCAGATCCTAGACAACGTGCAGGAGTATCAGGGGATCAGGGAGGACTTGCTGGCCATCAACACCACCCTGATGTCCATAGCAGGGGTGCTGGCAGACATGGCTAACATCATGAGGGAGGCAACAGCACGCCAGCGGTCCTTTACCACTAGCTAGTCCCACGACTATCCCTCCACTTCTGATGCTGCTGCTGCTGCTGCTAGTGGGCAGGAGGCCTGGCCACAGGACCCAGAGGCCACAAGCATCCCTCCCCCTGCAGAAGATGAACCACCCCACAAAGGTTCCCTGAGACCCAGACAGAAGCCAGAAACAATTGCCAAGACCACCGCCAGGAAATTAGACTCTCCTGATTGTCCTCCTTGTGTCCCAAACTGTCACCTTGTCCACTTTGAACTGCCTTTGGTCCCCTTCCTATGGCCCCTTGGACACTGCACCTGTGCTACAAACAGACTGGAACAATACCAGGGACTTTCCTCCATTATCACCCTATTCCATTGCACATTTCCCTCAATTTTTAGCACTACAATAAACACCCTGGACACAACTCGACTACTTGTATGTCATGTGTAGAAAATGTGTATTCATGGAAACAGTTACATCCATTGTAAATGTACTGTACATTGTGAGAGCATAGAAATAATGACCTGTAGCTGGCTGTAGTCAGCACATCAGTACACAGTTGCTATAACACCAATATCTGCAGTATGACAAACCATAGGTGACAGTAAGTAGACTTAAAAGGAAGTGAATGCCATCTTGCCACAGCCACACAGAATACACCAATAGTGTAGAAATATTAATCTACACTGTCTCACCTGTGTGTCATTGGAAGAACTGACTGATTACTGATGTTCTGTTATCCTCATCCTCATCCTCAGCATCTTCATCCCCTCTCTCCTCTGGAGCCTGGAGATGCCACAGGGGCATCTCCAGGCTCCTCCTCTTCCAGAAAAGGTACATGGCATCTGAGGGCCAGGTTGTACAACATGCAGCATGCCACGACTATCTGGCAGACCTTCTCGGGTGAGTAGCACAGGGATCCACCTGTCAGATGGAGGCACCTGAACCTGGCCTTCAGGAGACCGAATGTTCTCTCGATGATCCATCTGATTCACCCATGTGCCTCATTAAAATGTTCTTTAGCCCTTTTTCTGGCATTCCTCACAGGGGTCAGCAGCCACAATAGGTTTGGGTAGCCAGAGTCACCTGCAAGTATTGAGGGACACCATTTACCTGCACGCAATCCTATGGGGTTGAGACCAGAGGCATACTCTAACATACAGTGGGTGGGGACCAATGCTCACCTATTAGCTACACCCTGTGCCTCTGTATTTGTCCCATCACATTTGGGATGCTGCTATTTCTCAGAACAAAGGCATCATGCACTAACCCAGGATACTTAGCCTTGACGTGAGAGATGTACTGGTCCACTAGGTACACCATTTGAACATTCATTGAGTGGAAACTCTTACGATTCCTGAAATCCTGTTCATTCTGGCGGGGGGACAAACGCAATATGTGTCCCATCAGTCGCACCAATAATACTGGGCATATGCCCCAACGCATAGATTTCCAGCCTTCACTGTGGCCAAATCTTCCACCTGGGGGAAAGAAATGTAGCTGCACATGTGTTTTACCAGGGCAGACAAAACTCTTGCCAGCACAATTGAAAAAATTGGATGTGACATGCCTGCTGCCACGCCCACTGTCACTTTTAAAGACCCAGTTGCCAGGAAATGGAGCACTGATAGAACTTGCACTAGATGAGGGATCCCAGTCGGATGATAGATAGCTGAGATCAGGTCAGGCTCCAACTGGGCAAACAGCTCTGTGACTGTGGCCCTGTAGAGTCTATAGGTCAGTATTATGTGCCTGTCCTCCAGTGTAGCCAAATCCACCAGAGGACTGTACACAAAGTTGTGTCTCCGCCTCCTATTCATCCGCAGCTGTAGGTATCTAAGGGGCACACGAGTAAGTAGGCTGTCACAACTGGAACAGCAAAACCACAGCGGCAGTCCACATGGTGCACTTATGTATTGGGACAGTGTAAATAGCGAAGTATGTGCCAATCTAATCTGTGATGCAGTAATTGTCGATAGGCCTGTTTCACCTCCCCTGAAATGGCGACAACCTGTCCTGTATGGAGGGACAGGTGGAAGTGAGGTAATTCCACCGACTTTGGGCGTCGTGGCGAAAGGCGGTCTTGCACCACTGTGCAATTCCTCATTGGATAATATGGGGCTCTATGGAGTACAGTGGCCAATGGGGATCTATGCCAGTAGTGACGGTGTACACCGCCGCAGACGTGACTGTCATTTTCTATTGGATTCCTCACTTGTTTCCTGACCTTCAACAGAACAACACCTACACTGCGTGTGCTGTTGTGACCTGTGTCTGGAACCTACCATGGCCCGTGTGACCAGGGAAAGGGCCTCAACCTTCACTTCGGAGGAGTTGTAGCGACTGGTGGATGGGGTCCTACCCCAGTACAAACAGCTGTATGGCCACCAGACCAATAGGTGAGTTCACTTTGGCCACAATGCATGTGGCATGAATGCATGGAGGTGTGTTTGAAAGCATCATGTAAGGGTGGGTGGGGAGTGGGGCGATTGCCTGTTGGCGGTGTACAAGTTGTCTGCTGGCCCATGTATGCCAATGGTGATGGAAACAGGTATGGTGGGCCATTTGTGTGACAGGCCGAACTGTTTTTTCAATGGTGTTCTCCTGTCTGTCTTGCCCTTGCAGGTCAGCGTCCAACAAAAGAAGGGATTATGGCGTGCCATCGCCAAGGACATGTTGACCCTGGGTGTCTATGGCAGGCGGAGCACCCACTGTCAGAAATGGAGGACCCGAGACGCTGGGCATGGAAGACCGCAGAGGCACAGCTGGGGATGGCCTCCCAACAAGGAAGGGATGCCTGTTGGACCCTGACCCCCCTGATGGCCTGCATACTGGTGGTGGCCTACCCTGAGCTGGATGGACACTTGAGGGAATCACAGCAGCCACATGGGGTTGAGTACAGTGGATATCATTACATATTTTGGCTGGTGGGGTGGTATCCGGTTGTTGGGTGCCCCTAAGGCCGGGCCAGACATTGCAGCATGGGTCAACTGAAGGGTAATTGGTGCATGGCAAATACTGGTAACCTAGCTTGTTAGCAGTTCATTTCAGGCAGGGCATCATGGGTCCCAGATGTGCTGCAGTTGGCAGTGTGTGGTCCTCTACGTGCCTTAGTGACTAGCTGTAGGAAGTTGGCTCTGTATGTGCTATTTCAAAGTAAGGAATAGCATGCACAGAGTCCAAGGGTTCCCCTTAGAGGTAAAATAGTGGTAAAAATAGATAATACTAATGCTCTATTTTGTGGTAGTGTGGTCGAGCAGTAGGCTTATCCAAGGAGTAGTGTTAAGCATTTGTTGTACATACACATAGACAATAAATGAGGTACACACACTCAGAGACAAATCCAGCCAATAGGTTTTGTTATAGAAAAATATCTTTTCTTAGTTTATTTTAAGAACCACAGGTTCAAATTTAACATGTAATATCTTGTTTGAAAGGTATTGCAGGTAAGTACATTAGGAACTTTGAATCATTTCAATTGCATGTAAACTTTTCAAGTTATTCACAAATAGCTATTTAAAAAGTGGACACAGCGCAATTTTCACAGTTCCTGGGGGAGGTAAGTTTTTGTTAGTTTTACCAGGTAAGTAAGACACTTACAGGGTTCAGTTCTTGGTCCAAGGTAGCCCACCGTTGGGGGTTCAGAGCAACCCCAAAGTCACCACACCAGCAGCTCAGGGCCGGTCAGGTGCAGAGTTCAAAGTGGTGCCCAAAACGCATAGGCTTCAATGGAGAGAAGGGGGTGCCCCGGTTCCAGTCTGCCAGCAGGTAAGTACCCGCGTCTTCGGAGCGCAGACCAGGGGGGTTTTGTAGGGCACCGGGGGGGACACAAGCCCACACAGAAATTTCACCCTCAGCGGCGCGGGGGCGGCCGGGTGCAGTGTTAGAACAAGCGTCGGGTTCGCAATGGAAGTCAATGAGAGATCAAGGGATCTCTTCAGCGCTGCAGGCAGGCAAGGGGGGGCTTCCTCGGGGAAACCTCCACTTGGGCAAGGGAGAGGGACTCCTGGGGGTCACTTCTGCAGTGAAAGTCCGGTCCTTCAGGTCCTGGGGGCTGCGGGTGCAGGGTCTTTTCCAGGCGTCGGGACTTAGGTTTCAGAGAGTCGCGGTCAGGGGAAGCCTTGGGATTCCCTCTGCAGGCGGCGCTGTGGGGGCTCAGGGGGGACAGGGTTTGGTACTCACAGTCGTAGAGTAGTCCGGGGGTCCTCCCTGAGGTGTTGGTTCTCCACCAGCCGAGTCGGGGTCGCCGGGTGCAGTGTTGCAAATCTCACGCTTCTTGCGGGGAGATTGCAGGGTTCTTTAAAGCTGCTCCTTTGGATAAAGTTGCAGTCTTTTTGGAGCAGGTCCGCTGTCCTCGGGAGTTTCTTGTCGTCGTCGAAGCAGGGCAGTCCTCAGAGGATGCAGAGGTCGCTGGTCCCTTTGGAAGGCGTCGCTGGAGCAGAGATCTTTGGAAGGCAGGAGACAGGCCGGTGAGTTTCTGGAGCCAAGGCAGTTGTTGTCTTCTGGTCTTCCTCTGCAGGGGTTTTCAGCTAGGCAGTCCTTCTTCTTGTTGTTGCAGGAATCTAATTTTCTAGGGTTCAGGGTAGCCCTTAAATACTAAATTTAAGGGCGTGTTTAGGTCTGGGGGGTTAGTAGCCAATGGCTACTAGCCCTGAGGGTGGGTACACCCTCTTTGTGCCTCCTCCCAAGGGGAGGGGGTCACAATCCTAACCCTATTGGGGGAATCCTCCATCTGCAAGATGGAGGATTTCTAAAAGTTAGAGTCACCTCAGCTCAGGACACCTTAGGGGCTGTCCTGACTGGCCAGTGACTCCTCCTTGTTGCTTTCTTTGTTCCCTCCAGCCTTGCCGCCAAAAGTGGGGGCCGTGGCCGGAGGGGGCGGGCACCTCCACTAAGCTGGAGTGCCCTGCTGGGCTGTGACAAAGGGGTGAGCCTTTGAGGCTCACCGCCAGGTGTTACAGCTCCTGCCTGGGGGAGGTGTTAGCATCTCCACCCAGTGCAGGCTTTGTTACTGGCCTCAGAGTGACAAAGGCACTCTCCCCATGGGGCCAGCAACATGTCTCTAGTGTGGCAGGCTGCTGGAACTAGTCAGCCTACACAGACAGTCGGTTAAGTTTCAGGGGGCACCTCTAAGGTGCCCTCTGGGGTGTATTTTGCAATAAAATGTACACTGGCATCAGTGTGCATTTATTGTGCTGAGAAGTTTGATACCAAACTTCCCAGTTTTCAGTGTAGCCATTATGGTGCTGTGGAGTTCGTGTTTGACAAACTCCCAGACCATATACTCTTATGGCTACCCTGCACTTACAATGTCTAAGGTTTTGTTTAGACACTGTAGGGGTACCATGCTCATGCACTGGTACCCTCACCTATGGTATAGTGCACCCTGCCTTAGGGCTGTAAGGCCTGCTAGAGGGGTGACTGACCTATACTTGCATAGGCAGTGAGAGGCTGGCATGGCACCCTGAGGGGAGTGCCATGTCGACTTACTCGTTTTGTTCTCACTAGCACACACAAGCTGGCAAGCAGGGTGTCTGTGCTGAGTGAGAGGTCTCCAGGGTGGCATAAGACATGCTGCAGCCCTTAGAGACCTTCCTTGGCATCAGGGCCCTTGGTACTAGAAGTACCAGTTACAAGGGACTTATCTGGATGCCAGGGTCTGCCAATTGTGGATACAAAAGTACAGGTTAGGGAAAGAACACTGGTGCTGGGGCCTGGTTAGCAGGTCTCAGCACACTTTCAATTGTAAACATAGCATCAGCAAAGGCAAAAAGTCAGGGGGCAACCATGCCAAGGAGGCATTTCCTTACACAACCCCCCCCCCAAACGAAAGAGGATGAGACTAACCTTTCCCAAGAGAGTCTTCATTTTCTAAGTGGAAGAACCTGGAAAGGCCATCTGCATTGGCATGGGCAGTCCCAGGTCTGTGTTCCACTATAAAGTTCATTCCCTGTAGGGAGATGGACCACCTCAACAGTTTAGGATTTTCACCTTTCATTTGCATCAGCCATTTGAGAGGTCTGTGGTCAGTTTGAACTAGGAAGTGAGTCCCAAAGAGGTATGGTCTCAGCTTCTTCAGGGACCAAACCACAGCAAAGGCCTCCCTCTCAATGGCACTCCAACGCTGCTCCCTGGGGAGTAACCTCCTGCTAATGAAAGCAACAGGCTGGTCAAGGCCATCATCATTTGTTTGGGACAAAACTGCCCCTATCCCATGTTCAGAGGCATCTGTCTGCACAATGAACTGCTTAGAATAATCTGGAGCTTTTAGAACTGGTGCTGAGCACATTGCTTGTCTCAGGGTGTCAAAGGCCTGTTGGCATTCCACAGTCCAGTTCACTTTCTTGGGCATTTTCTTGGAGGTGAGTTCAGTGAGGGCTGTCACAATGGATCCATATCCCTTCACAAACCTCCTGTAATACCCAGTCAAGCCAAGGAATGCCCTGACTTGAGTCTGGGTTTTTGGAGCTACCCAGTCCAGAATAGTCTGGATCTTGGGTTGGAGTGGCTGAACTTGGCCTCCACCTACAAGGTGGCCCAAGTAAACCACAGTTCCCTGCCCTATCTGGCATTTGGATGCCTTGATAGAGAGGCCTGCAGATTGCAGAGCCTTCAAAACCTTCTTCAGGTGGACCAGGTGATCCTGCCAGGTGGAGCTAAAGACAGCAATATCATCAAGATAAGCTGTGCTAAAGGACTCCAAACCAGCAAGGACTTGATTCACCAACCTTTGGAAGGTGGCAGGGGCATTCTTTAAACCAAAGGGCATAACAGTAAACTGATAATGCCCATCAGGTGTGGAGAATGCTGTTTTCTCTTTTGCTCCAGGTGCCATTTTTATTTGCCAGTACCCTGCTGTCAAGTCAAAGGAACTTAAGAATTTGGCAGCACCTAATTTGTCTATGAGCTCATCAGCTCTAGGAATTGGGTGAGCATCTGTCTTGGTGACAGAGTTGAGCCCTCTGTAGTCCACACAAAACCTCATCTCTTTCTTTCCATCCTTGGTGTGAGGTTTGGGGACTAAGACCACTGGGCTAGCCCAGGGGCTGTCAGAGCGCTCAATTACTCCCAATTCTAGCATCTTGTGGACTTCCACCTTGATGCTTTCCTTAACATGGTCAGACTGTCTAAAAATTTTGTTTTTGACAGGCATGCTGTCTCCTGTGTCCACATCATGGGTACACAGGTGTGTCTGACCAGGGGTTAGGGAGAAGAGTTCAGGAAACTGTTGTAGGACTCTCCTACAATCAGCTTGCTGTTGGCCAGAGAGGGTGTCTGAGTAGATCACTCCATCTACTGAGCCATCTTTTGGGTCTGATGACAGAAGATCAGGGAGAGGTTCACTCTCTGCCTCCTGGTCCTCATCTGTTACCATCAACAGATTTACATCAGCCCTGTCATGGAAGAGCTTAAGGCGGTTCACATGGATCACCCTCTTGGGGCTCCTGCTTGTGCCCAGGTCCACCAGGTAGGTGACCTGACTCTTCCTTTCTAGCACGGGGTAAGGGCCACTCCATTTGTCCTGAAGTGCCCTGGGAGCCACAGGCTCCAGAACCCAGACTTTCTGCCCTGGTTGGAACTCAACCATTGCAGCCTTTTGGTCATACCAAAACTTCTGGAGCTGTTGGCTGGCCTCAAGGTTTTTGCTTGCCTTTTCCATGTACTCTGCCATTCTAGAGCGAAGGCCAAGTACATAGTCCACTATGTCTTGTTTAGGCTCATGAAGAGGTCTCTCCCAGCCTTCTTTAACAAGAGCAAGTGGTCCCCTTACAGGGTGACCAAACAGAAGTTCAAAGGGTGAGAATCCTACTCCCTTCTGTGGCACCTCTCTGTAAGCGAAAAGCAGACATGGCAAGAGGACATCCCATCTCCTTTTGAGCTTTTCTGGGAGCCCCATGATCATGCCTTTTAATGTCTTGTTGAATCTCTCAACTAAGCCATTAGTTTGTGGATGGTATGGTGTAGTGAATTTGTAAGTCACTCCACACTCATTCCACATGTGTTTTAGGTATGCTGACATGAAGTTGGTACCTCTGTCAGACACCACCTCCTTAGGGAAACCCACTCTGGTAAAGATACCAATGAGGGCCTTGGCTACTGCAGGGGCAGTAGTTGACCTAAGGGGAATAGCTTCAGGATACCTAGTAGCATGATCCACTACTACTAGGATATACATATTTCCTGAAGCTGTGGGAGGTTCTAGTGGACCAACTATGTCCACACCCACTCTTTCAAAGGGGACCCCCACCACTGGAAGTGGAATGAGGGGGGCCTTTGGGTGCCCACCTGTCTTACCACTGGATTGACAGGTGGGGCAGGAGAGGCAAAACTCCTTAACCTTGTGGGACATATTGGGCCAGTAGAAGTGGTTGACTAACCTCTCCCACGTCTTGGTTTGTCCCAAATGCCCAGCAAGGGGAATATCATGGGCTAAGGTCAGAATAAACTCTCTGAATGACTGAGGCACTACCACTCTCCTAGTGGCACCAGGTTTGGGGTCTCTGGCCTCAGTGTACAGGAGTCCATCTTCCCAATAGACCCTATGTGTTCCATTTTTCTTGCCCTTGGACTCTTCAGCAGCTTGCTGCCTAAGGCCTTCAAGAGAGGGACAGGTTTCTTGTCCCTTACACAGCTCCTCCCTTGAGGGTCCCCCTGGGCCTAAGAGCTCAACCTGATAAGGTTCAAGCTCCAAAGGCTCAGTTCCCTCAGAGGGCAGAACTTCTTCCTGAGAAGAGAGGTTCTCTTTTTCTGACTGTGTTGCAGTTGGTTTCCCAACTGACTTTCCTTTTCTCTTGGTAGGCTGGGCCTTTCTTCCAGACTCCAGCTCTACTTTTTCACCCTGTGCCTTGCATTGTGCTCTTGTTTTTACACACACCAGTTCAGGGATACCCAGCATGGCTGCATGGGTTTTTAGTTCTACCTCAGCCCATGCTGAGGACTCCAGGTCATTTCCAAGCAGACAGTCTACTGGGATGTTTGAGGAGACCACCACCTGTTTCAGGCCATTGACCCCTCCCCATTCTAAAGTTACCATTGCCATGGGATGTGCTTTAGTCTGATTGTCAGCGTTGGTGCCTGTATAGGTTTTTCCAGTCAGGTATTGGCCAGGGGAAACCAGTTTCTCTGTCACCATGGTGACACTGGCACCTGTATCCCTCAGGCCCTCTACACTTGTCCCATTAATAAAGAGCTGCTGCCTGTATTTTTGCATGTTAGGCGGCCAGGCAGCTAGTGTGGCTAAATCCACCCCACCCTCAGAGACTAGAGTAGCTTCAGTGTGGACCCTGATTTGCTCTGGGCACACTGTTGATCCCACTTGGAGACTAGCCATTCCAGTGTTACCTGGATTGGAGTTTGGAGTGGAACCTTTCTTGGGACAGGCCTTGTCTCCAGTTTGGTGTCCAGGCTGATTACAGCTACGACACCAGGCCTTTTTGGGATCAAAGTTTTTACCCTTGTACCCAGGATTGTTTTGTGAAGAGGCTCTGGGCCCACCCTCCTGTGCAGGTTTTTGGGGGCCTGTAGAAGACTCTTTACTATTTTTATTTTTGGCTGTCTCACCACCTTTCCCCTGGGGAGGTTTTGTGACCCCTTTCTTTTGGTCACCCCCTGTGGAAGTTTTGGACACCCTAGTCTTGACCCAATGGTCCGCCTTCTTTCCCAATTCTTGGGGAGAAATTGGTCCTAGGTCTACCAGATGCTGATGCAGTTTATCATTGAAACAATTACTTAACAGGTGTTCTTTCACAAATAAATTGTACAGCCCATCATAATTACTTACACCACTGCCTTGAATCCAACCATCTAGTGTTTTTACTGAGTAGTCTACAAAGTCAACCCAGGTCTGGCTCGAGGTTTTTTGAGCCCCCCTGAATCTAATCCTATACTCCTCAGTGGAGAATCCAAAGCCCTCAATCAGGGTACCCTTCATGAGGTCATAAGATTCTGCATCTTTTCCAGAGAGTGTGAGGAGTCTATCCCTACACTTTCCAGTGAACATTTCCCAAAGGAGAGCACCCCAGTGAGATCTGTTCACTGTTCTGGTTACACAAGCCCTCTCAAAAGCTGTGAACCATTTGGTGATGTCATCACCATCTTCATATTTAGTTACAATCCCTTTCGGGATTTTCAACATGTCAGGAGAATCTCTGACCCTATTTATGTTGCTGCCACCATTGATGGGTCCTAGGCCCATCTCTTGTCTTTCCCTTTCTATGGCTAGGATCTGTCTTTCCAAAGCCAATCTTTTGGCCATCCTGGCTAACTGGATGTCCTCTTCACTGGAGTTATCTTCAGTGATTTCAGAGTTGTTGGTCCCTCCTGTGAGGGAACCAGCATCTCTGACTATTATTTGTGGAGTCAGGGCTTGAGAAGCCCTGCTCTCCCTAAGTAGGACTGGTAGGGGGGAATTTTCCTCCAAGTCACTATCTTCATCCTCTGTGTTGCCATCCTCAGAGGGGTTGGCCTTTTCAAACTCTGCCAACAGCTCCGGGAGCTGTAGTTTGGAAGGTCTGGGGCCCATTACTATTTTCTTTATTTTAGAAAGTGACCTTAGCTCCCTCATCTTAAGATGGAGGTAAGGTGTGGTGTCGAGTTCCACCACATTCATCTCTGCACTAGACATTATGCTTCTAAAAGTTGGAATACTTTTTAAGAATCTAAAACTATTTCTAGGTTCTAATTCAAACTTTTACCAAACTTTTAAACTCTAAAAGAAATGCTAAACAGGATCTAACACAAGGCCCTAGCAGGTCTTTTAAGAATTTAGAAAACTTTTCAAATTGCAAAAATCAATTTCTAATGACAATTTTGGAATTTGTCGTGTGATCAGGTATTGGCTGAGTAGTCCAGCAAATGCAAAGTCTTGTACCCCACCGCTGATCCACCAATGTAGGAAGTTGGCTCTGTATGTGCTATTTCAAAGTAAGGAATAGCATGCACAGAGTCCAAGGGTTCCCCTTAGAGGTAAAATAGTGGTAAAAATAGATAATACTAATGCTCTATTTTGTGGTAGTGTGGTCGAGCAGTAGGCTTATCCAAGGAGTAGTGTTAAGCATTTGTTGTACATACACATAGACAATAAATGAGGTACACACACTCAGAGACAAATCCAGCCAATAGGTTTTGTTATAGAAAAATATCTTTTCTTAGTTTATTTTAAGAACCACAGGTTCAAATTTAACATGTAATATCTTGTTTGAAGGTATTGCAGGTAAGTACATTAGGAACTTTGAATCATTTCAATTGCATGTATACTTTTCAAGTTATTCACAAATAGCTATTTAAAAAGTGGACACAGCGCAATTTTCACAGTTCCTGGGGGAGGTAAGTTTTTGTTAGTTTTACCAGGTAAGTAAGACACTTACAGGGTTCAGTTCTTGGTCCAAGGTAGCCCACCGTTGGGGGTTCAGAGCAACCCCAAAGTCACCACACCAGCAGCTCAGGGCCGGTCAGGTGCAGAGTTCAAAGTGGTGCCCAAAACGCATAGGCTTCAATGGAGAGAAGGGGGTGCCCCGGTTCCAGTCTGCCAGCAGGTAAGTACCCGCGTCTTCGGAGGGCAGACCAGGGGGGTTTTGTAGGGCACCGGGGGGGACACAAGCCCACACAGAAATTTCACCCTCAGCGGCGCGGGGGCGGCCGGGTGCAGTGTTAGAACAAGCGTCGGGTTCGCAATGGAAGTCAATGAGAGATCAAGGGATCTCTTCAGCGCTGCAGGCAGGCAAGGGGGGGCTTCCTCGGGGAAACCTCCACTTGGGCAAGGGAGAGAGACTCCTGGGGGTCACTTCTGCAGTGAAAGTCCGGTCCTTCAGGTCCTGGGGGCTGCGGGTGCAGGGTCTTTTCCAGGCGTCGGGACTTAGGTTTCAGAGAGTCGCGGTCAGGGGAAGCCTCGGGATTCCCTCTGCAGGCGGCGCTGTGGGGGCTCAGGGAGGACAGGTTTTGGTACTCACAGTCGTAGAGTAGTCCGGGGGTCCTCCCTGAGGTGTTGGTTCTCCACCAGCGGAGTCGGGGTCGCCGGGTGCAGTGTTGCAAGTCTCACGCTTCTTGCGGGGAGATTGCAGGGTTCTTTAAAGCTGCTCCTTTGGATAAAGTTGCAGTCTTTTTGGAGCAGGTCCGCTGTCCTCGGGAGTTTCTTGTCGTCGTCGAAGCAGGGCAGTCCTCAGAGGATGCAGAGGTCGCTGGTCCCTTTGGAAGGCGTCGCTGGAGCAGAGTTCTTTGGAAGGCAGGAGACAGGCCGGTGAGTTTCTGGAGCCAAGGCAGTTGTTGTCTTCTGGTCTTCCTCTGCAGGGGTTTTCAGCTAGGCAGTCCTTCTTCTTGTTGTTGCAGGAATCTAATTTTCTAGGGTTCAGGGTAGCCCTTAAATACTAACTTTAAGGGCGTGTTTAGGTCTGGGGGGTTAGTAGCCAATGGCTACTAGCCCTGAGGGTGGGTACACCCTCTTTGTGCCTCCTCCCAAGGGGAGGGGGTCACAATCCTAACCCTATTGGGGGAATCCTCCATCTGCAAGATGGAGGATTTCTAAAAGTTAGAGTCACCTCAGCTCAGGACACCTTAGGGGCTGTCCTGACTGGCCAGTGACTCCTCCTTGTTGCTTTCTTTGTTCCCTCCAGCCTTGCCGCCAAAAGTGGGGGCCGTGGCCGGAGGGGGCGGGCAACTCCACTAAGCTGGAGTGCCCTGCTGGGCTGTGACAAAGGGGTGAGCCTTTGAGGCTCACCGCCAGGTGTTACAGCTCCTGCCTGGGGGAGGTGTTAGCATCTCCACCCAGTGCAGGCTTTGTTACTGGCCTCAGAGTGACAAAGGCACTCTCCCCATGGGGCCAGCAACATGTCTCTAGTGTGGCAGGCTGCTGGAACTAGTCAGCCTACACAGACAGTCGGTTAAGTTTCAGGGGGCACCTCTAAGGTGCCCTCTGGGGTGTATTTTGCAATAAAATGTACACTGGCATCAGTGTGCATTTATTGTGCTGAGAAGTTTGATACCAAACTTCCCAGTTTTCAGTGTAGCCATTATGGTGCTGTGGAGTTCGTGTTTGACAAACTCCCAGACCATATACTCTTATGGCTACCCTGCACTTACAATGTCTAAGGTTTTGTTTAGACACTGTAGGGGTACCATGCTCATGCACTGGTACCCTCACCTATGGTATAGTGCACCCTGCCTTAGGGCTGTAAGGCCTGCTAGAGGGGTGACTGACCTATACTTGCATAGGCAGTGAGAGGCTGGCATGGCACCCTGAGGGGAGTGCCATGTCGACTTACTCGCTTTGTTCTCACTAGCACACACAAGCTGGCAAGCAGGGTGTCTGTGCTGAGTGAGAGGTCTCCAGGGTGGCATAAGACATGCTGCAGCCCTTAGAGACCTTCCTTGGCATCAGGGCCCTTGGTACTAGAAGTACCAGTTACAAGGGACTTATCTGGATGCCAGGGTCTGCCAATTGTGGATACAAAAGTACAGGTTAGGGAAAGAACACTGGTGCTGGGGCCTGGTTAGCAGGTCTCAGCACACTTTCAATTGTAAACATAGCATCAGCAAAGGCCAAAAGTCAGGGGGCAACCATGCCAAGGAGGCATTTCCTTACACTAGCCATATCACTGGTAGTGCAATGCATAGTGTTTAAGCCTTTTCCCTGTCTGAGACGGTGATGTGCATGCCAATAGTGCTGTTGGGCCAGTCATTGACCAAGTGTATCCTTCGTCTCCCCCCCTTTCTTGTTTTGTCATCCTGTCCTTGTGTGCATTTGCATCATCTGGCGGAGGGGTAGGGGCACCAGCGATAGAGGGAGCTGCATCCCACAGGACCTTGGGGGCAGAGTCCACTGACACTGACGGAACCAGTGGGACGGAGGGTGAGAGGAGCACCAAGGCAGAGACTGGAGGAGACAACACAGACTTAGATACTACCTCCAATGGGAGCTCCCTGGTGGTGGCGGACACCTATGTGACCATCCCAACTGCAGGTACAACCGCCACCCCCGTACCAGCACTGCCCTCACAGTAGCCCCTCAGCGAGTTCCGCGTGCCGCTCACCCAGGAGGGTGGGCATCTCCTTCGCCCCGGCACCACAGGCCCTGCCCCAGTGAGCCCTGCTACCCTGAGTGAGGAGGCTATTGACCTCCTGAGATCCATCTCTGTTAGGCAATCAACCATTCTGAATGCCATCCGGGGCCTGGCATCTCAGATGCATCAAAGCAATGCATTTCTGGAGGTTATTCACAGTTGATTGGCGGCCCAACAGAGATCGATTCAGGCTCTGCCCTCCTCACTGATGGCAGTCATTGTTCCACCTCCAACTACCATTTTCCTGTCCCATTATCCTGAACCCCAACCTATCCCAGGCACACATACAGACAAGCATGCACACAAGACAACACCCAAGAGTGTCACTGGCAGACACAAGCACCACACTTCATCCCACAAGCACTCACGAAAACACCATACAGTTGCATACACAATCATATCCACTACCTCCACTGTCTCCCCCTCCTCCTCCTCCACCTACCTCCCAGTCATGTCCACACTCACACCTGCATGCACTGCCTTAACATCCCCCACCAGCATCACCACACCAAGCAGCACACACACCTCACTGGCAGATACCTCCACAACATCCATCCACTTGTCCCCTGTGTCCTCTCCCTCCCTGTCTGGCCCCTCCTAAAGGACACAAACGCAAGCACTCAGACACCCAACAGCCATCCACCTCACACACGCACACTGCCCATGCACCTGCACCCAAGCCCAGCAGACGTACATCTCCAACAACCACTCCCTCAACCTCCCCTCCTATCCCTCCTCCTTCCTCCCGCCCCACCGTCCCTAAAAAGCTTTTCCTTGCCCAACTCGATCTCTTTCCTCCACCTACCCCCGTCCTGCTCATAGAACCAGGGTGCCAGTCAGCCAGCCCAGCACCTGAGACAAACAGTCCACAAGGACAGTGGAGACACCTCCTAGTTGTGGAGGCAGGACTGTGAGGGACCACTCCCCCACCCAGAAAGGAGCCCACAACACCTACAGCCAGGAAAGGGACAGAGCCCACAACACCTACAGCCAGGAAGGGAAAGGAGCCCACAACACCTACAGCGAGGAAGGGAAAGGAGCCCACAACACCCACAGCCAGGAAGGGGCCCACGACAACTACAGCCAGGAAGGGGAAGGAGTCCACAACAACTACAGCCAGGAAGGGGAATTAGCCCACAACTACAGCCAGAAAGGTGAAGGAGCCCACAACACCTACAGCCAGGAAGGGGAAGGAGCCTACACATCCTGCCATGGAGGCAATGAAGCCCTCAACTCCATCAGAGGCTGGAAGGGTGAAACCACCACCACCACCACCACCTGTGGTCACGGAGCCCTCACTACCAGCAGAGGCAGCCCAGGAGGCACCATCACCTGTTGCCACAGAGCAGCAGTCCCCACCAGCTGAGGCAGTGCAGATATCACCACCAGCAGAGGCAACCCAGGAGGCACAATCACCTGTTGCCACAGAGTAGCACCCCCAACCAGCTGAGGCAGTGCAGCTATCACTGCCAGCAGTGGCAGGCCAGTAGGCACCGTCACTAGTTGCCACAGAGCAGCACTCCCCACCAGCTGAGGCAGTGCAGCTATCACCACCAGCAGAGGACTGCTGCACAAGGTGCCCCCTCCAGAAGCAGTGGGCATGTTCCTCTGGTCAGAGAGTGTGGCCTTGCAATCTTCAGTAAAGAGAAATGGGCATAGAGCCCCCTCCAGAACCAGTGGGCACGTTCCCCAGCTCAGAGATTGTGGCCCTGCACTCCCCAGTAAAGGGAAATGGACATGGAGCCCCCTCCACAACCAGTGGTCAAGTTCCCCAGCTCAGAGACTGTGGCCTTGCTCTCCCCAACAAAGAGAAATGGGCATGGAGTCCCCTCCAGAACCAGTGGTGAAGTTCCCATATTCGGCTGATTTGCCGCCACACCCCCCTGAGGTGCCTGCCCACTTGAAAAATGATGCCTCTGCAGTGTTCTCTCCAGATGTGCCAGGATACAAGTTGGGTCTTGGACTGTGCCCTGTGGCCTTGTGTGCCCTTTATATTTGGTTTGTGTGGTGGGTTTTGCTATGCTAATACATTGTCAGTACTTCTGAAATCTGGTCCTTGTTTTATTATGCCGTGTGTCGTGTTCCATTGGTTTACATGTGCAGCTGGTTGTGTGTATAATGTGTGTGTGTCTGTTGTGTGTTGTGCGTTTCTGTGTGTCAATCTCATTTTCCACCCTCCCTCCCTTGTGTGCTAGGCGTCTTTACTCACCATTGTTGTCTTCATCGGCATTGGTCTTCCAGGTGGAGCATAAGGTAGAAGATCATCGGGAAGACTTGCAGTTTGGGTTCCATGGTGGCGTAGTTCTTCTCTGTGTCTCCAGGGATTTTATGGCATTGGTACCGCCCTGGAAAAGGTGGAGGATTCAAGTGTCTTAATATGGTGGGCGGTACTTTGTCTTCCACCTGGCTGTTGGCGGCTACCGTTTTGTTGAGTGTTGTTTCCGCCCTTGCGGTTGGTGCGGTACATTGGCTGTCTATGGGACTTATCACTGCATGGTCATAATTTGGCAGAACTTACCGCCAGCCTGTTGGCGGCATTACTGCCATTTTATCACTCACCGCCAGGGTCGTAATGAGAGCCAAAATGTCCACTAACAGGTGATGGTCAGTCTTCAAAACAAATGATCTGCCCCTTAGATACTGTTTGAATTTCTCAACACTCCACACAAATGGCGTAGAGTTCTTGAACCAAAACCTATTGTATTTTGATGTTTACCTTCACTTTGTGACAGAACTGCTCCTAAACCATATTCACATGCTTTCACTGTCACAATGGTTTTCATCCCTTCCACAAATGGTTGCAATGGTGCAGAACTTGTCATTTCCTGTTCTATATTTTGAAACAACATAGTTTCACATTCATTAGACCATGTGAACAGAGCTCCTTTCTTTAATAATGACCTGGAACATTCAGTATTCTTGGCAAAATCCTTAAAAAAAATTCACACATGCCTAACAAAGACGGTAATTGTTCTCTAGTCCTCCCTGGTCTGCCCCCAAGGACGCAGATATTTACCTGCTGGCATACTGGAACCGGAGCACCCCTGTTCTCCCTAGGCACCTATGTGTTTTGGGCACCTCTTTCACCTCTGCACCTGACCGGCCCTGACCTGCTGGTGTGGTAACTTTGGGGTTGCCTTGAACCCCCAACAGTGGGCTGTCTAAGCCCAGGAACTGAGACTTGTAAGTGTCTTACTTACCTCACAATCTAACCAATACTTACCTCCCCCAGGAACTGTTGATTTTTGCACAGCTTATTGCCATTTTTACAAAAACTGCATATGTTATTGCTCTAATTCAAAGTTCCTAACTTCCCTGTGGGGAGTACCTTGCATTTTATGTATTTACTTCAAATCTTGAACTTGTAGTTCTAAAAATAAACTAAGAAAATATATTTTTCTATATAAAAACTATTGGCCTGGAGTTAAGTCTTTGAGTGTGTGTTCCTCATTTATTGCCTGTGTGTGTCTAACAAATGCTTAACACTACCCTCTGATAAGCCTACTCCTCGACCACACTACCACAAAATAGAGCATTAGAATTATCTAATTTTGCCACTATCTTACTTCTAAGGGGAACCTGTGGACACTGTGCACACTCTCTTACTTTGAGATAGTATATACATAGCCAACTTCCTACATTGGTGGATCAGCGGTGGGGTCTAAGGTTTTGCATTTGCTGGACTACTCAGCCAATACCTGATCACCCAACTAAATTCCAAAAATTGTCATTAGAAACTGATTTTCGAAATTTTAGCTAATTAAAAAAAAAAAAAAGTCCTGCTAGAGCCTTGCGTAAGTCCCTGTTAGCATTTCTTTTAGAGTTTAAAAGTTACTAAAAGTTTGTATTTAAATTCTAGAAGTAGTTTTAGATTCTTAAAAAGCAATCCCAACTTTTAGAGAAATAATGTCTAGCAGAGATGAGATGGTGGTGGAACTCAACCTCCGCCTCCTTACCTGCATCTAGGGATGTCAGAGTTAAGGACTCTCTGTAAGCTAAAAAATATAAAGACTGGGTCCAACCTTACCAAAGTAAAGCTCCAGGAGCTTTTGGCAGAGTTTGCAACGGACATCCCCTCTCAGGATAATCCTACAGAGGGAGAAATTAGTGACCAGGAGGATGACTCCCTCCCTCCTATCATAATTGGGGAGACCAGGATCCCTCAAACCCTGACTCCACAAGTGATAGTCAGAGAGGCTGGTCTGGTTCTTCCACAGGGGAGACCAGAAACTCTGGAAGCATTGAGGGCAGCCTCAATGAAGATGACCTCCTGTTAGCCAGGATGGCCAAAAGATTGGCTTTGGCGAGACAGCTCCTAGCCATAGAGAGGGAAAGACAAGAGATGGGTTTAGCTCCCATCAGTGGTGGCAGCAACATAAATAGGGTCAGAGAGAATACTGATATCCTAAAAATCCCCAAAGGGATTGTAACACAGAATGAAGATGGTGATATCACCAAATGGTTCACAGCTTTTGAGAGGGCTTGTGCAACCAGAAAAGTAAACAAATCTCCCTGGGGTGCTTTCCTTTGGGAAATGTTCACTGGAAGGTGTAGGGATAGACTTCTCACACTCTCTAGTAATGATGCAGAATCATATGACCTCATGAAGGCTATCCTGATTGAGGGCTTTGGATTCTCAACTGAGGAGGACAGGATTAGGTTCCGGGGGGGGGGGGGAAGGGGGCTCAAAAATCCTCGAGCCAGACCTGGGTTGATTTTGTTGACTTCTCAGTCAAAACACTAGATGGTGGATAAATGGCAGTGGTGCAAATGATTATGATGGGATATATAACTTGTTTATGAAAGAACACCTGTTAAGTAATTGTTTCAATGACAAACTGCATCAGCATCTGGTAGGCCTAGGTCCAACGTCTCCCCAAGAATTGGGTCAAGACTAGGGTGACCAGGACTTCCACAGGGGGTGACCAAAAGAAAGGGGTCACAAAGCCTCCCCAGGGGAAGAGTGTTGAGACATCCGCTGGCGGTGCATCCTTGGGCATTCTGACCGTGGCGGTACAGCCGCGGTCAGAAACGGGAGACCGGAAGGTGTCCCGCCGGGTTCCCGCTGCCCTGGGGAATCCTCCACGGTGGCACTGCTTGCAGCGCCGCCATGGGGATTCCGACCCCCTTACCGCCATCCTGTGGCGGTACCGGGTGTCGTGGGGCCTCTGGGGGCCCCTGCAGTGCCCATGCCAATGGGCACTGCAGGGGCCCCCTAACAGGGCCCCACCAAGATTTTCATTGTCTGCCAAGCAGACACTGAAAATCGCGATGGGTGCAACTGCACCCGTCGCACCCCTTCCACTCCGCCGGCTCCATTCGGAGCCGGCATCCTCATGGAAGGGGGTTTCCCGCTGGGCTGGTGGGCGGCCTTCTGGCGGTCGCCCGCCAGCCCAGCGGGAAACTCAGAATTACCGCAGCGGTCTTCTGACGGCGGGACTTTGGCGGGCGCCCTCCGCCGCCCGCCAAAGTCAGAATGACCCCCAAAGTGTCTTCTACAGGGCCCCAAAAATCTGCTCAGGAGGGTGGGTCCAATCCTCATTTGGGTATAAGGGTAAAAACTTTGATTCCAAAAAGTCCTGGTGTCGCATCTGTACTCAGCATGGACACCAAACTGGAGACAAGGCCTGTCCCAAGAAAAGTCCCACAACTACTACTCCAGTTAAAACTGGAATAGCCAGTCTCCAGATGGGATCAACAGTGTGCCCAGAGCAAATCAGGGTTCACACTGAAGATAAATTAGTCTCAGAGGGTGGGGTGGACCTAGCCACACTTGCTGCTTGCCTGCCTAACATGCAAAAATTTAGGCAGCAGCTCTTAATCAATGGGACTAGAGTAGAAGCCCTGTGTATACAGGTGCCACTGTCACTATTGTGACAGACAGACATATCCAGTCATCAATGCTGACCGTCAGACTAAAGTCCATCCCATGGCAATGGTAACTTTAGAATGGGGAGGGGTCTCTGGCCTGAAACAGGTGGTAGTCTCTTCTGCAATCCCAGTAGAATGTACACTTGGAAATGATCTGGAGTCCTCAGCATGGGCTGAGTAGAACTCAAAACCCATGCAGCCATGATGGGTATCCCTGAACTGGTGTGTTTCAAAACAAGGGCACAGTGCAGGGCGCAGGGTGAAAAAGAAGTGTTGGAGTCTGGAATAATGGCCCCAACTTCCAAGACAAAAGGAAAGAAGGGTGGGTAACCAGCTTCAACACAGCAAAAGAAGCAAAACCTCTCTTCCCAGGAAGATGTTCTATCCCCTGAGGGAACTGAGTCCATGGAGCTGGGACCGTACCAGGTTGAGCTCTTGGGCCCAGGGGGACCCTCAAGGAAACAGCTGTGTAAGGGGCAAGAAACTTGTCCCTCTCTTGAAGGCCTAAGACAGCAAGCAGTTGAGCAAGAAAAAGGAAATGTCAGTGGAACTCACAGGGTCTATTGGGAAGATGGACTCCTTTACACTGAGGCAAAAGATCCCAAGCCTGGTGCCACTAGGAGAGTGGTAGTGCCTCAGGAGTTTAGGGAGTTCATTCTGACCTTAGCCCATGACATTCCCCTTGCTGGGCATTTGGGACAAACCAAGACATGGGAGAGGTTAGTCAACCATTTCTATTGGCCCAATCTGTCCCAGAAGGTAAAGGAGCTTTGCACCTTGTGTGTCACCTGTCAAGCCAGTGGTAAGACAGGTGGCCATCCAAAGGCCCCCCTCATTCCACTTCCAGTGGTGGGGGTCCTCTTTGAGAGAGTGAGAGTGGATATAGTGGGTCCACTTGAACCTCCCACAGCATCAGGGAACCAATACATCCTAGTAGTAGTGGATCATGCTACTACGTACCCTGAGGCAATTCCCCTTAGGTCCACTACTGCCCCTGCAATAGCCAAAGCACTCATAGGTATTTTTACCAGAGTGGGATTTCCTAAGGAGGTGGTTTCTGACAGAGGTACCAACTTCATGTCAGCTTACCTGAAACATATGTGGAATGAGTTTGGGGTGACTTTCAAATTCACCAAACCATACCATCCAAAAACCAATGGCCTTGTTGAGTGATTCAACAAGACATTGGAGGGCATGATCATGGGGCTCCCTGAAAAACTCAAAAGGAGATGGGATGTCCTCTTGCCATGTCTGCTTTTCGCCTACAGAGAGGTGCCTCAGAAGGGAGTAGGGTTTTCCCCATTTGAACGTCTGTTTGGCCATCCTGTTAGGGGACCACTAGCTCTTGTAAAAGAAGGCTGGGAGAGACCTATCCATGAGCCTAAACAAGATGTGGTAGACTATGTACTAGGCCTACGTTCCAGGATGGCAGAGTACATGGAAAAGGCAAGCAAAAACCTTGAGGCCAGCAAACAGCTCCAGAAAATGTGGTATGACCAAAAGGCTGCTATGGTTGAGTTTCAACCAGGGCAGAAAGTCTGGGTTCTGGAGCCTTTGGCTCCAAGGGCACTTCCGGACAGATGGAGTGGCCCTTACCCAGTTCTTGAGAAAAAGAGTTAGGTCCCCTACCTGGTTGACCTAGGCAGTAACAGGACCCCCAAGAGGGTGATCCATGTGAACCGCCTCACACTCGTTCATGATAGGGCAGATGTAAACATGTTAATGGTTACAGATGAGGACAGGAAGGTGAGAGTGAACCTCTCCCTGATCTCCTCTCCACTGACCATAAAGATGGTTCAGTAGATGGAGTGATCTATTCAGGCACCCTCTCTGGCCAACAGCAGGCTGACTGCAGGCAAGTCCTCCAGCAGTTTGTTGAGCTCTTTTCTTTAACCCCTGGTCAGACACACCTGGGTACCCATGATGTGGACACAGGTGACTGAATGCCTGTCCAAAAAAAATATTTAGACAGTCTGACCAAGTTAAAGAAAGCATCAACATGGAAGTCCACAAGATGCTGGAGCTGGGAGTGACTGAGCACTCTGACAGTCCTTGGGCTAGCCCAGTGAAGTTGGTCCCCAAACCTCACACAAAAGATGGTAAGAGAGAGATGAGGTTTTGTGAGGACTACAGAGGGTTTAACTCTGCCACCAAGACAGATGCTCACCCTATTCCAAGGGCAGATGAGCTAATGGACAAATTAGGTGCTGCCAAATACTTAAGTACCTTTGACTTGACAGCAGGGTACTGGCAAATAAAAATGGCACCTGGAGCAAAAGAGAAAACAGCATTCTCTACACCTGATGGGCACTACCAGTTTACTGTGATGCCCTTTGGCTTAAAGAATGCCACCTTCCAAAAGTTGGTGAATCAAGCCCTTGCTAGCTTGGAGTCCTTTAGTGTAGCTTATCTTGATGATATTGCTATCTTTAGCTCCAACTGGCAGGATCACCTGGTCCACCTGAAGAAGGTTTTGCAGGCCCTGCAAGCAGCAGGCCTCTCTATCTAGGCATCTAAATGTCAGATAGGGCAGGGTACTGTGGTTTACTTGGGTCACCTTGTAGGTGGAGGCCAAGTTCAGCCACTTCAACCCAAGATCCAGACCATTCTGGACTGGGTGGCTCCAAAAACCCAAACTCAAGTCAGGGCATTCCTTGGCTTGACTAGGTACTATAGGATGTTTGTGACGGGTTATGGATCAATAGCGACATCACTCACAGAACTTACCTCCAAGAAAAGGCCCAAGAAAGTGAACTGGACCGTGGACTGTCCAAAGGCCTTTGACACCCTGAAGCAAGCTATGTGTACAGCACCAGTTTTGCAAGCTCCAGATTACTCTAAGCAGTTCATTGTGCAGACAGATGCCTCTGAGCGTGGGATAGGAGCAGTCCTGTATCAAACAAATGATGATGGCCTTTCCAGGTTCTTCCACTTAGAAAATGAAGCCTCTCTTGGGAAAGGTTAGTCTCATCCTCTTGGTGGGGGGGGGGTGGGTTCGTGAAAGTAAATGCCTCCTTGGCATGGTTACCCCCTGACTTTTTGCCTTTTGCTGATGCTAAGTTATGATTAAAAGTGCTGGGACCCTGCTAACCAGGCCCCAGCACCAGTGTTCTTTCCCTAAACTGTACCTTTGCTACCACAATTGGCACAGCCCTGGCACTCAGATAAGTCCCTTGTAAATGGTACCCCTGGTACCAAGGGCCCTGATGCCAGAGAAGGTCTCTAAGGGATGCAGCATGTCTTTTGCCACCCTGGGGACCCCTCACTCAGCACATGCACACTGACTCACAGCTTGTGTGTACGTGTGGGGAGAAAATGACTAAGTCGACATGGCACTCCCCTCAGAGTGCCATGCCAACCTCACACTGCCTGTGGCATAGGTAAGTCACCCCTCTAGCAGGCCTTACAGCCCTAAGGCAGGGTGCACTATACCACAATTGAGGGCATATGTGCATGAGCACTATGCCCCTACAGTGTCTAAGCAAAGCCTTAGACATTGTAAATGCAGGGTAGCCATAAGAGTATTTGGTCAGGGAGTTTGTCTAGCATGAACACCACAGATCCATAATCGCTACACTGAAATCTGTGAAGTTTGGTATCAAACTTCACAGCACAATAAATGCACACTGATGCAAGTGTGGAATTTATTGTAAAATGCACCCGGAGGGCATCTTAGAGATGCCCCCTGAATACCAATCTGACTTCTAGTGTTAGGCTGACCAGTTTCTGCCAGCCTGCCACATCCAGATGAGTTTCTGGCCACATGGGGAGAGTGCCTTTGTCACTCTGTGGCCAGGAACAAAGCCTGTACTGAGTGGAGGTGCTTCTCACCTCCCCCTGCAGGAACTGTAACACCTGGTGGTGAGCCTCAAAGGCTCACCCCTTTTGTTACAGTGCCACAGGGCATCCCAGCTAGTGGAGATGCCTGCCCCTCTGGCTACTGCCCCCAATTTTGGCGGCAAGGCAGGAGGAGATAATGGGAAAAACAAGGAGGAGTCATCCACCAGTCAGGACAGCCCCTAAGGTGTCCTGAGCTGTGGTGACCCCTGCTTTTAGAAATCCTCCATCTTAAGTTTGGAGGATTCCCCCAATAGGATTAGGGATGTGCCCCCCTCACCTTAGGGAAGAGGCACAACGAGGGGGTAGCCACCCTCCAGGACAGTAGCCATTGGCTACTGCCCCCAGACCTAAATACACCCCTAAATTTAGTATTTAGGGGCACCCAAGAACCCAGGAAATCAGATTCCTGCAACCTGAACTAAGAAGAAGGACTGCTGACCTGAAAGCCCTGCAGAGCCGATGGAGACGACAACTGCTGTGGCCCCAGCCCACCTGGCCTGTCTCCTGACTCGAAAACCTGCAACAGTAACGCATCCAACAGGGACCAGCGACCTCTGAAGCTTCAGAGGACTGCTCTGAACCTAAGGACCAAGAAACTCCCATGAGCAGCGGCTCTGCTCAAGAAACAGCAACAATATTGCAACTCCTTGTGACTTCTAAAGGACTTCACCAGAAGCGTGAGACTTCTCCCTCTGCACCCGATGCCCCCGGCTCGAGATCCAGAGAACCAACACCACAGGGAGGACTCCCTGGCAACTGCGACCCCATGAGTAGCCCGAGACGTCCCCCCTGTACCCCCATGTACCCCCACAGTGACGCATGCAGAGAGAATCCAGAGGCTCCCTCTGACCACGACTGCCTGTAACAAGGGACCCGACGACTGGACCACGCACTGCACCCGCAGCCCCCAGGACCAGAAGGAACCGAACCTCAGTGCAAGAGTGATCCCCCATGCGACCCTCTGCCTAGCCCAGTTGGTGGCTTGCCCGAGAAGCCCCCCGGTGCCCTGCCTGTACCGCTAGAGTGACAGTACTCCCCTGCATGGTACTCATTTGAAAGGAATCCTGATTTCAGTCACATCATGTCAGCACTTGATCATCAAAACATATCTCACTCCAGGAAGTATCATGATGCGGACTCAGAACATCAATTGTCCTCATTTGAATCAGGAAATCATTTCACTTAGCACATCAAGAATTCGCAAGAGCCACCCAATAATCACAAACATTCACTGAACAGATGAAAAAAAACTCAAATTGGAAAAGGGGGAGTATGTTGTGCTGGGACAGAGTGTCAACATGTGCTTCGCCCAGATTTAGAACTAAACCCAGCATGGTAATAAAGGAGGGAAAGGAGGAGTTAATAGAGGGGCAGGACACACTGACCAAACACCAGCCACTGCGGGAGCACTGCGATTGTCTGGTGTGGCGAAACCTTATATCTGCGTATTGGGTTATTTACTTCCCAGCATCCAAGTATATCAAGTTATAGGTCTTCGAATGTAACAATGAGATTGCCAAACTGATCAAAACACGTGATTTGAAGAAAGTATCTTTTCGGGAGAGCACGTCAGGGTAGGTTCCCCTGCAGACTGCCGTCATCCACAAATAGTGACCGCTTTCGGCATGCTACTTCCCAAGGGGCCCCCCATGTACCAAGGGATGGGCGACCATTAGAGGTTTCTGACAATTAGTGAACTTCAATGTAAGTGACTATATGATTTGTTTGACATTTTTGCAAACTTTCGGTAATATAGACAGGAGAAGTCTTATTATGTAATGGTCCTGAAGAAGCGTCATAGGATCTTGTTAGACCACTGTACGCGAAAAATGTTGACCATGTCCTAGGAGCCCGACGATAATCTCCTTAAGCTCCAGCACCATGCAGAAAGTGGTTGAGCATTATTCCTCATTTTACACTTTCCTTCTGTTTTTAATCTTGGTCCCGGTCTTATTCCATTGATTAATTAAATTGACTCGCTCCTATTAAGACTGGGAACCAATTTTAGCTTTCACTCTCCTGCCAGGATTGGCGCCTGACCACAACACCAGGTCTTGTAGTGTCCGCTACCACGGCTGCTACCTAAAAGATCTCCGGCAAAGAGCCCCCTTACGGTTGAGCCCGTCAGACATTGCAGCACCGGTCTGATGAAGAGCTACCCGATGATGAAGCATGACATCCTCTCGGATGTGTGAGGGTTCTTGTTCCTGAACTTTAATGTTCCCCTAGTGATTATATTTTTCCATTTGGAACAGTGTACACCTTTTTTGTATGTTGAAGAAAATATGACCTGCCTGCACAACACAGGTTCCACCTTGATTGAGTTGTTATGTGCTGCAACTGACTGGCACAAAACCATATTAAAACTGTATATGCACAAAATATGTTTTCAACTGTCATTTGATGCAAATTGCACCAGTACCACTGTAAACTTGTCTGACACCGGTGCAAATATTATAACCGAGTCATAGGTTGTTTTTTGGCTGCTCATATTCTGCATGCAGCACATAAATAATATACACTAAATTAAAACACTTTTCAAATTATTGTTTCAAGATCAGCATTCGTACCTTGCAACTATGTTTGCCTCTTAGGTGTGTTTAGATACTATAAATTATCAAGGTTTCTACCTTCATCTTGTAGTAAAACTAAGTGTTAGATGTTAAACATTCCAACGGTTTATACTGGAGCAAATAAAGCCTGGCAGACCTGGATTTAAAACTGTTTTACACAAAATTATTATACTGCAACCAGCTCAATCCTACCTGCGCTGTAAATCCTACTGGAAGATCTCTGCCTAAAATTTTATACCAGCAAATGTCAGCACAGCATTCACCGATATTGCCGCGAATAGAGACTTCATTTTCAGAAACCGGATATGCTGCAGGGCAATTCATTATTGCTACGAGTATCATGTGTCCAACGAATCGCTGAGAAATGTTCTACATGAAGGAACAACATGTCTAATTTCGCGGTGAGGATGAATGATTTGTCATGCAGAACTGTCCATTAGAGCCAAACCATTACCAAAAACACCCAGGACGATAAATCATACTTTGTATTAAATGAAGAAGCAGCACCTTTCCCCGCTAGCTTCAGTCATAATCATGATAAATGAAAACTCCCGGACAGGTGAATTTTAATGTGCACTCACACTAATTGCATCATGTTTTTGGAGGGTGGTGGGGGTACTTCCGCGTTTTGGACTCTGCAACTTCAAGTTCACCTGAAAGTAGAGTGCAATACCCTTCAGCAGTCTCAACATAAATTAAGTCATAACAAACACATTTTTTGTTTGAAGCGTGGGTGATTTTTCACGGATGGTTATATTCGCAGAGCACGGAGTCTATTTCCAGTGCTAGAGGGTAGTCGTCTCATACACAAGTCACTCGCGAGCCTGCACGGGGAAGGTGAGAGGCAATCTGTAATCATGCGACATGAGCTCCCAAGAGATTTTACGCGTTTTAAAATAACATCTGCAGAAATTATGCAAAAAATGTTAAGGAGGAAGTCTCTAATTAGTTAAAACAGAAGTATCTGGTTGACCTTAGAGCGGGCCAATACCATTGTCTTGAGCCTTAGGTTAACAATCCCGAGAATCGCTCAGAAAACGGGGAACGGTTGTTTTTCTATTTTTAAAAACACTTTACAAAAGAAAAATCACAACGCTTTTCGTGCACAGCTAAGCAAAAATATGAAATTTAGGTCACTGTATTGTCTGGCCTTAAAGGGTGTTCGATAAAATGTCCTTCCGCGCTTAGCTTCTTCCAGAGGGACCCGAAAGTGGTACGTATATAGAAGTATGAATGGACTGGATTGATGCAACATGTATTTTTTTTAATTTGCGGAAACGGTTCTTACTGTTACTTAGTCGCGGCTCGAGGGGCGCAGAAGGGGTGGGGCGGCATGCAGAGGGAGGAAGAAACATTAATTACATTTTTTTTAAAAGACACCTTCACTCACTGCCACATCACTCCACTCCTCCGTCACAGGCTGCAGGCACAGGCTCCCAGCCTGCCCTGTGGCCAGTCTTGAGGCTACTCATAGCAGCATCAGGATTGGCTGGGAGCTACAGCCAGGGTTCTCCCAGGCAGACTGGGAGCCTGGGCCTATTCTCTCCAGCCTGGCAACACAGTAAACTGAGCATGTGTGTTTGGCTGGCCAGTCACACACATCCTCTGAGGGGGAGTGCTGTGCACTTCCCCTCACTGCTCGTCACCCCCATTGCCCGTCCCTTTACAAAAAAACAATAATAAGCACAGTTTATTATTGTTTTCTTGTAAAGGTTTTGCCGCTGCTGCTGCTGCTGCTGGTGGTGGTGGGGGGGGTTGGGGGGTGACGCTCCTCCGACCTAATGGAGGAGCCGCCCCTGCTGCTACTGCAGTTTGGTGAATGTGAATAATCAGAGTGAGAGATAACAAACAGAGAAGGGTGAGAATAAATTGTTGATCCACAATACATTACTAGATATGAGCTTAACTATTGAACGGCACCAGCTCTTAGCATTCCAAATGTTGATGTATGTTAGGCTAAGTTTGTTTAAGCTACACCTGATGTAAGAAAACAGCCTTATTAACTTTTAATATATGTTGACCCCCCAATTAAAAAAAATCCAGCTTCAGCTGACAGGCCGAATTCTAGGGGCTGGATTGACCACAATTTTATTTGCAATGTGCAAGTATGCATCTTGCAGAGAAAACTAATTTTGCCCGTGGCTACAGACAGGAAAAGGAAACAGGGTGTAGCTTCAGGGGGGTTGTTTGACAATAAATCTATTCTCTAGTAAATAGGTACAGGTGTTTTCAGTTGGAATGGTAAGGAGACTGTGGATATCTCCTGGAATTTTTACATACATGCACAGACAAAAAAAACCACCCCCACATATTTTGTCTCACACTCAGGGCCTCATTACGAGATTGGCGGTCTCCGGACAGCCACATTGGCGGTCTTACTGCCAACAGGCTGACGGAGAAGACCACCAAATTATTACTATGGTGGTATTCACAACATAATACAGCCAAAGCGCCGCTGGCATTGCCACTGCAGTCTGGCTGCCACAAACTACGGTTGCCACCTGCAGGCCAGCGGAGACCATGTTTCCACCGGACAGATTACGAGGTTGCACACAGCCAAACATTTTCTCCACAGTTGCACCTCCAGAGAAACCCAAGAGGAAACCAATAGCATAAAAGGAGACACTCACCTTCAGGAGGACATACTCGTCCTGAGCCTCCATGGAATCAAACTACATATCTTCCCAATACTCCTGCTTGCCCAAAGACTATGGAATCTGCAATGCCGACGACGACAGCAACCATAAGTACACAGTTTTACCTGATACTGTTGTAGATTTGCAATTTTTGTACACGCACACAACAGACATTCAGGAAGGGGGTGTGAGGGTGACACACACATGTAAATTCACACTGACACACACATACAGTCACACACACACTCGCACATACACAACAAACACTCCACGATCACCAAACACACACACATATACACATGTAAATAACACACACAGGTACGAACAGAAACACTGCACACACCCACACTCACACAGTACCACACAACAAGTCACAAACACAACACAACATCACCATTTCCAATCAATTGGCAGGAACCCACAAGGGACACTACCCGGGGACACATCACACATACATCACAACGTAACACTATCAGGCAAAACATTACATACAAATACACAGTCACACAACTTACAGATTGACTTACCAAGAACACCGTATCTAACATTTCATGCACATAACATGCACAAGGTCAAAGCACACAAAGCCACAAAGCACACCAACAAACACATCTCAACACAAATAACAAACAATACCAAAACAACAAAACCTGTTAGACACACACATGTCCATCCCATACTGGATACCATACCACTCTAATACAAAAGCACTGCATACAACCTCACGTACTGCCTAAACATCACATAAAACCTAAGCAGAATACACACCCACACATACAGACGCACAACTAATGATGTGATGTCTGTGATTATGTGGGTGGTGGGGGTGTCAGGGCATTTTGTGACTTTTGCTGTGTATGCAGATGTATGTAGCTTGTGTGCATGCTGGTGGTGTGTCTTGTGGTGCTAGTGTTTGTCAGAGCTACCCTTGGACATTGAGGTGGCTGCATGGTTGTCTGTCTGTGTGCTTTGGCTGGGTCTGGAAAGAGGGGTTTAGGATTTGGAAGAGGAAGATGGAGGGAAGATGGTAGACAAAGGGTGACTGGCTGTGGTGGAGGTCAGAGCCTAAAAGGATCCCTGTGGGCCAGCCAGTGCACTATTAATGCCCTCCAGGAACGCATTACTCAGCTCGGTTTGAGTTGCCAGTCCCTGGATGGCATTCATGATGGTCTACTGACCCACAGAGATCAACCTCAGGAAGTCAATAGCCTCCTCACTAAGGATAGCAGGGCTGTCAGTGGCAGGGTCAGAGGTGCCCCCCAGGGAGTGGCCACTGGAGGAGGATTTCAAAGAAGAAGACGTGAATCCTGTCTCTCTTGTGGCACTCCCCTCACCCTCCAGGACACTGGGTCCCTTAGTGTCAGTGGTATCAGCACTCCAGGTCCCATGGCAAGCAGTATCCTCACTTGGCTGTGTCCTGTCTTCTCTGCCCCACAATGCTGATGCAGAGAACCAGAGGGAGAGAGATGGTTATCACATTCATAACATATACACAAACATTACACAATGCACAACATGTAATTTAACAATACATCTATGTTTAAAAAAGCCCCAGTTAAAAACCATTTAGAGCCTACATCATGTCATAACTACATACTTCCAACGATCCAATAAGACGACTGTATCACCACAACATAAGGGAACCATCTTAACACTACATCACCATCCCATCAAACCAGCTGCAACACAAACGATTCCTGAAAGAGATAAATTGGCCACATCAAAAGTCTCTCTCTATACAGATCACCACCGTGTATCAACAAATCACCCTTAGAAAATGCTGTTAACTGACAAAACAATATCATGTCTTACCCTAATCGACTCTTGCCCAGTCCATCACCAGTAGTCATTTTACATGAAAGTAAGCTCATCTCACTTCTAATACAGCACAGCATGTAGCTTTGCAATCGCATGCCTATCATGTGGCACTGTCAATAACATTCACAATGTCAAATACCCCAGATGAAACCACTACATGTGGCATACTCAAATTGTGAGCCTCATAAAATAGCACAGCATGTCATACAAACATGTATCAAAAGTATCTTGAAAAGGGTTAGAAAGAGTTTGGCAACACACTAATCTTACTCATTGACACATAGACAACAAATTACATGTCCAGCAACAGTGGCCTACTTAGCACATAGGATACACCCACAGATAACCACAGGGAGCATACCAACACCTTCAATACAATGGACACTAATCATGTGCATAACAATCACATACCATTCCACTATTCATGCTGAATATAAACTTTAACATGCATACATCAAAACACCTATATAACTAACAAATGTCTAGACATGTGTAATCTAACACCTTAGGACGGAAGAAACACTGATGTAACCCGCTACTAATGTAACCATGATTGACACATAACCCAGAGTCCAGCAAATTGACTAACAAAATATCGCATTGCATCCTACATGTGTTTGTCAAATGGAACCCCAGCTACACTCTTAAGTGAGGCAGAAATAATCTGTTTAATTACAAAATCTGTCTCAACTGCCTCATATTAGCAAAGGTAAGTCTGGCAAAATAGAGGCCTCAACATAACACTAGGCACAATGTAACAAGTGATACATGATGTAGGAACAAAACAGTTTATGTTGCGCCTATATAGGTATGGTACAGCCCTACGTAGCATTGGCAAGATACATGGCCTAAGGGATCATCAGGCTAACCACTTACCTTCTGAACACCATATACATGGTACAAAATGTTTGAAATCAAATGTCAATAATATGTCTGGTGCTGTTAATGTTTTATAACACCATGCTTTTCTCAATGTAGAATCTCCACCCTGATCAAACATCACAATTACCAATGTGTAGTTCAGACATAACAATGGGGACACCTCCTTACACCTCAGAGGATGTGTGGTAAGTATGCCATGTCACAATCAGATTTGGGATGACAACCTCACATGAAGTTCCTAATGATATCAGGACACAGGATAACTTGGCCCTATTACTCATCTAGCAGACCCTATGTTGCACATGGAGCTAGATCCAGTGAATTAGGACTGATCGGAGACCAAAGAGCTGGACAACTTACCAATTGGATATATGGACTGTAGAACATTAGGTCGGAAGGATGACATTGCAGGTAACACATATGCATAGCAGTGTAGAGGTACACATATGACACTGTCACATGTGCATCACCACATGCTGTCATACTATGTGGTTGACATTGGTGAGTAACATGTCCCTATACACAATACTATGTCCACATCTGTGTATCAAAGGTGGCAACTGTAGTACTATTTTTCCCTAAGAGACCCCTTACCTGTACCAATAACCACATTGTCACAGCTGAGATACTTAGACATCATACACCTAACTGGCATAGCCATAAACATGTGCTAAATCAGTACTTATTCCCTGGTGGCTGCTGTCCTGCCCTCAAACGCCCATCCACCTCAGGGTAGACAACCACCAAAATGCGGGCAAATAGGGGAGTGAGGGTCTGATGGTCACCCCTTCTTCATTGGGAGGACATCCCCAGCTGGGCATCTGCGGCCTTCCAGGCCCAGTGTCTCAGGTCCTTCCACCACTTCCTACAGTGGATGCTCTGCCAGCTGTGGCCCCAGTGTCCGCACTTGCTTGATGATGGCACACCAGGTTCCCTTTTAGTGATGGGTGTTGACCTGCATGGATGACACAGATAACAGCAAAAAGTCAGGTCCACATGCACCACACCAACACTAGTGGACAGAACACTACAGTGACAGCAAGTAGGCAAACATTACAATCCTCTCAGTTCATACTCATGCACAGTTAATCATCTGCATACATTAACACCTAACACAACTTCACATTTCAGGTACACCATCATACACCTCAGCTGACACACATCGGTATACCATTGGACTCACCTGCTCCTCTGGTGTACCATGTAGCTATCCATACAGGGGTATGACCTTGTCTGGCTCTTCAGGGGTGAAGACTGGGGCCCTATCACCCACAGGACGTGGCATGATAGCTCCCGGAGGCACTAAACAGCAGCTCAGGTAGAGGAGGCCTTGCTGGCAGCAGTGTCAGGAGTCAAGTGAACAATACTGCAGAATATGGCGGTTATGTCCACCACGTGCAGGACCATCACTGCCGGTGGACATCGCCACTGGCACAAGTCCAAGAAAGGCAGCAATGTGTTCCAATGACAATTTACACGGCAGGTGTGTCCACATACCCCCATGCCGACATGAGCTGGTGGAGTTAGGTCACGTCCACATGTCCCTTACAGTAGGTGAGGTGGTTGACATTTTTAGCACATTTCAGGTATACAAAAGGTTTTGAATCTGCTTCATTAACAAATCCCCATATTGTGCTACTTATCGTTAAGTGCTACATTCAGGCTTATTAGTCTGTTTGTGCATGTGAGTAGTTAAATCAGGGTAACAGAGGGATTTATGCTGATATAAACGTACACCTATTCTCAACATACTAAGTGCGTTGGTAATGCAGATAATGTGCTAAAAATGTGATTCACATGTAAAGTTTGTTGGACTAACAAACACTGTACATTAGATAATTGAGGGAATGAGCACCAAGGGGAGTGTCATAGGATGCATAGCAATTTGCGGTCCTGTAGATGTCAGATGTTGTAACCAACCTCGATTGCAGATATGTGTGAGTTGTATATGTATATGTTCTTTATGTGTGCATTGTTCATGTTACATACAAATTCCATATGTTTCCGCATAGTTACCCTGACATGAGGAAAGGAAGACATCCTCCAGTATACCACCCACTAGTAGACCTGCAGACCACGGAAGAGAGACATACTATCCAGGCATATCAGCTGAATAGGTGTACAATCATGGATCTTTGTGATCAGTTGGAGCCTTATCTAATGCTTGCCATTCGCAATCCCTATAGCATACCTCCCATCATTCAATTGATGTCAGAGCTACACTTCCTGGCCACTGGGTCCTCTCAGATTATAGTGGCCCTAACTGCAGGGATGTCTCAGCCCATGTTCAGCTTGGTTTTGAAGGATGCACTGTCAGCATTGTTGAAACACCTGACAGCTACATCAGGTTTCCCCAATGAGTGGATTTGGCCTATGTGAAGGCAGAGTTTTATGCAGTGGAACACATTCCACATGTGGGTGGAGCCATATATGGCACCCATGTAGCCTTGGTTCTCCCCAGTGCCAATGAACAGGTATTTAGGAACAGGAAAACTACCAATCCATCAACGTTCAAGTTGTCTGTTTAGCAGACTGCTATATTTCACAAGTCAATGGAAAGTTGCCATGATCATTCCATGATTCCTTCATCATGTGGAACAGCAATATCCCACTTCTGACACAATGAATCAACACATAGAGGGCATGGCTGGTCGGTAAGTCAGATTTGACAAGTGTGCATTTAAAGTTTGTCTCCTGCTATCACAATTGTGCACGTCCTCGATATATGTTTGTGTATTTCTACCTATTTTCTTACAGTTGATTCTGGCTATCCTAATTGTCCTTGGTTGTTGACACCAGTGAGGTAGCCCATCACGCCAGGGGAAGTCCACTACAGTGAGACCCACAGAAGGAAAAGGCATGTCATGGAGCAGACCATTGGGCTCAAAAAGGCAAGATTTTGCTGACTGAACAGATCAGGAGGAACCCTCCTCTACTCACCCAATAAGGTATGTCAAATGATTGTCACCTGCTGCATGCTCCACACGCTTTCCCTGAGATGTCAGATACCATTCCTACCAGATGAGGGGGAGCCAGCAGAATCTGTTGGTGGAAATGCAGATTTGCCAATTGATGATCAGCCAGATGAGGATGAAGCAGGAGACTCCAGGGCAGATCTCATCAATCAGCAATCCAACTGTCTCAAGGTATGAGATGGATTCTTGATGCAGTGAGTTGAATTAGTAACCTTGGGTTGATGGGTAGCATGTCACTTCCTTTTTTGCTATCAGCTATGAGGTAATAGGTTGTGCCAATGCCTCTGAGTAAGTTGTGCAGGCAGATTGTAATTTGGTGTTGTGGACAGAACAGAGTGGTCTACAGTGTTATGTATTGTTAATGCACATGCAAAGTCACTCTTGTGAACATGACTTGTCTGAATTGAGGCATGTTTTCTGGTATGTCCTAGCTCCTATCTATGCCAATCACAGATTCGAGGAGTTCCAATGTGGCTCATCCTTGGCAAGTCACAGACAGTGTCAAAAGAAGATGGGAATTTCAGGCACACATGAGAAGTGGACATGGCTGAAACCAGGTAATGATTGCAATGAATATGTGGAGTGTAAGTAACATGGCCAGACTGTCAGGACACCAGGCTAAAATTGTGTTTACCCATCAAGATAACTTGTAGACTGACATAGGTGAGTGGCAAGCCTACAGATATGTGACCAATGTAAGTGAAAGATCCCTGGACTGGGGACATCGGTACTGATATCTGTCTGTACCTTGGGGTATGTATATTAGGAAGCTAAGGTATGGTAATGTGATAAGGCTTTACCAGGTGATACAAAGGACGAATCTGTACGCCTTCTGGCTTGTAGGAACACTGACATGTCTCTAACGTCTGGATCCTGTGACTTAGCAGAGTCTGACATCTTAGCAAACATCCTGATGTTACTATCTCTTACACTCTATGTGCTGTTTGCATGTCTACCAATAAATGTGTGTACATGCAGCTTACAACAGTTTTTGAATCTGTCCACATTGGAATCCTAATTTAATGAGTCTGCTGCTGGTAGAGTCCACGTGTGGTGTCCATAACATAGGTTGTACAATACAGAGAGATATATTGATAGCAGAGCTGCCATGCATAACATTTGTACATGGTTGATAAATGACACATGCACAGCACCTGTGTTCAAGGGTGGTTTATTGTAAACAGTAAAACAACATGCATGACTAGTAACTGACAAAAACACAATATAAACAGTGAAGTGTTCAGTCATGGTGGCTGGAATATTGAGGGTAGCTGCTACACCATTAGGATACACAAGTCGAGTGTTCTTGTACCATGGAAAAATGGAGTTTGGTTTAAGAACAGTCAACGGGGTATATCCATGTCACACAAGGGGAACACATCAGTTCCTCCTGGATATTGGGGTAGATGTCCATGTTTGTGGGGGTTCTTCTGCTACAGAGTGTGGGGTGTCTGAGTCATGTCCTTCCCCTGGAAGGGGTCAATTCTACAAGTGGCTGCATATGGCCTGATGACTCATTACTAGTGAAAGAGGCCATATGTGGTGTAGTCCTATTCAGGATAGTGTTGATGACCCTTAGCACCCCAGCAATGGAAGCAAGGCAGGCATTTTGTGCCTGCCACTGCTCCTTGACTTCCTGATGTTGGCTCCCTTTGCAGCTGTTGGTTTTCCCCCATCATGGTGATTGCATGGGCCATCATGCCTTGGGACCTTTAGTATGCTCCCAAGACTTAGGAGATGGTTTCCTGGTCAGTATTGTCCCTTTGAGCCCCAATTTGCTGGACCACACCATTCCTCCCATGTACCCTACTCCATGTGACTGTGCCTCTGGCACAGTGTGCCCACTCCCAGTGGTGGCAGGGCCATCATTGTCAGGGGTGGCAAGAGGAGACTCAAGTACCTGTACTGTGGGGCACACAATGAATGATACAGTCTTTGGGACACAGGTTTGGGGGCTAATGGTTCCCTGTGATGTAGATGCAACAGGGCTGTTAAGAGTGGATGTGGGCAGAGCGAGGCTAATAGTTGCTGACTGACCATGTGTCCCTGATGAGTCAGATTCCTCTTCAGTGTCCACACATCCAGGGGTGCTGTCCTCACTGGAGCCTTCAGGCAGAGGTGTTGTGGCAGTCTCCTCTGGTATCCTGTTCATGGTGACATTGGCAAGGTTACCTGTGGGAAAAGTGGAACACAGAATTGCTGTTACATTTGGGGTATTATTGATGTTGTGAGAGATGCAGACAGTGCCTTAACATGATTACCAGAAATGACAATGACAGTTGCTGCACAATCTTGCTTTGTAAATCATGAAACTCCGTAATTTCAGTACCATACACACATGCTTGTAGCTGTTAAATGATGCTGGTAGTGAATAGACTGCTGATACCATCTTATGTTGTCTGATGACTGGCATGGGTATTCATCTTTGTTGCCTACTGAAGTGTCTGATGTGATACATAACAAAAAAAGAGGTGCACAAAGCACAATAGTGTAAGAGTAGTGACACAGTATGGGAGTAAGCAATAGACATTGTACTGTAATTGTATGTACTGCATGTGCATCCACTTTGGCATCTAGATTTCAAACCCAGGTGGGTATATTTCAGTCTTAGGAATCTTTATTCTATGAGCATTGTGATTGGGAACTCAGATATAGCTGTGTTTTGCTTGTGATGTTAGTGGAAGTGGGCCTTTGCATTGCCGTCATTGCCATTCACTATTTCACACCTGCACAATATAGATGGCTTATATTGGTAGTTAGTTTCACAAGTATGACATCTCACATTTGGTGGACTGTTGTGATTTTCACAGTGGTGGGATACTGCATTCTGGGAATTGTAGTGATATGAGGTGCCAGTATTTCACGTTCCATTTTTAAGGGCTGTGGAGCCAGGTGAGTTTAGTGGACAGGTGGCATGCCAGATGGGATTGGAACATTTGGACAGAGGTGTTGTGTGTGGTATGTGAATTAGAGTGGGTTAAGGTGGTGAGGGAGCATGCAGGACATGACAATTAGTTTACATACATTTGGGGGTACTTGCCAGATTCCAGTCCTCCAGGTATTCCTGTCAGGTCTTCAGGATGCAGTAAGTCCTCCTCCCAAGATGTAGGAGAGGAGGTAGGGGCGCACCACCAGTAATCAGTACTGCCACCTGGTGCCTTAATGCCATGGAACGTACCTTCCCCCTGAGGTTGCTCCACCTCTTCCTGATGTCCTCCCTTGTGTGTTGATAATTCACCATGTCGACTATTCTTTGCCACAACTCAATTTTCCTGGCAATTGATGTTTGCTGGACCTGTGCTCAAAACAGGTGTGGCTTTACCCTGACAATTTCGTCCACCATGACCCTCAGCTCCTCATCTGTGAAACTTGGGTGTTCTTGTGGGGACATGGTAGTGGTGGTGAGGACAGTGTGGTAGTGTTAAAAGAACAAAAGGCTGCAGTAGAAGGTAAATGGTGAGGTGTAAGTGCTGTGATGTGAGTGGGTGATGCTTGTTGTCGATTAAGTGTGATAGGAAAATATGTGTTGTGTATGTTGTGCAGGTGTGTGATGTGTGCATAGTGAAATGTATTTGGATGCCTAATGTTGTTTTTTCTATTTCTTTGAACAATTTAGTCTGTGGCAGTGCATTGTGTTCAGGTCACAAAGGATTGTGGATTGTGTAGGGGTGTGTTATATACTGCAGTGTGTAGATGTGTTGGGTGTGTGGATGTGTGTCAGGTGTGGGGTATTCAAACTATCCAATGTGGTGCTGTTTTCCTTGTGATGTAAGTTGAGACCGCCGCGGTTCACACCGCAAATGATTTTCTGCCATGAATGAACCGCTGTTGTGATTTGTGGATCGTAATTTGATGAGTGGATTTATATAGGGCCGCGTTGCTGGTTGTGGGACCGCCTCTTTTGCATCCTCCAGTGTTCTGGTGGTTTCAGAAATGTGGCTCTTTTTTGGCTGACTTCTCAGTGTACCTCTTAATACAGCAGCTGGGTTACCACCAACATGGCGGTCTTTTGGTGGCCACCACAGCGGCGGTCTTACCGTCAGACTGCTAAACTCATAATGAGGCCCTCTGTATCTGTTCTGACAGCCTTCATTTTTTTTAAATTATTTTACAAAAGATTTTGTTTTACGTGTCCCTTACAATCTGCACTCCGCTCCCTTTCCACAACCCCTCAAACCCTCCTTCTGGCCTGCTTCTCTAGTAGTGTATTTTCAGAGGATATGCCAACATGGCTGTTGAGAACCCTGAAGCTCACCTCCCCTCCCCCAATCTTACTGACCAAGTTATCTCCCTGAAAAGAAATGCACTGGGGTGAAATGCTACCTGTGATTTTATAATGAATTCTACACATGCAGAAAAGAGGTGTGCAAATTGGTTGACCAGGGAGAACACCCTAGCACATTGAGAATATATTTATTGAACATAACTGCAAGGCTATGCAAGTTCACAAGAGAGCAAAGGAGTGCACCAATGGCTCTTTCTTTCACTTTCTACATTCTTATTTTTAAAGGGGGGGTGCATTCCTAGGGTTGCTATTGGATTACGCAAGGCACACGACAACAAGACACCTTTATACACAATAATACATTTTTATACACAAAGTCACATCATCCATGTTGGATTCCCCTGTCCTGTCAACCTCAACACATAGATCCGTCGTCAAGCAGGCTCTGCCGCCCAGGCCTGAAGGTTAATGACTGACAGGTCAGAGGTGGGGTAACACTTAGCCGATGGCCAAACACACAAGCTTAGATCAGATCCTACAGAAAGGCAGCAACACTACAACAGTCCCCAGAGTTTGGCCCCAACAAAACAGAAATGGGCAAAGGGAGTATGCATTCTCAAAACACCATAAAGTAAGATGCCACATGTAGTTATGTAAACTTAGGCCATAAGGGCACAGCACACACAGCACATGTAGTGTCCATGTGCCCCTCAGGTTGGACATCTGGACATGTGCTCACTGGGCCACATAGTGTCCATGCCAGGTCGATGCCCACCTGCATTCCCTATTTGGAAATTGTATCTATGACTCCTTCTCAACAGTTCACATATTTCACCAGGGAAAGAATGCTTTATGGATTTATTACTCCCAAAGAAATGTATAAAATGTGCGTCATTTCAATGTACTATGAGAGACAGTCCTCAGACCCTGGTGCTGTAACTGCTCTCCTGGTTGTAATATTTAAATAAACATACTGTTTCCTGTTTTGTCCGGTGCCTCTTGTCTCTTGTTTTTATCGCAAATCCTAATTCAAGCAAAACCAGGTAAATTAGTGCATTGTGTGCCTGCATCTCCATGTGGGCAATGCATGAAGATCCCTGGGATCAACATGCCCCCCTTTCATAGGAATTCCTCAGGATAGGGGGCACAGACTTTGAGCCACTTCATATGTGGTGATAACCAGTCCCCCAGTTGATGCCTTGTTTGTCACAGCTGCTGCGTCTATATTACGGTGCAGACAGAAGGGCAAGGTCATTTGCCCATCTGCTTGATGCCATTCTTCCATGCAAATGAGGGAGCGTTGGTTTAAGATCCCAAGAATGCAAAATGAGTGTTGACACTATCTGAATTACTGAGAGGGGGTTAGAAAAATCTGCCGCCCTCGTGTAATTAACACATGTCCGATGTGAGGGGGCACTTTTTGTTGTTTATGTAAAATCACCCATTGGAGATGTATCATAAACCTTTTTACAAGATGTCATTAACACTAGAAGCTAGAACTTGCACTGCAGATAGCACACCCATGATACCAGTCTTGGCTCATGGGGATTCCTGGGACGGGGCAGCGCACAGGGGAGTCACATAATAATTATCATTAAAAAAAATATATTTTAAAAAACTTACCTCTGCTCCCGTGCTGCTGCTCGCTCCTTTGCAGGCTGCAGGCTCAGGCTCCCTGCCTGCCCTGTGGCCAATCCTGGTTCTGCTCAAAGCAGTGTCAGGATTGGTTGGGCGCACCCAACCAGGGTCCTCCCAGGAAGACTAGGAAGCTGTGCAGTCTCTCTCCAGCTGAGCCTACAGGCATGTGTGTTTGGCTGGCCCGAGACGGCCAGTGAAACACACTTGCGCTCTGGAGGGAGTGCACAGTGCACTCCCCTCTGCTTGTCACCCCAATACCCCGCCCCTTTCACAAGGACGGTATAATAAACACAGTATATTATTCCTTCCCTGTGAAAGGATTTGCAGTGGTTGCTGCTGGCGGGAGGGGCTATGCTCCTCCGCCCTTATGGAGGAGCCATACCTGCATGATACACACAGCATTCATTGCTTTCCCATATTTGTGAGCATTTCTGAGCTGAGCTGTGTGCAGTTCATGTTTTAACATGCACTTTTACTGATTAGGAGCATGCACTGTAAACAGATGGATTTTGTGACAAATGTGCGCACAGCTGTAGTCTGCCTGAGTGTGTAGGTTCCGAACTTGATCATAATATGGCCACCAAATATGCTCCTTGCATGTTTTCAGGTCCATCTGCATCAAGGAACATTAAGATCATTAGTGTACTAAAGTCTGCATCTAGTTTAAAGATCCAAATTAAATGGCACATTTCTCTGCTTGGGCCAATTAAGGTCTTCCAGGGAAATGCGCTAGATGGACTATGTGGGAGAAAATGTGCTGATGTAAACGGGTACCTGACTGTAACTCCGTGGCACATGGTAGACAATGAATACTAAAATACCATGCCCGCTGCTGTAGTATGGAAGAAGGGCCAGACCGAGAAAGGTGCCACAGAACTTGGGCTGCTTGGCCGGTGCTCACTTTGCACATAACCTTCGTTTGCGAATTTGGGGCTTTAACGGGAAATCTGCACTTGTGTATCTGTGAGGGGCAAGTTAGTCCTCTTAGATTTCCACAATCTGCGGTTTAATGAAGGGAAATATCACTGAGCACAAAATCTGTTTTGTTAGTAAAATACCTGATTGGATTATTTTGTCTGCTCTAGAAATATACAAGTAAAATGAAGTCGTCAATTTTAATTACTGACAGGAGTTATTAAGAGACTCTTCCCCCCCACCCCTCCCGCCCTCTTTCTTAAAGGAAGTAATATTGAGTGTTGTCATCCGTTCTTTTGTGCTATAGTGGTAAGAATAGAAAGAGTTTGTATTTTTATTAGAGCTTTATTTACAATGACTGAGAAAGGAGAAAAATACATGTACCTCACAGTTTCTGTTGAAAAATCGTACTATTTACTGCATTGCAAACCCACCTGCTACCTCGAAATATGTCGCTCCCAGCTATTTGTGGCCAACACAAATGTACAATAAATCTGAAATACTGATATCATTCTTAAAGCAGGGGTTGGGAATAAGGGCAGTAACTCCCATATTTATAGCAATGTCTTCAACACCAATTTACTTGCGAATGCATAGTGCAGATTAAGAGAAAATGTGTTGGCGCCATAAAAGTTAAAAACAGGATCTAGAGTAGATATTTCTGTTAATCCTCTTCCACTGCCTGTTTATTATAAATTCAGGCGGTCAAAGACTGGACTTTACATGAAAGGGGAGAGGCTGAAAGTGGACAGAGAGGATCTTTCCTCTGCACTCTTCTGCTACCAGGAGAGCCCCACCGCCAGATTAGGAGCAAGGCTCTAAAACCCTATGCCATAGCAAACACAGGTTTGAGCAGGGGCACCTGCTCTAATTATTTCAACCTCGGAGCTATCCCCTGACGTATTTTAGTAGGTGAAAAATATTGTGGAGAAATTTCCGGAACAATTCAACCATGCAGATGTTGGTGTGATGAATGTCACTTCCACATTGTGTGCCTTATTCCTGCGGCGAAATATGTAATAGGAGGTATGCGCCGCACCCAATAAATATTTGACCCTAGGTGAATGGTATTTATTGGGTGTGGTTTCACACAACTCACAATCAGACTATAAGCAGACGTGTTACACTCTGTGCAGGGTGGAATTCATGTGTAATGGAGCTTCAAACTGCAGCTCTAGCTAACGCTCCAGGTGTGTAAATGATAGTGGGACCTTCTACTCTCTGTACGAATGCAAAAGGTGGTGGATTCTTTTTTTAATTTTACCTTAGACAAACTTGTTCTTGGAGTATTCTCCTTTCGAGAAACTGAGGTACTCATTGCAAAATGAAGTTTCCTATTCTTAATGATGTGGAGTAGTAAAGTAGCCTACCTTTCCTAGGTAAGAAACTGTTCTGGTTATTTGCAGTTTTTTCTTATGTCTTATAATGTCATGGCGTTATGTGTTGCATAGGAATTATATGAGATTGTGAGTTTTTTAAGAGGGGTGGCACAGTGGTTGCTAGTGCTTAGCCTGGGACTCAGCAGGTCTTGAAGCTGATGTACTTTTGGAGGTGCAGACAGTGCTGGTCAACAGGCTAGGAGTGATGTAGGTCTACACTTTAGAGGGTATATATACAAGAAAGCTGTGCATCATAGATGATGTGCCACTTTTTTGCACCCCCTACCTGCACCTAAGGACATCATTGGTGCACCGTATTTACAATACGGCGCACCATGGCAGTCGTGAGGCAAATAGCGTCAGAATTTTTGATGCCTTTGTGGAGCTCTGCTACACTAGTGTCAAAAATGTTGTTGCTAGTAGAGCAAAGTGCAAGAAGGCTCATAGGTTACTATGGATGCATCAGTTTAATGTTTGCTTTAAGCAGGCTTTAACAATGATGCCAAAAATGGCGCAGTGAAAAGTTGTAAATTTCACTGCACCATTTTTGCAGGTCTCCTGGAGCTGGAATGCCCCCCTTGCATACATTATGCCTGATGCATGTATAATGTGGCACAAGGGGTTACAAAGTGGTGCAATGCATGCATTGCGCCACCTTGTAGATATGGTGTGGCAAATATGCCTCCTTAACACCACCTTGGTGTGAAAAACAAATTATGCTAATGTGGTGCAAGGAGACGCTAGGGGCTTTTAAACATGCCTCTTAGTTTTCCGATGAGTCCAACTGTGGTGTGCGGCTGCCAACTTCCAGCTTGGTTGAACAAAAAAATGTGAGTGATGAGTGTTTCTTCTAGTGCTGAAAGAATCTGACCTTCTATATGGCTTACCTTACATTGTTCTCTTTTTCTATATTTTTCTATATTGTACATTAGTGGAGAAGTGTGGCACAATGGTTAGAGCCACAGACCCTGATTGCAGAGATCTGGCCCTGGACCAGGGTTCAATTCCCACCTTGGCGGTCTTGGGCTCAGTTCACTTGGACTAGATAATTCTCTCCTTGGTGCCTAATCTAATTAATGGGTCCCACTTTGTAACTCTGGGCAATATCTTGCCTAATCTCTGCAGTGGCCTTGACAGTGCTTGGATGCCTTGCTTTACCCTGGGGGTTGCCCTAGAGTGGGTGCCTCACAGGAAAAAGCCAGGAGGGGTTCCATGGTGGTATGCAGGCAGCGCCTTGAGACCCTAACGGGTGAGTAGTATGCTGTACAAGTGTAAAGTTTACATTACTATGTATTTACCTGCCCATTGCTTCATTTCCTCATTTAAGATGGTTGGGATGTTGCTTAATTAAAAAAGAATTTCAGGGTAGGTTCCATAATGCGCTATTAATTTAACAATAATATAAATCCAGCTGCTGGTCTCGCTTTCCCCTACTCACCAATGTGCTGTCTTAGAGGTAGGTGCAGATTCTACTGTGATCATGCTTAGATCTGTGGCACTGATCAAGCGTGTGTCAGCACTGTCAGTGCAGAGGAGAAAACACTAAAATGCTCGTTTAGAACCCCCTATTAATGGAAGAATTGCACAGTAATTTAATTACTGCACAGTTGGCCTGAGTTTGTTTAATGTGGTAGTACCGCATAATTTCCGCCAGCAACCAGATGGCAATAGACACGCTCAACATATCCGGAAAATCGTGCCTTATAGCAGGTGCCATCTTTAGTGCACTCTTCCTCAGGTTTTACAACATGTTCTTCATTATCTGGACTCTGAAACCAGAGGTAATTCTGCAAGGCCAACATGCAGTAGTATTATTGCACCTTGATAATACCTCATAATGTATCTATCAATGACAGCTTAAGCAGCTTTGAAAGTCAAGCTGGTGTCCTCGACGAGGCAACAAGGAAACTTGAGAGCCTCATTCCCATCATAATTAAGTTCACAATTGTGTATCACGATTTAAGAGGGCCACTGTCTCTCAATGGAGCTTACACTTGGGCGTACATAAAATTAATATATTCAAGTATGAAGTAGCGAATATTACGCATTTGTAGCTTAAGGAATGAATCATGGTAATCACTTTCCTTTACAACCAACTATAAACTGCTACCCATAAAAATGATGTTCTGTTTTATGTGCAGGAATATTTATTTTATGCTTTATAGCTCATCTTTATGTAAACTATAAATGTTAGCGGATATTCCTGATTCCTTTTACATTTTAAATATGTGCTTGTTTGAGTTGTTCGTAGCTGTACTTTACTCTTTCAGTATCTTCTGGAACAAAATGCCCATATTCACGACATTTCTCTTCAACTTTCTGTCAACCTTTTATTCACATTTCCCCACTGCCGCCGCCTTCTTCGGAAATGCTGTCAGTTTCAGCACACCCCAATTGGTGCTCCACGGAAATGATAAACAACCCACCCTACCTTACTAAAGAGAATGTCTTAACTTGTTTTTATTGTTGTTGAGCATCTCTTACAACAGCGAACTCGTCTCTCTACTTGAAGATAAAACAGATGACTTTACCACGGAACATCGAGGCTAGAAGTATTCAGATGCTCTAATATTGTGGACCAAATAACGAGGGACAAAACATTGAAATGTGAGTGCACATAGCATTGCTGTTCTTATCACAATATCTTCGCACCCAGGAAAATATATATTGTCAACGTATGTGGCATATGTGGCATATTAAGTATAGAAAACATATACTTAATACTTACCTTTACTGAAAAATACAAAGTTTACAGGGACGTTATAGTTAGGTTCTGAATGTATTGGTACAAAAGCATAGAAATTCAGCAGTTATAGGTTCGAGTTATTTCAAGTAGCTATAACTCTTGTCCTAATGTAATTATAACTAGTCACTTTGCCAAACGTATTTACCCATAAACATCTCCTAAACTACTGAACAAATCTACACCAAATAACAAAAAGCACAACCTGCATGCTGAAAGCTAGCTTTCTGCTAAATTTAGTGTAATTCTGTCCAGTGGTTCGAGCTGTAGATGTGGGGACAGGGCATGTGGGAAATAACATGCAATGTTTGTTTTCTTGGACCCCAAAACTCCCTGTGTGCAACAAGATTCCGCAGGCCACTTTTTTGCAAAAAATGTGTAAAGATTCGTCAAATGGTGCCAAATATATAGGCAAGTAAAAAAACTTCTTTTCTATGGAAACGTGATTCTAACTATAACTACCTCTAGTAATTGACAAAAGGTAATACATATATATATTATATATATATATATATATAAATATATATATATATATATATATATATATATATTACCTACTGGCAGTTACCAGAAGGAATATACTGTATATATTTATGGAGAAACAGAGTGCAGTGGCTTCTTTCTTTTGGATTTACATATATATATATATATATATATATATATATATATATATATATATATTCGCACCAGTTTGACAGTGATGTCAAGGACGCGGCACTCACAGGATTGCATAAATCTTCTTTTAATACATGAAATGACCCCAAACAACCTAACACCAACGCGTTTCGACCTTCACGGTCTTGATCACGGTGATTACACAGTCCATTATGTGAACTATTTATACTAATCCTCTCAGCCATGCCCTTAAGTGGCATTCTGGGATATGTAGTCTACATAATGTGTACACCTATCAACACTAAACCAATACCCTTATTTACAACCAATACATACCTATGACAAAGAAAACTAACAAACAACTAGACAAACATAAAAACAGGTACTTCACTCATTACTTCAATTAATTATGATATTACACTGTCCTCATTATTTAACTCCCAATGTCACAATTATGTAGATCAATATTTCAGATCAATCTCAAATTTCTCGGACAAGATTTCCGCTCAAATTCAATCACCTCCCTATGGGGTTTAGCACCACAACTACTGTAACTTTTAGCTATTCGATTTTTTACAAATAATATGATCTATTACTTTTTCCAAAGACAGTATAATATTATTCATATTGTGCAGCCATAATTAGAGATGACAATATAATTCTTCATCATAGTTGATCCCAAATGGCATCTTAGTTTTCAATCTGATGATATATCTCAATTCCAAACATCTAAATCTCTGAACCCTATCACCTCCCCGTTCATGTTTCTGTATTGTTGCAATACCATAGTATTTCATGGACAGACAATCTAATTCTGAATGAGTTTTTAGATGCTTGGTCATAGCATAAGTAGTATCCTCATTTTGCACAGTCCTGATGTGTTCCAAGATACGCTTTTTTAAGGGACATATGGTACCCCCTACGTATCTGAGACCACATCAGCATTCCAAAACATATACCACAAAAGATGATGCACATGTGATTCTTTCTCTAATCACAATCTTTCTTCCTCTAAAATCTGTTATGACCTTTTTGTTGCATCCAATTTTACATGCTTCACATTTTCTGCAGCAGAAGAAACCCTTGTTTCCCTCCGTTAGCCAATTAGGAATTTTAGAAGTCTCAAAATGACTTTTATATATATATATATATATATATATATATTTATATACATATATATATTGTGGCCAATATACAGCTTAATGATATGGCTCAGCGTATTTATTCATAACATGACATTCACATGTTTTAAAAAAAACAATATTTAACAACAAGGTAAAGGATTAAGTCTGAGAGTGTGCCTGACATAATGGTTACAGTGATGTGCCCAGAACCGTTTGGGTGTTACAATCAACCATGGAGAAATCATAACTGGGACTACGAAACAACTTATAAGATATGTCATGATGGCGGCAGATTTAGCTATGTGATTTAGGGGAAACGGAAGCCCTATTTTACTTACGAGTATAATGATTAAAAGCAATGAAAGACACGTACTTAAACACCTGTGTTTGAATGTCTTTCAACTACCGGCATTTGAGAAAGGCTAGTCACCGAGACGTGTCATGCTGGAGAAATGAAATGAATGTGGCTGTGAATCCTAAGATTGTCCCTGATGACTCTGAAGTGAAGCCTTTTGTTGTGATTGTATTTTAGGTGCATGCTGCTTGCACAAAGGAGCACCCATCTCGAAGTGTTCCGTAACATGAGTGGCATTTGTGGAACAAATATATATATATATATATATATATATATTGATATTTGTTGTTGGCATGGAGTAAAATATTGGTAATTATTTCTGGAGAAATGGGGTGCAGTGGTTTCTTTCTTTTGGATTTACATATTGAGGAGGATTGGTCTACCTCCTACCAATGGTACAGGCAGTTGGAGTGCACCATATCTGGCCATGATCTTTTGTTTTGAGATATATATATATATATATTTATTCACTTATAAAACCAATGGTTAGAGGGACGGTAAAGTTAGGTTCTGAATTTACTCGCACAAAACCATGGAAATTTAGTAGTCATAATTATCTCAAGTAACTAGAACTTGCGCCCTAAGTGAACTACAACCCACGACTGCACCATGCACAGTTTTCTCTTCAATAATTTGACTGCTAAAGTTACATTGATATTTTTAATGATGTTATTAAAGGTGTCATGAATGCTGTAATATGTGGAGTAATTAGCAGTGAATAACGTCCCTGTAAACTTTTGTTTTTTTTTAAGTGAATTTCTATTGTTTTTTAAATTCTATTTCCTAACTACAATGTCCCTGTAACCTTTGGGGTTTTCAGTGAATCTGTATATATTTTTTTTTAATGTATAGTAATTTTAATTACTTTACATTAATCAAACCCATGCTGTGCATGGCCTTCGGCCATACACAGCAGGGGTTGGCTGCAGGACCCAGAAGGGGTGACTCTGGTCCCTCAGCCAGAGCCACCGTGCCCTGTCCTGACCTCCTCTTCGGCTTGTGTTCCTTCCCCACCTTTGATGTTGCTGCTGGTCTCTTGCCACTGTCCGCTTTTGGTTTGAAGGAGCCTTTGCTTGCTGGTAGGTACGGCTTCTCCCTCCGGCATATGGGCACCTTCTTCACCTTGGCAGGTGGCGGAATGGCCTGCTGCTTGGCCTCGCTAGGTGGCACACTGGCAGCCCTGATGTGTGGTGGCCGTGATGAGACCGGAGTTGCTGTGACCACTGTGCTTGGGGATTTGGTGGCTGAGGTGATGGGCTGGGACCTGGACAGTTGGCCCTAGGGGAAGGACGGGGGGTGTAGGGAAGAGGTCAATGTTAGCCAGGAAAAGTTTCTTAGACACACTGGGATGGGAAGATGGAGGGGGTTTGGGAGTGGAGTTAGAGGTAGTGGTTGTAGGAGGTGTACGTTTGCTGAATTTGGGTGAAGGTGCATGGGCCGGAGGCTGTTGTGAGGTGGATGGCTGTTGGGTGAGTGTGTGCTGGCATTTTTGTAGTTTGGGAGGAGGGCTCACAGACACACTGGGAGAAGACACAGGGGATGTGTGAATGGTAGTGGGGTGGTTAGCGCACTTGAGCGGTGTGTGGTGATGGGCGTGCTGGTGATGGAGGTAGTGGCTGAGGATGTAGTGCATGCAGGTGTGAGTGGAGACAAGACAGGGAGGGAGGAGGAGGACGTGGAGGAGAGGGACACAGTGGAGGCAGTGGATGTTGCTGTGTCTGCATGGGGATGGTGCTTGTGTGAGTGCCTGTGGGATGTGTGGTGCTTATGTTTGCCATGTCTACTCTTGTGTGTTGATGAGTGTGCATGCTGGTCTGATGGTGTGCTTGGGATAGGCTGAGGTACAGAGGGTTGGGTCTGAGTGGTGGAAGTTGGAGACTGGACACAGGGACAATGGCTGCCATCAGAGCTGAGGCCAGAGCCTGACATGCTCTCTGTTGGGCCGCCTGCCCAGGATGAACGCCCTCCAGGTATGCATTTGTTTGCTGCAAATGCCTCTCAACACCCTGGATGGCATTCAAAATGGTAGATTGACCAACAGTGAGGAATCTCAGGAGGTCAATAGCCTCCTCACTGAGGGCAGCAGGGCTGACTGGGGCAGGGCCTGAGGTGCCTGGGGCGAAGGAGATGCCCACCCTCCTGGGTGAGCGGGCACGGGACACACGCTGAGGGGCTGCTGGGAGGGCGGTGCTGGTAGGGGGTGGCGGCTGCACCTGTTGATGCAGTGGGCACAGAGGTGCCCGCCACCGCAAGGGAGCTCCCATCAGAAGAGAAGTCGCTGTCGCTGGTGGATGCTCCTGTCCCTGTCGTGGAGCTCCCCTCGCCCTCTGTCCCACTGGTGCCTTCAGACTCCGTTACTTCACCCTCCAGGGCCATGTGGGATGCAGCTCCCTCCTGCTCCGGTGCCACTGCTCCTCCGCCAGATGATGCTAATGCACACAAGAACAGGGTGACAAAACAAAAAGGGGGGGAAGACAGAAGATACACATGGTCAGTGCATGCAACACCACTACTGTTGGCGGACACAACACACAGGGAGCAGCCCTATGCACTAAGCCATGTTCTAACAGTGCAGGGGAAAAGCATATGCCCAAGGGGGACTCTGTCTAGACCCATTTCATGCACATCTGGCACCCATGGGAGCCTGACTAGGTGTAGAGGACAAATACCACCTTTGGGGTTGGACTGGGAATGAGGTTGCAAAACAATGGATTTAGCTTTGCATGTATGCCCTTGCCTAGGGGAGCCCAGAGGCCACCATCCCCACCCAGACACCTTGTCAAGCGCGCAGGGTCAATTGAATGAGAGTGTACTCACCCCCTTGTTGCTGTTGTGATGCCCTCAAGCACCCTTCCAACTCCAGATATGCCATCGCCAGGATCCGGTACATCAGGGGGGTCATGGTGCGATGGGCACCCCTTCCACATTGGGAGGCCATCCCCAGCTGGGCCTCCACCGTCTTATTGCTTTAGCGGCGCAGGTCCTCCTATCTTTTCCGGAAGCGGGTGCTCCGTCTATGTTAGACCCGCAGGGTCCACACTTCCTTGGCGATGGCATGCCAAATCCCCTTCTTCTGGTGGGCGCTGACCTAGAGGAAAAGTGAAGTAATAATGGATGTTACTATCCCGTACTGTTCTTCTCACGCATTACCTAAAAACCTCCCACCTTGGCCCAGACATACATACACACACACTATCCTCACATGCTGGCCTGTCCCCATCCCCTCCCTCTTCCATCCACGACACTCCATACAATCATGTCCCATCCACCATGCTCACAGTGTACTCACCTGTTTGTCTGGAGGTCTGTAGAGTTGCGTGTACTGGGGGAGGACCACATCCACTAGTTTCTCCAACTCCTCCGAAGGGAAGGCAAGGGCCCTTTTCCCAGACACTGTAGCCATTGTCGCTTCCAGACACAGGTCACAGCAGCACTTGCAGTGTAGGTCCTTTCCTGTTGAAGGTCAGGTATCAAGTGAATGAACAGTTAGAAAATGGCGGCCACGTCTGCAGCGGTGCGTACCGTCATTGGCTCCTGGAACCCATAGGGCCCAATGTTAACCAATGCTGAATTGCACCACGGTTTTCGCCGGCCTACCGCGACGTTGTCCAACGCCAGCACAGTTACTTCATTTCCCCTTGTTCCACCTTACAGGTCAGGCAGCTGCCATTTCAGGGGGCCAAATGGCAGGCCAAATAACTGCGTCACACCTATTTGGGCCAGGAATATGGACATGCAAAGACACATAGAGAAATTGTTACGTTTTTGCAAAACAGCATTGTGATACCTCATTGTTGTATGACCCTCTGATCACTGTTCTCCTCCATGGGGCACGTCCGCTGTGGCAGGTGATGAGATGGCGGCATCCTCCGGTGTACAGACCCCTGTGGACCTGTCGACAATGAAAGACAGACACATAATTATCACTTACAGATTTGATCGTGCAACAATCCAGGAACTGTGTGCCCAGTTGGAGCCAGACATGATTTCAGCTATCCGCCATCCCACAGGAATAACCCCTCTAGTGCAGGTCCTGTCTGTACTCCATTTCCTGGCCAGTGGGTCTTTTCAAACAACAGTGGCCATGGCATCAGGGATGTCCCAGCCAATGTTCTCTAACGTGTTGTCCAGAGTGTTGTCTGCCCTGCTGAAACACATGCGCAGCTACAACGTTTTCCCTCAAGTGGATGATTTACCCACAGTGAAAGGTGACTTCTATGCCCTGGGACATATCCCCAACATCATTGGTGCCATTGATGGTACACATGTGGCATTTGCCCCCCCTGCAGGATTGAACAGGTGTACAGAAACCAGAAAAGCTACCATTCAATGAATGTGCAGATGGTGTGTTTGGCAGACCAGTACTTCTCCCATGTGAATGCCAAGTATCCTGGCTCAGTGCATGACTCTTACATTTTGAGGAATAGCAGCATCCCTTATGTGATGGGCCAACTCCAGAGGCACTGTGTGTGGCTCATAGGTGAGCCTAAAGTCCCCACACAGTTTCATTTGCTGTCTGGGTATGTGAGATTCCCTAATGTTTGGAGGATGTCTAACAGTTGTCCCTCAATATTTGCAGGTGACTCTGGTTACCTCAATATGTCATGGCTACTGACTCCTTTGAGGAATTCCAGGACAAGGGCAGAGGAATGCTACAATGAGGCACATGGGCTAACTAGGAGGATAATAGAGCGCACCTTCGGCCTCCTGAAGGCCAGATTCCTGTGCCTCCATCTGACAGGTGGATCTCTATACTACTCACCGAAGAAGGTGTGCCAGATCATCGTGGCATGCTGTATGTTGCACAACCTCGCTTTGCGATGCCAGGTGCCTTTTCTGCAGGAGGATGGGCATGATGGTGGTCTTGTGGCAGCTGTGGACAGTGAAGAAGAGGATGCAGAAGAAGAAGATGTAGACAACCGAAACAACATCATCATGCAATACTTCCAGTGAGACACAGGTAAGAAGATGGAACTGCTTCCCGCATCTCATATTATTGTAGGACCTAGCATAAGTATGCCTTTTTACCTCTGTGTATGGACCCTGACTTGTCACTTTGGCTTTCCATTTCACAGATCTGGGTCCCAATTTGTGCCCTCTGCTATGTTTACTCCTGGCCTACAGCTGTGTAACATTGGTATGTGAACAAGTACGTTGACATTGCTATAATACAGAGATTTTGCAATTACACATTTGTGATTCAAGGGTGTTCATTTCTGTGCAAATAAGTGGAGTGGGGTGTGAAATGGGCTGGGGTGATGCTGGAGGAATGTCCATGGCAGAGTCCAGTCTCTTGGTCTCACAGGTGCATTGTCCAATGGGGCATAGGAAGTTGAGCTATGGCAGTTTAAGGTGGACAGGGTGACAAAGTGGGATAGAAGAGTGACATTCAGGATGGTCTTATTTCCTGACGGGGTCTTGGCAATATTATCTGTCTTGTTCCTGGATCTCAGGGACCGTTTGGGGCTGGTTCTCCTTCTGCAGGGGGTGGGGTGCTGGTGGCCTGTTGGTCCTGTTGCGGTGCCTCCTGTCCGCTAGCACCGGCAGAGGTGGAGGGCAGTTAATCGTCCAGGCTAGTGTCAGGGGCGCGTTTGTGCGCCACTGTGTCCCTCATGGTGTTGACAAGGTCTGCCAGCACCCCTGCAATGGTGACCAGGGTGGTGTTAATGAACTTCAAGTCCTTACTGATCCCCAGGTAGTGTTCCTCCTGCAGCCGCTGGGTCTCCTGAAACTTGGCCAGTACCGTGCCGATGGTCTCCTGGGAATGGTGGTAAGCTCCCATGATGTTGGAGAGTGCCTCATGGAGTGTCGGTTCCCTGGGCCTGTCCTCCCCCTGTCGCACAGCAGTCCTCCCAGCTTCCCTGTTATTCTGTAGCTCTGTCCCCTGAACCGTGTGCCCACTGCCACTGACCCTAGGTCCCTGATTGTCTTTGGTTGGTGGGTTTGCCTGGGGTCCCTGTAGTGGTGGACACACTGCTGATTGATGTGTCCTGGGGACAGAGGGATGGGCCCTCTGGGTGGGTGCTGTGGTGGTGTTTCCTGAGGGGGAGGCTCTGTGGTGGTTTAGGACTGTGTCAGGGGAACCAACTGTCCCGAGGTCCCTGATGGGCCAGGCTGGTCATCTTGATCCAGGCGTGCAGAGCTGCTGTCATCACTATGGGCCTCTTCTGTGGGGGGACTGGATATGTCTGGCACCTCCTGTCCGGTGACATTGCGTAGGGGTCCTGTTGGGGTGTAAATGCATAGTTTTAGTATCTGTGTGTGCCATCTTGTGCATTGGGTGAGGTACCCTCTACTCCTGTGCTTGCGTCATTGTGTTAGCCCTTTTGTGATAGTTGGTTTGGGGTCTGTGTGGGTTTCTGTACTGGACATGCTTTGGTGACGGTGGTCCAAGCATAGGTGTTGCATACAGGGCCTTGTTATTGAAATGTTTGGGTTGTGATAGTGGGACATATGGAGATGATGGTGTGATGAGGTGAGGGTAAGGGTGGGAGTATGTTATGGCATTCAGGTGGGGTGGGGGGGATAAAGTAGTTACGTTTTGACTTACCAGAGCCCTCCTGCTACTCCTGCGAGGCCCTCAGGATGCATTATTGCCAAGACTTGCTCCTCCCATGTTGTTAGTTGTGGGGGAGGAGGTGGGGGTCCACCGCCAGTCCTCTGTACAGCAATCTGGTGTCTTGATACCACAAAATGTACCTTGCCCCGTAGGTCATTCCACCTCTTCCTGATGTCATCCCGTGTTCTTGGATGCTGTCCCACTGCGTTGACCCTGTCGACAATTCTCCACCATAACTCCATCTTCCTTGCAATGGATGTCTGTTGCACCTGTGATCCAAATAGCTGTGGCTCTACCTGGATGATTTCCTCCACCATGACCCTGAGCTCCTCCTCTGAAAACCTTGGGTGTCTTTGAGGTGCCATGATGTGGTGTGGGTGCTGTGTGAGGTGCGGTCTGTTGTGTGGGGGGATGTGTTGGTGTGTGTTGTTTGAGGTGCATGGATGTTGTATAAGTGATGGTGTTGTGTGTCAGTGGATGCTGGTGTTGTGTTAGCTAATCTCTCTCTCTGGCCTTCTTCGTAATTGTTGGTTGTAAGGGTTTGTGGGTAATGTGGGTGTGTGTTTTATAGTGGTGTGTGTGTGTGGTGTGTGTATGTGTATCAGGTGTGTGTATTTTGAATTGTCCAATGTGGTTGTGTTTTGTAAGTGTGTGTGTATTTTGAGCACAGCGGTGTGTACCGCCAATGGATTGCCGCGGTTGAAAGACTGCCACATTGATTCGTGGGTCGTGATAGTGTGGGTGTATTCTTGTTGGCGTGACTGTGTAGCTTTTGGTATTGCCAGTTTATCACTGACCTTTGTTGTGGCAGACTTGTGTGGGTGTCTGTATTGTGGCGGATTCTGAGTTGTGGGTCGTAATACCAGCACGGCAGAAAGCGGCGTCGACATTTGGCTGGGATAGCGTGTGTTTGTTTGTTCATTGTAGGCACTTCACAGATTTTTGCATTGAGGAATAATTTTTGAAAGTGCCATTCATTTATTTATTTTTGTTCATTATTACTTTTCCCTTTATATGAACTCTTTCAATAAAATGGAGCTGACGATTTTGTATATTAGTGATTTAAAAAATTTCAATTTCACTCTCTACATTCCACAAGCTTGTTTCGATATTGTGCAGCCTTTTGGTGTCTGATCGAGTTCACCGCTTTTTTGAAAATTATATATATCAACTCCAACAAGTCCAAAAAGGCGCGCTCACTTCATGTCGGTGCCTGCACCAGGGAAGGACCTGTTCCCCATATTAATCTTCACACCAGTTTGACAATTAAGTCAAGGATGCGGCACTTACCGGATTGAAATCCTGTGAGTGCTGCATCCTTGACTTAATTGTTAAACTGGTGTGAAGATATATACATATACTGGGTGTATCAACCTACGTATAAGTTCATAGTATATGGTAGGGCATGTAGAGTTAGGGACCCCAGCATAGGTAGTGCACCTCCAGGTGCACGGCTGTAGTGAATCTTGTTTGGTTTTATTGGGAATCAGGAGTTCTTAGTCTTCTGGTTTGCGGACCTGTGCCCCTGTCACCTAGTGACTTTTAACCGACTTACCTTACTCTGTTTTAGCACATTTATTTATATATTTCTTCCAAGATGACTGTTATGTTTATAGTTAGGAAGACGTTTGATTTCACTTTATCAGTGTCACTCTGTAAAGGCATCACTATCAGCATCAAAGACAAGTGATATACGTAGGTATTCACATCATGTCCCTTTCCCACTTATGTGTGACAGAAACATAATGTACTTTTGGAGAGAATTGTTTATATAATTGCCACCCCAAGCATGCCTTATTATCTATTGTTTGGGAACATAACTGTGTTGGGGGTCGTACAAGATCTGTATAAATACATTTGACGCAGACACGATCATGAGAGGGATTCCTACCAGATGCCATCAACGCTATCTATGCTACACGTCTCCTTGATGCAGACCCAGCCTTCGTGTCCCCATGGAGTCTGATCTAGAGACCTCATTCCAAGGTGACGAGAGTTGGGGGGTGCTTCTCATGGACATGGTACTGGAAGATTAGATTTAGGTTAGAGATTAGGTTCTCCTTGTTAGAAAATTAGGGCCCATTTTACATCTTACGATTTTTGCAAGAGGGTGGGGGTCTTTGTAATCACGGCCCTCAGTTTTACAATTCTGCTTCTTGCATTGTTCATTATCCTGATCATTGCAGCTGATGCATTTTACAGTAGATAGCAGCCTTGTTACTAAAACCTATTGAAGACTTTACCGCATCTCTTTCATTGCCTGTGTGTGGATGAGACTTGTTGCTCATGTGAGAAAAGGGTAATCTCCATTTAACCACAATTCCCATGAAATGTCACACTCTAGAGTCCATGCGTAAAGACTGCCAGAAATCACTTTTTACTGTTTGGGTTTTTGGGGAGGTACTGCTTGTGAGCCGGGAGGGTTGGGCTGACAGTTGGGACATGTTGTAGGATTGGCTTAGTCACCTAAAAACAAAAAAGATGTCAGCCCTAAACCAGCAATCTTGCCTAGAGCAAGAGTCCAACTACGACACTGCTATGGTGCCCCGTGTCATTTTAAATAAAGGCAGGCCTGTCTTGCTTGCACTTTTAAGTCAGTTAACCCCAAATTCAACTTTGGAATAAAATGTACTTCCAAAGTCCTAAACTACCTTATTTGTACATATAAGTCACCCATAAGGTGTGCCGTAGGTGCTCCCAGGGTTGGGTGCTGTTCAGCTATAAGCAGGGACTAAAATAAATAAATAAAATAAAATGTGTTTTTAAGTCCTGGTGAGGGAAAAATTGCTAAATTTGTTTTCCCCCATTGTAGTGAATGGGCTCTATAGGCTTACACAGAGAGACCTTATTTTTAAATAATAAAGTCTCATTTTTTATAGGAAGGAGCTAAATCTGGCATGTTTACTATCAAATTAAAAGTTATAATAAATCCAACAATTTTCCACTGTTGAATTTAATATAACATGTACCTAGAAAGAGTTCTAGAACTCTTCATAAAAGTTACCAACTTCGGCCCTGTAGTGCCTTTCTGTGATTGGTCAGCCTCTTGCAGCCTGTGCCAGGCTGCCTTGATGAGGTGTGTAGTGGCCTGGGCTGGCACACAAGGACGCAGGAAACAACTTGTGGGAGGAGATCTGTCTCAGTAGATGGTAGAACAGGATGGGTGAGAGCAGCCAATCTGGTCTTGAAAGGAGGGAAGGACATTTGGGACAGCCACTGTACCTCCCCCCATTTCCTGCAAAACCTGACATCCAGGTGCCCCTGATAAGATTATGAGGGGCTGGAAAGGGGTGTGCCAAGGGGAACCTAGCCACACCAGTGAGTGGGCACAGCCAGACCTAACTCCTGAGATCAAATTGTTGCAAATTTGGATTTTTGCAGAATGTTGCTCCTTGGGATTGATTTTTGCTACACTTCTCAGGAAGTGATCACTCAAGAGGGAGGTGGCCTGCACATAATTTGACAAGAGGCCCCCCTACTTTCCTATCCAAGAGCAAGGGTAAAATGGCAGAGCTGCACTCCACCTCAGATCTCTACAGCAACAGGACAAGAAGAAGAAGAGGAGGACAGCCCTGCTGGACCCCTGGCCTGTATTTGGACACTGCACCCTGAAGGACTGCAGCAGCTGCCCCATTGGGCTACACCACTAAATGGTCTTTGTCTGGCTTCTACTGCTTTAAGAAGGGACTCCCTGTTTGATACGGGTAGAAAAAAGCTGACTAGAGTCCCCTGCATTAAGCCCTGAAGACCAGCTGACCAGTGGTCATTTTTGGATTTGAACTAGTTGCATTCTGGGAGTCGGAGTCCTAACTCCCAAGGAGGAACGCAGAGCTTCCAGAACCTTGGGGTGAGTTGTGGACTACTCAAGAACCTTCAAAGACCTTCTGGAAGAAACTCAATATGTTTGGAGACGTTTCGAGCAACTTTGAAAAAAAGCTCTGTTAGTGGACTGGCCTGATGTCATGAGTCAAGCTGGCTTACATCGACCGCGGCAGGGCCAGACTTGCAGGTTCTCCCCCTGAAAAGCTCAGGGGCCTCAGACTTCCAGGATTTCAGGGGGAGCTCATGGAACGGCAACCTGACAACGTCGACTCAACATCGGCTTGCTGAGGAGGGTCATCCGAAGTCAGAAAGAATAAGCTCTAAAACAGTTTCTAAGTCTGAACATAAAAAGTTGACCAAGGCTTCCCATGCAGTGGATCCGAGGAGGGCTCTAGGGAGGTCGGCTTCAATTTGTGACTTCGTCCCGGTCCAAAAAATCTTTAGGAAAAAGACTAAGTCCAAAGGTAAAACTTTAACTGAGGCCTCCCGCTAACTGTAGCTAATCAGGGCTCCATTGTGGTAGGCCTCAAATTGCCCCAGTCGACTGCAAAGAGATGTCCAGATTGGAGCTTTTAGTTTCCATGCGCTAAAAAACATTCATTCTTTAGAAATTCATATCTCCAGTTCCCTTTCTTGGATTTTTGTCATTTTAGTGTAATTTTAATGCAACAAAACACTTTTTCCCATTCATTTTTCCATAGGGATTTTGAACAGCGACAGTGCTGAATATACTGGACAGCATTACGCCAAATTTGGCAGAAAGGTAACTCATGGTACAGAAACCAGCCTTTTTTGTTTTGATTTAAATCCATTGTGTAGTTTTTGAGAAATTAAGAGGAAAATAAAATGTATATATATAGGGATGTGAAGGATTCACAACCCCTCCTGGTCTCGTGCTGAGATATGATTGGCTGTCAACACTTCAAACAGAAAGTGTTGGTAGCCATCTTGTGACTCGGCAGCCGATTCCCAGAAAAAAACATTTAAAAAAAAGAAAAGGGGCTAGGGTACACTCACACTGAACACTTAGCTATGGTTGTGGGGGTCCCAGAGGAACACCCCAGGCTAAAAAGCAGGTCCCGTTGTCAGAAAGCGGAGTATCATCTCTGTTTCCTGCACACAGGTATGTGTGAAAATGAGAGAGATGAAAGCTTTGCTTCAGTAACCACTGAGATGCTACTTAAAGAAGATCCCTGCTTGCTGAAGCAATGGGACCGCAGGGGAGGCCTCAAGACTTCCCCCAGAGTCCCAGATAGCCTGTAAAGGACACATATAAAAATAAAATAAAAGTAGGGACCAATGGGAAGCCCTTCAGAGTCCCGGATAGCCCATAAAGGGCTAAAAAAACCATAAAAGAATAGCTGTAAAGATCATAGACTTTCTCACTGAGCATTGAAGGTTCGGGTCCAGCCGGACTTGTTACCTGCCTTCATTTTTTTCAACTACCATTCTTTAAGGCTGAAAGGTGATCTTACTGTTTTTAATTGACATCCACTCACAGACCCATCCAGACAGTCACATACCCACTCGCAGACACAAACAAACTCTTACAATCCCACTTAGAAACCTACTGACACCCTCATGTAGCTACTCACAGACCTGCGCAGACACTGACATACTGACTAAGACACTGATGCATGCTCTCTCACACCCAGGCAGAAACTCTCACAGCCACTCTCACCCCAATTAATCCTCCTACACCTATTCTCACAAACAGAGAGATGAGCGGGGGTCAACTCTGGACGTAAATGGCCAAAGGGCCATGTGCAGAGTAGGTTTGGGTGGTTAGGGGGGTTCGCCATTGGGAGTAGCTGTCGGCCAGCTGTTGGAAAGTGGATTATTCGTAAGGGCAGGTAAGTACCCTTACAACTTAGCAATAGTCACTAACCTCCACTTAGGTCCAGTTAGGTCTCAATAAATTAAACCCAGCTCAACCCTTGGTAGTTTTGCAACGAGCGACAAGGCTTAACTTAGGAGACAAGTGTGTAAAGCATTTAAAAATTACAAAACAGTAAATAAGTAAAACACAAAACACAATAAAAATACAACACCAATTTATAATAATAGAGTATATTTTTATCTTTAAAAAGACACCAAAACAAATAAAATCGGACAAGGTGAACCAAAGACATTAATTTTTATAGAATAAGTGCCAGACGTACGTAGCATTTTGCATGGTGCAAACTGCGAAAAACACAGTTTGCGCCATGCAAAATGTGCATCGCGATGCTCATTCACATTTTGCGAGTCTGTGCCGTCTCGCAAAATGTGAATGCGACTCGCAAATAGGAAGGGTTGTCCCCTTCCTATTTGAGACTCACATCCCAATGCTAAATTGCTTTGTGACTGCGAACGCGGTCGCAAAGCAATTCGCAGTTACCACCAGTGTCACACTGGTGGTAACCCATTTGCAAAAGGGAAGGGGTCCCCAGGGGACCCCTTCCCCTTTGTGAATGTTGCCAAAAATGTTTTTTCAGAGCAGGCAGTGGTCCAATGGACCACTGCCTACTCTGAAAAAACGAAACCAAATAGTTTTGTTATTTTTTTTGTATTGCAACTCATTTTCGTTTAAGGAAAACGGGTTGCAATACAAAAAAAAACCTGCTTTATTTAAATAGCAGTCACCGACATGGAGGTCTGCTGTCTCCAGCAGGCCACCATCCCTGTGAGTGCAGGGAATCGCTATGGGGTCGCAAAATGCAACCCACCTCATTAATATTAATGAGGTGTGTCTTTGCGACTCGCAGAAGGTGTCTGAGACACCGTTCTGCATCCGAATTTGTGATTCGGAAATTGCTACATCTGGCCCTAAGTGTTTTTTTAGCACCTAGAAACAAAAAGCGCCAATCTGGTCCTCTGGCCGCACCTCGACCAGGGCAAAGTCAATTTTTAAGGCTGAACACGATGGAGCTCTGCTCAGCTACGGCAAGCGGGAGGCCTCCGTCAAAAGTTTACCTTCTGACTTAGTCAGTGGGACAAAGTCGTCAGACCGATCTGACCTTCCTGGAGCCCTTCCTTGGATACTCGTCACTGGAGCCCTCAGTGAAAGTCTCTACGATCGGACTTAGATGATTTTTTTAGATGAAAATCCTTTGACTGGGCCGAACCTGAATCTTGATCCGACTCCCTGCAGCCTTCTTTGGATATACTGCTCTGGAGGTCCCCGGTCAACTTTCTACATTCGAACTTAGTCACTTTTTCAGAAATTGTCTTCAGCAGGATGAACCTACAAGTCAGGCCGAATCGTGGTTGAGGCAAGCCGGCTAGAGTTGACGTGGAGGATGGGTCCCTTTATGGAGTTTTTTTCAAAATGTTATCCAATCTTCTCTGAAATTCTGGATCTTCTTCCAGAAGGTCTTATAAGGTACTTTTGGAGTCCTCAGCTCATCCCAAGGTTCCAGAAGCTCTGAGTTGCTCCTTGAGGGTGCAGACTACAACTCCCAGAGTACACCTGGCTCAAACTCCAAATCTGAGACAGGGGACTCTGGTTAGCAATTTTTCACCTGTAGCAAACAGGGGGTCCCTCCTTGAACCAATTGAAGCCAGCCAAAGTCCTTCTTGTGGTGAAGCCCAAATGTGCAGCTAGTGCAATCCTTCGGAGTGTAGTGTCCATGTGCAGGTCAGGGGTCCATCAGGGCAGTCCTTCTTCTCCTGATGTTCCTCCTTGTGGGGATCAGGTAGGGATCTGAGGTGTGGGTGCAGCTCTGCAATATTTATCCTTGCTCCTGGGTGACAAACAGGGGAGTCCCGGTTCTCAAATCAGATGCAGGATCCTTCCCCCTCTGATGACCACTTCCTGGGAATTATACAAAAATCAATCCCAGGGAGCAATATTCTTCAAAAATCCATCATGGCTGAAACTGATTTTTGGAGGTTACATCTGGCTGAGTTCACCCACTGGTGTGGCTAAAAATCTTAAACACACCTCTCTCCTGCCCTCACCTAATGTAATCAAGGGCACCTAATTGGGGTTGCAGGATGTGAGGGAGGTGCTGGGCTACTCCAACTGTCCTTCCCTACCTTTGAAGACCAGTTTGACAACCCTCCCCGTTCCTGCTTCCCCATCTGCTGAGGTAGTTCTCCTCCTCTGGGGCACATTCCTTTGTGTTCAGCCTAGGCCACTTCACACCTCATCAAGGCAGCTTGGCCAGCTGGCCAATCAGAGAAGGGCACTACAGAGCTGAAGTTGGCAACTTTTCAGGTAGAGATTAAAACTCTTTACCTGTACTAGTTATATTAAATTGAACAATTGTAAGTTGTGGGATCTATTATAACAATTCATTTGATACCAAACTCGAGGTGTCTGATACTTGAGGGGACTTTGTTAATTAAAATAAAATCTCCCCAGTTTAGGCTATGGAAGCCATTCACTACAGTGAAGGAAAAACAAATTTGGCTATTTTCCCTCACCAGGGCTTACAAAATCTTTATAAGGTCCCTGATTACATGGCACTCAATGCTAGGGGCACATAGGGCACACCTAGTGGTGGCTTATATGTAAAAATAAGGTAGTTTAAGACTTTGGAAGTACTTTTAATTACAAAGTCGAATTTGCATTTAACTTTACTTTAAAAGCAGCCAGCAAGGCAGACCTGCCTTTAGAATGACCCTGAGCAACTCAGCAGTGCACATATGGTTGCACTACCGATTCTGGGGTCCCTAAACCTACATGCCCTACCATATACTAGGGTCTTACAGGTAGATTGACATAGCCAGTTATAATTAGCCTAATTTGCATACTATTTTATACAAAGCACATGCCCTGGGGCTGGTTAGCAGTTCCCAGGGCACCATCAGAGTCAGGAAAACACCAGCAAAAAGTGAAAAAAGAGAGGGGGGTATCTCCAATTAGCCTTGTTTTCTCACACCAGCCCTTGTTGGCAACCCCTGCTGTGCACGGGTGAAGACCATGTACGGTGCAATGTTGAGTGCTTTAAGGATGTTGGCCTCAGGGCCTGATCGAAGGCTGCGCGCAGAGGTGGTTGGATTAACATACAGCAGTGAAAATTACTATATTTTAAAAAAAGTAGACATTCACTGAAAAAACAAAGGTTACAGAGATGTTATAGTTCAGCTCCCATTTTAAACAAATGAAACCATAGAAACTCACCAGTTATAGTTAGAGTTACCTCAAGTAACTGTAACTTGTGCCTTAAGGTAACTATAACTCCCTGTAACCTTTCATTTTATGAGTGAATAAATATATATATCTATATATAAACATATACATATATTCACTGGAAAAAACAAATGTTACAGGGACATTATAGCTAGGCTCTGATGTAACTCGCACAAAACCATAAAAATTCAGCAGTTATAGTATAATTCACGCCCTGAGGTAACTATAACTCACGCCCTTGCCATGCACAGTTTTCTTAGCAATAATTTTATTGCAAATGTTTTGACGCGATAATATCAAAGATGCCATAGAAGATGTCATCAATGATATATGTGGAGGCTATGCATGGCGAAGGTGTGAGTTATAGTTACCTTTGGGCACGAGTTATAGTTAAATGAAATAACTCCAACTGCTGAATTTCCATAGTTTTGTATAACTAAATTCAGAACCTAACTGTAGCATCCCTGTAACCTTTGTTTATTTCAGGGAATTTCTATGGTTTTTTTAACGTAAAGTAATTTTAATTACTATGCATTAATCTAACCACTGCCATGCAATGCCTTTGCCCGTGTGCAGCGGGGTTGGCCGCCGGGACTGCAGCCAAGCTCTCAATATCACACAACCGTGCGCTGCATACAGCCTTTGACTCAGCACGATGGGGGTTGGCCAAAGGGCCTGTCTCTGTCAGGAGATATGTGAGTGGCTACACGAGTGTCTGAGTGGGTCTGAAAGTGGGTGTGTGAGTCTTTGAGTGGGTCTGAGTGAGTGCATGAGTGTCTGAGTGGGTGTGTTATTGTGCACATGAGTCTCTGAGTGCATTTTTGAGTGAATGAATTAGTGTATGAATGAGTCTGTGAATTTGTGCATAATCTTGATTTTTCTTGAATATCCTTGAATATTCAAGAATATCTTTGACTATTTGAGGATATTTGAGAATATTCAAGAACATTCGTGAATATCATGCATGGTGAAGAAAAATAATTTTAAACCCATAATGTGACCCTAAAACACCCCTATATCATACTCCTGGGGTCATGGTATCTCCACCCTGACCCCTTATACCACTTATCATTTCTTTTTTCAGCCCGAGGACCCTCTCCCATAACATAAAACAGCAGCGTTAACTTTCCAGTCAGGTCGAAAGCCGATTAAAGCGCTTCTATTACCGCACTCATTCATGAAAATTTGTGAATATTAGCAATGTATTTGCAAAAAAGAGATATACAAATGTAGATTTTCCATACTTTCTCGTAAACTACTGAACATATTTTCACCAAATAACCAAATGCATACTCTCCATACCGAAAGCTAGCTTTCTGCCAAATTTAGTGTAATTCTGTCTAGCGGTTCTGGCTGTAGGCGTATCTAAAGGGCCTATGGGAATTCACTTGCGAAACACAACTTTTTTGACCCCCTCCTTTTTCTCAGCCCGATTGATGAATCACTCCAAAACTTTTCATCCGCAACGAGAATCACCAGGGCTTCTTTTTTGCAACATTTTAAGAAGATTTGTTCAATGGTGCCAAAGATATAGGCAAGTCAAATAATATATATATGTAGATCACGTTCACCAGCACAGGACTACCTTGATGAAAAGATTGACCTGTTAGGGTTAGCAGATCAATGGTCAGCAGCTGCGAGTCACAACATTTTCAAAGGAGCTGCAATAGAACAACTAAAATACTATCTTTGTTAGAAAACAGGGGAACTCTAGAAAGACACTCCCTTGCCTGTTCAGTATTAGATAGCTACAAGATGCTGAAGCTGCAGCAGTACTTGGGAGAGGTTCTAAACTTTAGACCATAAAGCAAATACTTGGAATACTGCCTTGGGATCTTGAACTCCTACACTCAATTAACCTGTCTGAGAGCAGAAGGGAAAATGACCCGTCTCATGACTGTAGATCTGATGCACACCATCTAATTCTACTCTAGGCATGCATCAACAATGGATACATCCTTCTAGGAACCAGTTAGGGATGCACTCCTATAGACAAGCCATATTGGCCTGCCTCAACTCAGCAGAACTTTTAATAATCTCCTGGACTGTAAAATATATCCAAATCATGAAGAAGGCAATAGCTACTTAATTGCCACTTGGACACAAATTAAATCATATTCCTCCTTGTGAATTGGTTCTGTGTACACTGCAACATTCCAGCTGTACCCCAAAGTCGTTTAACTGCCACCCAGTGTTTTAACAAACTACATTTTTGCTTAAAGTAAACATTTGTAAAACAAATTTGCTGTTCCTTTTTGCACTTGCCTTCTGCTCTGATTTTCTGCAAATGAGAGCTCTAGCACTTTGCACATTGTTTTGACTTTAATTAATCAAACAGTAAAGATTGACTTAACGTAAATATATATATCTATCTCTCTCTCTCTATATATATATATATATATATATATATATATATAAATGTATATATATATTTATTCAGCATTTTAGTTAGAGCGTTAGAGTTATCTCAAGTCACAATAACTCGTGCCCTGAGGTAAATATAACTCTGATTGTTGCTGAGATATTATCAATGATGTCAGGGAATGTGCCATGAGTGTTGTAATATGTGGGGTAATTAGCAGTGCAAGGTGAGGGAGTGAGTTATAGACCCATTGGCCAACCCCGCTGCAACCTAAACCCTTCTGCATGCAGCCAACCCCATGCCATGCACAGTTGATACCCGTGTGCTGTTTGGCGTTTGCTGCAGGGCCTGGCCTATGGCTAGGCCCTGTGGCCAACGCCCAAATGCAGCCAACCCCATGCCACACACAACCTTCGCATACCACTAACGTAAATACGGCAGGGCAAAATGGCCAATGCTTCTACAGTAGGTCATTTTGTGCATTTGCATACTCATAGTAATTAAAAGAATGAAGAATGCACTTTTTTACCAGGACACAACATGAAAGATCCCACTCAACACAGCCACTAGTGCTTGTATTACTCTGCAAAATAAAACCTCGGGTGGCTTTGGTAAGCTGGAAATCAAGCTGGAAAAAGATGGTGAGACTGTTGAATACCACCAATGTATAAGGGGCGGGGCCTAACAGGTGATGCTTCAAGGTCATTATGTGCATTTGCATGCTCATAGTAATTAAAAGAATGAATGACGGACGCTGTTCTTACCAAGAGATGACATGTAAGACCCCACTCGTCACAGTCATTAGCGCTCATTTTACTCTGTATCACAAACAAAAAGTCCAATTGCTCATTTGCATACTCATAGTATTTAAGAAAATGAAGGATGAACTCATTCTCTCCGTTGAAGACCTGGCCCACACTGGATGGAAAGTTAAAAAAAGCAAGTGCAGGAGACAGCAGTTGCTTTTTTTTAAAATTGCTTGCATTTAATTATTTGATCCTCCATTAATTTACAACCCCCCCCCCCAACCAGGCCTAGGGTGCTATGGTATTCCTACCCTTCCCCCTTCTGTATTTTCTTTATTTTTTTCTTGGTTCTTGGCAAAGTCCAAATCCCATAATGGCTGCTGACACTTCCTGGTTGAATTGTTGACAATCGATCGGATCTGTTGGCCCTCCTCATCCTTAGATATCTATATTTCTTTTTCCTTTATTAACTCCAAAACTAATGAATGGATTTGTACTGGAGTGTAAAACTGTTCTTTCTGAACTAAGATCTACCTTTCTGCAAAGCTTGGTGTAATTCTGTTCAGTGGTTTGGGCTGCAGTTGTGCCTAAAATCCCAATGGAAAATTGCATGCCAAAAAAGTGTTTTGGGACCCCTCCATTTTTTCGCCACCTGTTTGACGAGTTACACCAAAACTTTCCAAGCAGCTGAAGTGATTAGCGTGCAAGTTTTGAAAACTTTGGGAAGATTCCTCAAATGGCGCCAAAGTAATTAGCAAAACAAAAAAAGCTTTGCCTATGAAAACTAGGTCATTGCTATAACTACCTACTGGCAATCAACAGCAGGTTTATATATATATATATATATATATATATATATATATATATATATATATATATATATACACACACACACACACAGTCTTGCTCCAGAAAGTTACCTTTTTGTTATTTTTGTTACATGTATAAATCCGTTCAGTAGTTTTTGAGAAATTAACGAAAAATCAAATTTCTATATTTAGGGACGTGAATGCTCTGCAAACCCTCCTGATCTGTTGGCAGCCATGTTGCCACTGAGTTTCCCAGAGGGCCCCTCCTCACCCAAAAAAGTATTTTTTTGAATTTTTTAGGTGGAAGATGTGGCTGATCCAACAAAACCTTTAAGAAAATGCAAGCATGGGCTGCTCTCCTTGTTTAAAAGCAACCCCCAAGTGGGCCAGGTGTTTGGGGCATTCAAATTTCAAATGCAGGGGGATGCCCCCCTGCAGGCCTGGGGTCCGTCACCTCCCTGGGGCTACTGTTTAATTAAAAACAGAGGGGACCTTGGCCCCTGCAGCCCCGGGGACTGCCACCGCTCTGGGTCACAATAGTAATGACGTGTGGGGCTTCTTGCCCCCTACAGCCTTCGGTGTACCACCTTCCCAGGGCTAATTTTTAGATGAATGGGGGCACTGCCCCCCTAACAGTCCTGGGGACAACCACCTACATACCATCTATATATATAGCACACCACCTATATACATAGCATGTTCCAATGGTAATGACATGCGGGGGCTGCCTGGCACCACTGCAGCCCCGGGGACCACCACCTCTCGGGGGCTAATCTTAAATTAAATGCGGGGCTGCCTTACCCCCTACAGGCCCAGGGACTGCCACCTCCCTGGAGCCAATGTAAAGTGATATGTGGGTGGCAGACCTGGGGACTGAGACCTGGGGACTTCCACCTCCCAGTGTCTTCAAAGTAAATGGATGTGGAGAGGGCCTTCAGGACCCCAGCCCCAGAGACCACCACTTCTCTGGTGCTCTGACCATTATTATAGGGGGGCTGCATCCCACACTATGCAAAGTCTGAGGCCCAGGAAATCAATGTTCCTAGACTGAAGGAAAATAGAATTAACATGGCACGTTTATTTGTATTAGGTAAAACACATATAGCATTAAAAGAGCAATGTCATCATTAATAAACCTTGTCAATACACATGTTATGGTAACTGCAAAAGCAAAATAACTTGTGAATACATGACAGTAACTATAATGGGGAACTACAATTTTCAACATTAACATACACCATTTAAAACATAGGGCCTGATTTAGATGTTTGGTAATGGTTCCGCCATCAGTTTGCTGATTGAAAACCCACCTGCTGCCTTGGCAGTCTGCCCACCAGATCTAGATGGTGCCAGAACCATAGCGGAAAGTTGCCTGTGTCTTGCCACCGCCAAAGATTTCTATCTGCCATAACAGCACCATTGGAAAGAGTTTCTGGTGGCAAGACTCCAGGCATGCTTACTGCTGTGCAGATTTAGATGTGCCTTCCCGCCAGGCGTAAAGCGGTGGTCCGACCTCTGCTTCTGACTTGGCGAATCGGGGGGAGGGGTGCAAACTCACTTTTGATTCCAGTCAAGTTTCAGGCTGAACACAACAGAACAGGACCCTGTGTTGCTGCTGCCATGGGACCACAGAGAAAACATGTCCCTCCCATCGCTGAACACGAAGGTAGGCAACCCACATTGTCTGTGTATATTTGGGGTAACTGCAAATGAGCTCTGGACCACTGCAGACATATGCATGTCCCAGTATTTTTTTTTAAATTACATATTTCGGGGAGACAATTGTGTCTCACATGGATGGGAAAACACTGTTAAACAACACACATTACACATGTACACAACTGTCATTATGGTGTCAGTATTCATTGCCAAATTAATGCTGGTACCTCAATGATGGTAAAATCAGACTTGTCAACTGTGTCCACGTGTGCACATTGCAAGGGGACATGTACCTGTCTTGTTGTGCATTGAGTTGTGTGTGTGAGTCAGTGCGTGTGATTGTGAATGCAATGCATTTGGCTGGTTGAGGTGGAGGGTGGTATAGTGGTAAATATGGTTGTGTCAGTATGTGTGCCACTGGCATATGGTGTGGATGTTGTTATGTATGTTGTGTTGTGTTGCTGTGTGAAACAATCAAGTGAGTGTTGTTGTGTGGTGGTCATAATGATGTGTGTAATTGTGCTTATGTGTGCGTGTGTTTGTGTAGATGAGTGTGAAGTTGTATTGGTTCTGGTGGTTGTGTGGTGCGTGGGTACAGCATCAATAGTGTGTGTTTGTTGCGTCATGGATGTTTGGCAATGTGTGTTTTCCGCATGTACATGGTGTGTTGTAATGCAATGGCAATAGATGATGGTGTGCATGTGGTGTGTTGTGTAGTGCATGATGCAGGGGGACAAATGGGGCAAGGGCACTGTTTGTGTGTGTCAAATACCTGTATTCCATAGCAACCGCCAGTATTTGATGTCCAGTGGGTCCTGTGATGTCCTCCCTCTGTTAGCAAACTGCAGCTTGTACACAGCCTGCAGGGCTTTAACATCTATGTACAGTGGGTTGAGCACTGCTGACTTGTTGGTCTTCCCAGGTCTGCCACCATGGCGGTTTGGCAGTAACACCTCCAAGATCTAAATCAAGCTTATACTCTTCAGAAGGTCATTATCATTTCAGTGAAAACTATTAATTGTCATCATGGGGAAACACATGGAATCAAGGTAAATGATTTTGAATGTATTGGATCGTACCACATACATCAAGTTAATACTTTATTATTGCACTCTCATATGAGCTTTCAGTGCACCACTTTATAATTAACTTGTTAGAACTTCAAATTATATTATGCAAATTCTGTCACCTATAGATGATTATTGTGATGTCAAAGGTAGCAATTAAATTTCAGCTACATCACTCTGTAGCGAAGCCCAGACAAATATATTTGATATCTCATAAATACTATGCGAATATTAGATAACTTTAATTTAATGTCATTATTAGTCTTTTCTTCCCAGGTTACCTGGATGCTGCACATTGGGATTTGATTGCATTGGCCAATCAAAAGATACACATTTAATATTTCAATATATTAGATATAGGAGGAATTATGCCCCACAGCAGAATCTGCCAGGAAAACATGTAGTCTAGATTAAGATGTTATGTTCTAGAAGCTAGTGAGGCAAATCTTTAAACCATTCACATTTTCTTTGTAGCCCATGTTGCAATTTGAGATCCAAGCAAGTCCCCTTTGCCGGTCCAGTCACCAACTGACCACTTTGATTTTTATGTGCCTTACAGGAAGACCATCAATATTTGTAGCGAGTATGGTTGATATGATGATATTTTTTGTTGTCTTTATGGAAGGAAGGGAAGAGCTACAATGAATTTTTTAATTGGGGTATGGAGAGAGAAACTTGAAGTCTTGTCAACAAAGTATTTTGCCTTATCGATGGGCTCAGAAGAAGGGCTTGTATGTTTCATTTGCTGCTTCATAAAAGGCTGATCTACTGTTAGGGGTTTTGAAGAAGAAGCGAGAGTCAGTGCAGAAACACAAGTCTTATAACTGGTAGAAAGAGTGAAGAAGGTGCTATTGAACAACATCATATATAGCTATTCATATATGTGAGGCTGAATGTATGTACCAGCATTTATTAGAATAAACTCAGCCCAGCTCAGATTTATCTTACATATGACTGTTGCCATTGGAATTGGTTTGTTTCTAACCATTTTGTAGACACATTATTTTAATGACCATGGACACATGGCAGTTGAGATGGGTTCCATTGGTACAGTGATGTAGGGTGAGATCTCATCCAGGCAACGGAACATCTCGAGATATTAAGCAAATATTGAATCTCATGGGGGCAGTATGGAGTTGCTGAGAAACTTAAGATATATAGGTAAATGTATTTGAATTTATCACTGCCTTTTGGCTGAATGAGTTGAACCAATAGAAGACTCTCTAAGATATGATGAGGTGCCTGGAAATGGTTAAAGAAGGACCTGGTAAATGGTAGCGTTGAAGGCAGCCAAGAGGTCTAGAAGCACCACAAGGACAGGGACAACTTTATCCGTGATCTACAAGGCATCATCAATCACCTGCAGGGTTCTGTTTCAGTAGTGCAGCGGAGATTAAAATCTCATTGATAGGCTTGTTGAAGCTTGTTATTTTTGCTTTATCAGGCCTGTACTCTATCCCCAAAAGTGATACAGTAGTACACATCAAGTGAACTATAAAATAACATTGACATGACACAGAAACGTGCAAGGCAATACCAACATCAAATAACAATAAACACACAGAAAAGAAGTGGAGAAAAAAGCTAAAAAAGTAAAAGTTAAAGAGTGCACAGCAAAATACAATACTTTGAATACAGAATCAATGCAAATATAAAGCTCAACTTATATGAATATGGACATACCAATTAATGTAATGGTTTTTAAAGTATTTACTAAAAGCAATAATTGAAGGACATAACTATTGAAAGGGCAGTGCCTACAAATCCTAACAAAGGTTATCACTCTATCACAAAAATACCATCCATAGGTCAGTGTGTTACCAAATCCAAAAGACCTATCATTGTCCTTCTAGTACTGATATAATTAGTGGAAAATTTGGGGGCTAATCTGCTTTAGGATTTCCTTGAGAAATAATGGCTGTTTATTTCCCCTTCATTCTGGCATTTGTGTAAGATTCAGCACTTGACCAATTCTGATTTCGTTCTGGAAGGAATCATACAAAAGGTGTGATCAGAACAATACAGCATTCATGTTTTTGTTTGGATTTCAGGAGCACTTGGTAGAGCGCACAAACACATTCTTTCGGATAGCTCAGCCATGAAGTCACATTTCTCACTTGTATTTATATGGTGGTTGAGACAAATCCTGACAGGATGATTAAACAAGAGAAAATGGGTCACTCCACTGACAGTTGTATGAAGGTGGAATATTGACTGCCAAAGGGATACTCTATTTTACCAGATGTGTTTAATGTCTATCTAGTCTCCTTGGTTCACAGGCTTTCAAAGCTTTTGGTCAATATTGAATTATATCCCTGATAACAATCAGATATATAAAGATCACTAATGAAAAGACTGATATTGATTTTTACAAGACTGTCAGATAGCTGTGAGAGTGGATGTATTCCAGGTGGAATGCCACCAAGCCCATATGAAAAGAATAATATTATCTCAGAACAGCCATAAATTCCTACCATAAATATGATCATTCTTTATATGCTAGACCTCTAAATATATTAACTCCAGTATCTCTAATCACTACGGGAAGGCACAGTTTGTGCGATAATCAGCATAAGCAAGAGGGAGATACAGAGAGAGAGAGAGCATCTTCCCTCCTCTGGTGAGCCCTACGCTGGCTGCATTGGAGATGGAGAATCATGTTTAACATCTGTTTTCTACCTCTCAAAAGCCTAAAAAACCTGATCATGATCTACATTTGTATGTTTATTCTCAATTCCACCATGAGTATGTTTAAAAAATCTAAAGAAAGCCTTAACGAAGAATTTAAACTGACCACAATTACTGGCTTCCAGAAATTCTTTGGTTGTTTTCAACCTTGAACAATCTTTCTGCGCAGTTAAAAATATCCTCCTTTTGGATTTGTTTAAAAAATCTCAAAGCCATGCTATTTGAAACATAGCTACCTCCTGCCCAGGCTTCTGCCTAAAGCCTTCTCTGTTTTAAGGCACCATATAAATGTTGATGTTGCTTAATAAGGAGATAGGAAATTCAAACCAGGTGGTTTCTGAAGTGAAAGAGGCAATGAGGCTAACTCAAACAAACAACACATTTAAACTGCTAATTCAGAAAATTGAATGTTGTCAAAGAAGAAGCAGTTCCTTAGAACTCTTATTGCTAACACACAAGACCAGTTAAAATATTAATCACACAGGGTATTATCATTCACAGGTCACTGAAAAAGTTTTCAAAGCTCCCTTTGTGTGTAATTTACAGTGTACACACACATCACTTAGCAAAAGCCTTGTTATTCTTTAAAAATAGTACCTTAAGGAATTATTCAACAGAGATGAGAGAGAGGACACCTGTCATATCACATAGAACAAACCTCCATCTTTATGAAAAACAATCAGGTTTTAGGGTGAGGAAGAAAAGTGAATGATCTGAAAGGAACACTCGATCCACTGAACAAAGGCTGCACAGTCACACTTACGCTGCTAGACCTCTGAGTGCCATATGGTCCAGGAGATCATACTACACCTCTGAAAAGACTAATATTATGGAGAGGTATGGCTAAAATGACTCTACAGAATTGCACTGTTTAAGTGCAGCATTGAGTATGCTGTTCAATATACTGTTAATCACTAAACACAGACCTTGCATGAAATTCACAGGAATAGCATTATATCTTGTGTCATGTGCTCTGAATGCACCCAGTAAATTTTAACATCCTTTTGGTAGGATCTCGGTTACTTCTCCTGCATCCTTCTGATCAGATTTGGATGTAGTCTGGTTGACACATTTATGTCTATATTTCCAGCTCACAATGGTGTTTAGGTAATATCCAAAATGTAACTGAGACAGAGAGAGTCATTGAGTTATCACCTTATTTGGCATAAGATCTAAAATAAAAATAAAATACCTTAATTTCAATGCAGCATTCCAAGAAGTGATTTAAACTACAGAAACCTCTGAATCTTTACTAATTCCAGATTATTTATTACACTGCTTCCTGAGCAAAAGTCACAAAGAGGTGATGCCAAACCTGACTCGGTATAAAAAAGGAAAATGAGAAAACACTCATTAGCTTTACATCTTCCTTTATTCCTGGTCAGTTGGAATTTTGGTGGCTCATGTACTTCCTTACTCGCTGCTTTATTCTTTATTTCAGTGCATTTTATCTTTGTTCTAGGATGTAAAAATTAGGGCCTCATTATGAGTTTGGCGATCCTCGCAGTGGCAGTTGGACTGCCAGACTCCTGGTGGTCCAACCAGCAGATTAAGGTCAGGGATCCCAAAAGGTTGGCCGCTGTCAAAGTCGCGGTCAGTCACGGCGGTGCTGAGTTCCACACCATCATGCAGATCACGACTTTCCTTTCCACCAACCTTTTCATGGTAGGGTCCCTGCCATGAAAAGGCTGGTGGAAAGGCAAAGCTGGGGTCCACAGGAGAGGCCACTGCAATGCCCATAACCATGTCTTGGGAAGCGCAGGGGCATCCCTGTCAGAACCCTCGAAAAGGGTGCTGGTGTGTGACGGCATTGGCCTCGGCTCTCTGAGGGAGGCAAGGCCAATGCCACAGCACTGTTTCCACTGGGCTGTATCGCGGAAATGTCATAATATGAAATTTCTGCCAGTCAACCGGTGGAAACATTGTAGTATGATGGTGGTGAGTGTGAAAGGAGGCCTCTTTTTCCATGGTTAGCCCCCATGTTTTGCCTGCTGTTGATGTGTTCTAGAAGTTGGTAGTACCAAAGGACCCTGCTGACCAGGTTCCCTAGGCCAGAACTCTTTCCTTAAATCTGTTGTGATGCTTGGCACAATTGGATACACTCTTACATAGCCCTGTAAGACCCTAGTAAATGGGTACCCCAGTACCCAGGGCATGAGATAGTAGAAATAGTCCTCTGAGGGCAGCAGCACTGATTGTGCCACCCTCTAGGGCCCTGCTCCCAGATACCCTCAGCACTGCCAGTGCAGGCGGAGTGTTTTGATGCAAACCTAAAATACAAACTTAACATGGCACACTCTTGTGTGCCCTGTCCACCATACACTACATTTACTATGGGTAAGATACCCCTCTGGCAGGCCTTACAGCCCTAAGGCAGGTGCTCCAAAATACATGTGAGGGCATAGATGCATGAGCAATATAACCTCACTGTGTCCTTGCCAAACCTGGGGCTTAGTGAGTGAACAGAGCAGTTATCTTAATATATGTGCTGGACACTGGTCAATACGAGTTTCATAGCAACATAATGGCTACTCTGAACCCTGGGTTCTTTGGTATAGAGCAACTCAGAATATTGATTCCAAACTGGTACCAGTGTTGTATTTAACCCTAAATGTACTCAGTGGTCACCTTAGAGGTGCCCCCTGCAAAGGCTAACCCTAACTGGCATAGTTGCTGACTGGCTCCATCCAGCCTGACAATATACAAACCTGGGGGGAAGCTATGGCTCTCTGGTTAGTAAGACAATGCCCTTCCTGGGTTTAGGAGCTACACCCCGTCCCTCAGGAATGTGCAACACCCTAGTGGTAAGCTTCAAAGTGCTACTGCCCCTGAAACTTGAACCCCCAGGCGTGCTGCTAGTAGCAGATGGCTTCCCCTTTGCAAAACCCCAGTTCTGGCGGGAGCAAAGGCACAAAACCAGACAAAGGGTAGGAGGAGTGGCCTTACCGAGCATGCACCATCCCTAAGGCTTGCAGGCGAAGTGGACCCTCCATCTCATGTTCCTCCATGTTGGATGGTAGGGAAATATCCAATAGAGTTTAGGGAAATGCCCCTTTCCACAGGAAGTGGTCACTGTAGTGGGTGTAGCCACCCAAGGGTGTCACATTGGACACTACCAGGTTACCCCTAAAACACCCACTAAATTCAGTATTTAGTGGGCTACCCTAGACAAAGAAATTAGATTCATCAAGAAGAAAAGAAGACAACACCAAATAACCTGACAGGACGAGAACAGAGGACCTGCTGCACCAGATAGGCTCTAAGACCCATGCTTGCTGCACCAGAGTCCCTACATTCACCGCTGCAGAGGAGCTGACCACTGGACTGACCTCAGAAGTCCCTGAGGACCTCCATGCTTCATAAATAGCCCAAGAACTCCGTCCTGAGTGGAGGCACTGCTCAAAAAACCACAGGAACCTGCAAGGAACCTGCAAACTGGTGAGGGACACTTCACTGACTGGACAATATTGCCACAACCAGAAGTCGCAGCCAGACCAGACAACACACCATTGACAGCCCAGATGACACCTGCAAGTGTGCCACGTTTGGTGACACAGCACCCTCCTGTGGCTGAGTTTTGGCAATACCCCAGGTACAGAACAGTGCACGTTGTACATCACCAACAACAGCTCCCTCAGAGCTGCAACTGGGAAGGAGGAAGCCCCAGTCAAGGGACTTCAGTGACTCCCTGGACCTTCCACTAGAGCGCCTGCAACGTCTTGTAAGACCCCAAGAAGAAGACTCACCTCCAGCGGGTCCCTTTGCGCACAGCATCCAAGACCTCCAGAACGCCCTGCACCTGGCCGCCCTCAGCCCTGCATCAAGGGATTTTCTGTGTGCCCCGGGTCCCCAACCCCTTGCGACCTCAACAACCAAAGGGGACCCCCAAGCACCCACCTTAAACTTGCAATCTAGCTCCTTTTCCAAGTGGCACCTCCAGGTGGCCCTGTGCCTGTGCCAGGATGTTTTCGAACGCTGCTCCCGCCAGAACCGGGAGCCGACCGAGGATCTCCAGCTGGCACAGTGTACCTACCAACCACTCAGTCCTGCCTGCAAGAATAGAGACTGGTAACCCAACAATATGATTTTTAATACATTTTTCAAGGTGACTGTGCATTGATTCTAAAGGTGCATAATAAAGCACAGAAAGATTAACTTTATTAATACTTCAAAAAGTCATAACTCAAAAAATACTTAAAAAGTACTAAACGTATTCTAAAGATCTTGGTCTTAAAATGTATTTAAAATTCTGAAGTTTTTTTATAAATTCTGGTCTCAAGTTATTCATTGAGTGTGTGTGTGGTGCATGATTGGATTTGTGAGTACAGCAAATACTTAGCACATCTCCTTGATTAGCCAAACTGCTCGACCAGCTACCTTAAAATTTGAGCATTAGGTGGTCTAATGTTTACCTCTTGAAACCAATATGTCGTTGCCCGGACCCTCTGCATAGTGTGCTCGGTTTCGCGCACTAAAAAGACGGAGAGCCTCCTACAGTGAGGCTGCCACCTTGACGGCCGCCTAACCACTGCCATATTGGACTTGTGGTGGTTCAACTGCCCAACTCATAATTAGGCCATAAGTATTGATTGTATGGTGAATCTATGCATGGAGTTGTCTTTAATATGTCTTTAAAGAGTAGTTGATTGTGGGAATCCCTCGTTTTGAAGACTTTAAACTTTGTCATTGACTAGAGATGTTTATGCTTGTTGCAATTACGTTGTAGGGTTACTTGGGCATTTTACTTGAGTTTTTTAAATTCCTAACAGAAAGGCTATTTTATCTTCAAATGTACTCCTTCCTTGTGAGTATATGAGTGATATTCTTCCTAATGCAAATTGTTGAAATTATTTTCTAAATTGTTACTTTCGTTGTTTTCTATCAATCTATATGATTTTCGCACAAATAAACCAATGATTATGCATCATGTTTTTTGAGGAGTGGACGTACCTTGCATAACTTGCTGCAGCGTAACTTCACAAAATTACAGCAAACTTAAGCAAGATTCCATGGAATTACACAAGCAGTGTAATCCAACATTTAGACTATTTCCTTAGTGCAAAATACACCTTAGCATCCCTAATGGATGTGAGGATGCATTTTGTGCTAAGAATTTGCACTAGATGCATCAGAACTCAATCACCAGCAGCCACTCACACTTGCTAGGTTTGTTGTTACTGTGCTCATGCTGTAGAATTTTTGTACCAAATAACTCATAATTATGCAAATGTGTAATTGCATAATTATTGGGAATTTTGCATTGAAAGGGTAATGCAATATTTCTCATGTGTAATTAAAACTCCGTCCACGCCGATTTTTGTGTGTGATAATTTTAGACTCCTAGATATTTTCCTTGCTAGAAATTAAGCTTTGGTTTCATCATCAATAATGCCTTGCTTTGTCTGTAGTATGTTTTGGGTGTATTTTTCCCTAGACATTTGACTATCAATCAATCAATCAATGGATTTGTAAAGCACGGCTTATTACCTTAGTGGGCATCCAGGCACTCAGCGTTGCCACTGTGTGTCAGAGCTTCTTCTCAAAGAGCTGTGTCTTGAGCTTTTCCTGAAGTCGAAGTGGGTGTTTGAGGTGCAAAGGTGGGTAGGGGAAGTTCCAAGTCTTGGCAGCGTGGGAGAAAGGAGCGCCTTCTACTATGGTTGCGTCAGACTTTCGGGACATGTGCGAGAATTGCTGAAAGGAGTTCCCTGGCTGGATGGTGGAAGAAGAGTCTATGGTTAATTAAGATGGGTCATAGGGAAACAAATGATAATTCTTACTGCAACAGTTTTTAGTGCTAATGTTCATTATGTATATCTCCTGGCTTATGGTCAATGCTAGATGTTCTCATTTTTAAACCTGTTTGTCAAACAATTCTGCATAGATTAGGCCATTGACTGGAAGTAGGATTCAATAAAATCCCCACATTCTTGTCTATTTTAAGACATCATCTACTTTACAGTTTTCCTAATCCCCAACAGTAGTGGCCCGTTGTTAAGGTTGGATGGGCCCCACCTTTTAAAAAAGATGAAGAGGGTCTATCAGGCTGAGCATAGATCAGCCTTACACACACTCTTCTTATTTGGGTCAGGCAGGCAGATTCTGTACATGCGCTAAGTGCACAGGAGCTTGGCTGCCTAAGCCCAACTTTGCAGGGCTGAAGATTTCACAGCCCTGTGGGTGTGACCTCCTCAGCTTGGCAAAGTGGTTGGAGGTGCACACCTTCATGACAAGAGGGCATGCCACAGATAGACACAGACCAGGACATTTCCTTTTGAAGCCATGAGGTGCTCAAGGCTGACAGCCCATCTGTGACACCTTAGCAAAGAGTGAGGTGGGGTCCTCAATAACCCCATCCCACTCTGTGATAAGTAAGGGACTTCTGCAAAGTCAGCTAGTGAGAGTAGGCAGCAGTCCCAATTCTCCAGGAACCACTGCCACTTTTCTCTTGCCTCCTCATACACTTACCAATATTAGTGCAGGAAATGGCTCATCAAGTATTGAGCATTATATATTCTGCAAGGTGTCCTTGCTTTCTCATGTGTTATATCATATGATGGAAATATTGCACCATTTCACTGACCTAACCAGTACTTGTATTAGCCAATTGTGCTTGCTAGTGTTTTAAAATATGCTAATTTATGTGTATTATAGATTCAGTGTTCTAATGATTCCATTGACTGCGCTTGTAGTTCTCTAACAATTTTCTAAAGAAAATATTTCTTGCCTTGTGAAAACAGATTATGTTAAGTTTGGTTATTCCTTTAATCATTTAATAAGCAGTAAAGAATGTGGGCAAATAATCTGTGGCATTTATTTGTCTTATCCTAAAAGTCTGAAAAATATTCATCAGACCCCCTACATTTTAAAGAATGATACATAATCTCAAAGAAAATACTTAAAAGTATTTTTATTTTTCAAGAAAATTACAAAAGTCTACATGATAAAATACACAAAAGAAAAACTCTGAGTTACGTCCACAACAAATTACACTTAGCAATTGAAATGAAAAAAAACAAATAGTGGACTGTAAACATATGAAAAAATAAAATAAAATGACAGCATAAAGTCAAGCTAAAAGGTACACAACCCAATTAGGAACACGCACAAAAATTCATCAACCATGCATAACCCCAGACAAAAAGTGAATCAGAAAGAAACAAATAGTGGGCTATCGGCATGTAATGGTTCAGGGTCTGATTAATAGTACTCCATCTGGCCCTAAAAACATATTGGGCTTCTGAGAGAACTTTCTTATCTTTAGCCCAAATGGAAAGGCTGTCCAACAGAACCCTTCCAAGCACCTTAACCTCAATATCCACCAGCAAGATGGGACGAAAGTACTTGTACATCAAGTTGTGTCTCATCGATTGAATGGTGTAATGAGGCCGCTATTTCTTTATGCAGTGTCAGCTGTGATCTTTAAATATGGCACAGGATTGTCCATCATGCTGGAATTGGAGGAGGTGTGTGAGAAAACAGGGCTGATTGCAGAGGCCCCATAACTTTTTGCCCCCATTTTCCTCTTTTTGCTGGTGTTTTCCTGACTTTGATGGTGCCCTGGGTACTGCTAACCAGTCCCAGGGCCTGTGCTCTGTGTAAAATGGATATGCAAATTAGGCTAATTATAATTGGCTAAGTTAACCTACCTATAAGTCCCTAGTATATGGTAGGGCATGTAGGTTTAGGGACCACAGCATAGGTGGTGCACACCTAGGTGCACTGCTGAGGTGCCCAGTGTCATTTTAAAAGCAAGCCTGCCTTGCTGGCTGCTTTTAAATTAAAGTTATATGCAAATTCGACTTTGGAATTAAAGGTACTTCCAAAGTCTTAAACTACCTTATTTTTACATATAAATTAACCCCTAAGGTGTGCCCTATGTGCCCCTAGGGCTGGGTGCCATGTAACTATAAGCAGGGACTTTATAAAAATAGATTTATAAGCCCTGGTGAGGTAAAAACAGCCAAATTTGTTTTTCCCTCATTGAAGTAAATGGCCTTCATAGGCTAGAATGGGCAGACTTTATTTTAAATTTTAAAGTCTCCTTAAATGTTACATACCAAGAATTTGGTATCAAATTGATTGTTATAATAAATCCCACAACTTCCAGTTATTGGATTTAATATAACTAGTTCAGGTAAAAAGTTTAGACTTTACCTAAAAAGTTGCCAATTTCAGCTCTGCATTGTTTTTGCTGCTGTGCTCTGATTGGCCAGCCTGCAGCAGCTTCTGCCAGGCTACCTTGATGAGGTGTGAAGTGGCCTGACTTCACACAAAGGAATGTGCTTGGGGGAGAGAATCTCCCCTCAGCAGATGGTGAGGCAGGAAGGGGGAGGGCTGCCAAACTGGTCTTCAAAGGCAGAGAAGGACATTTGCAGCACCCAACAACACCCCCACATCCTGCAACCCCAGACAATTAGGTGCCCCCTTGATTAGATTAGGAGAGGGCAGGAGAGGGGTGTGTTTATGATTTTTAGCCACACCAGTGGGTGGGCTCAGCCAGATGTAACCTCCAAAAATCAGATTCATCCATGTTGGATTTTTGGAGACTGTTGCCTTCTGGGATGGATTTTTGCCACACTTCCCAGGAAGTGGTCATCACAGGGGGACGACCCTGTACCTGATTGGAGGATCAGGACCCCCCTGCTTTTCACCCAGGAGCAAGGATAAAACTGGCAGACCTGACCCCACACCTCAGATCCCCTCCAGAATTCAACAAGAAAGGAACTAAAGAAGAAGAAGGACTGCCCTGCTGGACCCCTGGCCTGCACCTGGACCCTGCACTCAGAAGGACTGCACCAGCTGCACACTTGGGCTTCACCACAAGAAGGACTTTGCCTTGCTTCAACTGGTTCAAGGAGGGACTCCCTGTTTGCTACAGGTGAAAAATTGCTAACCAGAGTCCCCTGCACCAACTCCTGAAGAAAGCGACCAGCTGACCACTGTCCAGTGGCCAAAAAGGAGTTTGCGCCAGGTGCATTCTGGGAGTTGAAGTCCGCACCCCCCAAGGACCATCACAGAACTTCTGGACCCTTGGGGTGAGCTGTGGACCCCAAAAGAACCTTAAAAGAACATCTGGGTGAAGCCCCAGAAGTTTGGAAAAGATTTGAGAATTTTTGGAAAAAAGCTCCAGAGAGGGACCGACCCGCCGCGGAAATTCTAGCCGGCTTGCCTCAACCGCGACCCAGCCTGACTTCGTGGTTCGTCCCGGTAAAGAAAAACATCCAAAAAAGAGACTAAGTCCGAACGTAAAAAGTTGACCGGGACCTCCCAGCCATCGTATCCGAGAAGGGCTCCATGGACGTCGGATCAAGATCCAGGTTTACCCCGGTCGAAGGATTTTCATCTCGAAAAAACGACTAAGTCCGAAGGTAAAAGTCTCCACCGAGGAAACCCACATCGCGTATCCGGACAAGGGCTCCAGGAGGTCGGATTCAACTGGCAGGTTCCTCCCGGTGAAGAAAAACTTCAAAATAAAGACTAAGTCAGAAGGTAACTTTTTAACCGAGGCCTCCCGCGACCTGTAGCCGAGCAGGGCTCCATCGCGGTCGGCCTGAAAGTTTGACTTTGCCCCGGTCGAGGTGCAACCAGATGACCCGATTGGCGCTTTTTGTTTCTAAGCGCTAGAAAAGTAATAATTCTTAAAAAATTCATATCTCCGGTTCCCCTGAACCGATTTTAATTGTTTTTGTGTCATTTTAAAGATAAAAATACAAACTATTTTTATAAATTGGTTTTGGATTTTTAAACTGTTTCCTGTGTTTTATTAAATTACTGTTTTGTGATATTTGAATGCTTTACACTTTGGCCCATATTTATACTTTTTGACGCTAAACTGCGCTAACGCAGTTTAGCGTCAAAAAATTTTGCGCCGTCTAACGCCATTCTGAAGCGCCATGCGGGCGCCGTATTTATGGAATGGCGTTAGACGGCGCAATCAGACCGGCGCTGCCTGGTTTGCGTGTGAAAAAACCACGTAGACCAGACAGCGCCGGCGTAGGGGGAAAATGGCGTATGGGCGTCTTAAAATTGGGCAAGTCAGGTTACGTCGAAAAAATCGTCGTAACCCGACTTGCGCCATTTTTTTTCGACGCCCATCCCCCATCAACATGACTCCTATCATTGTAAAGATAGGAGTCATGCCCCCTTGCCCAATGGCCATGCCCAGGGGACTTCTGTCCCCTGGGCATGGTCATTGGGCATAGTGGCATGTAGGGGGGCACAAATCAGGCCCCCCTATGCCACAAAAAAAAAAAAAAAAAATACTTACCTGAACTTACCTCAATGTCCATGGGATGGGTCCCTCCGTCCTTGGGTGTCCTCCTGGGGTGGCCAAGGGTGGCAGGGGGGGTCCCTGGGGGCAGGGGAGGGCACTCTGGGCTCAATTTGAGCCCACTTGTCCCTTAACGCCATGCCTGACCCAGGCGTTAAAAAGCGGCGCAAATGCGCCGTTTTTAGCCACGCCCACTCCCGGGCGTCTCTTTTGCCCAGGAGTATAAATACCACGTAAAGGCCTGGGAGTCATTTTTTAAGACGGGAACGCCTCCCTTGCATATCATTAACGCAAGGAAGGGGTTCACGCTAAAAAATGACGCACATTCCGGGAACTTTGGCGCTAGACGCCTCTAACGCCATAGTATAAATATGGCGTTAGTTGGCGTTAGTTTAGCGTCGAATTTGCGTCGAAAAAAACGATGCAAATTCGGCGCAAACGGAGTATAAATACGGCCCTTTGTCTCCTAAGTTAAGCCTTGACGCTCGTTGCCAAGCTACCAAGGGTTGAGCTGGGATTAATTTACTGAGACCTAACTGTACCTATGTGGAGGTTAGTGGCTTGTTGCTAGGTGTAGGTACCTACCTGCCCTACCAATAACCCATTTTCCAACATAATTGGAAGCAGCGACGGGATCCTGTACTTGTGTTCAATATCACGTTACAGTTTTAGGTAAAACAAATTAAAAATCCTTTAAATTGTCCTAGTGCAAAAATTGTTTTTAATTTTTAATTTTGATTAACTTCAGTTATTGAATTTTTGTAATTTTTCTAAATTCTTGTTTCCAATTTTTGCAAAAAGTTTTTGTTGACACAAAACTAGGGAACCATGGAGCTTGATCTGGCTAGCCTACCCACACTGACAGTAGTCCAGCTTAGGGGGTTGTGTATTGAAAGAGGGTTGCCTGCAACCACTGATCTCAGGAAGCAAATCCTGATCACATCCCTGACAGCATGGGCTGAGGCCCAAGAGGTAGAGTCAGAAGAAGCTCCAGAGGAGGGAGAAAGAAGGGAGGATGCAAGCTCTAACCACTCAGGGGAGGGAAGGCATCTGACCCTAAGTGAGGACGAGGAAGAACGGTCCTCAGTAAATACAGTCACTAGGGGCAGATCCAAAGCTAGTGGTGGGAAGGGGGTCCTTTAAGGAGGAGAGAACCCATCCATCAGAGAAAGAGAGCTGGAGGCCCAGCTAGCATACATAGCTTTGGAAGCAGAGAAGCTGGCCCTAGAAAAGAAAAAGTGGGCATACAAAGAGAAAAGAGATGGAAGCAGCGATAAAGAAGCTGAGGTGTCCATGGGTGGGGGAGTTTGCCCCAGATTACCCAAGGGGGTGGTTCCTGCTTATGTAGAGGGGGATGACATAGATAAGTGGCTGGGGGCCTTTGAGAGGGCACTCCAAATGAGAAGGGTTAGGCCTCAATACTGGGGTTCCCTTTTGTGGGAGTTGGTCCCCAACTCAGGGAGGGATAGGCTTCTGACCTTAAGGGGGGAGGAGGCAGATTCATACCCTAGTATGAAGAGGTGCTTAGCCAAGAAGTTTGGTCTGACCCCAGAGCAATATAGAATGAAGTTCAGGGACACCCAGAAGGTCAGTACCCAGTCTTGGGTTGACTTTGTGGACATTTCACTAAAGGCACTAGAGGGCTGGATTATTGGTAACAAAGTAAATACTTATGAGGGGTTATACAATCTGATCATGAGAGAGCACATCTTGACCAATTGTACCCAAGAAAGGTTACGCCAGCATCTAGTGGACTCTAAGCAGACCAACGCTAGAGAGCTAGGGGAGGCAGCTGATGAGTGGTTGAGAACCAGGGTGGTTGTCAAGTCCCAGGGGGGAGACTCTAAGAAGGGGGGGACAGGTCCCCAAAAACCTAAGGAGGGAGGTGGTAAGCCCACCACAGAGACTCCCTCTGTACCCCAGAACCCTAAGAAGGAGGAGAGTAAATCCCACTCCCACTCTGACCAGCAGAGACAGTTAGACCCTGGGTTAAAAAAACTCTTGGACAGTAGGGCTTGCTTTGACTGTCAGCAGACAGGTCACTTCAGAGGAGATGCAGCCTGTCCAAAGAAGGTGGTTAGCATTGGGCTGTCCAGTGTAGCCATGGAGGAGGATTCCTCAGATGATGAAGTCCTCTTAGCATTAAGCTGGGAGACAGGACCAGATGGTAAGCTGGTGATCCCTGAGGGTGGGAGTAGGCACTTCCACCACATTCAAGTGAATGGGATCCCTACCACTGGCCTGAGATACACCTGTGCCAGTCACACTATAGTGAGTGACCGGTTAGTGACCCCAGACATGTATGTCCCAGGAAAGACAAAGAAAGTCAGGATAGCCACAGGGGAGGTCACCTCCAAACCTGTAGCCATAGTGCCCCTAGAGAGGGAGGGTATCCTTGACTGGATTAGGGTGGTAGTCAGTGCTGACCTTCCCCTAGATTGTATCCTGGGCAATGACCTCCCAGAGGTGAGTCTGGTCACAGATGGGGTGGTCGCCCAGGGCGCCCCCCCAACCCAAAGTCCTGGGGAGTCAGTCCCTACAGTTAGGAGACAGGGGTCCCCAAGAAAAGGAAAAAAGAAAAGGAAGGGTAGGCCACTCTTAAAGAGAGTTCCAGGGAGCCAAGGGCCTTCTGCCCCAGTAGGGGGGAGCCCAGAGTTGGCACTGGTGAGGCCTCACCTGACCCCAAGGAAGTCCTGAGTAGTCAGGCAGCTGTCCAGATGCAAGGTGTTGCCCCTGCACTGACAGAAGGGAGAGTGGAAGGAGGGTGTCTGCCACAGGAGGTGGTAGCCCCCCACTCTAGACAGCAAGAGGGGTGCCAGGACCCCAAAGATGCCCCTAAAGCAGCTCAGCCACCTGTCAGTGGAGAGCATAGGGTGTGGTTCTGGGTACTGACAGCTGTCAGTAGCCTCTGCTGGGTGCTAGCCTTCCTGGCAGCACTGTACTTGGCCTGGGAGGCAGACCCCAGGGCCAATAGCAAAGTAGGCCCCCTGACCCTATTGGTCATGGTGGGGTTGCTCAAGTGTTGGGTGACCTCTTTGGGTAAGCTAGGTGTTGCCCTAGCAAAGTTTGGAGTAGGGGAGGTGGGCACCTCACTACCCAAGTTGGCAGAGAGAAAGGAGGAAGACCCCCCTAGAGGGAAGTTTCAGTTTGAGTTGGGACCTTTTACTGTTGGGATGGCTTCACTACCCATAGGGAGTGACCCTGACAGGAGGATATAAGGCAGAGTAGGCCCTGCAAAGGGACAGCCAGTTTTCTTCACTGTCTTCCTCGCCTAACAAGCCAGGAAGACTCTCCCAGGGTTGGGCTGAGTCTCCTGGGCATGTGGGCTGGGGGGGGGGTTGTGTGAGAAAACAGGGCTGATTGCAGAGGCCCCATAACTTTTTGCCCCCATTTTCCTCTTTTTGCTGGTGTTTTCCTGACTTTGATGGTGCCCTGGGTACTGCTAACCAGTCCCAGGGCCTGTGCTCTGTGTAAAATGGATATGCAAATTAGGCTAATTATAATTGGCTAAGTTAACCTACCTATAAGTCCCTAGTATATGGTAGGGCATGTAGGTTTAGGGACCACAGCATAGGTGGTGCACACCTAGGTGCACTGCTGAGGTGCCCAGTGTCATTTTAAAAGCAAGCCTGCCTTGCTGGCTGCTTTTAAATTAAAGTTATATGCAAATTCGACTTTGGAATTAAAGGTACTTCCAAAGTCTTAAACTACCTTATTTTTACATATAAGTCACCCCTAAGGTGTGCCCTATGTGCCCCTAGGGCTGGGTGCCATGTAACTATAAGCAGGGACTTTATAAAAATAGATTTATAAGCCCTAGTGAGGTAAAAACAGCCAAATTCGTTTTTCCCTCATTGAAGTAAATGGCCTTCATAGGCTAGAATGGGCAGACTTTATTTTAAATTTTAAAGTCTCCTTAAATGTTACATACCAAGAATTTGGTATCAAATTGATTGTTATAATAAATCCCACAACTTCCAGTTGTTGGATTTAATATAACTAGTTCAGGTAAAAAGTTTAGACTTTACCTAAAAAGTTGCCAATTTCAGCTCTGCATTGTTTTTGCTGCTGTGCTCTGATTGGCCAGCCTGCAGCAGCTTCTGCCAGGCTACCTTGATGAGGTGTGAAGTGGCCTGACTTCACACAAAGGAATGTGCTTGGGGGAGAGAATCTCTCCTCAGCAGATGGTGAGGGAGGAAGGGGGAGGGCTGCCAAACTGGTCTTCAAAGGCAGAGAAGGACATTTGCAGCACCCAACAACACCCCCACATCCTGCAACCCCAGACAATTAGGTGCCCCCTTGATTAGATTAGGAGAGGGCAGGAGAGGGGTGTGTTTATGATTTTTAGCCACACCAGTGGGTGGGCTCAGCCAGATGTAACCTCCAAAAATCAGATTCATCCATGTTGGATTTTTGGAGACTGTTGCCTTCTGGGATGGATTTTTGCCACACTTCCCAGGAAGTGGTCATCACAGGGGGACGACCCTGTACCTGATTGGAGGATCAGGACCCCTCTGCTTTTCACCCAGGAGCAAGGATAAAACTGGCAGACCTGACCCCACACCTCAGATCCCCTCCAGAATTCAACAAGAAAGGAACTAAAGAAGAAGAAGGACTGCCCTGCTGGACCCCTGGCCTGCACCTGGACCCTGCACTCAGAAGGACTGCACCAGCTGCACACTTGGGCTTCACCACAAGAAGGACTTTGCCTGGCTTCAACTGGTTCAAGGAGGGACTCCCTGTTTGCTACAGGTGAAAAATTGCTAACCAGAGTCCCCTGCACCAACTCCTGAAGAAAGCGACCAGCTGACCACTGTCCAGTGGCCAAAAAGGAGTTTGCGCCAGGTGCATTCTGGGAGTTGAAGTCCGCACCCCCCAAGGACCATCACAGAACTTCTGGACCCTTGGGGTGAGCTGTGGACCCCAAAAGAACCTTAAAAGAACATCTGGGTGAAGCCCCAGAAGTTTGGAAAAGATTTGAGAATTTTTGGAAAAAAGCTCCAGAGAGGGACCGACCCGCCGCGGAAATCCTAGCCGGCTTGCCTCAACCGCGATCCGGCCTGACTTCGTGGTTCGTCCCGGTAAAGAAAAACATCCAAAAAAGAGACTAAGGGGGTGATTCTGATTCTGGCGGGCGGCGGAGGCCGCCCGCCAGAATTCCGCCCCCATTATACCGCTCCGCGGTCAGAAGACCGCGGAGGGTATTATGAGTTTTTCCCTGGGCTGGCGGGCGGTCTCCAAAAGACCGCCCGCCAGCCCAGGGAAAAACTCCCTTCCCACGAGGATGCCGGCTCGTAATCGAGCCGGCGGAGTGGGAAGGTGCGACGGGTGCAGTGGCACCCGTCGCGTATTTCAGTGTCTGCAAGGCAGACACTGAAATACTTTGTGGGGCCCTCTTACGGGGGCCCCTGCTGTGCCCATGCCAATGGCATGGGCACGGCAGGGGCCCCCAGGGGCCCCGCGACCCCCCCTACCGCCATCCTGTTCATGGCGGCTTTCCCGCCATGAACAGGATGGCGGTAGGGGGGGTCAGAATCCTCATGGCGGCGGAGCGCGCTCCGCCGCCATGAAGGATTCCCCCGAGCAGAGGTAAGTCGGCGGGAGCCCGCCGACTTGCCGCTTCTGACCGCGGCTGAACCGCCGCGGTCAGAATGCTCGTGGGAGCACCGCCAGCCTGTTGGCGGTGCTCCCGTGGTCGGTGGCCCTGGCGGCCACCGGCCGCCAGGGTCAGAATGACCCCCTAAGTCCGAACGTAAAAAGTTGACCGGGACCTCCCAGCCATCGTATCCGAGAAGGGCTCCATGGACGTCGGATCAAGATCCAGGTTTACCCCGGTCGAAGGATTTTCATCTCGAAAAAACGACTAAGTCCGAAGGTAAAAGTCTCCACCGAGGAAACCCACATCGCGTCTCCGGACAAGGGCTCCAGGAGGTCGGATTCAACTGGCAGGTTCGTCCCGGTGAAGAAAAACTTCAAAATAAAGACTAAGGTGGTCATTCTGACCCTGGCGGTCTTTGACCGCCAGGGCGGAGGACCGCGGGAGCACCGCCGACAGGCCGGCGGTGCTCCAATGGGGATTCCGACCGCGGCGGTAAAGCCGCGGTCGGACCGGCACCACTGGCGGGGTCCCGCCAGTGTACCGCGGCCCCATTGAATCCTCCGCGGCGGCGCAGCTTGCTGCACCGCCGCGGGGATTCCGACCCCCCCTACCGCCATCCAGATCCCGGCGGTCGGACCGCCGAGATCCGGATGGTGGTAGGGGGGGTCGCGGGGCCCCTGGGGGCCCCTGCAGTGCCCATGCCACTGGCATGGGCATTGCAGGGGCCCCCGTAAGAGGGCCCCTACATGTATTTCACTGTCTGCTGCGCAGACAGTGAAATACGCGACGGGTGCAACTGCACCCGTCGCACAGCTTCCACTCCGCCGGCTCGATTCCGAGCCGGCTTCATCGTGGAAGCCTCTTTCCCGCTGGGCTGGCTGGCGGTCTGAAGGCGACCGCCCGCCAGCCCAGCGGGAAAGTCAGAATTACCGCCGCGGTCTTTCGACCGCGGAACGGTAACCTGACGGCGGGACTTTGGCGGGCGGCCTCCGCCGCCCGCCAAGGTCAGAATGAGGGCCTAAGTCAGAAGGTAACTTTTTAACCGAGGCCTCCCGCGACCTGTAGCCGAGCAGGGCTCCATCGCGGTCGGCCTGAAAGTTTGACTTTGCCCCGGTCGAGGGGCAACCAGATGACCCGATTGGCGCTTTTTGTTTCTAAGAGCTAGAAAAGTAATAATTCTTAAAAAATTCATATCTCCGGTTCCCCTGAACCGATTTTAATCGTTTTTGTGTCATTTTAAAGATAAAAATATAAACTATTTTTATAAATTGGTTTTGGATTTTTAAACTGTTTCCTGTGTTTTATTAAATTACTGTTTTGTGATATTTGAATGCTTTACACTTTGTCTCCTAAGTTAAGCCTTGACGCTCGTTGCCAAGCTACCAAGGGTTGAGCTGGGATTAATTTACTGAGACCTAACTGTACCTATGTGGAGGTTAGTGGCTTGTTGCTAGGTGTAGGTACCTACCTGCCCTACCAATAACCCATTTTCCAACAAGGTGCAAAAACAGATTAGGGACAGACTGCAGAACCAATCAAACATTCACCCCATGTCACAGATCTGGGTTTAATCCATCAGTTGTTTTAACTCGCTATGTCATTCCAGTTTGGACACAGCCATATACAAATCACTCTTGACCCTGCTCCACATAGGAACAGTTCTGCCCGAACTCCCAGGCCTTCCCTGGACCAGAAACAAGCCTCTTCGGACCGGTTTCAGGATATCACCCCTCATCAGACAGGCTACCTTGAATCTGTTGGCATAGTGAGCAGGGGATCCACGTCTGGGCATACCCTTCCCACTTAGGACAAACAATGCAAAAACAGCAGATGATGGACGGAATGCTGAACAAATCAAACATTTACTGCCAGTCATTTTGGAGGAGGTGGCCCATCTGTGTTGGATGGAGCATTGGTTGGAGGTGTTCGCCATCGGAATGGTTATTGCATTGATAAATGGGCCCTCACAAAAGTGGACAGTCCACTTCTATGGCAAAACTGCTGTAGCCTCAAGACGTGGCAGAACAAGGGTAAGACACCCACCTTTAACATTATTGAGCAGATATTCTAGCAAGTTTATTTCTTTTATCCCCAATTCAATAGGCGACGGATATGGTGCACAATTAATACGATATTTTCTTGGTTTTTACAGAATATTGGTTAGGCCACCTACATGTTGAAGATTGAAAAGTGGTCTCTGCGACCAGGATGCACTTTTTCTTCGTAAAGGAGTTGGCAAAACTTGCACGAAAGGCCTGCCTGACAGCATTCAGAATTCAGTGCGAAAAGTCTAGTTCATAACAAGATCTTCTTGCAAACGCAACATAAGTGCAGCAATGTTATTGGCCAGGTGTCTTCACGGTGACAGGAATTTATGGAAGAATAGATATTGGAAGAAAACTAGATTAGTGCCATCACAATATTTTATTACAGTGGAGTAGACTGCAACAACAAGCTATGATCCGATGTCTCACTCAAAAAAGATGACTATCTGTCTCACTGTGGAAAGTATATAATTTAAATGCGCCAAAGGCGTGTTTTTGAGGGAACGTTCTGTTGATATTTTAAGAAATGTCGCAGTATGAAAAATATTGCCATCCGCTCCGATTTGTCATGTTGTTATAAAGCATAAATGGGAAGTTTATCATGGCATCAACAAACGGTAGTTCTGGGGAGGATTACTGCAATATTGCAATGCATTAAATGCCCAGTGAAAATGGTAATTAATCTCTGTCACTTTTTTAAATAAAGCTTTTAAGCTGTTTTTCTAGATAACTCTGCACGCTTGAGGGAAAGATACCGTATTTAGGCTCAGGACAAAGCCAAGGACATGTTGAAATGGATGCAATATGGATCTTGAAAGGAAAAGGCACAGTGCGCAAAGTGCTTCTTGTTCTATTGCTACTTGGGTCGTTTTTAGGACATGGTGTGCTACAACTATTGATAATGCACACCTTTTTTGTTTTTCTGATTTATATCCTACACAATCGAATATACATAATATTTATCGGGAAATGGTAGAAACAGAGTGCATCAAATATGTTAATAAATATACCACCTTAGATGTTACAAAAGAATCCGATCATCTTAAGACTGAATTTTATAAGGAAAATCTGCCTTTAAGATGCAATGAGCTCATGCCACTGTTATTGTTGAAAGTCTCCATGCAACCTCAATGAGACATTTGATATGTATTCATTATCTTCATACTGTATCGATGAAGGACCTTTTTATATAAAAAAGCAAACTACCACTCACTTAGGATTCCTTTTGCGGTTTAGCAGCTTTACTTGTGTGTGATGTAGTCATGTGGCAGAAGTAACATTACTTTTGTGGTTTCCCTGGTGAATGCCAGTTAGTTCGAAACCTGAGATGGTTTGCAGAGTGGATCACTCGCTGTTGCTGAGCCGGGGATGAATGTCCGTTGACCCATTTAAATCCCCAGCGACTCCGAATAGGAGTTCAAAAACTGAAATTACATTTTCTTGTTACCAAGTTGTATCCACCCTGTTGGTAAAAAGACAAAGGACTCTATTTTATGTCTCTGGCAGGAGACATACGTTTCGCTGACAAAAATCGTAACTTCACAGTGGACGTATGACAAATCACCTGTATTCACAGGCCTTCACATGTAGAACTGACTTAATTCAAAGACTTCTAAGGACATCGTATAATGACTTGAGAAAGCTCTAGGACACGATGGCCCTAAGAGAATCTCCTGTTAGCAGGAAATTTGGAAATTCATTTTCATAAAGAAGTGAAGAATGTGATCAATTCCGTTATGAAAATAAATATCACGTCTTTCTCGTAACTCAAGTTGTAGTCTTCGGCCCAGAAACTATATATAGGGGAAAGGGGATTCTGCAGGTACCTACCACGTACATAAAAGAATTGTTTTTCTTCACGTTTGGAAGCCGTAGAAAATGTGTGTGCATGCCCACGACGCTATGACTTTGTTGAATATATCAATTATGCCACCTTCCATGTTACGCCCAAGGGAACACTCATTTTAACACAACTTGGGACTGCAAGAAATCCAGAGAAGTGGAGAATTCTATACAATTTTAAATGCCTTGCGTAACAGTTGGACACATTGAGTTTATGTTAAAATCTAGTGAAATGTGATCACAGATGCCAGTTTGCAACTCTGTTTCTTTTCACTTATGTGTCAAGAATCTGCACTCAGGCAATAAACGGCATCAATAAAAGCATAACATAGTCACCAGTTTAAAGGCTCCACTTTCCTTTTACACTGAAAATTCGAGCACAGCAATTGGTTAATCAAGTTGCCAACTCGCCCCTGCAAGTTGCTTTATCTTATTTTGGTTGACTATCGCCCATAGGCACAGCTAACAGTATTCAAGTTCTTAGCTCTCACTCATTGGTCAGCCCAGATGACCAAATTAACTAACAAAAGATTTAGGATTTTGCATATATCTATAGGTTCTTTATTTCACAGTATTTTTTTTACAGTTGAATCCACAACATTTTCAGGGGTTATTTCTCTTTGTACACTTCTGGAGTACGCTTTTTGTGGCTGAGGCTCTAAAGCAGTTCTGGGTGTTCACAAACCAATACAGCAACCAATCAATAACATTAATTGTTTTTGATTTAAGGAACATGACTATTACTAAAAGCTTTATGATAAATACATTTTAATAACTTAATCTTAGTATTTATGTATTTATCTCTGATTGAAGGCCACGTAAACGAAAAATATAAGTTAAGTATTACAAAAGGCATTGGTTGTTAGAAAGGATAAAACACAATATTTACAATCAGAAAATAAGATATACATAGGAACCATTTGGTCATCTATGTTGTCAATCGAAATGGTCTTTATATCAGATTAACCATGAGGTCATGATCTAGGGGGTGATTTTAACCTTGGCGGACGGCGGAGGCCGTCCGCCAAGGTACCGCCGCCAAATGACCGCACCGCGGTCAAAAGACCGCGGCGGCCATTCAATCATTTCCTCTGGGCCGGCGGGCGCTCTCCAAAAGAGCGCCCGCCGGCCCAGAGGAAATGCCCCTGCAACGAGGACGCCGGCTCAGAATTGAGCCGGCGTAGTTGCAGGGGTGCGACGGGTGCAGTTTGCACCCGTCGCGTATTTCAGTGTCTGCATTGCAGACACTGAAATACACAGTGGGGCCCCCTTACGGGGGCCCCGCGGCACCCCCTACCGCCATCCTGTTCCTGGCGGGAGACCCGCCAGGAACAGGATGGCGGTAGGGGGTGTCAGAATCCCCACGGCGGCGGAGCGCGCTCCGCCGCCATGGAGGATTCCCCCGAGCAGCGGGAAGTCGGCGGGAGACCGCCGACTTTCCGCTTCTGACCGCGGCTGAACCGCCGCGGTCAGAATGCTCGTGGGAGCACCGCCAGCCTGTTGGCGGTGCTCCCGTGGTCGGTGGCCCTCGCGGCCACCGGCCGCCAGGGTCAGAATGACCCCCCTAGTCTTTTTCCAGAAACAGTAGGTGTACACTGCCACCTTTTGGAACAAATATTCAGAGTCTGCCCCAGGCAGAATGGCATAGCATCAGTACATGCTCTTGTATTATGCTCTAAAAATAGGGGGCAAAGTGTTTCTCACCTTTAGTGGAGGATATGTGAGCAAAGGAGCATGGTTTCCGAGCCTTCAAATTTACATAACCAGCCATCTGAGTTTGATGAATGTTTTGACAATAATTACACATGAGCCAGCATTGGTAGAATCCTGATTGGAAACTTAATATGAAGAGACTGTTTTTCCTCAGGATGTAAAGAGAATAAAAACTTCTGGTAGGGGATGGAAGTTTTGATTACTTATTTACCTATGCCTACTACCCTTCCTGGGGCAAAGGCCATCAATCAGAACTCTCCAGCCATCTCTGTCCTGGGCTTCTCTTTCAATCTGACTTCAAGTGCAAGCCATCTCCTTGCAGTCAGCCTCAAGGCCTCAGCACCAGGTGTTTCTTGGCCTTTCTCTTTTCCCGTGAGGCTTCAAGGTCAGTGCCTGTTTGCAGTTGCCTGATGTGGACTTTCAGAGGGTATGATCTATCCAGTCCCATTATCTTTTTATGATTTCTTCATGAGCAGGAAGTCGAAATTTCTGCTGCCATAGGTTGATGTTTCTGATGGTGCTTGGCCAGTGTATTTGAGGATTTTCCTCAGGTAGGTGCTGATGAAGGTCTGGACCTAATTGGTGGTGGTCACTGTCGTCCTCCAAATTTCTGATCCCTACAGAAGGACTGATTTTACATTGGTGTTAGGAAACCTGATCTTGGTTAGCAGCATCTATGTTGCCCTTCTTGTCTATGAGATTGACCAGGTAGGTGAAGACCTCAGCCTCTTTGAATGCATGTCTGTAAGAGTGACTGAAGTTGTGCTGGTTGTGTTAGCCTTCAGGATCTTGGTTTTTCCCCTGTGTATGTTGAGGCCAAGTTGTGATGATAGTCCAAGTTGTGCAGGCAAAGTAATGTTTTGTTAGGCAGCCTCCTTTCAGGGGCCACTTTTCTAATAAAGAAACTGCCCGAACAGCAGTAACTGCAGGTGGATTTTCACATGCTTACATTTAATATTCTGAAATTACAGATTTTCTAACAGCTACTTCTTTCAGTGCTTTAGGTCCTATAAGTTGCATACTCTTGTGGCTTGGGATGTCTCAATATTAATTATGAAGCACTTAAGGATTTGTTAGAGATCAAGGTGAATTTGTGCTTGAATTGCTTGTCATCTATAAAATCCTCTCATTCATTTTAACACTTCTCAGACCTATATCTTTGCGAATAAGTACTGAACGAAATTTTGCTAAGCAGAAGTTTACTTTGCAGACAGCAAGCACACAATGAAAGATTCACAGATGCAAGATTAGCTAACATTTTGAGTAAGTAGTGAATTTGATTGTGGATTCAAGCATTCTAATTTCTATGCCACTGGAAACTATATGGTCCTAGAAACATAATGTAACAAACTGCTACCTGTGTCTAGGCTCCAAAATTAGTGCATGGGTTAAATTTGCTGCAGACAACCAGATGTGGAATTTAAAACGTCAAAATGTCAGACAGTGAGGTGCATGGGTTTGGGGGGGAATTAAATGAGTCAAAGCAATGGTAATTGCACCTATCAAGTTGAAAAAAAAAAATCGGTGTGGGCAAATGTTGTAGATGCTCTTTTTTGTTCATATTTTGTAAGCAAAACCCCGCATTGAAAAGTACAATACCTTCAATCAATCAATCACTGCATTTGTAAAGCGCGCTACATACCCGCGAGGGTCTCAAGGCGCTGGGGAGGGGGGGTGCTACTGGTCGAAGAGCCAGGTCTTGAGGCGTCTTCTGAAGGCCAGCAGGTCCTGGGTCTGTTGTAGGATGGTGGGGAGAGTGTCCCAGGTCTTGGCCGCAAGGTAGGAGAAGGATCTGCCGCCGCCGGTGGTTTTTCGGATGCGGGGGACTGTGGCGAGGGCGAGGGTGGCTGAGCGGAGGCTTCGGGTGGGGGTGTGGAAGATGAGTCGATTGTTGAGGTAGGTGGGTCCGGTGTTGTGCAGTGCTTTGTGTCCGTGGATCAGGAGCTTGAAGGTGATCCTTTTGTTGACGGGGAGCCAGTGCAGGCCTCTCAGGTGGTGTGTGATGTGGCTGCGGCGGGGGACATCGAGGATGAGTCGGGCCGAGGTGTTCTGGATGCGTTGGAGTCGTCTCAGGAGCTTGTTTGTAGTTCCTGAGTAGAGGGCGTTCCCGTAGTCGAGTCTGTTGGTGATGAGGGCCTGGGTAATGGTTTTTCTTGTGTCGAGGGGGATCCATTTGAAGATCCTGCGGAGCATACGGAGGGTGTTGAAGCAGGACGCGAAGACGGCGTTGACTTGCCTAGTCATGGAGAGAGTGGAGTCGAGGATGACCCCCAGGTTGCGTGCGTGGGTTCCGGGGCTGTGCCTAGTGACGTGGGCCACCAAGAGTCGACCCAGGCTGATGGGGTGGGTCCGAGAATGAGGACCTCCGTCTTGTCTGAGTTCAGCTTCAGTCTGCTGTCCTTCATCCAGTCGGCTACGGCCTTCATTCCTCGGTGGAGGTTAGCTTTGGTGGTGTGGGTATCTTCGGTGAGTGATATGATCAGCTGGGTGTCGTCGGCGTAGGAGATGATGTTGAGGTTGTGTTGTCGTGCGACGTGGGCGAGGGGGGCCTGTCTCGAAGGAACAGTTGATTGTTTTCCGGAGGTGGGGCGCGATGGCTGCGCTGGCTTTGTTGAAGACGTGGTGAGGGCAGGGGTCCGATGGGGATCCGGAGTGGATGGAGTTCATGGTTTTGATGGTGTCTTCGTCGCTGACGCTGGACCAGACGGTCAGGCGACTGGTGCGAGTGGTAGTCACAGGGGTGGTGGACTCAGTGGTGGGTGCGGGGGGGTCGGGGTTGAAGCTGTGGTGGATGTCGGTGATCTTGCGGTGGAAGAAGGTGGCCAGGGAGTCGCACAGGTCTTGAGATGGCGGGATGTCATTGGTGATGGAGCTGGGGTTGGAGAGTTCTTTCACGATGCATAAGAGCTCTTTGGTGTTGTGTGAGTTGTTGTCTAGGTGGTCCTTGAAGGCGGTCTTCTTGGCGGTCCTGATGAGTTGGTGGTGTCTGCAGGTGGCACTCTTGAGGGCTGTGTGGTTGTCTGGTGTTCTGTCTTGGAGCTATTTCTTCTCCAGCTTCCGACAGGTGTGCTTGGAGATCCGGAGGTCCTCGGTGAACCAGGTGGCTTTCTAGTTGGTGTAGTTGGTTGTAGAGGTCTTGAGAGGGGCGAGGGTGTTGGTGCAGTCGTTGATCCACTGTGTGAGGTTGGTCGCGGCGGTGTCTGGGTCGGTGGGGTCAGTGGGTGGTCTCAGGGCGAGGGCGGTAGTCAGTTGGTCCTCGGTGACCTTGCCCCAGCAGCGGCGTGTTAGCTGTTGGGTGCGGTGGTGTGTGGTGGGTTTTCTGAAGGTGAAGTGGATGCATCTGTGGTCGGTCCAGTGTGGTTCGGTGGTGTGGTTGAAGGTGACGTGGGGGCTTGCGGAGAAGATGGGGTCGAGCGTGTGTCCAGCGGCATGAGTGGGTGTCGTTACGAGCTGTTTGAGTCCGAGGTTGGCGAGGTTGACGATCAGGGCGGTGGAGTTGGCGTTGTTGTTGTTCTCGAGGTGGAAGTTCAGGTCCCCGAGGATGATGTAGTCCGTGGAAGCGAGGGCGTGGGTGCTGATGAGGACGGCGATGGTGTCACTGAACTGTGGGTGGGGTCCGGGAGGTCTGTAGATGAGAGTTCCTCTGAGGGTGGTGTTGGGGTCGGTATGGATCTGGAAGTGCATGTGCTCGGCGGTGGTGAGGGTGTCATCTGTGTTCGTTGAGATTTTGATGGAGTCTTTGTGGATGATGACGATTCGTCCTCCAACTCCGTTGGTGCGGTCTCTGCAGGAGATCTTGTAGCCCTGTGTGATGGCTATGGCGATGTCGGGTGCTGAGGTGGCGTTCAGCCAGGTCTCCGTCAGGAAGGCGACGTCGGGGGCGGTGGAGTCTAGGAGGTCCCAAAGTTCGTTGGAGTGCTTGTGAGCGGAGCGGGTGTTGAGGAGGATGCAGCGGAGGTGGTTGGGTTCTCTGGCTGGTGGTGTGGAGGGTTGGATGCTGGTGAATCTGCAGTTCCGGCAGGTGAAAGGCTCTGGGTGCGTTTCGGGGTGGCCCAGTAGCAGGGGTGGTCTCGTCTGGTGTTGAGTGCGTGGAGGGTGCTTGCGTCGTAGTGCAGTCTGGCGTTGCGGGAGGTGCGGGTTCCAGGTATTCTGGTGCTGATAGCGGTCCAGGCGCGGATGGGTGCAGACGGGCTTGCCTTAGGCGCGCCCACTGCGCGCGCCCGCTGCACGGCCTCCATATGAGGGCAGAGGGAGGGAGGAGCAGCTGGGAGGTGGGAGCGGGGCGGCCAATGGGAGTGAAGGGGGCGGGGCAGCAGGGGCTCAGCGGCGAGGGAAAAACCCGGGGAAAAAACAGTGGGAAAAGACGGCGGGAGAGGGACAACAGAGCACAGGGGTACAGAAAGCAAAACACAGGGGCACAGAATGAAAAAACGAAGTGGCACAGAAGCCCAGCGCAGGGTTACAGAAAAAAGGGAGCGAGTAGTCAAGCGGCAAAAGTGGCAACGGAGGTTCGACCCACAGGGGGCTGCGTGGCAGATGGGGGGAGAGACCTGCCTGGTGACAGGGTCAAAGGTCGCTCTCTATCACCGCTTCGCGGCCTCCATATGAGGGCAGAGGGAGGGAGGATCAGCTGAGAGGTGGGAGCAGCGCGGCCAATTGGAGTGAAGGGTCAGGGCAGCTGGGGCTCAGCGGCGAGGGAAAAACCCAGGGAAAAAACGGCAGGAAAAACGGCGGGAAAAGACGGCGGGAGAGGGACAACAGAGCACAGGGGTACAGAAAGCAAAACACAGGGGCACAGAAAAAAGGGAGCGAGTAGTCAGGCGGCAAAAGCAGTAACGGAGGTTCGACCCACAGGGGGAGCGACCTGCTGTTGCTTTAACCAGTCGAAAAGTGCCACTGCTGGGCCTCATATCAATGCCAGAACATGATGAATGACAGCAAACTTAGCGTATGAATAGTTGCTGCTCTGCGGGAGTAAATGAAATAGCAGTAAGGCAGTTTCCCTGATTTTCAAACAAAGCACATAATGTTTATTTTGCTTGTTATTGTAGCCCCTATGTCCCTATTATCCAGCACGCACATCCTTAACCAAACTTTGCATGTTTCTTGTTTGTAGTTCAGAACGGACTGCGTGACAGTAAGGGTTTCCTATATCCGACTCAAAAGTCCCTAGGGTCATAAGGGAGTGTTAATGTTCTACAAATGATACGAGGGCCACGGCCTGACCATGTGAGTCATGTAAGCAAACTGCGCAGGGTGACCAAAAAAAAAATAGTCAGATCAATGGACATGTTCAAAAACAAGTACAAAAACCATGGGTTAACCACCATTTTAATTATGGCAATCCATCCCGCTATTTACAAGGGCAACTTGAACCCTTGGTTCTACCTGGGTTGTGAGTTTTTCAATTGCTGGACTATAATTACGCCAAATCACTTCAGAGCCATCTCTAAACAGGTGGATGCCAAGAAACCTTGGGTAGTCATTACACCACCTCAAGAGATTATCGAGAGCACATCAAATTGTGACCTCCATCAGCTGAAAAATCTCCAACTTACTCCAGTTGACAGACAGGCCAGAGAAGGGCCAAAGCAGACCACCTCTCTCATCAGAGGATGCAGGTTTTTTACGGGGTCCCGGATGTATAGTAATATGTCATCTGCATAGAGAGAGGCCGATAATGGACCTCGATGGAACCACAGCCCCCTATCCATATGGCTTTCCTGCAAGTGCTGTACAAAATCGTCCATGGCAATGATGAACAACAGTGGGGAAAGCTGGAAGCCTTTGTGTGTGCCACTTGTTAAGTGGAAAAACTCAGAGTCTGCTATTTTGCTGCAGGCACGTAAGCGGGGCTGTATATAGCACAGTGATTGGGTCTCAGAATCCTCTGGGAATTCCCAGTTTCGTGAAGGTGGCATGTAAAAAGGACCTTAGACTCTGAAGGTTGATGTTTTGTTTGTCGAGATTTTTGCATCCATATTTCAGCACCATGGTATGTTACACCAGTGGGCATCACCTGAGCTAGGCCTTATTCTTTTTAGTATGCTGTAGTGTACATCCCCTGACAACTCATCCTGTGCCTTGACACTTTACAAATGAGCAATAAAAATGGCAAACAATCTTTGCAACTTCAAGTGTTACACGTGGTTTCTTTTCTTCATAACAACTGAGCATCCTTTGTGCACAGTGAATAGTGATGAAAGTTAACGAAGGCAGGAATCCCATCAGTATCGCTGTTGCTGACAATTGTCTATTCCGTGCAATAGCTTTACTGAAAAGATATATTTTATTGCTGTTTCCTTAGTTTTACCAAGTGATGACATCTCTACTCCCCATCAGGAACACAACATACCCCCCACCTCCCCCATCATTGCCCACCATCTGGATTATCACATGGTATTATTTTCACGATTCTTTTCACAGACATATTCCCCACTCAGTCAATGTAATTAATCATCAGCATATGAGAAAGCTCCGCACTGTCTACTAAAAAAACCCTTGACTGGTGCCACCATTGCTCCTTCAGGGTGTTATTGTTCATTAATTAACCTCATTTGAAACGTGCGATTCTCTCTATCATCACGTTCGGTGAAGTTAGTGTAGGTGTTAAAACCACTGACAGGGTGCGTGCTTTTCGGTATCACCTCCAAATGTGACCTACTGCAGCATTCAGCAGAACGTCATTGACGCAGAATAGACATATTCGCATGATTTCCGAAGGAAGTGAACTGTAGGTGATATTTTGGCAGTGGTGCATGGACCACTGACTGGTGCATTTAGCAGTCATTTTGTGTTTGGGCTGTTTTGATTGCTTGCTGTTAGCCATCAGACTTCCTTCTAACACATGCGCTTGTTCTGATTTAATAAGACTCCTCATGGCCTTCCACATTTCCCTGGACTGAATTTTGAGATTCAAAGACGCACAGGAAGGACAACCACAGGCGTTTTTCCCCGGTGAGCATCAAGAAAGCCACTGGAATTGTTTTTTTTTTGTTTTTTTACCTAGCCTGCAGTGTGTTTTTTTTCCTGTCAGTTTTGATCCGCGTGCGATCACTACATAGAGGTACATTTCACACGATTTACTACTCATGAAAACTTCACCTGCATGTAGTCCTGAATATGTTTTTAAGATGATGCACCACAGGGGCAAATTCAGTTATGGGTCCTATAAATTCCCACACTGCAAAATGTATAGCGCGAGGTAGCACTGCACGTTATACATTATTCAAATGTTACAAAAATAAGAACATGTTTTCCTTAAACGTATCTTTTTTCAACCAAAGCCACTAATTTATAAAATGTCTTCAGCAAGCTGGTACATGTTTTGCCCAAATGATTGTAGTTGGTATGCTGTTAGAGTAGTGAAGGCTGAGGAGTGGTTTTGTTCTTTAGAAATACCATGGCCCATATTTATACTTTTTGATGCTAAACTGCGCTAACGCAGTTTAGCGTCAAAAAATGTTGCGCCGTCTAACGCCATTCTGAAGCGCCATGCGGGCGCCGTATTTATGGAATGGCGTTAGACGGCGCAATCAGACCGGCGCTGCCTGGTGTGCGTGGAAAAAAAACACGTAGACCAGGCAGCGCCGGCGTGGGGAAAAAATGACGTTAGGGCGTCTTAACATGGCGCAAGTCAGGTTGACGCTAAAAAATCGTCTTAACCCGATTTGCGCCATTTTTTCGACGCCCAGGCGCCATTTCATGACTCCTGTCTTAGTAAAGACAGGAGTCATGCCCCCTTGCCCAATGGCCATGCCCAGGGGACTTCTGTCCCCTGGGCATGGTCATTGGGCATAGTGGCATGTAGGGGGGCACAAATAAGGCCCCCCTATGCCACAAAAAAAAAAAAAAAAAAATTATACTTACCTGAACTTACCTGTACTTCACTGGGATGGGTCCCTCCATCCTTGGGTGTCCTCCTGGGGTGGGCAGGGGAAGCAGGGGGGGTCCCTGGGGGCAGGGGAGGGCACCTGTGGGCTCATTCTGAGCCCACAGGTCCCTTAACGCCTACCCTGACCCAGGCGTTAAATTCAGGCGCAAATGCGGGTTTTTTTGACCCGCCGCCTCCCGGGCGTGATTTTTGCCCGGGAGTATAAATACGACGCATTTGCGTCGCCGTCATTTTTTTAGACGGGAACGCCTTCCTTGCATCTCATTAACGCAAGGAAGGCGTTCACGCAAAAAAATGACGCTCTTACTTCATACTTTGGCGCTAGACGCGTCTAACGCCAAAGTATAAATATGGCGTTAGTTTTGCGCCGAATTTGCGTCGAAAAAAACAACGCTAATTCGGCGCAAACGGAGTATAAATACGGGCCCATGTCTCTAGCATAAATCGAACGATTGATAGCTGAAAATGAGCAGCAAATTATATTGTTGCAAGTCCTTAAAGGAAATCAAATATAATGACAACCAGCACATGTCCATACAGTTAATTATACACTGTATGGAAACGTGCTGCTCTATGGAATTCTTAGGCCGCTACCCAGTGCTTAATTTGTAAATAAAAACGTGCTGGTGCCCAAAGCCCTCCTCTTAAACACTCAGATGGTGATAGCAGATGCTTTTGGTAGAAAAATAAGCCCCGGTCCTCAAAAATAAGTGCCGGTGCTCAGCATCGGAAACAACAAGCACAAATTAAGCATTGCCGCTACCTAAGGAGCTATCAGTAAGAGTGTTCACTGACCATCAACGACCTGACATATCAGCGAAGGTGAATATTAGTGAAGCATTTTAGACCAAAGATGTACATCTTGGAAAGCGTTAGGAAGATGCAAGGTTCAAATAAAGTTCAATTTTCCTATTGGGAAATTATCTAGATTTTGGTAATAAGGGGAACATTGAACCTGGCAGGCCAAATGTCATCTTTTATCTTCACAAAGATATGTAACCGGAGATGCAGTGTGGTCTCACTCCTTGATGTACTGCACAAGAAAAGCTCTGAGTCCTTTAGAAGAAAAAAAAACATATTCTTAATTGTCCTTGCTGTCAAGAAAGCTGTCAACAATGGTTTTGTGGGTCTATAAATGCAGTATCAACAGAAGGAAATCTGTGACAAGGATATACGACACCAGCAAACCTGGCTCCCTCACTGTGGTCCCCCCTAAAAGATGGTCTCTAATCAATCCTACCTGAGCAAATACTAAAGGGGTCTAATGGTAGAAACACAGTGTAAGGGCCCTCAGTGCTTTTGTGCCACACTGTCCGAAGGTGTGTATCGCTGCATAGATCTCGAAAAGATCATCACTAATTGAAGCACCTTAAAAAAACATTTGTTCACATTATCCTTTTTTGTTACAGGGCTCATGCTAGGGCTAGAGACATCCCCAATTCTCCCTGTGGAGGAAGAGTAGCTTGCTTCTTTACTTTGCTGACTTTCCACTGCCCCATCGTAACCAGTTATGACACCTGGATCAGGCTTTCATAGGACTTTTGGGTGCAAGTCTAGGACTAACAACACCTGAATGTAATAGGAAGATCACAGTGGTGCTTTAATAGCCGAAGGAGCAGCCTGTCTGAGTTCTTCTGCCAGCATAGAATGGTGCAAGGTGGTTACTGGAGCAACCAAAGGGATACCTGCTACACATCATGAAATTCCTCAAACAAAGGCCCATATTTTTACTTTTTTAGCACCGCATTTGCATAATTTGTTTACGCAAAAGCGGCGCAAGCATACAAAATGCAATTATATTTTGTATGTTTGTGCCGCTTTTGTGTCAACAAATGATGCAAATGTGACGGTAAAAAGGTATAAATATGGAACAAAATACCTTAATGGCTGGAATATTGCAATGTTTGGGAAGCATGTTGCATTACCTTCATTTAACTTTGATCTTAAACAGTGCAATAGCTCTTCAAAAATCACTTTTCTCTAAGAAAAATGTATGCTTAGGCCCAGATTTACTAGTATTTGACAGCAAGGCAGAGCAGCATCTAAAATTGCTTTTGCTTTTGTCAAAGTGAAAGAGAAAAAAACAACCTTATCTATTAAGACATGTTGCATTTTATCCCTCCCCATTCCAGCACAAACTATACTTAAATAATGAATTACCCACTTTATATGTGTACTGTATAATGCAGCACATGTGCAAAGTTGAAAAAATAAGAAGAAATGAAAATATTTCTCCTTGTTGTACCTGCCTAGAAGAGGCATAAGAATATGGCCAAATCACTGTGTAGGAATGTTAGTAGACAGAGAAATACATCAAACCCATGTGTGTTTCCAATGGAATGCCAATGCACCACCCAGTAGAACCACCCTTTGAAACAAGGTAGCACATAATTGAGCATAGCACAACTTTGCATTACTTTGGGATACTTTCCAACTCAACGGGCTCACGTTGAATAGTAAAACCCATCCCAACAACACTATGTGTAATGTTTGCATCACAAAAGTGACAGCACAAACTCATCGGAAAGGGTTAGTAAATCTGGGATTTAGTGCTGAAAAAAGGAAAAGGAACCTTACCTAGCTGTCCTTTTTAAGAGAGATGTAGTCAGTTGGGCACCCTTGCTGACAAATATTTTAAATGCTGCTGTGTCAATTTGCCCCTTAAGTTCCTGGACTCAATTCATCATAGTGCCAGTATTTAAAAACGGGTGGCTGGGTGGATAGAAAATGCTACAGGCCAATATTGCTCATTGACACTACGGTCAAGGTTCTGGGTCAGGTGGTCTAGTTCAGCCAAAGAGAAGAAAATAATTGTTGACTCTCAGTATGAATTTAGGCCTGGTCTGGGTACCATCGATCAATGTATGAACTTACAGCTTCTGATTCAGAAATATACGGTGGCCAAAATGTGGCACTCTCTTTTTAGGATTTATGGACCTCCCTTCGGCATTTGACCGGGTAAATCATTCAAAGTTATGGTAACTGTTGCTGTCCCTACTTGTAGAGCAAGCCCTGGTCTTTTCTTGGCAGACCTCCATATGCATATGTCCACCTCAGTTAGATTCAGGGAGGATGGCACCTGCACCAAAGGATTATGGGGGTCATTCTGACCTCGGCGGTAAAAGGCGCTTACCGCCGGTCCGAAGACCGCCATAACACCGCCACGGGCGCGGGAAACCGCCACGGTCATTCTGACCCGCAACAGGCAAACCGCCAAAAACCCGACATCCACAAAAGTCCGCCACACCAACGGCCAGCGAAAAACTGGCGATGACCAAACCTCCACCGTCACGCCAACAGAAATACGCCTATTCCATTCCGACCCACGAATCCACGCGGCGGTCTTTCATCCGCGGTGTTCCATTGGCGGTAAACACTGCCGCGGTCAAAATACACACACAGCTCCAAAACACTGCCACATTGGACATTTTGAAATACACACACCTGATACACATACAAACACCACTCCCACACACCCAACACAATATAAAACACACACCCACATTACCCACAAACCCCTACGACCACCATTTATTGACTAAGGCCAGAGAGAGACACCACCAGCTAGTACAGAGCATTCACAGGCACATAACACCATCACTCACACAACATCCACGCACAAAACACCACACACCACCACACTCATCACCACAAACACCACCCCACACCTCATCCACACCACCCCATGGCACCCCAAAGACACCCCAGATTTTCAGACGCTGAACTCAGGGTCATGGTGGAGGAAATAGTTCGGGTAGAGCCCCAGCTCTTCGAGACACAGGTGCAGAACACCACCATTGCCAGGAAGATGGAGCTATGGCAAAGAATAGTGGACAGGGTCAACGCTGTGGGTCAGCATCCACAAAATCGGGATGACATCAGGAAGCGGTGGAACGACCTACGGGGGAAGGTGTGCTCCATGGTATCCAGACACAACATCGCGGTGCAGAAGACTGGTGGCGGCCCCCCACCTCAACCCCCTGAACTTACAACATGGGAGGAACAGGTCTTGGCGATCCTGCATCCTGAGGGTCTCGCAGGAGTAGGCGGAGGAATGGACTCTGGTAAGTCTAATCTCAACTACTTCATCCCCCCACACCCACCGGCATGCCAAATCATACCCCCATCATCCCCCCCACCCCCATCACACATCCTCCTTGCTAATGTCTCACCATCACAACCCACCCATCCCAACACCAAGCCCTGCATGCGACCACAAACCATGGACACCCATCACCTAAGCATGCCCACTGCACATACCCATCCCCCCCCAAAACCACCGTCACAACAGCCCCCACAAGGGAATGCCAGCACTGGGGTACACGGGCACCCACCCATTGCACGCTATGGCACACACAGAAGCAATAACCATACTCTTATACCCCTGCAGGACCCGAACGCCACAACACCGCCCAGGAGGGTCCAGAAATGTCCATTCCACCCCCAGAAGAGGCCCACAGTGATGACAGCAGCTCTGTCTCCCTGGACCCAGATGACCTGCCCGGCCCATCGGGACCTCGGGACAGTCGGTTCCCCTCAGACAGCCACAGGCCACAGCAGACCTACCCCCCTCTGGGAACACCAGCACAGCACCCACCCAGCGGGCCCATGCCTCTGTCTCCAGGACACGTCAAGCAGCGGTGTGTCCACCACTACAGGGCACCCAGGTTAACCCACCACCCCAACAACAACAGGGACCTGGGGGCAGTGGTAGTGGGCACACGGTCCAGGGGACAGAGGCCCAGGGAAACAGGGGAACTGGGAGGGCTACTGTGCGACAGGGGGGGGACAGGCCCAGGGAACCCACTCTCCACGAGGCCCTATCCTCCATCATGGGAGCATACCACCACTCCCAGGAGACGATGGCGACGGTCCTGGCCAGGTTCCAGGAGATCCAGGTACTGCAGGAGGAACAGTTTATGGGGTTCAGGGAAGAACTCAGAAACATCAGTTCCGCAATGGGCACCATTGTTGTGGCTCTCAATCAGATTGTCAGTACATTGCGGGACCATGTGGCACCACAAAGGGCCCCTGTCACTAGCATGGACCAAGAACAGGCTACCACCTCCGCCGGCGCTAGTGGACAGGACGCCCGACACAAGAACAACAGGCCACCAGAACCCCACCCCCTGTAGAAGGAGAACAACCCTGCAAGCGGGGCCTGAGATCTAGGAAGAAGACAGAGTAAGATGCCAAGACCCCCGCCAGGAAAGGATACCCCCTGATTGTCATCCCACTGTCCCACATTGTCACCCTGTCCAACCTTAAACTGCCCCTGCTCCACCTTCCACAGGCATATGGACAATGCACCTGTGAGACTGAAAATCTGGACTCTGCCATGGACATTCCTCCTCCATCACCCATCACCGAATTGCAACCATTACCCAAAATTGAGCACTTTAATAAACACACTTATTGCACAAAAATAATCTGGAGTCTGCCTGTATTTTTGAACAAATGTATTACACAGAACCGTGCCAAAATGTCCAGTTACATTGTGATGACAACATACCACTGTCACACAGCTGTAGTCCATGGGGAAACAAAGCAGAGGTCACGGAGTGGGGCCCACATCTCTGAAATTGGAAGGGAAAGTCACAACTCAGTTAACATACACTGGGGGGGAAACTCAGACAGTAAAGAGGCAGGAGACTTTAAGTAAATGTAAAATGCCGGTGTTGATTCTTACCTGTATGTCATTGAAAATACTGCTGTATTACTGTGTCCCTGTTGTCTGTGTCGTCCTCTTTGTCTTCCTCCTCTTCACTCTCCGCAGGCTCCACAGCTGCCACAACACCACCATCTGGACCATCCTCCTGCAGGAAAGGCACCTGGCGTCGCAAAGCCAGGTTGTGAAGCATACAGCAGGCCACGATGATATGGCAGACCTTCTTTGGTGAGTACATTAGGGATCCACCTGTCATATGGAGGCACCTAAACCTGGCCTTCAGGAGGCCGAAGGTCCGCTCGATCACCCTCCTAATACGCCCATGGGCCTCATTGTACCGTTCCTCTGCCCTTGTCCTGGGATTCCTCACTGGGGTTAGTAGCCATGACAGGTTGGGGTAACCAGAGTCACCAATTAGCCACACACGGTGTCTCTGAAGTAGTTCCATCACGTAAGGGATGCTGCTATTTCGCATGATGTATGCGTCATGCACTGACCCAGGGAACTTGGCATTTACATGGGAGATGTACTGGTCAGCCAAACAGACCACCTGGACATTCATGGAATGATAACTTTTTCTGTTCCTGTACACCTGTTCACTCGTGCTGGGGGGGACCAAAGCAACATGTGTCCCATCAATTGCACCAATGATGTTGGGAATATGTCCAAGCGCATAGAAATCACCCTTCACTGTAGCCAAATCGCCCACCTCAGGGAAAACAATGTAGCTCCGCATGTATTTCAGCAGGGCAGACAACACTCTGGACAACACATTGGAAAACATAGGCTGAGACATCCCTGATGAAATGGCCACTGTTGTTTGAAATGACCCACTTGCCAAAAAATGGAGTACTTACAGAACCTGCACTAGAGGGGGGATCCCTGTGGGTTGGCGGATGGGTGACATCAGGTCTGGCTCCAGCTGGGCACACAGTTCCTGTATAGTGGCTCTGTCAAGCCTGTATGTCAGCATGACATGTCTTTCTTCCATTGTCGACAGGTCCACCAGCGGTCTGTACACGGGAAGATTCCTCCATCTCCTCGCAAGTCCCAGCGGACGGTGCCTAGGAAGGACAACATGGAGCCCAGAGTCAATCAACCCACAGGTACGTTCCCACAGCTTGCACAGTACACGATTCTCAATGCATTGAATGGCTTGTATGAGTGTTGATGCAAGGCCTAGGTATGTGTGACGCAGTAGAAATTAAGATATGGGGGCCCTTGAAATGGCGGCTGCCTGACCTGTGAAGTGCGACAGTGGGATGTGAGGTCAATGCGCAGGCGTGGCACACCGTGGCGGTAGGCAGTCGAAGACCGCAGCGCAAAGCCGCATTGGTCAACATTGAACCCTATGGGTTTCAGGAGCCAATGACGATGTGCGCCGGCGGTCGCGGTACGCACCGCCGCGGGCATGACCGCCATTTTCTATCTGCTTAATCACTCGATACCTGATCATCCACAGGAGAGGACCTATACTGCAAGTGCTGCTGTGGCTTCGGTCTGGAAGAGACAATGGCTGCTGCGACTGTGGAAAGGGCCCCTGCCTTCACTTCTGAAGAATTGGAGAAACTCGTGGATGGGGTCCTCCCCCAGTATGCGCTACTCTACGGTCCTCCAGACCAACAGGTAAGTACACTGGGACCATGCTTTGTGGCCAATGCCTGGGTTGAGTGAGGTGAATGAAAGATGGTGGGGAGGGGAGCGAATGAGGCATGCATCAAATGACAGATGAGAGCATGTGCCACATGGCAAGGGTGGGGCTGGGGGGCCACTCACATCGAGCATGCAGAAGGTGATGTTTTTTTTTTTCCTCCCCCTGCACATGTCACATAGGTCAGCGCACATCAGAAAATCGACATTTGGCATGCCATTGCCTAGGACGTCCGGACCCTGGGGGTCCACAACAGACGGGGCACCCACTGCCGGAAGAGGTGGGAGGACATCCGCCGCGGGAGCAGGAAGACATCGGAGGCTCTGCTGGGGATGGCCTCCCAACGTAGGAGGGGTGCCAGTCGTACTTTGACCCCCCTGATGTCCCGGATCCTGGCGGTGGCCTACCCCGATTTGGATGGGCGCGTGAGGACATCACAGCAGACACAAGGGGGTGAGTACAAGCACATTCTGCTGATTTTGCGCACATTGGAGGTGTCTGGGTGGGGGAGGAGGGCTGTGGGTATCCCTAGGCCAGGGCGATTTCTGTAGGCTAGGCCCCTCCATTAGGCATGGCCCTGTGCCCCCGCCCCCCACCTCTGTAGGTTGCCTAGTACAGCTATTCATGGCCCTGTGTCACCTATGTGTGGAGTTGTCGTCCATAGGCTTGTAGGCCATGTCCCACGGATTGAGTAGTGTACCCCAATTGCGCTGCGTAGTGCAGTGGGCTTCTGTGTCTGTCCTCTCCGCCAACGGTGTCGCCAATGCATGCACTCAACATGTCTTTGTTTCTCCACCCCCCCCCCTTTTTTGGTGGTCTTCCTGTTCATGTGTGCATTAGCATCATCAGGCGGAGGAGAAGTGGCATCGGAGCACGAGGGAGCTGCATCTCACATGGCCATGGAGGGCCATGCAACTGACTCAGATTTCACCAGTGAGACGGAGGGTGAGGGGAGCTCCACAGCGGGGACACGTGGTGACACCAGCGACACAGACACGTCCTCGGAAGGGAGCTCCCTTGTGGTGGCGGCAACATCCGTGCCCACCGCAACAACAGGTACAGCCGCCACCCAGCGCACCATCTCCGCCCTCCCAGCAGCCCCGTGCCCGCTCACCCAGGAAGGTGGGCATCTCCTTCGCCCCAGGCACCTCAGGCCCTGCCCCAGTTACCCCTGCTGCCCTCAGTGAGGAGGTCATTGACCTCCTGAGAACACTCATTGTTGGGCAGTTACCCTTTTGAATGCCATCCAGGGTGTAGAAAGAGAGGTGCACCGGAGTAATGCATGCCTGGAGGGCATTCATTCGGGTCAGGCTGCCCATCAGCGATCGTTCAACGCTCTGGCCTCAGCACTGACGGCAGCCATTGTCCCCGTCTCCTGCCTCCCTCCTCCAACTTCCTCAACCCAGTCCCACTCCCCTGTACCTCTGCCTATCCCAGACACACCATCAGACCAGCCTGCACACACCTCAACACCCAAGGGAAGCTCATCCAGACATAAGCACCACACATCACACAAGCATTCACCCAAGCAACATCCACATGCAGACATGCCAAAAGCCACAGCCTCCTCTGTGTCCCCCTCCTCCTCGTCTCCCTCCTCCCTCCCTGTGACGTCTCCACTCACACTTGCATGCACAACATCTTCAGCCACTACGTCCATCACCAGCACACCCACCAGAACACTCCGCACACGTGCAGTCACCACCCCCCCTACCATTTACACGTCCCCTGTGTCCTCTCTCAGTGTGTCTGTCACCCCCTCTTCCAAACCACACAAACGCAGGCAGCCACCCACCCAACAGCCATCCACCTCACAACAGCCTCCAGCACAAGCACCTGCACCCAAAGACACCAGACTTCACTCTCCTACAACCACATCCTCTTCCTCCACTCCCATACCCACTACAACTACCCGTCACTGTCTTTCTAAATTGATTTTCCTTTCCAACCTTGACCTCTTTCCAACAACTGACCCACCCCCTCCATCTTATAAGACTCCAATCAGCACCTCAGCCACCACAAAACCTGGACCTACAAAGACAATAGTCCCAGGATTTTGGAGTCCACCACCTTCAAGGCCAGCTACTTCGGCTAGGAGTAAAGAGACGGCCAGTCCATCCCCTGAAAAAAAAGCCAAGAAAGCCAGTGCCCGGCGCGAGAGGCCAAAGACAGCAGGCTCCAAAAGCACTACCCTGGCACCGTCAGGGAGTGGGGTGCCACCTGGCACACCGCCAAAGGGAGGAAAGGGCCACAGACGAGCAGGGAAGGGTGGCAAGGGCAGCACGCCCGACAAGTCCGGCAGCAGGCGAGCTGCCCAGGAGGGCCTCACCAGCCCCATTCCAGGTGTGCAGGAGGACACCCACGGGCCCGGGACGGCAGCACAGGAGGGCCCCGCAAGCGAGAAGACAGATGTGCACGAAGGGCCCGGCAGACACATGTCAGGTGGCGAGTGAAGTCCATGTCATGGCCGGATCTGGTGACCTGGACACACATGTCAAGCACCGCTCAACAGGGCCCTTCAAGTCAAGCACCGCTGAACAGGGCCCTTCAAAACAAGAACCGCTGAACAGGGCACCGCCGTCTCAAGAACTGCTGAACAGGGCCCTTCAAGTCAAGCACCGCTGAACAGGGCCCTTCAAGTCAAGCACCGCTGAACAGGGCCCTTCAAGTCAAGCACCGCTGAACAGGGCCCTTCAAGTCAAGAACCGCAGAACAGGGCACTGCCGTCTCACGAACCGCTGAACAGGGCCCTTCAAGTCAGGCACCGCTGAACAGGGCCCTTCAAGTCAAGCACCGCTGAACAGGGCCCTTCAAGTCAAGCACCGCTGAACAGGGCCCTTCAAGTCAAGCACCGCTGAACAGGGCCCTTCAAGTCAAGAACCGCTGAACAGGGCACCGCCGTCTCAAGAACCGCTGAACAGGGCCCTTCAAGTCAAGAACCGCTGAACAGGGCACCGCCGTCTCAAGAACCGCTGAACAGGGCCCTTCAAGTCAAGCACCGCTGAACAGGGCCCTATAAGTCAAGCACCGCTGAACAGGGCCCTTCAAGTCAAGAACTGCTGAACAGGGCACCGCCGTCTCAAGAACCGCTGAACAGGGCCCTTCAAGTCAAGCACCGCTGAACAGGGCCCTTCAAGTCAAGAACCGCTGAACAGGGCCCTTCAAGTCAAGCACCGCTGAACAGGGCCCTTCAACTCAAGCACCTCTCCACTGGGCACCGCTGTCTCTGCACCGCTCCGCTGGGCCCTTCATCTCAAGCACCGCTCCGCTGGGCACCGCCGTCTCTGCACCGCTCCGCTGGGCCCTTCATCTCCAGCACCGCTCCGCTGGGCCCTTCATCTCAAGCACTGCTCCGCTGGGCCATTCATCTCAAGCACCGCTCCGCTGGGCTCCGCCGTCTCTGCACCGCTCCACTGGGCCCTTCAACTCAAGCACTGCTCCGCTGGGCCCTTCATCTCAAGCACCGCTCCGCTGGGCCCTTCATCTCAAGCACCGCTCCGCTGGGCACCACCGTCTCTGCACCGCTCTGCTGGGCCCTTCAACTCAAGCACCGCTCCGCTGGGCCCTTCATCTCAAGCACCGCTCCGCTGTGCACCGCCGTCTCTGCACCGCTCCGCTGGGCCCTTCATCTCCAGCACCGCTCCGCTGGGCCCTTCATCTCAAGCACCGCTCCGCTGGGCCCTTCATCTCAAGCACCGCTCCGCTGGGCCCTTCATCTCAAGCACCGCTCCGCTGTGCACCGCTGTCTCTGCACCGCTCCGGTGGGCCCTTCATCTCCAGCACCGCTCCGCTGGGCCCTTCATCTCAAGCACCGCTCCGCTGGGCCCTTCATCTCAAGCACCGCTCCGCTGGGCCCTTCAACTCAAGCACCGCTCCGCTGGGCACCGCCGTCTCAAGCACCGCTGGCCCATTGGCAGAAGGGGCAGGCCCGCATCTGTGTCGGGCAGGGCTGCACGAAGCACTCTGGGCACCATGCCTCCTCCAGAACCAGTGGAGTCTGTAATCCACTTGTGAGACTGTGGCTTTGCGCTCCCCAGGATGGCACAGTGGGCAATCCACCCACTGTAGAGACTTGTGAGACTGTGGCTTTGCACTCCCCAGGATGGCACAGTGGGCAATCCACCCACTGTAGAGACTTGTGAGACTGTGGCTTTGTACTCCCCAGGATGGAACAGTGGGCAACCCACCCACTGTAGAGACTTGAGAGACTGTGCCTTTGCACTCCCCAGGATTGAACAGTGGGCAAACCACCCACTGTAGAGACTTGTGAGACTGTGGCTTTGCACTCCCCAGGATTGAACAGTGGGCAAACCACCCACTTAGAGACTTGTGAGACTGTGGCTTTGCACTCCCCAGGATACATCAATGGGCATGGAGCCCGGTCGTGGATCTGGCTTCGCATTCATCTGGCTGAGGTGCCTGTTTTATTTCTATCTGATGCCCCGGGAGTGTTCTCAGTCTTTGCCCTGTTCAGCGGTGCTTTGCCATTGAGGTTCATGACTGTTCAGCGGTGCTTTGCCATAGCGGTCTTTGCCCTGTTCAGCGGTCTTCACAATGGCGGTCTTTGCCCTGTTCAGCGGTGCTTTGACATGGCGGTCTTTGCCCTGTTCAGCGATGCTTTGCCATTGAGGTTCATGACTGTTCAGTGGTGCTTTGCCATAGCGGTCTTTGCCCTGTTCAGCGGTCTTCACCATGGCGGTCTTTGCCCTGTTCAGCGGTGCTTTGACATGGCGGTCTTTTCCCTGTTCAGCGGTGCTTTGCCATAGCGGTCTTTGCCCTGTTCAGCGGTCTTCACCATGGCGGTCTTTGCCCTGTTCAGCGGTGCTTTGACATGGCGGTCTTTGCCCTGTTCAGCGGTGCTTTGCCATTGAGGTTCATGACTGTTCAGCGGTGCTTTGCCATAGCGGTCTTTGCCCTGTTCAGCGGTCTTCACCATGGCGGTCTTTGCCCGGTTCAGCGGTGCTTTGCCATAGCGGTCTTTACCCTGTTCAGCGGTCTTCACCATGGCGGTCTTTGCCCTGTTCAGCGGTGCTTTGCCATTGAGGTTAATGACTGTTCAGCGGTGCTTTGCCATAGCGGTGTTTGCCCTGTTCAGCGGTCTTCACCATGGCGGTCTTTGCCCTGTTCAGCGGCGCTTTGCCATAGCGGTCTTTGCCCTGTTCAGCGGTCTTCACCATGGCGGTCTTTGCCCTGTTCAGCGGTGCTTTGCCATTGAGGTTCATGACTGTTCAGCGGTGCTTTGCCATAGCGGTCTTTGCCCTGTTCCGGATTTTCAGCGTTACCACAAATATCATATTTTTACAGGTAGATTAAAGTAAAGTTCAGACCTAATCTTGCATTGCATTTTGTTGTTAAAGGAAGGTCCAGAGGTAGAACCATGGTTTCAAACAGACGGTTATCTGGGACAAAATCTATCAAACATAGGGGAATAGGGAAACGTCTTTGTTATGTTATGTGAATTGTACTCGCTGCTGGAATTTATGAGAAGCCGTCATTTTACATGTTTGATACATGCAACAGGTTTGATGCCCAGTATACTCAGCCTTTCATCCTTCAGAGGTCTATAGAGTATAGATGTGTTTGGGAATAGTAATACATACAGGCTTGTTACGAGTTTGTTGGTCCCTCCGTAAGACTTCCAAACTCACAGGGAAAACACAACCTCCATGGTGGTGACTTCCCCATCGCTTGAATTACAATATTCCCACCAGCCTGACAGGCGAGAACATTGAAATATGTGTTCCGGCAGGTCATTCTGGCCTGAACCATGCTACGATGTAGGACTCAACTTCATTGAAGGAGCTGAGTCCTATATCGTAGCACAGAGCGGGACATCCAGCACCCTCAAGATGCACATTCCGATGGTTCTGGGCCTGAAGGCGCCGTGCACTGCCCATGCCATGTGCATCAGCAGAGCAGGGGTCGCCCTGTGGCTCCACACTGGCTTTCCACCAGCCTTTTCATGGTGGGGTACCACCATGAAAAGGCTGGCAGAAAGTGGGTTTGTAATCAGCCAGGCTTCACTGAGTTAAGCGCCACCATGGCTGATTACAAGCCTGACCACCGACACCCAGTTGGGATCTGTGATCCTGGCAGAGGTGGCGGTATTTAGGTTGGTCCACCCACCTAAGTCGTAATTCGGCAGTCCAACCATCAATGCAAGTGTGGCAGTCCTTGAATCGTCACAATCATAATGAGGCCCATAGTATTTGCAGTGCAAATAAATATGCTAAAAGTGCCATTGAAACCATTATCAGCATCACTGTTCTAAATCGTGCTGGCCTTGTTATCCTCGGAGGTGTGAAAGTCTTTAGATTGTGACCATGTTGTGTACAGGTTACATATAAATGTCCACCAGACATTCAACCTGCTGAACTATCTTCCCTGCTTTTGGAGTTTATTGTGTACAACATTCAGGATTGATAACAAACAGTATAGCTACGGCATAATGTACCCCCACCTAATTGTACTTAAAAGTCATACTAGTTCCAGAGGATTTCTGTGACCACATAGGTAGGATTCCACAGGTAAAATCATTTTAATGTGCATGCAGGGGTATATTATTATAATAAAGCTGTCAAGGAGTCCCATGTCGTTATTGGGTAGCTTATTCACTCCTCAAGTCCCAGAGTGCAAGGGAATTTCAAGGTCTATATGGAGGCCTACTGCAATTATGTGGCAGGAGAGGGCCAAATTATGTAGCAGGGCTGAGTTAATAATGCAGCAAGAAAAGGCGTATTGTGTGGCTCAATGTGTTGCATTTTGTGATAGAATTACTTAATTTTGTTATTTTAAAGCTTTTGAACACTGGCCTGGAATTGGTTCCACCCCAGTGGCACTAGTGTAACACCTCAATATAGCAATAAGCAGCAGTAAGATGACCAGACAACCTTTGCAAAGAGCATTCCAATGCACAGCATCATGTGTTGCAGCGTTTTTTGTAAGTGTCGAACTGTTTGGGCTAGGAACAAATTTATTTGTTGTTAAATCTGTAAATGATGTGGCAGATGATGGATAATGTGTCAAATGTGGCAAATCAATAAATCGTATAATTCCAGTAGCCCTAGCTGTATGCACTACATGCCCATGGCCTGGACGATTGCTTCACTAAGGGTGTTTCTCCCAAGCCACTCTGGTTTGACTGGGGAGCTGACTTGTATAAACCAAGTATAAATCCCACTTTACTTTTTAGGTCTTGCCTACACAGTGCATATGCTGTGCTATGACATATGTTGTTTACTAATTAGTAGGTTTATAACCTGCCCACAGCATACCATTGCTTTTTTCATTGTTAGTCTCATTTACAATCTTTAGATTGCTTAGCTTCTGTAGGCATCCCTTCCTTTCTTGTGTTAGTTTCTCCCTTTAGCATGGAACAAGAACTTCTGTTCTTTCTTATCTTTGTTCTTTTGAACATGCAATGTGAATGCTCTCAAAAGATGCATTTTTTTTAAAGAACGCAATCAAAGATGCACTTTAATTTTACATTGCATTTTCTTCATTTTTAAAGATGGGATTTTAGTATACATTGGATTTGCTTACAATTAATCAGTTCATGGCACTGCATGTATTTGCATGTCTGAATGTTTTACGTCTTCTTTACTCCTATCTGCTATCTTATTCTCACTTTAGTTACTTACACCCACTACTGTACTTATCTACGCCACTCCACTCTATTTTGCATCACTCCAGTCTCAACCACTCTATGCCATTCCACTGAACATCTCTTTACATTGCTCCACTCCACTCCATTCAATAGCACTCTAAAGTCTCTAAATCAATCCCCTCCATTTTATGCTGCCATATGCCATTCTACTCTATGCTAATTTGTTTCAATCTACACTACTCATTTTCACTCTACCCCATTCCATTCTCTGCCACTCCATTCTACTCTACTCTATGCCACTCAACTCTGCGCCATTCCAATCTATGTCACTCCACTCTGTGCTGGTCAACTTTACACCACTGGACTCGATGCCTTTCTTTTCTATGATATTCTACTCTATACCATTATACTCTAACTCACTCCATTGTAATCCACACAACTTCATCCTATTCTATGTCACTCTACTCTATGCCAATCCACTCTACAGAGTGCCACTCTATTCCAAGCTATGCCACTCACCTCTAATCCACAATAGTACACCACACTCTCCTCTACACCACATCACTCTACTCTACTCCACTCTATTTCACTTTACTCTACTCTAGACCACCCTACTCTGCGCCCCGCTGCTCTATGTCACTCTACTGCACGCCACTCCATTCTACTCTACTCCACCCTACAGCACTAGACTCTATGACAATCCACTCTACTTCACTCTCGTCTATGCCATTATTCTCTAGGCCACTTCAATCTATGTCACAACAGTAACTTTTAGCCACCCTGCTGTACAACATGGCTTACAGACATTGACAAAGTCACATAGGCAGCATTGGTCGTGTCATAGAGAGTCTTTGTATCACTTTAATCTAGGTTTCACAGCAGCTCAAGTGCTCTACAATATGTAAAAAATTCTGCATAGGTAAAACGTATTGGCTTTTCTAATGCTTGTGGAAGGTTAAGGTTTTAAACCATAGCTCAGCCCGCACCTAGGGATACCTAGACAATCTGTACATGTTTGAAAATTAGACACCATGGGATATCCAGGGTGGGCTGACAGGTGTCTCTCACCACATGGGTTTACCCAGAATCCCTCACAAAAAAAATTCCTCACAATTCTGTGATGGAAAGTTCTGGAATTTACGTGGAGTCACAAACGTCCTTTCATCCAGCATTTCAGAAGTCTTCCAATAGAAATGATACCTCACTTTTATGAGTAGACCTAGCACCCATGACAGGAAACAGCACAAAATGTATTGTGGAGACATAAAAATTATTGAGCACAAAACAACCTGGTTTTCCAAATGGAGCACATGCGTTTTTGGTCTCTGGCTCAGCTGCCATCTGGGGAAACTTACCACACTCAGATATTTCTTAAAACTAGACACCCTGGGGAGTCCAGGGAGATGTGGCTTGTGGGCATCCCACAACATTTTCTTACCCAGAATCCCCTGCAAACCTCATATTTAGCTTAAATGCCACATTTGCCACACATTTCTGTGTGGGAACGTTGTCAGATCACCTGGCCGGCTTCTACCACCCAGTATTCCCCCTAGTCTTCTGATAAAAAATGTTGCTTCACTTGTGTGGTTGGACCAAGTATAGAAGAAAGAGAAGGCCCCTCATTGTATTGTTGCAATAATGACAACTATGGTATATGTACTAATCAGTCCTGGGGTCGGCAACCACATATGGAAATCTATCAAACCCAGACATTTCTGAAAAGTAGATATCAAGGTGAGTCGGTTTCTGCACTAATCCGATTTTAAGCGTAAGACTCAAAAATATCTTCAGGTCCTCCGGCAAAGTGGGAATCCACTGATGTGCCCTAGAACAAGGCCCTAGAGTGCCTCTATGCTCCCTCAGAAATTGTTTGGCATGCAAATGTGTTTGCTGGACAATTTGCTCAAGGAAGTCAACATCCAAAAAGGGATGGACGTAGCCAATCAGTAAAAAGTTGGCCGTATTGGCTTTACATCCAGCGTCACCATTGAAAGGCAGAATTTGGGGCTGAACTAAATTAGGGGACTGCCGAGAGAGCACTCCATCTGTGCTTTCCTTTGCATGTTCCTGGTCTTTTGCTTGGTCCTGCCACTATTGTCTAGGCCTGGGCAGGGTTCCCGGAGTTCCATTATGCAGAACTCTGCAAAGGGACCATGCCGTGCCATGAGCAGTTCCACAAGCAGCATAGTGCATTAGTTCACGCCGTTCACACTGATTTTTAGCATCAGGTGTTTGTCCCTTGCTGAAAAATCAGAGCGAATGGCACCACATACAGTTCAAGATGGTGCTCATATGATATTTCTTCAATGATGTCACTGACCATGTCATGAGGGATGTAATATGTGAGGTCAAAAGCAGTGCACTACGGGAGCGCAATTTATAGTTAGCTCAGGTAACCATTACTGCTGAATTTCTACGGTTTTCTACAAGTAAAGTCAGAACCTAACTATAATTTCCATGTAGCCTCTGTTTTTTCAGTGAATGTCTAAGGCCTTTTTTATTTGGTTTCCTAACTATAACGTCCTTGCAACCTTTGTTTTGTTTGAGTTAATTTCTTAGTTTTTTAAATTCTATTTCCTAACTTTAATGTCCCTGTAACCTTTGGTTGTTTCGGTGAATTTTTAAGCTTCTTTTAATTATATTTTCTAGAAAATAACGTCACTGTAACCTTTTGTTTTTTCAGTGAATTTCTATTTTTTTTAAATTCTATTTCCTAACTTTAATGTCTCTTTAACCTTTTGTATTTTTATCGAACTAATAAGGTTTGTTTAAGTGTATTTTTAGAACTATAACTTGTGTATAATGTTTTTTTTTTAGGTAATTAGCCCAGATGTCTGGGGAAAAAAGTGCTAGGAATCCTTTCATTAAGCTTTCTCCCACAATGAATTACACCACACTGTACAGTGTTGCAAATGGAATTGAATTGAAGTGTCCTAATCCTTTTTAAAATAGGGGTGCTGATACTGTTGTATACTTTAGTCAGTATTTACACTCTTCTGAAGTGGTATTGTATTTTTATTTTTTTAAATTAATTTAGCAACCACAGCACCATCCGCAGTTCTACAAAGGCAGAGCTGCGAACCTCTATGGTTTCCATTCTGATCATGGGACTGGAATCAACAGGCGGTTCAGATCCATGGATTCACAATAATTTTTTTAAAACAAATTATAATATGCACCCCATTTTTTTCCATATAAACAGAAGGCTGAGCATATTTACAAAACACACATAAATTGTTTTTTTTGTTTACAATACAACATAAAACCTATATATCAATTTTCGTGGAACCACAGCTCCAGTTCGGAACCATGGAACATTCGATGTATGAAGGGTAATCTGGCATTTAATTGGTTACTTTTGAACCACACCTGGTTTTAAGTAGGACCACTCCTTAAAACAGTTATTTCTCTTCTAGCGGTTGAGGGAGAAGCATCTCAGCTTTGATCCTCCTGATTCGAAGTTTCCAGAATGGCTGAAGGGAGTGCTCCACCACAACCTGCACAATCTCAAGATATTCCAGAAGAAGATGATTCTCAACAGGCGCCTTCTTCATCTAGAAAAGAGAGTGATGTATGGACATTTTTTACCATACCAAGTGGGGAAAAAAGTCAGTGCAAGAATTATAAATGCAACCTCTGTTAAAAAAAGCTATCTTGTGGTACTTCAAAGAAATATAGCTACGGAATGTTGAGTGTGTGGAAGCATCTGCAGACCACGAACGGACCTATCAACGAATATTGAGGGAAAAAGAACTGACACATTTCATACTAAACCTGGTGCATCATCATCTTGCCACGCTACTGCTCAGAATATCAGTATGAAAGCCACATACATGAAATTAGGTTGAACGGTAACATCTTGCAGAATCTGCCATAATCTTGTGGTTGCAAAATGTCAACAATTTCTTGCAGGTCAAATACCACCGTTGCAAATTTCTTTTCACAATGATTTTCTTCAAATAAGTTGTTATTGCACACAGATGTGCTTTAATAATGCAAAAGTATTGCATTTAAGTTTTTTCCAAATTTCCAATACATTTTCTGGAAAATAAAAATTAAAAACGTGTTCTTTAAAAAAAGACACAAAAAGGTTCTTGATAGAACGACCACTGAATCAAACAAGGAGCTGTGTTCTGTGGTCTTTATTACTCATCAGTATTTCCATCCCTGTGCGAGCGCATATATCACTTTTCCTTTCCATCTATAAGTTTATTGATCAGTTTCTGTCTAGGTGTCACAATCTATCCATAATTGTGTCCCTGGGTATGTTAGTGTATATGTAAATCTTATTGTGGGTGTGTCAGTGTATATGATAGAGTGTACCTTATGTTTGAATGGAAGCATTACTCTATAATTGTCTTTGTTAATGTATGCATTAGTGTCTGCCTGGGTCTCTCAGTGTATGCATCAGTGTGTATCTCGGTGTGTTAGTGTATTTCTTTAATGTGTCTCTGGATATATTAATATATACATCAGTGTGCATTTGAGTGTGTCAGTGTATGCAATCATGTTGCCTAGATTTGTCAGTGTATGCATGATTTTGCATTTGGGTGTTTCAGTGTATGCAGCAGTATCGGTATGGCTGTATCAGTGATTGCATATGTTTGTACCTGGGTGCCTTAGTGTATGCATATGTTTCTGCCTGGCTATGTCATTGTATGCATCAGTGTATTCTTCAGTGTGCCAGTGTACGTAGTAGTATGTATCTGGATGTATCAGTATGTACATCAGTGTCCGTGTCGGTTTGACAGTGTATGCAATAGTGTGTGCCAGGGTGTCTTACTGTATGAACGAAAGTGTACCTGGGTGTGTTAGTATATGCAAGTATATCATTATGTGAATCAGAGTGTACCTGGATGTGTCAGTTGATAGATAACTATGTACCGCTGTGTATTAGTGTATGTGTAAGAGTGTCCCTCCCTGAGTGTGTTACTGTTTGTTATGGAGTATACGTCGGTGTGTCACTGTATACATAAGTGTCTGGCTGGGTGTGTTAGTATATGCATCAGTGTGCTCCTGGAAGTATCAGTGTACAAATGCCATTGTACCTGGGTATGTTAGTATATGCATAAGTGTCTGCCTGGGTGCCTCTCTATCTGCATGAGAGTGTGCACGGGTTTGTTAGTGTATGGATCATTGTGTGCCTTTGTGTATTAGTGTATGTATAAAAGTGTCCTTCGGTGTGTCAATATGTGCTGAGCAGTCTGTGTTGATGTGTTAGTGCACATATAAGTCTATGGCTGGGTGTGTTAATGTATACATCAGTATGTACCTCAGTGTGTCAGTGTACAAATGAGAGTCTATCCAGCTCTGTTAGTAACTATTGGCATTGGTTTATCAGTATGTGCATGAGAGTGTACCTGGGTGTGTCAGTCTACAGATCATTGTGTGCTTGTGTGTATCATTCTATGCATAAAAGTGTCCCTGAGTGTCTTAGTGTATTCATGACTGTGCACCTGTGTGTCTAAATTAATGCATGACTAGATGTTTGAGACTCTATTCCAGTGTATCCTTCAGTATGTCACTCTATGTAATAGTCTTTGTCAAAGTTTCTAAGGTTAAACATCAGTGTTTTGTGAGTGTCTTAGAATATACAGATATATAAAAACACCTGTATTTACATTAATGTATTCCTCTGTTGCTATCATTGCCTATCTATAGCTGCATATATTTATGGGCAGACACATATTTTACCTTTTTACCTATGTTACCACAGTAAAATCAACTTTTTATAAGTATAAAAATATGTAAATGAAACTTTGATTGTTTTAAGTTATCCATTCAAAGTTTTCAATCTATAATAATAAATAATGTAGCAAACTTTAACACATGACAAATATTTAGCACAATATGTAAATTTACAAATATGATTTAAACATGTTGAATTTCTTAATCCACTGTTCTTAGCTTCTATACTTTTGCACTACCCAATAAGTGCATGCAGATACTCATCCTTAAACAGTGGGGGGGAATAGTCATAAAGACGTAAAAAAATATAAGTTCATAGCAAGTTATTTTAAATTACCTCTACTATGTGTGGTACTCACTAGCAATATTAACTAAACTCTGTCACCTTTAGCTCTCAAATTATATAAAGAATATTATAGATTTGTAATGCAATTAATGTGTATGAATCACCCTACTAGTTTAAAAAGTGTCTGAAAACATCACCGTGGGTAGGCCTGATGTCAGAAACTCCACTTATCAATTGAAGAGGACTATAGTATGTCATCATTTTTTGTAATATTCGGTAGATGTTTATTGCAGTTCACTGATTGTAATGACCATTTTCAGTTTAGTAGTATGTGTCCAATTTCCATCCAATACGAAGAATATTTCTACATTTAAAACCCCTTAGAAAGACATCACCCTTGTTAAGCGCATGATGCCTTATGTTCTACTTTTAAGCCTCCTATACATTTACTGTTCCATTCTGGCAGTAATAATCTTCCTTAGAACTTTGATTCAAGAAACAGAAGGTAAGATATTGGTAATTTGTACGGTAATCTCCGCCTAAATGTAAGCATTTCATCATTGCACTCTGTCCAGCCAGTTGTATTCTTTATGCAAATAGTGTACTGTCCAGATGTAACACTTACCCCTCATGGAAAATAAAAGCTGTGCAGATATATGTTTTACCAGAAATTGAGATTTGCCCTGCTTTAAAATTTGTGATTTGAGTTTCCAATTGAGTTCCATCTGTTTTACATCATTGTAGCATCGAGATGATATACTTCCTAATTTTTCCTATGCTTAATCTTCAAAGGTGGTCTGAGTTGCACTTCATGCATGTATTACTTTTCAGAAGCAGAAGTATCTTTAAACAACTTTTCAAAACTGACAGTTTTTGAATCTGGTAGAGTTAGGTAGATAAAACGTTCTGAATCTATTTCTGTTGTTGTTGAAAAGGAACAATTTTCACAGTCATACTGCTATGAGTAACGTATTCCAAACAGTTAATAAATAGGTACCATCTCTTCTTCTAAAATTCCTAGTAATACCATCAAAACTTATTGTGCATCTTATTGAGTATTGTCTAAACTGTACAGATCCAGAGCACATATCAGCAATAGCGCTAATACTAAGACACAGAGTATGTTTTTGTTCTATCGCTCAACAACTGCTCTAACAAAGTCAGTAGTGCAGAGCATAATTGTTTTTCCGTTTTCTCTTTACGTTCATGGACCAGAATAGGTAAGGAGAACTGTGAGTTAACAACTACATTAGTGTAGCAGTTGACTCAAGATACATTTGATAACTGTCAACCTACAATCTCACCATTATTTTTACTCTTGTTTTTCTCTAATACTTCTTTCTTTTTTTCTTCTTTTTCTCTGGAACATCTGTCAGATCTTTTGAAATGTTTCATTTCAGTAAGATAGTAGGCTTTTTGTAAATGGGATGCTGCTCTAGATGGAGTGTATAGAGGGTTCTTAAACGGTTGTACTCCTATACACAACTGGAATCAGCATTTACTTTACTTCATCGAAGTCTATTTGATACAAACCAGACAAACTTCTTCTGCATGAAAAAAATCTAGTTTTGACTGTAGTTTATCATTTAATAGGATTGTTACCCCTTGGTGTTCCATTTTATCAATTGATATCAACTCTAATATTTGCTTGTTCTATAGCGGTGGTAATTGTTCATTACAATTTGTGCATTTTTTAATTAAGCAGAGAATTGACTTTTTCTTTTGAATAAATTGAAACATTAGCTCTGCTGCACTTTTTTTTTTAGGAAATATGTTCTTTATAAGTTGTGTTTCCAGACATCGTTTTCCAACTCTAACATCCTTCAAAATACTTCCATAATCCTTATCGGATGTATGACGTATGTTTGTAGTCGGTTCCTTTTATTGAAAATGTACCCAAATATTTACATTTCCAATGCTTCCATAAGAACTATGAGCTTCTTCATGTGATAGAGTCTTAACTATAGGTTGCCCTTTCACAGGGCTAAGTTGTAAGAAATCACCAAAAACAATCACATGCTTTCCCCCAAAGAGCAAGTCATAGTCAATCTTTAATATCTGCTACATTCTCAAATGCACAGAGGCAAGCATTAAGTTTGACACAATGCTCACCTCATCAATATTGAAAAACATTAGGGGAAGATTTAGGCAAAAGTGGTTTGGCACCCAGTGCAGTGCCACTTTTCTTGTGCCCCTTAGCGCTCCCTACTGCCACCATGTGTGCACCGTACCATGACGGAGGGTAGGGGGCAATAGCATCAAAATGTATGACGCAATTGATGTACTGTTCAGGGTTAGCATCAAAATGTTGGTGCTAACCCTGAACAGTACACAGGGGCCCATTGTAACCAATGGTGTGCCCATTTTTAAAACCTGCTCTGAGCAGGCATTAAAAATGCCAAATAAAATGGTGCAAAGATATATTTTTGATTTCTTTGCTCCATTTTTTCAGCCCCCGAACAGGGGAACGCCCCCCCTTGAATACATTATGGTGGTCATTACAATCTCGGCGGTCTTTTAACAAGACCGCTGAGGGACCGCCGTGCGGAAGACAGCCAGTAGTGGCGGTTTGCCGCTCGGCGTATTATGACCGTTGGCTGCCCTCCGTCGTTTTTCCGATGGAGAGCCGCCAACAGCCATACTTGCGGGCGGTGGGGAAGTGGAGGTTGCTCCACCTCCACCGCCACGCCAACAGAACACCGCCCAGCTAATCACGTCCTGTGATTCTGCACTGCGGTGTTCTGTTGGCGGTGTGGTGTTGGCGGAGCTGCCCCCATGGCTCTCGTCCCCTCCCAGCGGATCGACGGAACAGGTAAGTCGATCATCCGTTAGTGGAGGGGGTGGGGGGTGTTGTGTGAGTGCATGGGGGTGTGCGTCTGTGTATGTAGGGGGGTGTGAGTGCGTGTATGCTTGCGGGGGTGTTGCGTGTTTTGGGAATGAGTGCGTGTATGTCTGTAGGTATGTCTGTGTGGATGTGTGCGAAAATGTGTGAATGTGGGTGTACGTGTCTGACTGTGTGTGTGGATGTTGGCATGTATGTCGGTGTGTGTGCATGTATGTGTGTTGGTGGTGTCTGCATGCGTGTCGGGTGTGTATGTGTAAGGTAATGTCTGGGTCGGGGTGGGGAGGGGGGCCCTGCCACCTTTGGGGGGTGGCAGGGGTGGTGGGGTGTGTAGTGGAGGGAGTCGGGGTGGGGGAGACCCCTATCAGTGCCAGGGAAGGAATTCCCTGGCACTGATAATGCTTACCGCCATGGATTTCATGGCGGTTCCTACCGCTGGAAATCCACGGCGGTAAGCCGGGTCACAATACTGGCGGCGGTATTGTGACGGCCGCCGGGCTGGAGACCCAGGTCTCCAGCCCAGCGGTCGTCTCCGCCCTGGCGGGCGGAACAGGGAAGCAGCGGATGACCATGGCGGTAACCGCCATGGTCATAATACTCCAAAAAAGACCGCCAGCCTGTTGGCGGTCTTACCGCCACTTTAACACCGTCCGCCAGGGTTGTAATGACCCCCTATGTCTGCCGCAGGCCTAATGTGGTGCAAGGGGTTATAAAGAGGCACAATGAAATCTGGTGCAGTGATTTTGGCCTTTTTGGGCCACATTAGCATTAAAAAAAATTACACTAATATGGCGCAAGAAGGTGCTAGGCCTGCCAAAATCTGGGCCTAAGTGTCTTCGAAACTCTGTAAACTTCACGCTTCACCATATAACTTTTGGTATTCAAATGTATTGTTGTGTTCTACAGGGAGCATTAGTAGATGATGCAAGGTAATTCCTTTGATTTTGTGTGCAGCTAATTCAGTAGGAGCTGTTACTGCATGCAATCAAATGGAGTCTGTAATCTTCTGTTAATATGTTGCTAGAACGTATATTATAAAGCTTTTCCAAAACCTGCTTGTCCACTGACATATAAAAGAATTGGTTTAAAACTTGAACACTTACATTGATTGCTTTCATGCAGTAATCCGTGGTCTATTTTTTCTTTGACTTCCATATATATTTCTTTCTGCTCCCTATTCCAACATAACTTTTTCTTCTCTTACTTATTGCATTGCTGTCTCCACTTAATTCATTGCAATGGCAGCTTCACTTTCTATTAATGGCTGTCCAAGAGGATCTTGACGAAGAGGTGCAGAACTTTGGCTGCTTTGTGAACTTTCCTTTGCAATCTCAGTTGCAATTGTTTCTTCTTGTTCAATGTCTTCATTTAACATTTTCATAAGCTTGGAAATATTGCACACTGAATAGTGTCTTTCACAGCATTGAAAGAGTCTTCATAGCAGTCAAATTGTCCAAATAACTCTGTTTCAGATCGACAAGGTTTGAATATATATATAGGTAAATTATATTTTTTCAGCAGTTTGACAAGGAAGTTTTCTATGGTTAATTAGGTTGCCCTTCCCACCCTAAAAAAACAACCATCACAACCAGCTACACTATATTTGCCTTCATCAATGTTTTCTGAAACATTACCTTTATACTTATAGTGTTGTAGAATTTCTTAAAGACACATATTTTCAAGGTGTACACTTCTTTTTGGGTAGTATGTGTCTAACATATTTGTTTTTACAATAGCTGTACTCTTTTGATCAAATTCTGAATCAAGTACTGAATTTCTGGAAAATATTTCAAAACTTTGGTTCATGTGCTTGCAAGGCTTAGGTGAACCCAAACAATTCCTCTAGACTTTGGGAACAAACTAGCTGAACTCAACCTATCACAACACTCATAAACAGGTTACCTCAATCTGAAACTGCACAATTCCTTTGATAGAGACTTTTCTGCAAAAATGGTGAGACAGAAAGCTATTTACTCTTCCCTTAAAGAGAATAGGACTTGGAAATCCAAAGCAACATCTAGTATAAATCTTTAATTTGCATCTATATCTTCGGTGATAATATTTGCTACGCTTATGTATTTGGAAACAGAGAACTTGCTGTCTTAAACGTTTGTTGTGATTGTCGTTTGGAATGCCACATGTAACATACTGCTCTATAAAAGACAACGCACACTCATCAGGGTCAGTTGGGGGACCCTTTATCCATAACAGCATGTGTACAATGAGGGACTCCTCTTGCTTGGTATTCGTTTCTCCCAAAAAAATCTGTAAGTTCTCCAAGAGGAGGATTTGTTTTATTGCATATAAAAGCCAGCATAGCTTGAAACATGATTGAAATATCTACAAACATTAGCAGAATCCACAGAGCAAAGTTATACTCCTGTCTTCAAACAGATATCCTTTATGTTTGAGTTTGCTACTCTTAGAAAGTTAGTAAGTCATCCCATGCATACTCTGCACAACTAAGAGTTACAAATGAAGTAGGAAAACCTAGATTATGTAACATACATTTAACTTCTCCATGATGATGGTATCAGTAATCTTTAGTACCACGTTGACAAGCCAACAAAATGATTACGTTGTACTCCAGATTTTCATCTTTTCCTTTTATCTTATCCACAAAACCTCTTGCAGAAAGATTTTGGAGATTAATTCCTGTTTTAAGAATACGGTTAACCTCATATGAGAGTCCAGACAAACCGCTGTCAAATAACAGATGGAATATATAAGGAAAACATTGTCGAAACCTAGGATTCTCTGAATTTAGTCTTGTTGACCTGTACTCAGCTGCTGGTATTTGGACAGGTCGGTCATCCTAAGGTCCACCTGCTACTGTAGGAGATGTGGAAAACAATGAGCCTCTAAACATTTTCCCCAGACACCCAAAGGAGCACCTCTAGCTTGTTTCATTTGAAACAAATCAATAGCATCCCCTGCAACATCTTTGGAATGTAGTGTTCATATATTTCTTCTGACTTCTGCTTGTCCACTGTTTCATTCTTTCCACTAGATTGTACCACTTTATCTTCAACACAGGTTACATCTCCAGTAATTTCAACGTTAGTATTAATAATGTTATTTTCTTTCAAATAAATTGTAGCTTTTTTCACTTTATTAACATCTACTATTTCTTGCCACATTTTTACTTTTCATGGGAACTTCATTTACTCCATGTACCTAAATCAAAGTGATCTTCTACAATTAGATATGCATCTAATTGCTACCACTTAACATTATCATGATCTTCAGTTTTAGAAAATACATCTACATAACGAGTTTGGTTTTTGTAGAAAGTACGTCGACAAGAGACACAAATATACTCAGGTTTCTCAGAACGCACTGAATTGAATTTGTTTTTTTCTTTTTAAAATTGTCAATATTATTTCTATGTCTATTTCCTGTACAGCTTTAATCAATTCCTGGTCATTTTCCCTATTCTCTTCTTCAGGGCCAAATAAATGAAAGTGAGGCCCTCATTACAAGTTTGGCGGACCCATGACCACCACAGTGACGATAGCGGTTGCACTGCCGGTGGCTCAGTGGAGAAGACCACCATGTTATAGGCATGGTGGTGTTCCCAACAGAAAAAAGAAGTACACAGCCAGTACCACCAGTGCGGACGGACCACCACAGCCGGTGGCAGGCATCTTCAGTTCGGTGGAGACCATGTTTCTGCCGAACATACTACGAGGTTGCACACCACCAGGATTTCCGGGGCGTTTAAACTGCCACGAAAAGCCTAGGGGAAATTAACAATATAATAGGAGACACTCACCTCCCACTGCTCCTGCTGGTCATACTACTCCAGAACCAGCAACAGCGACAAAGACAACAACCGTAAGGGCACCCACTTAGAATACACTGCAGGGAAGCCCATTAGTACACACCCATACACAACACACAACCCTGGCATGCCTAAACACGGCCACACACACACACACAAACATACACTAGTTCCAACACACAAACACATCTAAATACGCACACCCACACACAAACAACACACACTACGGACAACATACACATGCCATATACATACCACACCACACAAACACCACCACCACTGTCAAACACATCTACCCGCAACACCACTGAGTCACTGACCGACAATACCATTGTAACCATACAAACTCATTGTCAGAGAGGCACACTACACAAACTGGCAGCAACACATAACAACAGCACATAACCAATACAAACAATAACTCTGCCAAACAACATGTCTGAGCACACGTCACATCCACCTAACACACAAAGTACATCACTGATGCAGCACAACACACACCACAACCCCACAATGCCACACAACACCAACACAACACATCACAGCAAATGTTTAGCACAACTCATGCTCCTACACAAACACATCACATACACAGAAGACACACACGAAATCGCACATGTACAACACATACGTATGGAAGGAAAGGCAGGACAAGTTTGTAACCATCAACACCAACGGTGAAGTGGTGGAGATGTATTAAAATATATAAATGGATGAATAAAAAACTATACACATAATGGGCGTACTGTCCAGTCCAATAGTTCTCTGTGTCCCTGGCCCAGGTGGGCTCCTGACTGCAAAGTGGCCGCCACATGGCAAGGGTATCAATGGGGTAAGCAGGAACCTCAGGGGTGATGGAGTTTGGGAGGGGGTCCTTGGATTTAGGCTTGGCGGGTGGGGGTTTGGCCTTAGACTTCAACTTAGGGGGAGGACCCTTGGTTTTGGGTTTTGAGGGCTCTCCTTAGCTTTTGTGGGTGTCAAAGTCTTAGATGTGGAAGGGACATGGGCAGTCCCAGGGGGGCTATGGGAGGACTGGGAGGTGGAAGGACTGGTTCTGGGGAGGGTAGAAGGGTGCTTGGGGAAAACATGGACTGGATCAGTGGGAGGGAATAGGGCAAACACATTAAAAAATGATTTTTTGGAACACAAGGATGGTCATGGGAAAAACATTTGGGAGTGGAGGAAGAGGGAGTGTTTGAGAGGTGTGTATGGGTATGTGCCTTGAGTGTTGGTGCATGGGTGGAGGCCATGTGTGTACTCGGTGTCTGTTGGGTGGGTGTGTGCTGGGTTTTAGGAGCACTGGGAGGAGGGGGGAGGAGATGAAGGGGGATGCCAGGCAGATGTGTGAGTGTCTATTGGGGTGGTGTTTGCAGGTAAGGTGGATGTACTGCACATGGGGTGTTGGTAGTCATTGTGAGTGCACATGAGGTATATGGGGTGGTTGGATGGATGTCTGCTATTCTGGTGATTTTGAGCATGAGGGGACTGGTGGCTTGATCTGCAAATGTTGATGTGGTGATAACAGATATGAGTGGTGTAATGTCTGTGCAGGAGGAGGTGGTGTAGGGAGTGAATGTTGTTGTGTCTGCATGTCTCTGTTGTCTGTGTGCCTGGCAGTGATGTGACTTGCAGTGCCTGTGTTTGTCTTTGTGAACTGTGTCTTTTGAGGTAGATGAATGGGTGTCTGACTGTGTGATTTGGATGGGTGTGGGGAGAGGGGTGAGGGATTGGGCACAGGTAGCTGGAGGAGGACGGAAGACGAAAGGACACTGGCTGCTGCCAACAAGGAGACCAGAGCCTGAAAGGATCTCTGCAGGCCAGTCAGGGCACCGTGAATGCCTTTCAGGTAGGCATTTATCTGTTGCATCTGTGATGCCAGTCCCTGGATGGCATTCAAGATGGTTGACTGCCCCACAGAGATGGACCTCAGGAGGTCAATAGCTTCCTAATTGTGGGGAGCAGGGCTGGTCCCACTGTTCCCTCGGCTCCACTGGTCTCAGCTTCCTGGGTCCCATGAACTGCAGATTCCCCACTCGCCAGTGCCCCATCTCCTCTGCCTGATGATGCTGATGCACACAAAGACAGAGGAGGAGAGGGAGGGAAGGCTGTAGAGAAAGAAAGGGTGTAATGGGTCTATACCTACCCATCATTCACACAGAGTAACAACCTCAAAATCTGTTGATATGCCATGCCATTGCATGCCTTTGAACTGACATGCACATCTGGCTGAAAGCATAAGCCAAACTGAAGCTATGCAGTAAAAACCTACTGATGTGGAAACATAAGGCACACTTTGACTCGATGAAGGGTTCTACAATGCACAGTAGCACAGTACTAGCCACACTACCATGCTCGTTTACATAGACATACCCTGCACTCCTTACCCATATGATTCATGCATGGCAGGATAGCATGTCAACAAATCCTTTCACAGTGTGTACAGTAATATCATGGACCCCTACAGTCATCTACACCTACAGTATGAGGCAGCTGATTGAGAACTCACCAATTTCCTCTGTCATAGCGGCAGACTATTACTGATGACAATGCCCTGACACCTCAGGTATAGTGTTGCTAATGGAAGGATCTGGTCACTCAAAAGATGTGTAATGTGTCCTAACAACTCAAACATGGGAGTAAGTCCCCTCATGAGTCACTGTCTGCATTGCATTGCCAGACATAATCGAGAAAAATACTGCCAGGGTCGCTCATACTCATAGCAAATGTCCAAGTACCAACGATCTACACCACATCTTCCCACCAGTAGGCTACCCAAACCCATACATGCCTACCATTAGCCAGTTGTGAGTGTGTACATACCTCCTTGTGGCTGCTGTGCTGCTCTCAAATGCCCATCCACTGCCAAATTGGTGGCCATTGGAGGGGTCAGGGTCTAACGGGCACCCCTCCCTTGTTGTTAGGACGTTCCCAGCTGGGCCTCAGCCATCTTACAGGCCCAACGTCTCAGGTCCTCTCTCCACTTTCTGCAGTGGATGCTCCACCGGGCATGGACCTCCGGCGTCTGCACTTGCTTGACGATGGCAAACCAAATCCCTTTCTTCTGATGGGCGCTGACCTGCATGAGTGACACAGGCAGAAGGAGAAAGTTATGTAGAGTGGCATTATATCAACAGCAGTGGACTTCACACATCAGACACATCTCATGACCACACAAACGTGCACGTACTCCACTAACACACCAAGGGCTACATGTATCAAACTTTGGTTTTGCGACTCGCAAATTGCGAGTCAGAGCAGCTCGCAGTTTGCGAGTTGCAAAACCGAATGCTGTATAGTGTCAATTACACTATTTGCGACTCGCAAGGGGGTCGCAAATGCCTACCTCATGACTATTCATGAGTTGGTCGCAATTTGCGACCCCCTTGGGAAAGGCGGCCCTCACAGGGATGGTGGTGGCTGGAGACAGCAGACCACCATGTCTGTGACTGCTTTTAAATAAAGCAGTTTTTTTTTTTTTTAAATGCAGCCCGTTTTCCTTCAAGGGAAAAGAGCTGCATTTCAAAAACAAAAAAATGAAACGTTTTCGTTTAATTTTTTCAGAGCAGGCAGTATTCCGCAGGACCACTGCCTACTCTGAAAAAATGTTTTTACTGACATTCACAAAGGGGAAGGGTCCAATGGTACTAGCCGTGGCAGAAGTGGATGGCTCAGTTGGTTTGTGGCTAGTAGAAGGCGCCTGCTGGTGGGTGGAGGACACACGCGTGATGGTAGCAAGTTCTTTGAGCACTCCTGCAATGAAGGCCATGGTGGCATTGTGGGCCTGTCACTGCTGCATGGCCTCCTGGTGATATTCCAGTGGCAGCCTCTGGTCCTCCTGCAAGGGTGAAAGGATCTGGCCCATCTTGTCCTGGGTTTGCTGGTATGCTCCCAGGACTTTGGTGATGGCCTCCTAGCCACTCGTTTTCCTTGGGGGCCCTATCCCTTGGCCAACAAGTGCCCTCCGACTGCCCCTGGAGCGCTGTGCCTGTGCCTCTGGCACAGTGTTCCCACTCCAGTTACACCAGGACCTTCATCTTCTTGGGTGTGAGGGACTGACTCTGGTCCCTGTACTGTGGGGCACACTGCTGATCGACCAGTTCTTGGAGCACAGGTTTGGGGACGCAAGCTTGGCTGTGCTATTGTTGCCACTTGGTTGGGGGACTCAGATGTGGTCAGGGTGGGGCTGGTGTTGATGGAATGACCATTTGTCCCAGATGGCCCAGGTAAGTCATCATAGTCCAGACATCCAGTCGGGCCTTCTTCCTGGGAAGGGTTGGCTGTCTCTGGCATCCTCTGCAGGAGGGCAGTGGCAGGGGTACCTGTGGATGGAGAGGGAGAACGTTACATTGTAGAGGTGTACTTCTTTGTTTCATTCTGGTGCATACAGTGGCTTGACTTGCTTCCCAGTGATGGCAATGACAGATGCAGCACTGCAGACATTGTCTGTGGGGCATGGGTTGTGACATTGGTTCCATGTTCCATTGAGGGTTGTGGATAGTGGATAGCATTGCTGTCATTACCATGTAGTATTATGCAGTTGACACATCCAGTTGGTGTAGCTGGTGCGATGGTTTTATGTGTGGGTGTTCCACTGTGAAGTGGGTATTGCAGCTTTTCATGTGTAGGGCGTAATGCATTGTGGGAGTTGTGCTGCTTTCCATTGTGAGTGCTATCTGTGCACAAGGGAGGCACTGTGTGGGGATAGTGGCAGTGCGGTGGTGTGGCATGTAGGGAGGGGCATTAGGTGATTGGCGGTGTGCAGAAGTGTGAGTTTGAGTGAACTGGGGAGTCATAGGGTGATGGGGATGTATGATGTACAGGAGTCATTGGTGCCAGGGGAGTGTTGTTGACCAGAGTCATTCCAGTCAGGTCCTCTGGATGCATGATATCCAAGACCTTCTCCTCCCACAATGTGAACTCTGGGGAAGGAGTTGGGGGACCACTGCCGGTCTTGTGGATGGCAATATAGTGTTGTGAGGCCATGGAACACACGTTCTCCCTAAGGTGTTCCACCTCTTCTTAATGTTCTCTCTTGTGCATGGATGGGTGCCCACTGAGTTGATCCTGTCAACTATCCTCCGCCCTAACTCAATTTTCCTGGCTATGGATGGTTGCTGGACGTGAGCTTCCAACAGTTGTGGCTCTACCCTGACAATTTCATCTATCATGCCCCGCAACTCTTCGTCTGTGAATTGTGGGTGCTTTTGAAGGGACATGGTGGTTGTGATGTGTTTTGGGGGAGGGGAGTGTCGTGTGCAAGGGTGGGATGATTGAGGCTTGATGGTTTGTGGGGGGTGTTGAGGTTTGTGTGCTAGTGTGTTGTGGTGTTTGTGTGCAGTTGTGATGTGTGCATGGTGTTGATGGTGCAGTTGTGTGATGGGTGCTGCATGTGTAGTGTATATGTGCCTATGGAGTGTAAGTGGTAGGTAATGGGTTTGTGGATCCTTGCTGTCTGTCTGTGGGTGTAGTTGCAAAGGATTGTGGGTTGTGTGTGGGTGTGTTTTATAGTGGTACATGTGGGCATGTGTAGTGTGGGAATGTGGGTCAGATGTGGGGTGTTCGTACTGTCCGATGTGGTGTTAGGTTCTGGTAGTGGTGGCAATTTGAGCTTGGCAGTTCTCACCACCAATAGTTTTCCACCATACTGTGACTGTTGTGCTGATATGTGGGTCGTAATATGGAGGACGGGATGTTGTCTGCTTGGCGGTGCTGGTGGTGGGACTGCCTCTTTCCTGCCCTCGGTCAGCCTGGCGGTCTCAGATTTGTGACTGTTTTGGGTGGTCTTTAGTATGTGACTTGTAATACGGCTTTCGGGATAATGCCATCACCGGCAGTCTTTTGGCAGCCGTCACCATGGCGGTCTTGTGAAAAGACCACCAAACTCGTAATGAGGGCCTGAATGACTTCAGAAACTTTCTCAACCTCTGCTGTAGTACTCTGTGAGAGAGTTCTAGTCAAATCTCCTAAACATAAAGCTGGAGTCTTCATATAATATAGTCTCCTTACCAAATTTTGCATTGTTGAAGGATGAACAGCTAGCATTCTAAAGTGATGAAATTTACTTTGACATATTTTACATTATTATACACTGTGGGGGTCATTACGACCTCAGCGGTCTTTTCAAAAGACCGCCGAGGCCGCAGGAGACAGAATACCACCATTGCCGGTGGTATTTCTGTCTCCCAATTATGACATTTCCGCTGGGCCAGCGGAAATGTCACATCAACATTGCAGCCGGCTCGTAATTGAGCCGTCGGTAATGCTGATGTGCAGCGGGTGCAGTAGCACCCGTCGTGCATTTCACTGCCCGAAATTCGGGCAGTGAAATGCTCGACGGGGCTATGTCTGGGGGCCCCTGCACTGCCCATGCCAAGTGCATGGGCAGTGCAGGGGCCCCAAGGGGCACCCCAAGTCCCCTTACCGCCAGCCTTTCAATGGCAGTGTTTACCACCACGGACAGGCTGGAGGTCGGGGACTCATAATCCCCAGGGCAGCGGTGCTTGCACCTCTGCCCTGGGGATTATGACAGCCAGGCGGAAACCTGGCGGGAAAGTGGAGGGGCCAGCGGTATGGCCGTGGCTTTTCCACCACGGTCATAATTACTGGCGGAACACCGCCAGCCTGTTGGCGGTGTTACCGCCAAAATACCGCCGGCCGCCAGGGTCGTAATGACACCCTATATGTTGCAACTCTGCAACAATCTAATTTTTGAAGCATTTTAATTTTTTGTTTTAGACCTCTCCATGAACATTTTCTTAAGAAATATTTCAATTTAGTAATTGACTCCTGACGGATTCTACATATACTACTGCACTTCCACTTGTACACAGTAGCCTGTTTATGCCTTCCTTGTAGTTCTTCAGCTATTAATTCTTCCACATACCTATCAACTATCTCTTCTTTTTTGATACGATTACCATCTTTCACTTCTTAACAGTGACTACTTGTATCCACTGCATGTACTAATGCATTCTTCTAGAAGTAACTCTCTTAATTGAAAAATGGTTCTCTACTAGATGTGTGCCTCTTTTCTTAAACTCCTCTTTCTCATGGACCTGACATTTTTATCCAGTATCTTCATTCTATTTAATATTAAAATTAAAAAAAATCTTCTTCACAACAAAGCTTTGATAATTACATTCTCAATATGTTGCTTTTGTTTCATAATACCATTTCTCCTCTCATACTTCGTCATCTTCTTCCTTAAAATGTTGCTGTCTAAAAGTCTTTGGCTTCTTATTTGATTTCCTAATTCTTACAACATCCATACGTTGCAATTCATCACTAAATTCCCAATTTCCACTTTTAATTAACTTCTTCCTATCATTTTGCATTTTATTGCATTTTAAAAAAAAGTTCTTAGTACTCTTTTCTTCTTCTGAACATTTTCTACCTTATTTTGTTTTTTTACTGTCTGTTTTGAGCAGATGGTACAGTTGTTTCTTTTTATCCTTGTTTCTCTTTTGTTGGGCATTCTCCGTCTTCTTGCTTAAGAAAAAAACAATACCTGCAAACCAAATAAAGAATACATTTACACATGTAGAAAAAAGTTAACAACAACATTTTCTAATACAAAGTTTACTTCATTCCAAATTTGCAAAGGCACACTACATCACTGTTTACCTGTACCTGTGAGACTATGCCCTCATTATGAAACTGGCGGTAAACAACACTGACACACCGTGCTGACGGCCAACAAAAGACCGCCAGTGGCGACACATCTTAAAACCCCAACGTGAATACACTGAACAAACCATCACACAAGCCACGCGCACAAAATCACCACTAAAACACAAACACTGCACACCCACCATCACAAACCACACTCCCAGCCACACAACAGCAGTGTCACCAACTAACCTACAACACACCACACACAACACACACCATGGCATCCCCTAACCACCCCCACTTCACTGACAGGGAACTAAGGACCATGGTGGATGAGACACTCAGGGTCAAGCCACCACTATTTGGGACACAGGTGTGGCAGATGCCCTTGGCCAAGAAGATGGAGCCATGGCAGAGGATCGTCAGTAATGTCAACACAGTGGGAACCTATCCACGCACAAGGGATGGCATCAGGAACAGATGGAATGACCTGCGGGGGAAGGTGCGCTCCATGGCATCACAACAAAACATCGTGGTAAAGAAGACTGACGGTGGTCCCCCACCTCCTCCCCCTGAATACATCAACTGGAAGGAGGCGGTCTTGGCTATCCTGCACCTGGAGGGCCTCACTGGAGTCACTGGAGGACTGGACTAGGGTGAGTCAATGACAATACCCTAACAGTCACCACACCTGTAATGCATGTAATGCCCCATCCCTCCCACTACCACCCTGCCCCCATACCCTATTCAAACCACAACACCCAGACACTCCTATCTATGTTTCCAGCATGCCAACAACCCCCCATACAAATCACTATCCAGCCCCCTGTGCACAGTCACCAACCCATGCATGTAATGTCAGGAGTACTACAACACCTGGAATGCACCACCACCCCCTCACTAAATTCTTCAAAAAGAACACATAAGGACCCTGCATGCAACTACATGGGAATGAAACCACTAATCACTGCTAAGCAGTGCTCCAAGGGACCAGAACGTGCAGGACACCCATATCTCCATTCTCTCACACACAGGTACCACCACCCTCACCCCCGGGACGGAGACGTCAAGGAGTGCCAGTCCTCCACCTGAAGACAAAGGCTCCATTCAGGAGATTGCAGAGGGATGTCTGGACACAGAGGAAATCCCTAGCCCATTCCACAGTCCTGGACAGTATCCTTCCAGAAGCCCTCCCCAGGACAACACTGACACACCTACCACTCAACCACCATCATCAGCTCTGGCCCAACACCCCCACAACAGTGTCTCCAGGCCAGGGACTGGCTGCCCACATGTACAGAGCCCCGAATCCCCACCCACCACCAGGCAGGATGATGAAGGGCCCAGTGCAAGTGGGACTGCCAGACCTGTAGAGGGGACACAGGGGGCTAGGGCCAGTGGGAGGGAATCCGTGGCCCAGGGGGGTGGCCCAAGGAGGGTTGCTACTGCCCAAGAGGTCATTGCTGAAGTCCTGGAGAATACCATCATTCCCAGGACAGGATGGGCCAGATCCTGGCCACGTTGGAGCAGAATCAGAGGCTGCAGGTAGCACACCACCAGGAGGCCATGGAGCAATGGAAACAGCTCAATGACACTATGGCCTCCATTGCAGGGGTGCTGCAGCACCAGACCCACATCCACCCCGAGTCCTCTACCCACCTGCAGGCCCCTTATACTAGGAGGGACACTGCCCTGCCATCAACATTTGCAGCACCTACTGGAGTGGTGGCACTGCCAGAGGACTCATAGGACAACAGCACCCCTTCCCCTGCAGCCCAGGTACCACCTCACAAACGTGGCCTCAGACCCAGACATCCCAGTCAAACACCAGCCAAGATCAAGCCAATCGCCAGGAATTGATTCTGCCCTGAACTGTTTCCCTTGTGTGCTACTGAGCTACCTTGTTGACATGCCACTGCCATTTCACTATCTTCCAAAGGCCTCATGGACTTTGCCCCTGTGCTATCAACAGCTGTGGAAATGTACCTTAGAATATTGTTCACCATGTGCCCACTCCCTTCCACTGTCCCATCACTCATGTATGTTTTATCTTCAAATATATACACTTGTACACACCAAAAATCTGTCCTCAATTAATGTCAGCAAACAAATGTCAATGTATATGTATTAGCCAGTTTCCATCATAATACCGCTTTAATTGTAGGAGGGGTTCTAACAGACTATTGTGTTTGAAGTATGACACACTGTACATTCCATTTCTGTAACACACATCTGTTTCTTCATTCATAAAGTAGCAACTTCACTGATAAGGGACACCACAGCACTTAGTACATACGTCTCCCAGGAAACAATGCAGCAAACCAATTTGCAGAATAGGAAATGTATCTCAGAGTCACTGGAAGTATAGCCGGATTAGCTGGGTTCTGTAGGTGATGTCTTCCCCCCCTTCTTTTTCATCACTCTCATCCATCCTCTGAGATGGCAGGGGTGGTTGGGCAGCATCCTCCTCTTCCAGAAGTGGGATAGCTTTCCTAACAGCCAAGTTGTGTAGCATGCAGCAGGCCACCACTGTCTGACACACCTTGTCAGGGCCATAGCACAGGGATCCTCCAGAGAGATGCAGGCAACAAAATCCTGCCTTCAGGAGTCCTGTGGTCCGCTCTATCACCCTAAAGGAGTCTAGCATCTGTCCTGGAATTTCTCACAGGTGTCAGGAGCCATTGCATGTTTGGGTAGCCAGAATTCCCTGGAAAAGTGGGTGAAAGAGGGTTAATACATACACTTACTACTTGAATGCAGCTTGCCTGTCAGGTATGTCACCAGTACAGTGTCATACACACTCACCTATGAGCCAAGCTATGTTCCCTTGTAGCTGTCCCATCATGTGTGGTACACTTCTGTTTCTCAGGAGATAGAAATCATGGATTGATCCTGGGAACCTTGCATTGACATGAGAAATATACTGATCAGCAGAACACACCAATTGGACATTCGTGGAGTGAAAGTTTTTACGATTTCTTAACACCTGTTCATTTACTCTTGGTGGTATGAGGGCTATGTGGGTACCATCAATGGCACCTATCAGATGGGGCATATTTGCAAAAGCATATAATCCCTATTTCATGGTGGTGAGATCAGCCCTTTGGGGGAACTGGACATAACTTTGCAGGTGTTGCACAAATGCATTCAAAAAGTTGGACAGGATGTGGCTGAACATTGGCTGAGAAACACCGGCTGCCATGCCCACTTTTAGCCTGTTCCTAATAAATGTAGCACAGATAGTACCTGCACAGTTGTAGGTATGGCATGGGGATTCCTATTCACTGGCATCAGAACAGGCTCCATTTGTGCACAGAGTTCCAGGATTGTGGCTCGATTCAGGCGGTAAGTGATGATGTTGTGATGTTCCTCCATGGTGGCCAGATCTACCAGGGGTTTGTAAACAGATGGGGCCCTCCCTCACCACATGGGTCTATACCTGTGGGGGAGGAAGAGAGACATATTGAGTTGGGAAATACACTTCCATAACAAGGTCCCACTATTCATGTTGTACATGCAGCACAATTGTCCCTCGCACAGACACAAAAAACGTGTTAATCCTGTCAGGGCAATGTGTGGTGACGTGTGTATGTTTTATTACATCACAGTGTAGGCACAATTCCCAACATGAATCCATGAGGAGGACCAGTAATAATAACAGTACTCGACAAAGTGGAGATGGAATGGAGCCATGGACTAAGACCCCGGCCAGACCATGAAGGCGTGGTGGATGCAAAATGACAGCCCCCTACCCTACAAGTAGTGTGGTGTAGGAAGTAACCTCATTCCGCTGGCGATAGTTGTAATGGCGGTAGGCAGTGTTCACCTCCGTGCACTTGATCATTGGATAACATTGTTGTCAATGTGGAAGCAGGGCCAATCAAAATCATCACTGGCGGTGACAGTGCACACACTGCTGCGGTATATACCGCCATTTTGCCATTCCCTTGCCACTTGCCACAATAAACATCTGTTATTCAGCGCCAAGATGCCTGCGGGTGAACGTGCGCTTTACAAATACACATGTTATGTTATGTTACTTGACTCCTGCACCCTGAGTAGGGAAGAACTCCACTGCGTGTGCTGCTGTGTCCTGACTCTGGTCCTTGGAATGGCACGTGCTACAGGGGAACGAGCCCTGGCCTTCATCACGGAGGAGCTGGAGAAGCTGGTTGATGGGGTCCTACCCCTGTGTGCAAAGCTGTATTGGCGACCAGAGGAACAGGTTAGTTACTAATTGTCCTCATTGAATGTGTGTGAATGTGGCGGATGCTTGTTGATGGTTTTGTTGGCTTTGTGAATGCTTACCTATTGTGTGTCTGCTAGTTTTGGGCTTGGCTATTGTCTATATGTACTTCTCCATGGGCTATGTCAGGTTGGACTGGCATTGCATTTTTGTATGGGGAACCCACACTGACATCTGTTTCTTTGCTCTGTGTGTCCCATGCAGGTCAGTGCCCATCAGAAGAAAGGATTATGGCAAGCTATCGCCAAGGAAGTGCAGACCCTGGGGGTCTACAACCGGCAGAGCACCTACTGCAGGAAGTGGTGGGAGGACCTGAGGCGCTGGACACAGAAGACTGGAGAGGCCCAAATGGGGACAGCCTCCCAACGAGGGAGGGATGCATGTTGGACCCTAACCCCCCACAATGGGCCGCATTCTAGCGGTGGCCTATCCTGATTTGTATGGTGGCTTGAAGGCAGCACAGCAGCCACAAGGGGATGAGTACCAACACTGTTGTAATGCTACTATGATGAGTGAAGTTAGTTGCTATGGGATGCATGCATTGTGGTGCCAGGTCCATAGACAGGTGTGTCCCTGCAATCCTGCCCCCCTCTTCATCCATGGGAAGTGTCCTTAGGTAGATATGACTAGGAATGTAGGCCTGTGAGGGGTTCCCAGTTTGGGCTATTGGTTTAATGTGGCCTCATGGATTTGCTGATTTGTTGTCTTGGCATCATCTTTCATTGTTTCCCATTGCAAAATGTAGCAGATTAGAGGGCCAGGATGGCAATGTAGTGTACTGTGGGAACATGTCTACCAGTCAGGGGCACAATCATATCATATATTGTGTCTGCTGAGGGTTGGTGCCTGAGAAAGGTGGGAGTGTATGTGTTCCAACATGAATATTTTTCCTAGAATTGGCATACTTCTTTCTTCTTTTGTCCCCCCTCTGTGCTCTTATGTCTTTGTGCGCTTTAGCATCATCTGGTGAGGGAGCTGAGGCACCAGCGAGTGGGGATGCTGAAGCCCACGGGACCTAGGAGGCAGAATCCACCGATGCCAAGAGGACCAGTGGGATGGAGGGCGAGGGGAGTACCACGGGGGAGGCGACTACCACTGAAGGTAGTGACTCTGAAACCTCCTCCGATGGCAGCTCCCTGGTGGTGGCGGACCCTACTAGGCCCATCCATTCTTTGCCATCTGGCGCCACCCCCATACCATCACCGCCCTCCCAATAGCTCCCCACCGAGTTGCCTGTGCCTGCTCACCCAGGAGGTTAGGCGTCTCCTTTGAATCCAGGAACCTCTTCTCCTGCCCCAGTCAGCCCTGCTGTCCTCACTGAGGAGGCTATTGACCTCCTGAGAACCATCTCTGTAAGGCAGACAACCATTGTGAATGCCATCAAGGGGCTGGCATCCCAGATGCAGCAATGCAATGCATTCCTGGAAGGCATTCACGGTGCCATGTCTGGCCTACAGAGAACTTTTCAGGCTCTGGCCTCCTCTTTGATGGCAGCCAGTGTCCCTGGTCCTTCTGTCCCCCCTCCCACCACCTCTACCCCTTCTAGCACCCCACTCCCTTCACCCATCCCAAACATACATACAGACAGCCATGCACCCAAATCAACACACATGAAGCACACAGAGAAACACAAGCACTACAGTCCCACCACATGCAAGCACACACCCAACACACCAGAGCAGACGCACCAACATCCACCTCCCCCACTGTGTCCACCCACCCTCCTTCCAAAACACACAAATGCTCACACTCATCCACTCCACATATATCCACCACACATAAGCATACTAAACAGGCACCTACATCCACGTCCAGCACACCTACACCTCATACCACCACTCCCTCTACCTCCACTCCCAAACCTGTCTCCAAAACCCCTCCTGCTGCACCTATAAAGCTTTTCCTCCCCCATGTTAACCTGTTTGAACCCACTTGCCCACCCCGTATTATCCCTAAATGTTCCCTTGACCTCACCAAGTCTACTCCTTCCTCTTCAAAGTCCTCCCCAGTCTGCCCTTACCATTCCGGTGCCACTTACCCCGGGAGGAAGAAGGCCCATGTTGCCACTGGTCCCTCTGCCACCACCTGGTCCAGGCCCACTCCTCCTCCTTCCAAGGGCAAGCCCAACCCCTCCCCACCTCCAGAGCCTACGTCCAAGACCCCCCCTTCCAAACCTGAGTCCCCACCCCCACCACCCCCTGCCCCTGATCCCTGAGGTGCCTGACTGCCCCATTGACGCCCCTTTCTCAGTGTAGGATTTTTCCATTGTAGGAGTCAAGTGTGGCCTATATTTGCCCTTCCAGGACTTGTATATGGACGGGTCTATGGCCTTGTTTGAACATTTATTGTTCTTCCTGTTAAATTAAATGTTAGTGCCCAGCAGACCTGTTGGAGCAATATTGACCCATTGTGCAGCGTTTCACTGTGGGGTTTGTGGTGTGCACAGGTGTGTGCATTGATGCAGGCATTTGTCGGCTTGGGTCTGGTAAGTACATTTTGTTATGGTAGGTATGGCTTGGGGTGTTGGGAGTGGTTGGGTGTGCTTTGCGGTGTGGGTGGGGTGGGTGGCCTGTGTAATTGTACCCTTTTCCCCATGTGTGCTAGGCTGCGGTACTTACTGTTGTCGTCTTCGTCGGCGGTCACGTTCCTGGAGGAATATGGCAAAGAGAAGCACTGGCATTATTTCCAACTCTCGCTCCATGTCAGCATCAGCGTGTTCTGTGGGCCTCCAGTGCGTGTTTCCCTTAATAGGGGTCGTTTCCGCCAGGCTTTGCGTGGAGGTAGTTCCCACCCCGAAACTGATGACAGTGTGGTGGTTCATAATATAGTGGCCATGTAGGGCCTTACCGCCGGCCTGGAGAAGGCCTCAGCTGTCATCGGCGGCACTCCCAAAATGGCAGTGAGTGGATGGGCCACTGGTTGTTTCTCATGTGCTTCATTATGTGGCAGTCTGGACCGCCAGCCTGTTGGCGGTAGTTACCACAACCGCCGGCGGTACAGTCTTTACCGCCAGGTTTAAAATGACCACCTTTATCTTAGATTGGTTATTACTGTAGCACTGAATACAAGACTTTCTCCTACATCTACCAGTCAATGTAACACTGTATGTCTACATGTGTCACAATAATCCTACTTGTTATCTGCCACTATATGTATCACTGTCTTCTTCACAGCTTTTCTTTATGGATTAATATCCCCCACATGAGTCATTCCATTGATTGGTGTCTTGCTTACTCTCTCACTGTATATATTAATCTCTCTCAAGACGTCTGACAATATTCAAATCTGGGGGCATCAGTATATACATCACCATATGACTAGATATATCCCCCTCTGCATAGCTATATTCCTGGGTGTCTCAGTCTCTCCATTAGTGTGTAGCTACCTGTCTCAGTGTATGCATGAATATGTCCCTTGGTATGTCAGTGTATGTATTAGTGTGTATCTACCCATATATCTCTATATATCTCTGTGCACCTAAGTGTCTCAGTGTATCTATTTATTTGCCTGAGTGAATCTGTGTATGCAGTGTGTGGTAGTGTATAAGTCGTTGTGCTCCTAGGTGTGTGAGTGTCACTCTATCTCTCTCTCTCTGCCTGGGTGACTCAGTATATAAATCAGTGTACATTTGATTGATTCTCTGAATACATTAGTGTCCACCGGACTGTGTCACTGTGTTTACCAATGTGTGCCTGGATCTTTTAGTGCATGCATAATTGCATCCCTGGATGCATCAGTATATGTAGGAAAGTGTGTCTGGATGTGTCACTGTATACATCAGTGTGTGCCTAGCTTTCAGTGCATAGATAAGAGTGTATCTCTGTGCCCCACTGCATGCATTACTGCATACCAAAGTAACTTAGAGTATTTGTCAGTGTGTCCCTGGATGTGTTAGTGTTTGGATCACTGTCACCTAGATGTTATAGTATATGCATTACAGTGTACCTGGGTGTCTTGTTCAATGCATCAGTGTCCACCTGGTTGTGTCAATGCATGCAGCAGTGCATGCCAGGATATGTCACTCTACTTATTAGTACACACCTAGACATGTCAGTCTATACATCACAGTGTGCGTAGGTGTGTCAGAGTATAGATCAGTGTGTGCCTAGGTGTGTCAGTGTATGCATTAGTTGTCCCTGATTGTGTTATTGAATCTATCAGTGTGACCCTTGGTGTACGGCTTGGTATATTACTATCTGCAATTCACAAAAACCAGGAAAGGCGCCAGGTCTAGATGGAATTCCTTGCGACGTGTTTAAATCTGACCCCAAATTTTGGTGTCTCTACCTCAATAGCATTTCCAATTCTATTCTGGAGGGGTCCCAAATTCCCCAAACATGGAAAGGTGCAATAATAGTCTCAATCCATAGGAAAGGGGATAGGACAATTCCCGGCAACTACAGACCAATAAGCAACCCCATATAATTTAAAAAAGATTTTTTCCTACCAAGTTTTAGGTAGGCTTAGGAACTGGATAAAGGACAATGACGCCTTAAGTCATCTGCAGGCAGGATTTAGGCAGAAAACAAGCACAATAGATCAGATTTTTCATTTTCTAACTATAAAATGGAAAATTGTTGACCTAGAGGCAGGGAGACGTTTTGTCGCATTTGTGGACCTTAAGTCCGCTTTCGACCTAGTTCCCTGAGACAAACTATGGGAAATTATGGGCAAGATCGGAGTCCCAGGACCCCTTTTAAAATTAATCCAAGAACTATATACTGGAAGCTATGCAAGAATAAGATGGGGAAAAGATGGTGAACTTACAGAGGAATTTTCCCTACAGAAAGGCGCGAGACAGGGTTGCGTACTAGCCCCCACACCTTTTTTGTACTTTTTGTAAATGCATGCATACCATATTTGCTGGATTGTGAAAACGATGCCCCGAAACTGGATGGAGCCAAGACACCATGCCTCCTGTTTGCAGATGGTACCCTATTGCTTTCACAAACCACTACAGGTTCAACCAGGCTGCTTGAAAACTTTTTGGGGTTTTGTAGGGATTATGGCCTACAAATTAATGCACTTAAGACCAAAAATATCGTGTTCGGGGATCTAAAATGTAGGATGAGGAAAACGATAATGAAACATTTTAAGGTGATCAGTATAGTGTATTTTTATAATATTTTTATTGACAAATTGTTTATTTATACAATATTTCTATTGACAATTTGCCTACTTGTATTACATGGCCTTGGGGGTGTTCTGGATTTGATTTTTTAAATATAATGATGGGTTTGATTTTCTTGACTTTTCTAAAATGTTTTTACTCCTTTTAGAAACGTATGAATTTTGTTAGCATGCTTTCATGGTATTTTATGCTGAAATAAAGCTGAATTTAATTGAATTGAAGTGTCTGCAATGGTGAATCCACAAGTGACTTTATCACTATCTCACTAGATACAAGACTGACTGTATTTTTTCCTTATTAGCTATAGAAGTACCAGATGCTCTAATAGAGTGCATATATACCTGCGCATAGGCCTCTACAACCTTTCATCTCAGTCAGTAAAACTCAGAAAAACATTTAATCTTTTAATAAAATACACTCTCTTCTCTTCTATAGTCTACATGTATCTCACTTAAAGGGTGACTTCTCACAACACATAGTGTAAACCTATTTAAACACATTTTCTAATGCCAAGGGAACTTAAAAATAGAACTATATATGAATGAAAGTGCTAGATGAAAAAGCTCCCTTTGTAGGAGGCATCATGTTGTGAAATCTGCTCCTCCATTGAACAGGAATAGAATATTTCCATTGTGTAAATCATTTAATATTTTTACACTGTTCTTCAAACATACATTTAGCAGTCTTTCTTTTTCTCTACAGTAGATCTTTGTCCTAGTTTGTAGAGTGAGTACATTCCAAGAATTAGAATCTATTATAAAGACATTACTCTTGTCCTAGAAGTGTATTCAATTTTTTCAGTGGTAATCCTCCTTACAATTCTGGTTCAAGAAAGAAAATATAGGAATTTGGCAGTTTATTTGGCAGTTTATAGGGTAATCTCTGCTTGAATGTAATGTTGCTCTCATTACACTCAGTCCATCTAGTTGTATTTTTGAGTAGATGGTATAGTGTTCAGATATAGTACTTACTCCTTCATGAAAAATAATACCTATACTGCTATATGTTTTAACAGAAATAGACATTTGTCCAGCATTAACATTTTTATCGACCTGGCATTAGGATGATACACTTGTCAATTCTTCTTATATTCAAAGTGTATAGAAGATCTGAGTTACATTGTGTGCATGTATCATTCTGTGACACATCTTCAAACAATTTCCCCAAACTGACAGCTTTACAGTCTGGTAGAGTTAAGTAGATAAACTGTTCTGAATCTATTTCTGTTTTTGAAGATTTTTTTCTTTTTCACAATCGTGCAGCCATGCGTAACTTAAACAAAATAGGTCGCCAATGGGTACCATCTCTTCTTCTTCAATACCAAGTAAGAAAATGAGGAATTTGTGTGTATCTTTTTGAGTGCTTTGAGTAAAGAGTACAAATCCAGTGCACAGATCTGCAAGATCTCTAATAAATAATCAGAATATGTTTTTGCTTTATCATTACACAAGCATTCTAACAAGGTAAAGAGTGCAGAGCACATTCTTTTATCCATTATCTGTTTGATTGCATGAGCCAGACGAGGTAATAATAATAGTCCATTGAGAACTACAGCTGCATAGCAGCAGACTCCAGAGAGGGTTGAGAACTGGCAATCAACAATTTCACCAGTAGTTTTAATATTTATTTCACCAATACATCTTTCTTCTTTTTTCATCTTTTTCTCAGGAATCTCACTATGATCCTATAAACACCTTTTGCTTCTGTAACATTCTAGGATTTCCATAAACTGTGTACTGTCCTAAATGAGGAGCATACATGCTTCTCAAACAGTTATATTCCATTACACACTGTCATCAAACTCTATGAGATACAAACTGGACAAAGTGTTTGCCCATGACAATGCTACATATTACATACCTTCCTTGAATAGGGTGCTACCAATGTTAATACATGGTGCATCTACACTTACACCTTGGGACTTATGTGTTGTTAAAGCATATGCTAGAAATATAGGAAACTTCTTTCTGCAAAACATGCAAGCCTTTTTCAAGCATTGAATGCACAACAGACCTTGCTATCTGTTTAACACTCTCAAGTTCATCAAATTTAATTGCAGTATTCAACCTTATTTCTGTTTGGATGCAAAATGAAATCAATGACTTTACCCATTGCTCCATTGCCCAATTCTTCCTCAACATTTAAGTTACACCGCAAAATCACCTTCCAATTCTTAGAAACTTGTAATCACTTTTCTGATCCTGCAGTTTTGAAAACAGAGGGGCAGATTTAAGGAAAGTGGCGCTGCACCCAGTGCAGCACCACTTTCCTTGCGCACCTTAGCACCCCCCTACTGCTATCATGTGTGTGCCATATTGAAAATAAGGTGCATCATGGTGCAGGGTAGGGGGGCAATAGCAGGGCAAACTATTGATGTACTCTGAGGAGTAGCACCAAAATGTTGCCACTACTCCTGCAGAATACGTAGGGGCCCATTATAAATAATGGCATGCCCCCTTTTAACATCTGCTCTGAGCAGGCATTAAAAGTGGAGAAAAAATGGTGAGAGGAAATCCCTTAGATTAACTTGCGCCATTTTTTCATACCCCTAACAGAGCAACACCCCATCGCATGCATTATGCATTGTCCACTTTGCAAATATGGCACGGGAAAAGGCGACTTTAGCACCGCCTTAGCATAAAAAAAGAATGCTATGGCAGCACTAAGGTGAGGTTAGGGGCATTGAAATATGCACCAGACTTCTCCAAAGAATTCAGGGGCAGATTTATGAAAAGAGGCGCTGCACCTACTGCAGCGTCACTTTACTTAAGCTACTTTGTGTCCCCTAATACCACCATTTGTGTGCTGCATTTAAAATGACGGTGCACCATGGCAGTAGTCAGGGGTACTAGCTTCATCATTTTTTACGCTAGTCTGGTGCTTTGCAGGGTTAACGTAAAAAATGTTGATGCTAATCCTGCAAAGCACCCAGAGGCCCACTGAAAACAATGGGAGCCTTCCTTCAACGCCTGCTGTTAGCAGGTGTTGTAAATGCCGATAAAAATGACATAAAGAAATATCTTAGATTTCTTTGCACCATGTCTTTGCAACAGGCATAATGTGGCGCAAGGGGTTACAAAGTGGCTCAATACAACCATTGCGCCACTTTGTAAATATGGCACTGTGGTTTTGGCCTTCCAACGTCACATATTATTGTAACTCCTTAGTTTTTCATTTTATCAATTGATGTCATTTCCAATATTTAATCTTTCTCCAATTGTTGTAATTGTTCATTAGAAGAGGTACATTCTTGTAGAGTAGGCATTGGACACACAATGGATTTTTATTGTTGAATACATTCAAACATCAACTGTGCTGCAGATTTTTGGGAAGGAAATATGATCTTTGTAAGTCTAGTTTGCAAGCAAAGTTTTCCTTCTTTTGACAGTATTCCTACTCCAATATCCTTTAGAATACTTCTATACTGCCTGACACAGGTTTCTAATTTCCAATGCTTCCCAAAGAATTACGAGTTTCTTCATGTAAGAGTATCTTGAGTGTAGGCTGTGCTTTCACTGGGGTAAGTTGCAATACATTGCAAAAAACAACTACTTGATTTCCTCCAAACAATACATCATACTCTGGGGGCCATTCTGACCTTGGCGGTCCATGACCGCCATGGCGGAGTGCGGCGGAAGCACCGCCAACAGGCTGGCGGTGCTTCCTGGGCGATTCTGACCGCGGCGGTAAAGCCGCGGTCGGATAAGGGGAGCCGGCGGTTTCCCGCCGGTTTCCCGCTGGCCCAGGGAATCCGCCATGGCGGCGCTGCTTGCAGCACCGCCATGGGGATTCCGAGCGCCTTCCTGCCAGCCTGTTTCTGGCGGTGTCCACCGCCAGAACCAGGATGGCGGTAACGGGTGCCGTGGGGCCCCAGCACTGCCCATGCCACTGGCATGGGCAGTGCAGGGGCCCCCTAACAGGGCCCCACAAAGATTTTCACTGTCTGCTGTGCAGACAGTGAAAATCGCGACAGGTGCCCCTGCACCCGTCGCACCCCTTCAACTCCGCCGGCTCCATTCCGAGCCGGCTTCATTGTTGAAGGGGCTGTCCCACTGGGCCGGCCGGCGGTCTTCTGGCGGTCGCCCGCCGGCCCAGCGGGAAAGCCGGAATGGCCGCTGCAGTCTTTTGACCGCGGAGCGGTCTTTCGGCGGGAACCGCTTGGCGGGCGGCGACCGCCGCGGTCAGAGTGACCGCCTCTGTCTTCAAAATCTGTGGCATTCTTAAATTCACAAAGGCAAACATTACGTTTGAGACCATGCTCACCTCATCAATGATTAACAGTTTCAATTCCTTCAAGACTCTTGAAACTTTTTGACAAACTTAACCAGATAACCTTTGGTATTGCAGTTTATTATTGTGTTCAACAGGTAGCATAAGTAGACAAATGCAAGGTATTTTCTTTGATGTTTTGTGCAGCTAATCCAGTAAAGGTTGTCACTAAACACAACTAAATGGAGTCTGTAGTATTCTGTAGATAAGTAGTTAGAACTTGTATTAAAAAGCTTTTTCCAGTGCCAACTTGTTGGCTGACATTCAAAAGAATTGGCTTAAAACTTGAACTTTTAAAATGATTGTTTTCATGGAGAAATCCATGTTTTATTTTTTATCTTTCACATATATTTCTTTCTAGTCATCATTCAGTTGTTCTACTAACTAATGCAAATCTTGCTTGTTGCATTGCTGTCTTCACCTCATTCATTACTATGGCGGCTTCATTTTCTATTATTGCTTGTCTAAGACGATCTTGACTGAGAGGTCCGGAACTCTGACTGCTTTGTGAACTATCCTTTGCTGTCTAAGTATCAATTGTTTCCTCTTGTTGAATTTCTTCATTCCACATTTTCAGGTAGTTGGGAAATATAGGACACTCATGGTGACCCCATGAGTGTCCTATATTTCCCAACTACCTGAAAATGTGGAATGAAGAAATTCAACATGAGGAAACAATTGATACTTAGACAGCAAAGGATAGTTCACAAAGCAGTCAGAGGTCCGGCTTTGGGGGTCCTTTCACAGGAACCGCTGCAGGCAAAAGACTGCCAGTACTGCAGGTCTTTTGCCTGCCATATTAGGAGTGCCCCTTTGGGCCAGCGGGTGAAAACAGAACTTGCGGTGTTGCCCTGGTGGATCACAACTACCAGGACCACCAGGCTACAGGCTGCAGGCTGGCTGCCGCCTGACGGTGTCAGCAGTTGGATCATGGTGGCTCTGCCACGGTCAGAAAGGGGCGGTCGGACCACCCTATCTGTGGCAGTTCTTACCGCCACCGCGGCCATGGCACTCAAATACCACCAGGGTCGGAATGACCCCCTGAATGCTGTCTTTCACAGCATTGAAAGAGTCTTCATAGCAGTGATATTGTCCTATTATCTCTGCTTCAGAACGTCAAGGTTTAAATAGCTGGAGAAGTAGTAAGTAGGAAAATTATTTTTTCTCATTAGTTTGACAAGTGCGTTTTCTGTGGTTTACTGAGTTACCTATTACATGCCAAACCAAACAACAGTCACAACCAACTACAGTATATTTGCCTTCATCAATATTTTCCAACATATTATTTCTGTACCTATAGTTTTGCTGAATTTCCTAATGACACATATTTTCAAGGTGTGGACTTCTTTTCGGATAGTAGGCATCCAGCATGTTTGTTTTTACAATACTTGAACTCTCCGGATCAAATTTTGCTAGGTACTACATTTCTGGAAAGACTTAAATATTCTGTTTGACTTGTTTGCAAGGCCGAGACTTGCCTAAACAATTCCTTTAGACTTTGAGAACAAACTAGATTAAATTAACCTACCTGCGCACTCGTGAGATCTATTTTCCATTTGGGAAAGCATTTTCAAGCTAAAACTAGACAGTTTCTTAGTAAGACCCTTCTCTGCGGATATCTCATCTCACATCTCCTTCATTTCTGTCATCTCAGATTTTGCTATGAACTGTATATCCATGTTTGCATTCCACATGTTTAAAATGACTGGATTATAATCATTAATGTACTTTGAAGCCTCTGTACTTCTCAAGTTGTATTTTTTGGTGACTTTCGTGTCAAAGTATTTCTCACTGCAGAGAGAAAGCTGTTTACTCTTCCTTCTGAAATCACAGGTCGAGGGAATCCAAAGCGGCATCTTGTATAAAATTTATATTTGTTTCTATATTTTCATTGACAGTATTTCCCACCTCTGTGACTTTGGAACCACAGAACTTGTTGCTGCAAACCTTTTTCACCAGTATCTTTTGGAATAGCAGATGTAACATACAGTTCAATGAATGATAGGACAGATTCATAATTGTCTGTTCCAAATTTAAGTGCATCTTTAATCAATACCAGCATGTGAACATAAGAAGCACCTCTTGCTTGGTACTCTTTACACCAAAGGAAATCAATTACTTCACCAAGAGAAGGGTTTGACTTGTTACAGATGAAAGACATCGTAGCTTGAAATCGATTGTTAAAGTATCTGCAAATATTAGCAGGACACAAGGAACAGAGTTCTCCTACTCTCTTTAGTTCAATGTCTTTAATATTGGAGTTTGCTTCTCTCAAATATTTGAGCAGATCATCCCACTCATACTCAGCACAACTGAGTGTTCAGGAACCAAGTAGGTATAGCGGTCATCATATCGCCCACCTTCTCCAGAGGGAAACCATTGTGGAAAACAGCAAGCTTCTAAAGCTTTTTCCCAGACACTCATGTGAGCTTCTTTAGCTTGCTACATTTGGAAAAGGTCAACTGTATCACCAAATACTTCTTTAGAATGAAGAGGATGGATGCAGTAGTGTTCATAAATTTCTTCTGATCTTGATCGATCCACCTTTTCTATTTGACCCGTTGACAGTAATGTTTCATCTTCTATATGTGTAATGTCTTTAAGGACATCTTTGTGTGCAATATGTGTAATAAATGTTGTTTTCTAATAGGTATAACATTTCTTTTTTATGTTACTCATGTTTACTAATTCTTTCTATATCTTTTTGCTTTTTGTAGGAACGCCATTTACAAAAACATTTGTAATCTAATGTCAAGTACACAATTCTAACCTTAAGACCTTTCTGAAGTTCTGTAGGAGGTAATCTACCTGTTTTCAGTTCCATACAAACAATAGCTTGGAAAGGATATACACATTGTAGAAGGATTGATTTATAAACCTTTAAATCTTGAAGCTCTTGTAGTATTGGAACTATTTCTAATTCTATGTCGTGCTCTAGCTGGCATTTTATCATCCTCTAACTTATCACATCAGTACTTACAAAGTATTTGCTTTAAGCCCAAATCAAAGTGTTCCTTCATAAACAGATAAGTAGCTAAATGTTCCCACTTATCTTTGTTTTCTTCTTTAGTTTTATGAGTATAGATCAAGCTTACATGTTTGATTTTTGCAGTGAGTTTGTTGACAACATATACAAATATGTTTTGGCCTTTCGGAAGAAGCTGTGTTAAGCTTCCTAATTTCTTCTGTAAAGTTACCAACATTAATTACTGTGTCTTGTTCATCTATACCTGCATATTGAAAGTCCTCATTTTCCCTATACTCTTGTTCAGGACTAGAGATTTAAAACTGATCATCGTCACAAACTTTTTTTATGTCCACTACTGCACCATGTAGAAGAACTCTTTTCATTTCTAATAAAGCTAGGGCTGATGTTTTCACTTAGTAAAGCCTCCTAACAAAAGATTGCATTCCTGAGTGATGTACAGCTAACACTCTAAAATGATGAAATATGCTTTGGCACACTTTCTATGACAGACATGCTAGTGAATGTCTCTTTACGACTGTGTACTTTAATACTTTGCCTGGATCTAGTCCTTGCTATACAGCTGTTTTATTTTTCAGAGTTTTGCATGGAAATGTATGAAGGACAGTTCTTAGTAAATCAATTGGTTCCTGCCGTATACACAAATACTGCAACAGTTTGATTTGTGCACAGATGCTTGTCTACACCTTCCCTCTATCTCTTCAGCTATGACTTCTTCAACATTCCTAATTACCATTGCCTCTATTGCAATGGAAGTACCATCCTTCATCTCATAGCATTGTCCAGATATTTCAACTGCAGCCCTACTCTGTTTTCCTGGTAATAGCTTTCTTCATTAAAGAAAGGCTCAGTACTGAAAGTATGCTACCATTCACCAGTAACATTTTTTCAGAAGTTACTTCTATTTACAATTCATTTTCTTTGGCTTATTTTTTCTCATAGACAATACTATTTTATCCAGAGTTCTCATTCTGCTCAGAATCAAAATAAATAGTTTTCTCTTGAGAGCAAAGGCCGGATCCACTACAACTTCAACACGGTCCTTTTGCTTCATTACTTCTCTTCTACTTTTATACTGTTTTAGAGTTTTCATAAGATTCTGAATTACTCTACTGCAGAACATTTTACTTCTAATCTTAAACTGCTTCTGTCTTCTTGTTATCTTCAGTGTTGTTCCTTTTTTTACTCTTAATGACATGTTCCTTATGTCCTTTCTTAGTTGTTTTAAAACTTTCATTTTTCTTTACTTGATTATGCCTACTTTGCAGTATTTTCACACAAAATTTTAAGACGTATTTGTTTTCTTCTCTTTTGCTTTTACCTCAATGTCTATATTTTTTACGTTTTGTTTCTCAGTTGTATGTAGATAACATTTTTCTCTTTCTTTCTTCTCTGACATTTTGTGGGCATCATTAATGTCTTCTTTTAATTATTAGTAGATATCTACAAACAGAAAATAAATAATTACATTTATCTTAATTATGTAGTAAAAGGACAGTTTAACAAATGTCAAACAGATTTTCTACTGCCAAGTTGAGCTGACATTTAAAATAACACGGTTACTCTCAGAAATATAAGGTCTTGCATGTTCAAAGCACTACTTTTCTGGATGGGACACTAAGCTGCTTTAGCAGTTGCCTATAAATGTGAGCGAGTGTATCAGTTAGCAACTGGTTCTGATACTGCAATATATGCAGCTGCTGTTTGGACAAGTGCCTCAATGTATGAGTGTCTCTTTCAGTGTCTGACTGCCTGTCTGTGAGCTTCTAACCTCTTATAATTAGGTATGTGAGATGCAGTATGACTGGGATATGTAACTGGGCATAAGGGTCTACCAGTGCACATCTAACACAGCTAAACTGTCAAGGTCATGTCTCGGCTTTTCATTAAATAGCTCCATGGCTGATGGCCTACCTACCGACTACATGAGGGGTGACATTTCTGCAGTAAGAGGTCAGTTCAAAACTAGTGAAACACGTTTTCTGCTGCCAAGTTGACCTGATATTTAAAACAACACTCGCAGGCTCAGTAGTAATAAGCCTTACCCATGTTTAAAGGAATAGTTTTCTGGATAGGAGACTAGCTTGTTTGAGCACTTGCCTAGAAATGTGAGTGAGTGTATCAGTTAGCAACTGTTTGTGATACCATTGTATGCACATCTGCTATTTGGATGTGTGCATCAATGAATGAATTGCTCTTTCAGTGTCTAACTACCTTTTGGTGTGCTTCTGTCCTCTTTTAAGTATGTACATGAATTTCAGCATGAGTAGGACTCTGTATATGTGACTGGGCATAGGGGTATGCCAATGCACATCTAACTCAGGTAAATTGTCAAGGGCATATGTCAGCTTTTCATTACATAGTACCATCCCTGATGGCCACCTACAGCCTAGGTAAGGGGTGACATATCTGTAGTAAGAGGTCAGCTCAAGACTTGTCGACCAGGTTTTCTATTGCCAAGTTGAGCTGATGTTTAAAACTACACTGTCATGTTCAGCAGTAGTAGAGCAAACCCATGTTTAAAGGAATACTTTTCTGGATGGGAAGCTAGCATGTCTCACTATCTGCCTACAAATGTGAGTGACTGTACAAGTTAGCAACTAGTTTTGATACTGTAGTATGCAAAGCTGATGTTTAGATGTGTGCATCAATGTATGAGTTTCTCTTTCAGTGTTTGACTGCCTGTCTGAGAGCTTCTATCCTCTTATAAGAAGGTACAAGTGCTACAGCATGAGTGGGACTCTGTGTATATAACTAGGCATAGGGGTATTCCAATGCATATCTAATTCAGTGAAACAGTCAAGGGCATGTCTCACCTTGTAATTACATAGCACCTTGGCTGATAAGCTTCATAAAGCCTAGGTAATGGGTGACATTTCTGCAGTAAGAGGCCTGTTCAAGACTTTTCAAGCAGGCTTTTTACTGTCAAGTTGAGCTGATGTTTTAAACTAAACTGTTGGGCTCAGCAGAAGTAGGCCCAACCCATGTTCAAATGAATACTTTTCTGGATGGGAGGGTAGCTTGTCTGACCATGTAAGTGAGTGCCTCTATCATTTTATAAGTAGGTACATGTGATGTGGTATGATTGGGCTCTGCATATCTAACTGAACATAGAGGTCTGTCAATGCACATCTAGCTCAGTAAAACTGTCAAGGGCATTTCTCAAGTTTCAAATCACATAGCACCATGACTCATGGCATACATACAGGTTTGGTGAGGGGTGTATTTCCTGCAGTAGGATATCAGTCTGAGGCTTGTCAAGCAAATTTTCTAGTGCCAGTTGCAGTTGACATAAAAGAATATACACTCAGACTGAGCAGTACTACACCTGACCCATTTTTATTGCAGTACTTCGCCAACATAGTTTTTCCATGAATCTAGAGTATGCACTACATAGCTGACAACTTTTACATGTAAATGTGTAAAATAGTGTTGTAGTGTACTATTTTTACAATGAATTCTCAGATTTGCAGTACTCATTTACAATGGTATTAAGGAATCTACACATTCCAATATTTACACAAAAATCTTTCTGTACATAAATACATCACATATAGCTATGTGAAATATATAAGTAGACCTATAAACTGGTGAACATTTTTTGCAATCTACTATTTGTAGCATGAATTCTGGAACTTGCTATATATACCTATCATGGAACAAAAGAGTCTTCAAGTGCCTATATTTATGAAAATATCATTCTGTATACATGAACATCACACATATATCTCTTAAATATATATCATGAGTTACAGCACCATTTACAGATCCCTGTATTGTGTTGTAAACCTGAGATAGACATATTCATTTTAAATTGTCTTTTTTTACTCTTATATGATTTAAATACCTGTAAAATGAGTTTGTTGGTCAGATTCTTTGTTTTTCTGCTCTCAGTAGGTACTTTCAAATCTCTCAGCAAATATTAAAGCTCAGCATAAGAATGGCATGCCACTCTCACACCAAGCAACTGTTAATGGCAACCTTTTCAATGTTACACTCTGTGATACTGCAAAAAGGAGAGAATCAAAAGATGCCTTCTGTTTTTATCTTTCTTTACTGCAGTTTTGAATGACTATTGTTCCTAAACCCATTCTTCACTTCTCTGAGTAACTTAAAATGCTAGGCTATCTGTCATTAGTCGCAAGTTCCCTGTGACTCTCAGAGAGGACCCCTGTATAACTTTGTGACCAATTTACACGGAGTTTCCACCCGCCGACCCAGCGGTGATGTCGGCCGCAACATGGGAGCCGGCTCCTAATGGAGCCGGCGGTGTTGCGGCCGTGCAACGGGTGCAGCTGCACCCGTCGCAAATTTCACTGTCTGCTGTGCAGGCAGTGAAAAGCAGTGTGGGGCTGTGCCTGGGGGCTCCTGCACTGCCCATGCAAAGTGCAAGGGCAGCGCAGGGGCCTCCAGGGGCCCCTCAACTCCCCTTCCCGCCAGCCTTTCCATGGCGGTCTTTACCGCCATGGACAGGCTGGCGGGAAGGGGACTTGTAACCCCCTGGGCAGAGCTGCCCTGCAGGATTAAAACCGGCGGGACAGCCATGGCGGTAAACCGCGGTGCTTCCGCGCACCACTGTCGTAATAGGCAAGATTGCACCGCCAGCCTGTTGGCGGTGCAAAAGCCAAAACAGCCCTGGCGGTCTTTGACCGCCATGGTTGTAATGAGGCCCTATATATCTTTTTTATTTCAAACACAGCCAATCACTTACATACTTTCTTAATTTCAGAGAGGACCCCTGTATAACTTTGTGACCAAACTACGTATATTTACAGGGATCCAAAAACATACCTAGCTTAATTCTTTTTAAACTTCACATTTATACTATACTCCAACTCCTCATTCAGGAAAAAATTATTCACTCTAGTATAAAAATAGAAAACACATTTAATTTCACTTAAATGTAGTACTATACATTTAATAATCTACGCCAACACTCCTTTGCTAGGGTTTCTATAGTAAGCTAGTAGAATCACTAGGTCAAAAGTGCCACTTATGTTTTAGAAACTGTACATTACTGTGCAACAGAAATTCAGCAGGTATGCTTGATTCATTGCAAGTGTAACCATATCAAAGACTATATATATTTTTTTTATTTCAAACACAGCCAATCACTTACATACTTTCTTAGTTGCAATAATCACAATGTAATTTTGATTATCTGCACATTAAAATAGTCCAACAGAATTTATCTTTTTTTCAAACAAGTGATCCCTCAAATGCCTTTCACTATTAAAATACATCATTCTTGTGCAGCCTTCTCCTTTGAGGAATTCACCCTTCTGTTCACAATGCTCTGAGTGTGGATTAAAGGGCACAGCTTTGTGTATTGGGCAAGACAGTATGCTAGAAAGAGTGGCATTAACAGGGGCCTGGGTTTGCCAAATGTGAAGATAAAATGGTTTGGCCAGAGAGGTGTAAAGTGGCATCTGCTGCCTTTGGTAAAAAGCACTAGAGATTGCCAACCACCTCACCTAATGATTGTGCACTGTGGTGGTTATGACCTGGGCACATTTACTGGGATAGTACTGGAAATCCTAATGAAAGATACCTTTGCTGAATTAATTACACATGTCCCTCACTCTGACTTGGTATTTTTCCAATATATGCCAAAGGCAGAAATGGAAATGGTCTACCAAATTCTGCCCACAGATAGACAAAGCCGGAAAACATGTTATTAAAACTGTTTCAGCATTCCTCATAGACCATAATATGGACTCTATCTACAATAAAAACCTCCCCTTTGACATGGATGGAATTTTTAGAAGTGATGGCACTCACTTCACAGATGAAGGCAACATTGTGTTTCTCACCAGCTTGAAACACTAAGGAGGCTGGCGGTGCTTCCAAGCCCATTCTGACCATGGCGGTAAAGCCGCGGTCAGAAAACCGGGGCCGGCGGTTTCCCGCCATATATGCCCTGGCTGGGCGAATCCACCAGGGCAGCGCTGAAAGCAGCGCTGCCCTGGGGATTCTGACCCCCTTACCGCCAGCCTGTTTCTGGCGGTTTTCACTGCCAGGAAGAGGCTGGCGGTAAGGGGTGTCCTGGGGCCCCTGGGGGCCCATGTACTGCCCATGCCAATGGCATGGGCAGTGCAGGGGCCCCCTAACAGGGCCCCATGAAGCTTTTCACTGTCTGCCTAGCAGACAGTGAAAAGCGTGACGGGTGCAACTGCACCCGTCGCACCGCCGCAACACAGGAGCCGGCTCCGAATGGAGCCCGCTAGCGCCCGCCGGCCCAGCGGGAATGTCGGAATGCGGGAAGCGGTATTTTGGCAGCATGCCGTCCGCCAGAGTCGGAATGATGGCCCAAATCCTATATTATGTGTAGTAATCATCCAACCCACAATGAACACATAGGATCTTCTCAGAGCTATTCTATTTCAAAAACACCACAAACAAAAGCAGACAATCAATGCACACCACCACATTTATAATTTACAAGTGGTTAAATAATGATTGCACAATGGGTGCATTAATGTAAATGGGTGTCTGAGTGTCTCTGTCGGTGAATTTGTCAGTGGCTGCATGAGTGTCTAAGTTAGTCTGTGAGTGTGTGCATGACTGTCGGACTGGGTCTGTGAGTGGCTGTATGAGTCTCTAACTAGGTCTGTGAATAGGTGTGTGAGTGGGTCAGAGAGTGGGTGAGTGAGGGGCAGAGTGGGTCTGTGAGTGGGTGCATAAGTATCTGAGTGGGTCTGTGATTGGGTGCTTAAGTGTCTGGGTGGATTTGTGAGTGGGTGTGTGAGTATCTGAGTGGGTCCATTACTGGTTGTGTCAGTGTCTCAGTGGGTCTGGGTGTGTGAGCATGAGAGTCTCAGTGGGTCAGTGAGTGGTTGTAAGAGTGTCTGACTGGGTCTGTGAGTGGGTGTATGAGTGTGATAAAGGGCCTCTATTGTCATGGTAGCCCACGCCTTTTTGCCTAGAAAATGATGTGGTTTCAAACTGTGCCCCTGATAAACAGAATCCTGGGCCAGATATCTTTCCCCAAAACTGAACTATGTGTGGAATTTCAGACATCTTTGTAAGTCCCTAGTAAATGATACCACTGGTACATAAGGCATGGGTACGGAAGAGGGGCCCCTCTGAACTGCGGCAGCAATTGTACATTCTGAGAGGCCTTACAGTAGCCTTGTGAAGATGCCATTGTAAGTGCATTACAAGGTGAATCTAAAGTTGTGAACTCGACATGGCACTCACCCAGAGTGCCATGCTCACTACCACTACATGCAATACAGGTAAGTCACCCCTCTGGCAGGCCTTACAGCCCTAAGACAGGGTGCACTATAATGGATATGAGGGCATATGTTTGCCTGGGCAAATATGCCCCTCTTGTGTCTGTTAAACCTTAAGTCATAATAGGTGTACAGGGAAGCCATAGAACATGCATATGGTGGACACTGGTCATTATGAATTCCCTAGCTACATGACAGCCTCCCTGAACCCTGGGTTGTTTGGTATCAAGCAGCCCAGAATAATAAACCCAGACAGATGCCAGTCTTGGATTTATTATAAAGTGTATCCAGAGGACACCTTAGAGGGGCTCCCTGCAAAACATAAACAACCCTGGAATGGTTGCTGACTGTTTTTAACCAGCTTGCCACCGCCAGAAATGATTCTGGACTCCTGAGGTAGGAGCATTTTGCTGTCAGGAACCAGAACGCAAAGCCTTTCCTGGGTGGAGGTGTTATACCTCCTCCCCCAGGCAGGCACCATGCACCAGTTGTCAGCTTCAAAGGTTTTACTGCCTTTGAAATCTGGCCTCTGCTTCTAGCAGCAAATGGCTGCCCAAAGGTTTTTCCCCACTTTGGGTGGGAAAAACAGTGGGAAAACTAGCAAGGTCAGGAGGAGCCTGCACCACCCCTTAGGTGTGGCAGGTAAGGGGACCACTCCATTTAATTGTCCTCCATCTTTGGAGCAGGAAAATAGCCTATGGGAGTTAGGGTCGTGACTCCTTCCCACAGCCACCCTAAGGTAAGTGGCCCATTGATCACGACCAGGTACTCCCCCTAACTTCCCCTGAATGCAGTATCCCTAGATCAACAGATCAGAGTCAACAAAGAGAAGAAGACCAAAAACATAGAAGACCAGAGGCATGAGAGAAGAAGTCCTGCTGCACAAAGGAAAAGGTGCCAAACCCTGCCTGCTACTCATATGACTCATCAATCACCACTGAGGTGTCACCTGGACACCTAAAGGACTCTACAAAATCACTGAGCACCTCAAGCCTTCTGAAAATTGCAAAGATCATCCCTCAGAGTGAAGGTATCACTCTTCTGCATCCTGCTGACAAGGAACCAGTGAGGCTCAGTTCACTGACTGGCTGCTGACCAACTAACCGGACCAATCAGTCCAACCAAAAACTATACAATAGACCCAGAGGACAAAACCTATCAGTGTGCTAAGTTTAATGGCTCTGGGATATTCAGGGCCTGGGAAGTATCATTACTCTGATTACTGGACCCCTATTGTCGGTCACCCAGAAGCAAAGTCCACTCTGGCTGCCCAACAGCCCAGAAGCAAACACCAGTTGATGGGTTTCAGGATACCAAAGAACCACCCTCCAGAGTGTCCCTGCTGACCTGCAATGTACCCTCCAAGTGTCCTGCTCCTGGCTTTAAGGACCCCAAGATACACGACTCCTAGCTGACAAATCTGCACTGCACCTGGCATCCCTGGCCCCTGCATTGACAAACCAGCTGCGCTCTAAAGGGCCCTAACCCCTAGTAACCTCTACCCTCCAAGGAGACCCACCGAACTTACCTCTAAATCCATCTGTACAGAATGTTTCCAGATAGTACCACTCTCCATTGTGCACCAGCTCCAAGACTTTCAACTGCTGCTCCCGTTTGAACCGGGAACCACCTAAACTTCTGTAGCTAGCCCTCTCGATGACCTTGACCTAAAAATAGAAGGTGACTCTTGTGAGTGCATTGCCTGATCTTATACGCATTTTTAAAGATGTTGTCATTTATTCTATAGTGCGTATTTACATATTTACACACAAAAACTGAACATTTTGTAAACTTTGAAAAAGCATAACTAAAAAAGTGCTTGCCATAAATTGATGATCTTGGTCTTATAATTATTTATAAAAATCTAAAGTATTTTTCGTAAATTGGTCTTGAGTTATCCTTTTGAGTATGTGTCCACCGTTTTTAATACTGTGAGTACAACAAATGCTTAGCACATCTCCTGGATAAGCCTAACTGCTCACCCACACTACCACAAAAACAGAACATTACGAGGTCTGATTTTTACTTCTGGATACCAAAGTGGGGTTGCCCGGAGTCTCTGCACAATGCACATCTTTTTCATTCACTATATAGAGAGCCAGTCTCCTGCATTTGATGGATCAGTGGTAGGATACAAGACTTTGCATTTCCTGATATCACTTTGTCACTAATTTATCACACGAATAACTCTACAAATTGTCTTTAGCCTAGTTGTATTGTGCAGTTGGACACTTTTCTCAAAATGTTTTAATTAATTGCTAAGGCCCTTGTTAGGTCCCTGAAATAGTGATTAGAATTTAAAAGTCTTTACTCTAGTTAGGCCTTAGAAAATATTTTCAAAAGTTTTTTTAAGTTTTTTTAAAGTTTGCAAACGTTTTCCCAAAAGTTAAGGAAGTCCTAAGTTTAGTAAGAAAAATATCTGGTACAGAGAATCAGACTCAGGAACTTGACCTGACCCCTTGGTTGGGGTTGAAATACACCACATTAAGGTTTCTCTGCAAAGGATACCAAATTCACACTGGTCCTCATGCTACCACATAGGAGGCCTGTGGCAGAATATGAGACTTCACACTCAGTGGGTGAGATTGAACCCTCAGAAACAGAAAATCAAGGCAACTGAGAAGAAGCTGAGGAAGAGGAGGGAGGATCCTCTGTCTCAGAAGTAAGCACCTCCTCAGAGAAGGGTGTGGCTCTTGCTAGGTTGACTAAAAGGCTGGCTTTCAAAGCTCAACATTTCAAATAGAGATAAAAAGAAGAGAGTTGGGCCTAGGACCTATCTCTGGTGGCAGCATAGAAGTAACTAGGGAGAAAGAGAAATCTTTTAAACTAAAACTCCCCAAAGAAGTTGTCCCCCTTTTGCAGAAGTTGAGATCATGAAATGTTTTTCTGCCTATGGGAGAGCCTGCACAGCCAGGGAAGTAGATATGGAACATTGTGGCTCTCTATTGTGAAGGCTTTGGACTTACAACTGAAGAATACAAAATAAAACTCAGGGAGACTCAAAAAGCAAAAACCCAGAGCCAGTCCTGGGCAGAATGTGTGGAGTTTTCAGTAAAAATGCTGGGTGGCTGGTTAGAAGGTAACAAGGTGCAAGATTATGATGGGCTTTACAATTTAATAGCAAAAGAACATATTTAAAGTAACTGATGCAATGAGAAACTACATCAATTCCTGGTTGACCTAGGTACACTTTCTCCTTGGAGTTGGGGAAGAAGGCAGACCACTGGGTCAAGACAAGGGTGACCAAAAAAAACACTACTGGGGGAGACCAAATAAACTAGGCCAATAACCCCCCCTTCCATGGGGAAGATGGGAACCAAACCAAAAACAAAGAGTCTTCATCAGCCTCCCAAAACCCTGCATGGGAGGGTGGGCCCAAGAATCCTCACATTCTAAGAGTGGGCACAAAAGTAGACGCTTTGCTCCCAACAATGCTAGGTGCCATGAATGCAAAACCAAAGGAAACCAAATTGGAGACCGTAGCTGTAAAATCAAGAAAAATGTCTCCAGTCCACCTGCAGTAAATGCGGTTGCAAATCTCCAGATGGGAATACAGTTGTGGCCTGACCATGTCAGTGAACCCAAAGAAGCAACATTAGACACAGAGGGAAGAGTAGATTTATCTTGTGCATGCCTGGCCCACTAACATTCAGAAATATGGGCAGCACCCTTTGATTAATGGGACTAAGGTACAAGCCTTGAGGGACACAGGGGCCAGTGTCTCCATGGTGACCCAGCACCTAGTCCACTCAGATCAATACCTGATAAGGAAAACGTATCCTGTCACCAATGCTGACAATTTCAGAATGATTTGTCTTATGGTAATGGTGTCTTTTGACTGGTGGGGGGCAGTTGGACAAAATGAAGTGGCTGTGCCTCCATCCATCCTGTAGACCAGCTGCTTGGCAATGATTTGGAGAATTCTCCCTCGGATGAAGTAGAACCATGCATGGGATTCCATAATGGGGTTGTGTCAAGACAATTGCACAGAGCAAACAAGAGGTGTTAGATCCTGGAAGAATAGACCAATCGTCAAAGAGAAAAGGCAAGAAGATGGGGGACCAGGTTCTGAACAGACCACAAGTCAGAACTTCTCTCCCCTGGAAGAGGACTTGTTAACTCCAGGAATATCTGAGCTTGCAGAGATTGGGCATTAACACCAAGAGCTCTTAGGAGTGGGGGACTCTCTAGGGAGCATCTGTGCCAGAGACAAAAGAAACTGTCCTACTCTTAAAAGCCTGAGGCAGCAAGCTGCACAGGAAGAAAAGGGTATTGCCAGTGGTATCCACAGGGTATTCTGGGAGGATTGAGTCCTCTTTACTGAGGCTCGAGACCTCAAGGCTGGTGTAACCAGGGGAATGGCAGTGCCCTAGCAATACAGGGAGTTCCTTCTCTCCCTAGCCCAAGACATTTCCCTAGCTGGGCATCTGGGCCAAAAAAATACCTGGAGCAGGCTAGTTAATCACTTTTACAAATTCTAAATGTAAATGAAAGTTAAAACTATAACTTGAGAAATATTAGATTGTGTAGCTTAAATTTGGTTTGTATAGGGAAAATATGTTTTTCTAGCTACACACACACACATATATATAAATATATATATATATACAAATATATATATATATATGTGTTGTGTGTATGATGGGAGTATTGTCTCTGTGTGAGCATGAGTTAGAAAGGTAGATTTTAAGGGACTGCTTGTCAGTAATTGTAGAAGAACTGAGAAAGGAAACAAATAATACTTTTATGTATTTTATTGATGTGATATGTATGTATGGGAGAGCATAATTGATGGTGATATAGATAGAAATGAGGCACCTTAGTAGACGGAAGGGTATAATAGGAATCTTAAGAAGGCATTTTGTGTGGGCAGCAAATAGAAAGTTGACAACAGGTGAGCAGAAAAAAATGAAAGAAAGAGAGAAATAGGACTGGGGACATTTCTTAGAATCATGAAGGCGTAGGAACTTCCCACTATCATCAAAGGTCAGAATGTATGTGTTCACTGGACATCAGCCTAGACTTAATAATGCTTTATGCCAGATTTGCATTACTTTTGAAACCCAAATGTAATAGTAAGTATTATGCTGGGAATTACAACTCAACGCAAAACAAGATTTGAGTTAGGCAGTTTCCCAAAGTAATTCAATGTTGCTTTACATCAAGGGGATGTTCCATGGGTGGTACAAGGGCATTCCCATACAGCCACCCATTGGCTGGGACACAAATTACTGTCTACAACATTCATAGACAGTGATTTGCACAAATATCTAATGCCTCCACTAAGCAGGTGTGACAAAGAGAACTGTTTTCATTTCTCATCATGTTTTCCTACTTAATATGCATGCTGCATTGGCTAGCACTAATACAAAGCAGGTAAATTGCTAAAGGATAGTTTTTGTACTAGAATGATGTTCATGTCTACTAAGAAACAGTGCTGCTCTGCTTTATCCCTTTCATTGGTCACAGCACAGCAACTTTACTTGCTGGAATGTTAAGTATGTTTAGAATTAGTCTGCAATGGAAAGCAGTCTTGCTCAAGCTTCTTAATTCTCCAACGTAAAAGCAATCGAATCATAGTTAATTAAAGGAAGCTTCAAAGTTTAAACTGGATAAAGTGTAAAACCATAAATAAAATTACATTGCAGATGAAGTGTATTGCCAATGTTATCACAATTAATAACGAAAAACAATACCAATCCATTCAAATAATCATTAAATGAAAAGTGAAAACATAGTTATTCAGACATGTTTGTTGGCAAGATATATGGATGGTGAATGTGATGCTTTTAAATAGGAAACATTGGATCAGTGTAAACCAATGAGGTTTCAGCAGCCATAGAGCTGTCCAGAGTGCTGAAGTTATTCACATTTGTTAGAGCTCTGTGAAGCCTTACAACAATACTGAATTTCTAAGTGTCCCTGCTGAGTGGGTGTCACTACTGATCCTCCACAGAACAGCATTACCTCTTTATGGTGATGCTTGCAAACAAACATAGTACAGAAACAGAACATTCGCCATCAATATTACTGCTTATTTCACCTAATAAAACCTTAATAAAAATGTATATCACTCGGTTGCCAAATTGCATAGCAAAGTTTTCATGACTGCCCACACGGTGCTCATCTGGTACAAATATCTCAGGATCTGTCAGATGCTGTTGAACAATTCATGTTTCAGTTGTTCAAAGAGCAATTCGGATGAGTTTACCTCTTCACACTCCTTTGAAGGAATTGAGCATGATTGTGGTTGCATAACCTGGGTCTTTTATAATCATCACGTCAGGTATCTATGGGTATCAGGTGACTGATGTGAGTATTGTGGCACCTGAATCAGGATACTGAGCTGTTGATCTGCACACATTTTTTCCTTGTGTGACGTTTATGCTATATTATCGAACAGAAGTAGTACCCTTGTTCATGGGCAACGTTTGAGCATGAGCAATGTACTGACCTTTTACCACATACTCATCCTGAGAAGAGGATTACCATCTACTCATCAGTCGTTTGTCAGCTCTGAGTTGTAGCAGTTAGTGGCAACAGGATATTGAGTCAGCTATTTCATGAAGGTCTAACTGGCAGACTAAAATCAGGAGATTTCCTGAGTGGACTATTAAGTGGCCATCTAAGTCTTCCCTAATAAGGCGTACAGTACATCTGTAAGAGTTGTTCTCACCTTGTTTTTGGCATCAAAAGTGAACCTATACCTAAAATGTATTTATGATTCAAACTTATAGTGTGCTTGTAACAAGGTTTTGTCTTTAAGTATAGGCATGCGGATGACCAGCAGATCTTGCTATATCGTTCTAGAGTAGGATCTGTGACAAGAAAGGTGGACAAAAGATAATATCCTGATTACTAGTGATGTGGCAGAAATTTTATGGCTACCTTTGATGTCACAGCAATTGTCTATACATGACAATTTTTGCATTTTGTTGTTTGAAAAACAAATAGAATAATTGTAAAGTGGTGCACTGAAAGCCTATATTAATTTGCACTCACTGTAGGCTCCTGAACTAAAGTGGTGTTGTAGAGCCCTAAAACTTCATGTATAACCAATTAAATGAGTTCCATGTGATTCTTCATGATGTTAATGAATAGCTTGCATTGAAACAACAATAGATTTCTGAAGAGAAATGTTTTGAATGGTACATGCAGAGATTGAAGATTGAAGTTCGGCACCATAGTTCAAGAAATATATTAACATAGTTATTTCATTTTAAATATACTGTAACAAAAACACTGGCAAAAATTTATAATGATGAATTCATATTTTGAATGTTATATGTGTATTATTTTGTATAAATTAATGTTCCATTTTGAATCACTTTACTTAGACTAGGTGTGGCCTGCAAGGCCTTGTTTCCTGACTGTGTGTTAAATGTTTTGTCACTCTTACTAATGTGTCATTCTGCTCAGAATTAATTTTCTGTTGTTTTATGTATTTTGAGCCTGAGAAGAGAAAATAAACTTGAGCCCAGTACATGGAGGAACTATGGAAGTAGAGTGTATACATTTGCTTCAACCCACATGGATGAGTTAAGAGAGATGCCTTTTGCATGTTAGTAATGGGAATCTTTCCTGATGTTGCAGTTCCATGTCGCATGATGGAACTTCATTGGACAATTACACCTTCCAAGTCATGTGAAGTGATGGATGAGTGGAGCATCTCGCACTATGGACTCTAATATACCATTCCACTGCTGGATTAGCAGCAGACGTCTTGCCCCTTCTCTTTAGGTGCGGACCCCCTTGGACTCTGACAGGTACAGACCTAACCCTTACTCTTTTCCAATCCTTTGCTGAGAAAAGTTTCCTCTGACCCCAAAAAGACGACTCTTGACCAAGCTTCGGAAATGCTGATGCCTTCGCTTTTTACCTACTTTTTTCCAACTTTGGTTAGTCACCTTTTGCCCCAGGTGTTGTTTTTCAAAATTCTTTTTGTCCTTTTTAGGGGCGAGTGCAAACCCCTCTGGCTCTCTTCTAAACTCTCTTTAGGGGGATTTTACTCACACCCATGTTACATCAGTCACTTTCATTGGTTCATGGGTTTGCCTATTAAAATCTGTTTGTTTTAATTTGTGAAAGGCATGCATACGTTATGCCTTTTTCGGTGTTTAGCCCTCCTCGAGAGCACCGGTAAACCCCGGAAAACATATGAGGCTCCATTTTTCCATATGGTTTCTAGACTACTTTTTCTCTTTATTTTGCAGCGTGATCACGCTTTGTTTTACACAACACGATTGCGCTCTTTTTTTTTTTCATTTAATGTGGCACTAGAAGTCCGATTAAGAGTTTACAGCGCTAATAGCTCTAACCCAACGTAATGCAAGACACATTGCTTTGCAAATTCTTAATCTTTTTACTTTTGTCCACGTGTGTTTTAGCCCAGCACATGGTAACTTCTGACTTGCAAATTTTGAGGGCAAAATAACTGACTAGCGCTTATTTTCTGTTCATCAGATTACCCTTCTAATGTTTTGTATTGCTTTTGTCTAATGTTTAGTCCTTTTTATGTTACTTTGTTTGAATATTTTTCCTCACCTTGGTCAACCCATGGTGATTCTATATCTTTATAACTTTGTTTTGAGAATTGTCTACATAACTTTGAGTCTGAGCTTGTAATAAACTCCTTAACTCTGTTTCAGACTCGAGTTTTCCTTGAGTTGCCACATGGTTCATATCGCCATTTTAAACTGTGTTGTTTGAAGGAATCCTGATTTAACTATTTCTCCACCCCTTTATACTGGCTGATAAGATTTATGTAAATTGTTGTAAGCATAAGCAAATAATGCTTTACCACTTGCAAAAACTCTTCATCACTCTTTGTTTAGGTCTTCTTTGTCATACTCCTGTAACCCACCCCCATGGCCTTAGACAACAAGTAATGTGCTCCTTTCACGCATCTGTGAACCTTGTCTGCCCCAGGAAGAGGATGTGCCCATTAAACTTTTCCATAATCAAGGGGATCAGAACCAGAAAGGGAAATAAACGAGTTGCTTTGTGAATCCAAAGAACAAACTCTCAGTTCCTAATTTGAGCCAGTGGTTGCTGGTGGGGCTCTCCAGCAGCCATTTTTAGGACTTGGCACTTATTTTTCCTCATCAAACATTGACAGAGAGCAAGAGACATAGAACAAACAAAGGGGAAAGAAGGAGGAAGAGAAAGATGGAAAGTCCATCACAAAGGAAGAAAGGGACCTGCTAGAGTAAGTAGCGGACAGGAAGTGTCTGGTAGTGGATTAACGAGGCATGTAGCTGGTTCACAAGTTAGCATTCCACACATTAATATTTAATAGCCCAAGCAGCTGGCTTCTGATCGGATCCTTTGGCAATAGTAATCAGTCTTTTATGAATTAAGCACTGCAAACTCTGCTTTCCGAAGTGAGGGAGCCAGCTTGTTTCTAGACTTGGACTCATCCATACTCCGTTAATAAGGAATTGGACAAAGAAGGTCTGTACTTGGAGTAAATACAATTACTGATAACGCGGCTCGCTCTGTCTCTGGTACCCACCTCTCCACAGTAAGTCGGTGATATATCAGCTGGGTTCACAAACAACTTGTCATCTGCTCAGCAAGGGTCTCACCTTCTTCACCGTGTTGGGTAAAATATGGCATTTCTGCCTTCCAGGCATGTGAGAGAAGGCTCCGTTTAACCGCAACGTGTGGAAAACAACTGCTCTGAAGACACATTTGTTTTCACTCTGTCTGTTGGCAGATTACATATCTGCGACACGGCATTAAATATGCTATGTCAACTGAGCCTTATTGCTCTGAGTGAAAAGTTGCACCTTAAGAGAAACCTGTAAATTTAAACGCAGATAGTGTATTTTGGCAATACAAACATATAGTTCTGTTTTGTGAGTTTAAAAAAATATTTATTTTCAAACAATGTCAATTTGATCCTCATTGTTCAGAAAAAGTCAGTGAGGGTTCAATAAGAAAGCCAACAATTAGCATTGTGAAGGACCTAACTGTGCAGTGGAATGTTGCATGGTGATATACAAATGTCACATTTTTGGATGCAAAGCTAGTCATTTACATTAACTGTTTTCCCTTATAGAGGGCCAGGAGGACAGGTGCAATGTTTTGAATTGTAAATGGGTAATACAGAAATATGGGGATGTTCTTCCCTGAGAGGTTCTGTGTAATACCAAATAGAGAACGAGAGCAAAGTTCGAGTTTTCTATGATGTCACTGAGAATCCTGAAGTAAAAAAACATTCCTGTGATTCACTTTTTACCCATTTACAATTTAATTTTATGTATGATCCCCAAAATCACCTGCCCCAACTTTCAACAGCTATGCAGGGGCAGAGGAGTAATAGGGGGTCTATGTATAACATGGCCTCTACTTTCTTTTACAAATGTAAAAAAAGAATACCTGCCACCTAACTCCACAGATCTTTGTGTCTCCCCTTTCCTCTCCTCCAGAAGCTGTTCTCCCAACTCTCCAGCACTGCTCTGACAAGCTGTCAGATAGCTCAAACAGAGCAGTTCTTTTATGACGCAGAAGTGAGTTACACGTTCTGATACACAATGTTGCGGCATCATAACTGTGATTTACTTGATTTAAAATCCAGTTATTCATCCTAATGACACATATGAACTTGCTTATTTTTTTAGTCCAATATCAATAATGCAGTTGGCACTTGAATGTGCAAGTGCTGTTGTTCTCTCATTTCATCATGTTACTTGCCCAATCAGTTTTCTGCTGTGAGAAAGCTTTAGTTGAGAATGTTTGGTGCTCAAGGTAAAATGGTATTTTGCAGCTGACGTGCTCTTTCAAGTGTATATCTTCCTTTAAAATTAAGAATAGTTCCACTAAACATTCACCAAGTCACAATTACCATATCTTTCCTACAATATTAGGGTCAGGCTGCTTAGACACTGATTCCATGTAAAATATTATTCTTGCCAGATTAAAATAAAATTAGATCCAAGCTCAAGAAATGGATCCATCAATGTTTATTTTAACTTTATTTTGTAACCACTCAGCAGGCAGATACCAGGCAGTTGTCTGTATTCATGTACACCCGTTCCTTTGTTCTTGAATTAGCTGGAAATGGGTGAAAAGTCAAAGCTGTTGTCAAAAGGGTGTTCCAAAATGTGTCTTGCTCAGGGGCCACACAAATCCTTAAGATGATTATTGATTTACTGTTCCTTAGACCTGACATTCTAAGCAAAGTTTCTCCATTTTTCTTTCTGACCTCCTGTTCTGCTGACCACATTTTTGTTGGCTTTAGGGCTCTAGGCATCTTACTACTTCTAACCAGTGCTAAAGTGCATGTGTTCTTTCCCTAAAGCATAATAACATTGGCTTATTCACAATTGCCATATTTAATTTACTTATAGTTCCATAGTAAAGTGCACTACCTGTGTCCAGGGCCTGTAAATGAAATCCTAATAGTGGGCTTGCAGCACTGATTGTGCAGCAGTAGCCATTCAAACATGACAGAAGCCTGCCTTTGTAGACTGTGCATGTGCAGTATTAAACTGCCATGTCAACTTGGCAATTAAACCCTCTTGTCGGCCCCAAACCTTCCTTTTTAGTGCACTCTCTCCTGACAGTCACTTGCAACAGGAGTGTAGGTGTGACTGAGTAACTATCTGCATGTTGATAGGCCATCCTGTGCAGGATGGGAGGGATTTGCTGACACTTACACCTGAATGGGCTGGGTCCTGAGCCCTCACAAATGGCTGCATAAACTCCAGTAGTGTTTCTGGAACCCAGGAAGGAAGGGCTGGGATGTTGTGAACTTGAAAGGCCCCTTCTTGTAGTCTCACCCACTTCAAAGGCACACATGGGTACAAGTACTGGACCTAAAGCATCACCAAATCAGAACACTTCTGGATCTGAACACATTCTACCCGGACAAAGGACTGCTGTGCTGCTGAAGTGACTATATTCAGCTGGAAGTCTGCTGGAGTTTTCTGGACTTCTGCTTTGCTGGGCCTCCCCTGCTGCCCTCCTTGCCTGGAAGTGAGAAGGACTGGACTTGAAACTCTACATTCCCAGAGAACCTAAGTGACTCCAAGGGTTTGCTTGTTTGCCTCCTTATTCTGAAGTCTTAGAGAAATCGAAGACTTCCTACAAACCTGCTGCATCTTCTGTACTCAGTCAAGTTGTGCCAGTCCAGTCCTGGGTCCGTGGAAGTGGGTTTGCTGGCTGTCTCCTACCAGAACCCACGCATTCTAATTGTTGCGCTTGTCAGAACTGATGCATCCCCTTCAGTGACATTGCATCGCTGCTGCAGGAGACATCACATCGCTGGTTGCGCAGTTCGATGACCACAAATTACCTGCATCAAAGGGGTTCAACATTGACACATCTCTTATTGAGTGCTCGGAACTTACACATCACCTACACCAGGGTTCTGCAAAGTCGGTCCTGGAGAGCCGGGTCCATGCCAGGTTTTTAGCATATCCATATTTAGAAAAATGTCGATTTCTGAAACATCTTTTTTCTCAATGTGGATATGTAAAAAATCTGCCATGGACCCGGTTCTCCAGGACCGACTTTGCAGAACGCTGACCTACACCAACAGAATCGACACCAGCTGCTCCTCGCATTGCTCCTCAACATTGAGACAACCCCAAACCAAAGTACTTTTTCAGCAGGACAGGTTCTGTCCCTGTATCCGACACGCACTCCATCGTGGTCAGCCTGACTTTTCAGATTTCACCTGTCCTAGCATGACCAGATAGCCTGGGTGGGCACTTTATGCTTTTAAGCACTATATTTGCAGATATTTTTAAAAAAAGGTTATTGGATTTTTGTCTTTTTGGTCTTGTTTTGTTCATTAAATTGAGCTCTATTTTTCTAACCAGGTGTGGTTTCTTAACACTTAAGTGACAACACTGTGTTACTATGGTAAGTGTTAAACAAATAATTTACACATTGCCTCCTAAGTTAGTCCTGCCTGTTCTGTGCCCAGCTACCAGAAGGTGAGCACAGGTTAATTTATGGTGTGTAACTGACTTACCCTGACTAGGAATTGTGGTCCCTACTTGGACAGGATGCATACCTCTGCCAGCTAGAGGCCAAGGCCCATATTTATACTTTTTGACGCATGCGCTGGTTTGCGTCAAAAAATGTACTGCCGGCTAACGCCATTCCAATGAGCCAGGAGGGCACCTTAGTTATGGATTGACATTAGCCGGCACTGCGGGCTGGTTAGAGTAAAAAAAAATGACTCTAACCAGGCAGCGCAGGGAAGAAGGGGGGTTGTGCATCAAAAAATGGTACAAGGCAGGCTGGAGTAAAAAATCATGGCTCTAACCAGACTTGCGCCATTTTTTGACGCACAACCCCCATTGAAATGACTCCTGTCTAAGGAAAGACTGGAGTCATGCCACCCTGCCCAATGGCCATGCCCAGGGGACTTCTGTCCCCTGGGCATGGTCATTGGGCACAGAGACATGTAGGGGGGCTCTACTTACCTGTACTTACCTGGGATGGGTCACCTATCCATGGGTTTCCTCCAGGGGTGGGCGAGGGTGGCAGGGGGTGTCCCTGGAGGCAGAGAAGGACACCTGTGGACTGCTTCCATGGTCAGAGACCATGGAAATGAGCCCACAGGTCCCTTAATGCCTGCCCTCACCCAGGTGTTAAAAAACGACGCAAATCAGGCTGTGCCCCATTTTTAAAGGCCTGTCCCCTCCTGTGTGTCAAAATGACGAGGGAGTATAAATAAGGCGCACAAGCCTTAAAGTCATTTTTGGGACGGGAACGCCTACCTTGCATGTCATTAACGCAAGGCCGTTTCACGCATCCAGAAAATGACACACACTGCTGAATTTTGACGTTCGTGGGGTCGGGCGTCAAAGTCTAAATATGGTGTTAGGTTTGCGCTGAATATGCATTAAAACATTTGTCTCAAATTTGGTGCAAACAGAGTATAAATATGTCCATAAATGTCTAACACTTTCTCTTCCTGCTCATTCTTTCATGACTCCTGGAACCAGAGGTAGTGAGGAAAGTGCCAGGAATACAAATTGGCTAGCCATGGGAAACCAGAATTGATATTGAAGGTGCTCCCTGTCCTTTCCCCAGAAAAGTCAGTTTTCTGGACTTTTTTTGGTATCTGGAACAGTTTGTCTTACTTACTCTTAAGAGAACCCTGTTCATCTTTGTGACAGCAAGCATCAGGTCATGACATTTCAGAGTTGAGGTACTGGAGTATGGCTTTAAAGAGACTGCCCCATGATTTTTTCAAGGTGGCAGCATATTTTCTCACAAATGTATAGATTTTGGAACAGTTCCCATGGAATGTATATTTGCTTCTACAGAAGGGAGTAACCCTTTACAAAAGGGTGAGGTTCACCCACAAAGTAATGTTTGTTTTCATCTTTACAAAACAGCCTTGACACTAGAGTGACTACCTCACTCGAGGACATAGTGTACACTTTCTATAGTCCTCAAATTTCAGCTACTAATCATTGGTTTCAGGTGTGATTATCTAACTAGTATCCATAATGCTGTTGAGGGAGCTAGTTACTGAGTGGGTATCAGTGAGAACTACATGGAGCAGTGAAAAAGGCAGCATGTCCTTTTGTAAATCTAGGATGCACAAATATCCCCCTCCAATGTTTAAGAGAAAGCAAATTTCAAGCTAGATTTTTTATAAATACTCCTCTCCTAGGACACATCAGTGAATATCCTTAGTGATCTGAACATTGTTAATAAACATACATCCCTACAGGGGACTGACAGAATATGCAAATAAATCAAACGATCCCTTGGTGAATGAACCTCAATGATCTAAGCCTTTTAACTTTTGAGATTCGTAGTTAAGGCACACTTCTTTCTGGCTCCGGTCAAAATTTACAATTAAAGTTTGTTTTGAGAACGCTGTTCCTACTGAGGTCCCAGTTACAAGTAAATTGGATGTGAGTGAGACACTCACCTGCTAAATGCCTCTACCTCAGAATGAGGGATCTTTTCTGGCTCCTGAATGACTCTACATCAGTGTATGATGTAATTGCAAGACTAGAATGTATGAAAGCTTGCTTTAGAATGGTGGAATTCACAGGTACACGTAGAAATAAAAACGTATAATTTACAGCTGTGTGTCTGGCATATTCATTGTGTCTGACATAATCATTAGCTAACAGGCTGGGAAAGGTGCTACAGTAACTTCTTAGAATTCCACATCTTTTATAAGTGCGGAATCGGGATTTAAAAGTACTGAATTTTGCATATGTTGCCCTTGTTCTGTGCCCATTGTCTCATACATTATTTTGTCAATGGTAAACAGAGGGATTGATAAATATCACAAAGTTCAGTGTTTGTAATATAACCCTCAGATTGTAATAAAGGTATAAGTGAGCAAAAATATAACTGTTATGCGTTTCCTTTTTCTGTTCAAATATATAATGTTACAAAAAACACATATATAATGAAAAAAGATCCTTCTTCCAGAATACCCTTGACAGAGCCATAAACCGCCCGAAAGAGCTCTTTAACATCATTAAACAACAAACGACCAAACCTGCTCCCAACCCCTTACCCACTACCGAGGCCACCTGCGTTAACTTTGCCAATTTCTTCAACGATAAAATCACTGAGATTGAACGTTCCTTAGCAAGGGACTCCCCCCCCCCCAACATTGTGCCCCGCCTCCCATCCACTATCAATCTTATCCCTGCTCTATACCTCTCCAACAACCCATCCCCCTTAACTGAAATCACTCTCCCCATCCGGACGCAGCTGCCGGCCCCCGCTAACTGGAGTTCTTTCCAACCCCTCCTGGTATCGGACATCTCCAAACTCATGTCCTCCTCCAAAACCTCCTCCCACCTAGCTGACCCCCTCCCTTCCTCCTTGACAAAAAACTCCACCAGTCCCTCTCCCCTACTTGGACAATGATCATCAATAGCTCCCTCCAGACGGGCGTATTCCCAACTGCCTAAAACTAGGCCAAATCACGCCAATTTTAAAGAAACCAGGAGCAGACCCGAACAACCTCCACAACTACAGACCTGTCTCCAACCTTCCCTTCCTGGCCAAAGTTCTTGAAAAATGTGCTCTCCAACAATTAACCCAACATATTGATTCCAACAGCCTCCTAAACCCTCTTCAATCTGGCTTCCGGAAAGGCTGCAGCACTGAATCAGCCATCCTTAACATTGTAGATGACCTCCTCATCTCTCTTGACGCTGACAGACCCTGCCTACTCATTCTCCTTGATCTTACAGCAGCCTTTGACACTGTCGACCACAAACTCCTTCTCGACTCCCTCCAAAAGAGAGTAGGCATTGAAGGTACTGTCCTCCGCTGGTTTTCCTCCTTCCTACAAAACCGAACACAACAAGTAAAACTTCTTAACTCGACCTCACCCACCTCTCTTATCACCAGAGGGGTCCCCCAGGGTTCTGTCCTCTCTCCAACTCTCTTCAACATCTACATGGACCCTCTTACCACTATCCTCACTCGAGCCAATATCCCCTTGCACCTCTATGCTGATGACATGCAACTCTATATTGAACTATCTACCTTAGACGACATCCACCATCTGAACAATACCCTTAAAGAAGCCCTATGCTGGCTCTCACATAACCACCTCAAACTCAATCACGACAAGACGGAAATACTCCTCCTCTCGAAATCTAACCAGCTTCCTCAACTGCAAGAATGGTTAAAATCTATTGACGCCCTCAAATGCACTCTCTCCCCGTCTACCACGCTCAAATCCCTGGAAATCTCTCTGGACTCCAACCTGACCATGCAGGACCACATCAAGTCAAACGCTAATAATGCCTTCCTCAGCCTTAAACTTCTTCACAAAATCAAATCCTTCATTCCCCAAGATGACCTCAAACAGGCCACTCAAGCACTGGCACTCTCAAGACTAGACTATGGGATCTCTATCCTCTCTGGCATGGCCAAATCCCGACTCGCCCCTATGAGGTCCACTCTTCATGCAGCTGCTAGACTAGTGACGGGAACTAAAAGATTTGACCACATCTCCCCAGCCTTGAGGAGTCTGAAATGGCTCTCGATTGAGGCCCGTTGCCTGTTCCGCACTGCCTGCCTGACACACAAAGCCCTTCACACTGGGAAACCAGAATACCTCGCTAACAAGCTAGTGAAAGCTGGTCAAACCAGATCTTTGAGAAGCACAAACTCTCTCCTCCTCCTCCTACCGAAACCTAACAAGCAAAAAACTTGATCATGCTCCTTCTCAAACAACGCTCCGAGAATATGGAACTCCTTACCCATTCACATCAGATCTAACCCCTCCCACATGACCTTCAAGAAACTACTGAAAGAATTCCTCCTAAACCAACCCTCACATCAATAAGGGTCTCTCTCTCACCACCCCTCCTTCCTCGAATTGCCACCCTTCTATTCATGAGAACCCCTATGTATCCTCATTCTACAAAGTGACTCTTGACTTGTGTGTTTCTTATGTTTATTTTCTGTTCTGTTGTAAAGCGCTCTGCTACCCTCTCGGTCTTGCTAGCGCTATAGAAAACTCTTAAAATAAAATAAAATAAAATGAATATATATGTTCTTATTCATTTCCCCACACCTAATTCAATTTCTTAAAGCGATTTTTTCCCATAAAGCAACTACATATTTATATATTTCCCTTTGGACAATTTTCTTTGATTCATCAGTCAAAACTACCTTTGATGTATCTTTTCAGTCATGTGAGATCTGTAATGTGTGAACCACTGAATTTGAAAACTTACCATTGTGTTTTTCCCAAGTTATTCATTACAATTTTATATTGAAGGAAGCAGCTCTGCGTTGGACTGGGTGTATTTCTATCACAGATTTTTTAATAATAATGAATACTTTTTGGCCTTGTGGTTCGTGTATTTTATATTTGTTTATTATGCATGATTGTAAAAAATCCATCAATGCTGTATTCAGCAGGAGTGACTACGAGGATGATGAAATCCTTCATGATGCCACAATGAATGAAACATAACTCCTTTCTTCACATGCAGCGAGGACAGGAGGCTGGACACTCTTATTGGATGCTCTTGCTTCAGGCCCAGCACCTGGTGCTCTCTGGCGCTATGGGACTTAACGGAAATCACTTAGATTTATTACAGTATATAAAATCCAAATCAATGCAGTAGAAATTGCAGAAGCTGAAGCTTAATAGCTGAACAACCACACATTTCAAATAATTTAAAGTAGAGAGCCTGAACTCTGCAGAATCAATGTGAGGTTTATTGCGCGGGCTGCGCTTTAGCTGTATGTCATGGCATATTTCCCAGATAAACTGACCCATACACATTTTATCCTTAGCTGACTGAACATTGCGTCTGTATTACTAATTTTACAACATAGAAGAGTAAACGCTCATCATTGTTTCTTTTAGCTAAAGCACACCTGTCTGAAGCTTTCATTATATTTTTCTTTTCTATGTCAGAAGTGATCTGTTAGACACCTTCAGCGGAAAGTGTTATCTTCTGAAGTAATAGATGTCTACATACAGGCCTTCACCTGGAGATGAGCAGTGAATATACACTGCGGATTTGCTGTCCTTTGAATATTTTCTGTGTAATAACACAAGGGGGAAAAGTGCTGTGGAGCGGCGTGGCTATTGAGATGGGGTTGTTTGGAGTAGGGTAGTGCCTGAACAGCCACACCACCATTCAATAATAGGCTGTGGGAGTGGGAGGAGGGAAGAGGGGAGAGTGCATTAAGGGGCATATTTGAGAGACCCTAGTGCCATTGTAACACCACATTAGTGTGATTTTTTTATGTTAATGCGACATTAGAAGGAAAAAAACGTCATGCCAAGTGGTGCCACTTTTTAACCATTTGCGCTACATTATGCCTGTCACAGACATAATATATGCAAAGGGGGTCTTCCCCTGTTAGGGGGCAGGGGGCAAAAAAATGGCGCAAGGAAATCTAAGAGATTTCCTTCCACCATATGTTTTGCCACTTTTAACACCTACTCAGAGCAGGGATTAAAAGGAAGCTTCCATTTGTTACAATGGGCCTCAGGGTGCTTTGCAGGATTAGTGGTATCATTTTTTATGCTAATTCTGCGAAGAGCCAGACTAGGGTCAAATGTTTTGATGCTAGTCCCCTAACTACAGCCATTGTGTGCCGTATATTAAATACGCTGCACACATGGTGGGGTTATTGGGGACACTAAGGGGGTGCAAGAAAAGTGGTGCTGCACTCTGTGCAGCACCACGTTTCTTAAATATTCCCCTAATTGTGCATGCATGTTTGGCTGGCTGTCTGAGGACATACACAGCCATGCAGGAGAAACAGCACAGACCAGCACAGACCAGCACAGACCCCAGGCTTGTGTCTGAGTGGCACCCTGAGCTGCTCAGACCAATCCTAATGCTGTTTACATGCTATGTTTAGCATGCAAGCAGCACCAGGATTGCTGGGGAGCCCGGGCTGGTGTCCCAGCATTTCCTGGGACACCACAAGAAGACCAGAGGAGCAATGCGGCAGAAGGCTGTGGCGGCGACAACTGGTAAAAGGTAAGTCTTTTTTTAAATTATATATTTAATTATTTATCCACCCATCTCTCTGTCTCTTTTCCCCACCCCTCCCTTTGAGATTTGCAGCAGCCACCACTGGTTGAGTCGCAAAATACCAATTGATTCGTTAGAAGGTGGTGTGCAAATTGAGACCACTTCTAAGAAATTAATTTTTATAGGATCCATTTAAGGAATAATCATTTGTCACAATTTACAAATTCTTAAATTGAACATTTTTACATGAGGGCTTCAATTCTTTCCAAGGGTTTCCAGTGCTAATAGTGTTAGTGGGCATCTACTACTGGGCAGGATCCTGTGGGTTTCAGGTGTGCAGCTAATGGTGTTAGGCATTGTACCCCATGGGTTGGTGACTATCTTAGTAAATGGTTGGGCATGGCCTAGTGCATAGGGCTGCTCCCTGTGTGTTGTGTACACCAACAGTAGTGGTGTTGCTGGCATTGACCAAGTGTATCCTCTGTCTCTCCCCCCCCTTTTGTTTTGTCATCCTGTCCTTGTGTGCATTAGCATCATCTGGCAGAGGAGCAGAGGCACCGTCGACGGAGGGAGCTGCATCCCACATGGGCCACTGAGGCCGAATCCACTGACGGTGAGGGCACCACTGGGACGGAGGCCGAGGGGAGCACCATGACGGGGACAGGAGGGGAGACCATAGACAGCGACTCCTCCTCTGATGAAAGCTCCATGGTGGTGGTGGACACCTCTGTTCCCACCCCAACAACAGGCACCAGCATAGCCCTCCCAGCAGCCCCTCAGCGTGTTTCCCGTGCCCTCTCACCCAGGAGGGTGGGCATCTCCTTCGCCTGAGGCATCTCAGGCCCTGACCCAGTCCGCCCTGCTGCCCTCAGTGAGGAGGCTATTGACCTCCTGAGATCCCTCACTGTTGGGCTGTCAACCATTCTGAATGCAATCCAGGGTGTCGAGAGGCTTTTGCAACAAACAAATGCATACCTGGAGGGCATTCACTCTGGTGTGGCGCCCAACAGAGAGCATTTCAGGCTCTGGCCTCCGTACTGATGGCTGCCATTGTCCCTGTCTCTAGTCTCACGCCTCCAACTTCCTCTGCCCAGTCCCAATCCCCTCAACACCAGCCTATCCCAAGCAGACCTTCGGAACAGCATTCACCCAAATCAACACACAGAAGTGGCTCAGGCAAACTCAAGCACCGCACATCATCCCACTGGCACTCACACAAGCACCATCCCCATGCAGACACACCAACATCCACTGCCTCCACTGTGTCCCCCTCCTCCTCCTCATCCACTTCCCTCCCAGTAGCATCTCCACTCACACCTGCATGTACTACATCTTCATCCACTACCTTCATTACCAGCACACCCATCACTACTCACCCCTCACTGGCAGTCACCACCCACACATCCATGCACAAGTCCCCTGTGTTCTCTCCTAGTGTGTCTGTGACCCCTCCTCCCAAAGTACACACACGCAAGCACCCACCCACCCAACAGCCAGCCACCTCACAACATCATCCAGCCCATTCACCTTCACTCAAACTCAGCAGACAGACACCTCCTACAACCACTCCCTCTTCTTCCACTCCCAAACCCTCTGCCTCTTCCCGCCCCAGTGTGTCTAAAAAGCTTTTCCTGTCAAAGACCTCTTTCCTTCCCCTCGGGCCAGGGTGTCCAGAACCCAGGCCAGCACCTCAGCCACCAAGTCGGCATCCGCTGTGGCACCTGCAACTCACAGAGGCTCAAAGGGGGCAACTGTCACCCCAGCCAGTGTGCCATCAACCCCTGCAAAGGACAAAACCATTCCGCCACCTGCCAAGGTGAAAAAGGGGACAGCATGCAGCAAGGGCAAGGAGCACGAACCACCCAGCAAGGCCTCCTCCAAAACCAAAGCTGCCAGAGCCAAGGTCACAACAGCATCTGCCAAGGTGAGTAAGGGGCAGAAAACCCAAGCCAAGGCACTTCAGCTGTCGGAGGCTGCAGGTGAGTGCCTGGTGCCCACCAGCACAACCGACAGCCCCCAACACCTGCACCATGGGCAGCACAGCCAGCAGCCCCGCTGCAAGCACAGCCGCAAGCACCTCCACCTGCACCGCCACCTGCACCGCCGCTAGCACCACTACTGTCAGCAGCAACATCCTCAGTGGGCAGCCATCTGAGGTTGCAGGAGAAGGGCTGGAGCCTCCCTCCACCACTGGCTCCTCCGGCACCTGCACCACGGCCAGCACTGCCAGCATCCCCGCCGCAAGCACCGCCGCAAGCACCGCCGCAAGCTCCGCCACAAGCACCGCCACCTGCACCACTGACAGTAGGACCACTACCAGCAGAAGCAGCCCCTGTGGGCAGCCATCCGAGGCTGCAGGAGATGGGCTGGAGTGCCCCACCACCACTGGCAGCACCCCCACCAGCACCAGCACTACCACAAGTTTGCAGCCTTAGGCGCCGCAGGATGGAGTCTAGCCCTGCCTCCATGGACTATCATGTAACCTGGTCCCTGCAAGTCTCGTGCCTCAGACACCCAGGTGAGGGAATGTGAACTGCCACACCCCAAAGTGCTGCATCACTGGGCACAAGGCCCCCTCCAGAACCAGTGGAGATATGCATCCACTCACCCCCTCCTTGGCAGGCTGAAGCACACTGGGCACAAGGCCACCTCCAGAACCAGTTGAGATATGGATCCACTCACTCCCTCGTTGGCAGGATGAAGCACACTGGGCACAAGGCCCCCTCCAGAACCAGTTGAGATATGCATCCACTCACTCCCTCATTGGCAGGATGAAGCACACTGGGCACAAGGCCCCCTCCAGAACCAGTGGAGAAGCCATCCACTAGAGAGACTGTGGCTTTGTACTTCCCAGGACCAAGCAGTGGAGAAGCCATCCACTAGAGAGACTGTGGCTTTGCACTCCCCAGGACCAAGCAGTGGGCAAACCACCCACTAGAGTGACTGTGGCTTTGCACTCCCCAGGACCAAGAAGTGGGCAAACCACCTGCTATAGAGACTGGGGATTTGCACTCCCCAGGACCAAGCAGTGGGCAAACCTCCCACTTGAGAGACTGTGGCTTTGCACTCCCCAGGACATCGCTGTGGACATGGAGCCCCATCCAGGAGCAGTGGTGTTATCCCATCTACCGGCTGAGGTGCCCCCCTTCCCTGCCCCCTGAGGTGCCTGTGTGTTTTTGACCTGATGCCCCTGCAGTGTGTTCTCCGTATTGAGGCAGGACTCAAGTGTGGCTTGGCCCATGATGTTTGGCCAAGTGGCCCACGGATATATGGGAAGGACAGTGTACGGCCTTATGTACATATTGTATATTTTTGTAAATACTGTTTTTCTAGTTGTTACGCATATCTCCCTATTTCTAAGATATCACTGATTTGGACTCACTTCATTTTGTCCTTGTGTTCTTCAGGGGGTTTCGGGTGTAAATGTAATGTTGTTGCATGTGTTTGTGTGTAAGGTGTTGTGGGTGAGGGGGTGGCGTGTTGAATGTGTGTGTCACTCTCTTCTTCTTCTCCCCTCCCCTGTGTACTAGGTGCAGTACTCACAGTGGTCATCGCCACTGCCTTTGGTATTCCTGGTAGATGAGGAGGTAGACCAGCATGGGCAGGACCTGTAACTCGGGCTCCATGGCGTCCTGGTTCTTCGTTGAGTGTCGAGAGGTGAGTGGTTTCCCTTTTGTGTTCTGTTTCTGCTGTTATTTTGATGGCGTTGGTACCACCCCAGAAAAGCTGGATGGATTGGCAGGTTGTGATGGGGTGGGCGGTACATTGTCTTCTGCCTGTCTGTTGGTGGTTACCGGCGCGGTGTTTGTTGCTACTGCTTGGCGGTCAGAATATTAAAGTGGCTGTCTGTGTTGGCGGTTTCCACCGTGGTAGTGATCACATTTCTTTTTACCGCCGGCCTGTTGGCGGTATTACGGCTGCTTCAACACTGACCGCCAGGGTTGTAATGAGGGCCATAGTGTTAAATGGTCCATGCAAGCAAATTTGTTATTATCAGAATACACGTCAGCATGTTCCAAAGCAGTTTAATAGGTGGTAAAATATATAGATAATGATGATTTTATTGTCAAGCTTTGCAGCATTCTGCAAGTCAAAAAGAGGTTATAGAAGAAACATTTAATAGAAATATGTGACAGTCTAGAGAGTTCTGTAATTCATGCAGCACGGGTTACTTAAACTTCAAAGCATGTTTTTAAACATTCAAGCAGCAACAGTTTCTGGCCCTAGCAATCCACTTTTACATTAATGATTAGTATTTGCATTTCATTTTTTTATTGAGGACTTATCAAACCACCCTGTGATAGTTTGGAGCCATCATAAAACTACTTCAATGATTCATTCTTCATTTACTTCAGATTCTTGTCTTTTCTACTTTTTTTCTTTCAACCTTTTATGTTCTTCACTCACTCTTTTGCTCATTTCTACATCCTTCTTCATCCTATGTTTAATTTGTTTTCTTTGTGTTTCTTCAGTAGTATCCTTGTTGTTCAGAAAGAATAAAGAGATATGATATATATTATCACTACTATAATAGGGATTAATATATTACTAAGGATGCCACCTCCTATTCCCTTCAATCATGTCCTACCCTTGCAAGTTCTTTAGATTCGCTTTCAGCTATAGTTGGAATCTCCAAAGGTTCTAAATCTAATTTCAGGTCAGTAATGTTATTTGCAAGTGCCTCTATCCTTTTGCTTTCATCCGGAATATTACTGCAGCAATTATCCATTTTGAACACTTTACAAAGTCCACCCATCTCAGCCAAAAGAATATTTAAAGCATAACGATTTTCCAAAACCATTGATCTAACCACAATAAGTTCTGTGTTTTCTAACAATATAGCTCCAGATGTACTTGTGGCTAATCTATCTACTGCTGTAGATATTTTTTTTTACTTTCTATCATTCAGTACTAGTCCCACAGATGGAATGATTGCCCCAAATATGTCTCCTGCCATTTGTGTCCCTCTTCACACTTGCTATTTCACAGTAATATTTTCCTCCCTTGTATTTGTCTTTTATACACACATATCTTTCCAGTCAAACTTTCGCCGGACCTTCGTTTACCTACCATTATCTTTTCCTTGAATTCATCTTCCTCTAGCTGCCATGCATTCTTTTGCACATCATTTTTATTGTTTGTAGTTTATTTATTTTTTGATCCTCATATGTATTCCCAATTTCCCTCACATGACCAGTAGGGAGGGAGGGGGGAGGGGCCGCAAAGGCTCTCACCCAACTGCACTCCTCTGACCCCTAACCACGTCACCCCTGTCTGGGACAACCTTCCATCCAAAACTCTAGTACAGACGGCAGAGGGAAGAATATAATCATAGGATCACCTCCTAGCTATACCTCCGCACTTCCCAACTATTGCTTCAACGGATTCCAAACTCTGATCCTCTTACACTTTATAACAGTCAAACCTATAATAGAAAATTAAAGAGTTTTTCCATTCAATAAAGGTAGAGGGGACAGGCCTGATCCATTTTCTACAAATCTCCCTTCTCGCCACCAGCATCATATAAAACAACAGTTTAGCTTCATCTCTACCCATCTTCGGTGTCTCATCTGAGCAACCAAAAATCACAATCGAAGGTCTTACCTTTGGGCTTGAGGGAAGAATGTCATTAACTGCAACCCCCACCTCTTGCCAAAACGTACAAAGTAAAGGGCAGTAAAACAACATATGTAAATCATCAGCTGATGCAGAACCACACTTCTTACACCTCACCACGTTTTCTTGCCTCAGCCTGGAAAAAGATTTAGGAGTCCAGAAGGCTCTGTTGATAGAGAATAGATGGCTTCTCCTTAATGTAGCAGGTTTAACCGTGTTATACAAAAGTGTAGTATATACTTCCAAAGGTCTTTAAGCTGCAGCTCTGGCAAGTACTCCCTCCAATTTTCTTCCAGAAGGTTAAATTCCCCATCCACGATATCCAACATCAGGCAATACCATTTTGCCACTTCCTTCTTCGTCGAGGTGTCCATCTGCATCTGGTTCACCAGTCCATTAGTACTTCCCACTTCCGCTGCTACATTCCCAACCCAGGACTTCATCTGAAGATATTTGAACTTAGACAGCCCTCCTCCTACCTCAATGTTAAGATTATCAAAATCTCTAAGTTCACCGTTATAACAAAGATGTTTCCAATACAACAAACCTGCCTCTTTCAGGGGAATAGCCAGGGCATCTTTAGTCCACTCCGGTGATCCAGGGGAGTCCCAAATCGGCGCATATTCATTATAATATGACAACTTTGTAATCTTCCTCAAATCATACCACAACACTGCCCAATCATGTAAAATCTTAAATCAATTTTTTTTTAAGAACTTCGGATCCCCAAATTTATACAAAAAACTTCTCTGAGCCTTCTTGCCCTCCATCATAACAGATAATACCTGCCCGAGCTCAGAACGATGACATGTAACAAAACCCAGTCTTACATTTTTTAACAAATATGCCCATGCGTAGTACTGAATATCAGGAGCGGCCAGCCCACGTTTTTCTCTCTTTCTCCTGAGCTTTTTCCATGATATGCGAACACCTTTTGATGCCCAAATAAAACTACTGATTTTCCCCTGCAACTTCTTTAAAGCAACCTTGTTAAACATTAATGGCAATGCATTAAAAATGAAGGTTAATTTAGGGACTATCACCATTTTTACCACATTAATCCAACCTATTATAGTTAGTGGGAGATTTAGTCATTTCCTCAGTAAAAGGTCCACCTCCCTCGTAACCCGAGCAAGGTTTATTTCCGCCATTTTACATAAATCCTGTGTTACCGTAATCCCCAAATATTTGACTTCTTTTTTTACATTTGCCACCTCATCATTTAGTTCCATGTTCCACGCCACAACTTCAGTCTTTTGATTGTTAACCGCATAACCAGAGATCCCCCCAAAATCCTCCATTAACACCTTTAGAATCGGATTAGCCTGGCTTAGATTCGCTGTGTAAATCATTAGATCATCCGCATATAAAGAGACATTCTTAACCAGGTCTCCACACCGGAAAGGCGGTATTCTCTTATCTCTCCTAATTCTACAGGCTAATGGTTCGATAAACAGATCAAATATTAGGGGGTATAATGGGCACCCCTGTCTCGTCCCTCTTTCTATCTTTACTAAAGGAGTAAGTGTACCGTTAACCAATATTCTTGCGCTTGGGTCCTGATAGATCTTCTCCAGTATTTTAATAAATTGACCTCCGATTTTATATAATTCACAAACCTTAATCAAATAACTCCAATTAACCCTATCAAATGCTTTTGTTGCATCCACCTTTACCACCGCCAAAGGCATATGTAATGACGTAGCTAGATCAATCGACCCTACCAATCCCTGTGTCAAATCCTGCATTTACCTACCCTCCAAAAACCCTCTCTGGTCTGTGTGTATGAGTTTCCCCCATCACCATCACCAATCTATCAGGCAGGAGTTTAGCAAAGATTTTATAGTCACAATTTAACAGTAAGATTGGGCGATATGAATCACACTTCCTGGGGTCCTTACCGGGCTTTAAAATTAGCGTAATAATTCCCTCTTTCCAAGATGGAGGAAGATCCTCATCTCCCCCATAATCTTGTCACATCATTGCTTCAGGATTTTAAAAATACTGCTACCCAGAGCTCGATAAACCTCCATCGGTAACCCATCTGGTCCTGCTGCCTTCCCCAATTTACCAGCTGAGATGACCCTTTCTACCTCACTAAGCCGTACCGGCTCATTAACCAACCTTCTCTCCTCTTCATCCAGAGTCGGTAGCTCTAATTCCCCAAGCCACTCCTTCAATTTCTTCTCCGACGGCTTCACATCTTCCGTATATAGATCCTTGAAGAAGTAAAAAAAAAAACTCTTCCACCTGCTCAGCATCTTTACTAATCTCACCCGAGTTCTCATCTCAAATTTCTGTCACCCAATTCCTGACCCTATCTGATTTTATCTTCCAGGCCAACAATTTACTACAATTCTCACTATACTCAAAATGCATCACCCTAATAGCTTCACATCTCAATCAAACCCTGCGATCCAAAAGAGCTGCCAACTCCAAACTAGCTGTCTGACGTTGCTTAACAAAGTTGTCCAACCCCTAACCCTGCTCCTTACTTAACATTCCCTGCTCACATTGTCGTATTTGAGTCTCCAACCTACTTATTTCTTCATTATATAATTTCCTCCAATATGCAACAATCCTAATCAGACAACCCCTCAAGAAGGCCTTAAATGTATCCCAAACTATCACCAAGGGGGCTGAGCCCAAATTAATGCTAAAAAATTCCTCTGAATCCGCCCGCAGTTCCGTAACTACCTCATCCTCCAGAAGCAGGGTTCTGTCTAGAGTCAACCTATGTTCCCTCCTTTTTGTTGGCAACCTAAGAACTAAACTAACCGCCGAATGATCTGATAAATGGGCCCCAATATGTACCACTGATTCAACCAAGTCCCTCAAACCCATATCCAACAAAAAATAGTCAATTCTGGAATCATGCCAGTACTTCTTGTTATAATAAGAATAACCTCTCTGTGACCCACTTTTATCCCTCCAAACATCATATAACCCCCATTGGGACATCATTACCAGGATCTGACCCTGCATTTTCTCATTTACTTTAGACCTACTACGCGCTGATCTATCTAATTCATAATTCAAAACAACATTAAAATCACCTGCCCATATAACTGGATCTAAATATTGTAAAAGAGAATCTGAGAGTTCCCTTGAAGGGCCTACCTCATCCCTGTTACGACCGTAATATCCTACCAAGGTAAAGCGATATTCAAAAGCTGACAGCCTCCCCACCACCCACCTCCCGGAGTTATCTATGGGGCCTTCCTGAAAAGTAATACTAACATGTTTCTTAATTAGAACAGCCTCTCATTTACTACCACTCAAACAATTTGAGCTGGCTATCTGCTGGACCCACCCGCATGTCTTAAAAACTTCAAAACCTTCCTCCCTGGAAAGATGAGTCTCTTGTAAAATCAGAACTTCGAACAGGACATCTCTGAAATATTGCACCAACCTTTTCGGCCTACTCTTTACCCTGAGACCATTTACATTCCAGGACAGGAGTCTCAAGTTCTTCACTGCCATTTTCCATCATCCAAGCCACCTAACTTCTTCCACCCCACCCCACCATCCCTCCCCCGCCCCCCAGGTCCACCTTCCACATTGAGGATCATTTTTTCCCATAATATACTCCCCACCCAGTGCTCACCATCACCACCCCTCCCTTCCTTTCCCCCCAAACTACTTACACCAAAAATAATATTTTTTACCATTATTAGCCACCCCACCCAGTGACCCCCTCCACCCACCTCCTGCACCCTACCGAATCCCCCTCCTCCCCTGGGAACCCACCCAAACATTGAAGTGACTCAAGGTCAGAGGGGGATCACCACTCCTGAGTTAGAACCTTACCCACAATACCTCCCTACTGGGGAACACTCCAGTCTTAGGTTAGACCTGCCTCATTCCTGACCTCTTTCTCAATTTTCATAATCAACTCGTCCACCTGCTTCCAGTCTGTAAAATTACCCATCTTATTATTTACCATAACTTTTAGAGACGCAGGAAATCTCAACTGAGCTGTAGCGCCCAGTGTTCTCAGAGTATCTATTCTTTTTCCCAGCTCCCACTGTTTATTCAAAGTCACGGCCGCAAGATCTGACCTGATTTAAAAAGGGGATCCGTTAACCATCAACGATTTCTTTTTTAGCGCCTGGGTGAGAATATGTTCCTTCAAGGAGTATGTCTGAAAGTAAGCTAAGATTTTCCTTGGTCTAACCCTGTTAGAAGGCATTTTAGCCGGAAACCAGTGCACCCTTTGAATGTCTTTAGCAATATCTTCCTCTGACATTTCCACATTCACCTCTTGCTTTATCAGACGCACCAAAAACCCTTTTAAGTCACCTTCTTCCAGCTCCTCTGGGACCCTAAGAAACCTCAAGTTATTCCTCCTCAAATTATTTTTCAGAGATTCCATATTAGCCATCACCCCTGTTTCTCCTTCTTTTAAATATCTCATCTGCTCCTTATTTTCTTCTACCACCATTCTTAACTCCCTCACTTCCTCCTCCAAGGCGGCAGTACGCCCTGCCAGATCATCAATTTTCTTCCCCAGATCTTCACAGAGACCCCTTATCTCCATCTGATTGGCATTAGATGTCTCAAAGCCGTTCTTCAGTTCCATGGATAATGCTTTTAACATATTCGCAATTGATTGCCCATTATCCTCTCCGACGGGTTGGGAAACCCGCACCACTTTCGCTTCTGTTTGCCTTTCTATGGAATTCACAGGAAGCGGATACTGTAACCCACTTCCCCCATCCACCCGGGGGTCTGATCCTCTGCCCTCTGGCCTAGCGGCACCCTATAGTCTGTCCATTTTGTCCAACTCTTGCGTATTCGCCCCTCCGGCTAACACCCTGGGCCCGCCTGGCAATAATCGAAAATAAGACCTAACTGAAGAGGTGACGCGCTTTCCTATAACTCAGCCCACCAACACTCTTTGCATCCAATTGCCTCCCTACAGACCTATTATCTTGCGCTGCTTTATTTTTCACAAAGGACGGTTTCTGAGGCGGGGGGACCAGACCTTCAATTTCCACTTTTTTCTTACTTTTCTTAGCGCTGCGGAGGGAATACGCTACTTGACCAGCATAATTTCTAAATGCCACCTTCCCCCCTTCTTTCCCGAACCCCACCTGCCCCTTTACCCTATCCACCATAAGTTCTAATAAAGTGTGTGACATTAGCCTGAAAAAAGCCTTCCAATCTACGTGCTTTCCTACCAAACTCAATAGTTCCCAAGTCCTCCACCTGCTGCACAATCCTAAAGCACCTGTTCTTGCTTTCCCCAATATCCACGCTTGTGCTGGCTCTACCTTGATTCCCCCAGAGGGAAACACGAGCCACAGCCTCTCTGACCCGGTTGAGCTTCAGAGAGGCACTCAGCAACAGAGCGCCGTGCTCCCAGGAGTGCAGTCTTCCCGCCAGCTTCTTCGCCCTCGCTGTCCTTCGCTGCCCCGCCGAAATCGGAAGAAAAAAAAAAGAAGAAAAACGGAGAGAAAAGAAATCAGATCCCTTCAATCAAGGTTCCGTCACGGTACGGGATTATGTTAACCGCACATTGTTTTCTTTTCCAGGAGCGGTGTACCCTGCGACTGGCTCCTCAGACGGCCGCCATGTTCCCGAGCCCCCTAGCTATTGTTCTAAGTTTTTGTAAGTCTTTCCTTTCTTTCTTCTAGCATTTGTATAAAATGGTTCTCTTGTTCACTCATTTTACATGTTAAATTTCTCTCATGTGCCTTAACTGTATTTACTGAAAAATAAGGTCAGAAGTAGTGCCAAGTTGTCTCCATTTCTTTTGGATGTAAGTTCATGTCTTTCATTAGTGGTACCTTAGAAAGCACTGTTTCATTATTTGAAAAATAATATTCATAATGTCACAATGTACATACTAAGCTAATCTAATACTTATGTAAGAAGTAGCATCAGTGAGTGGTATGTGACGGTAAGAGACTTACTCATCTGCTGAAGATGGCATGTGTGCAAAAAAATAACAATCCTTAATGTCCAAAACTTTTGTGTATTCTAGCACTGATCTAGAATGAGCATTCATTGCATAATAATATTTCATATAGTCTACAAAGGATGTTTTCAGTCTGTCTTTGTCTATGGTAGAATGATTTGTTTCATTCTGTAATAAAGATATTGGGGGTCATTATGACCCTGGTGGAAGGCGGAGAAGCGGCGGTAAGACCGCCAACAGGCTGACGGTCTTACTTTGTGGAATTATGACAATGGCGGTTACCGCCATGGTCATCCGCAGGTTCTCTATTCCGCCCGCCGGGCTGGAGACCATGGTCTCCAGCCCGGCGGCCGTCACTATACCACCGGCGGTATTTGGGCCCGGCTGACTGCCATGGATTTCATGGGGTTTGAAACCGCCATTAAATCCATGGCGGTCAGCACTATCAGTGCCAGGGAATTTCTTCCCTGGCACTGATTGGGGTCTCCCCCACCCCCCACCCTGACTCCCTCCCCTACACCCCCCACCACCCCTGCCACCCCCCAAAGGTGGCAGGGCCCCCCTCCCCACCCCGACCCCCAACATAACATCACTCATACACACACGACACACACGCAGGCACCACCACCACACATACATGCACACACACCAACAAACATGCAAACATCCTCACACACAGTCAGACACGCCCATCCACATTAAAAAATACATGCACACATCCATGCAGACATACCTACAGACATACACACACTCATTCCCAAACACACAACACCCCCACAAGCATACACGCACTCACACACCCCTTCTACATACACACACGCACACCCCCATGCACGCACACAACACACAACGCCCCCAACCACCCTCCCCTTACGGACGATCGATTTACCTGATCCGACGATCCTCCGGGAGGGGATGGGAGCCATGGGGGCTGCTCCGTTGACACCACACCGCCAACAGAACACCACCACGCCGAATCACAGGATGTGATTCGCTGGGCGGGGTTCTGTTGGTGTGGCGGTGGAGGTGGAGCAACCTCCACTTGCCCGCCGCCCGCCAACGGTCATAATAGGCCGAGCGGCAAACCGCCAACACTGGCAGTCTTCCGCACGGCGGTCCCTCAGCGGTCTTGGAAAAAGACCACCGAGGTCAAAATGACCCCCTGAGTCTTCTTAGTTTCAGTTGTAAAATAAATCACTAGAACAATTGGTATAGATAATAATACCATAAGTATGAGGAAGGTTCCTAGGAATTCTAGTTCTAGTTACAGTACACATGATTTTTCTAGAATCAGATCTACAACCAATTAATCTGTTAATAGCAGCAATGATATGTATATAAAATCTTCTTTCTTACTTCAGTTAGTCAGTCAGTAATGTTTTTTTTTTATTTCTTTGTCAGTGTAATTTTCGCTAGACAATCCCTAAACCTACTCTGTGTTCTTCTTGATTGTTATTGCTTAGTACATTCTTCCTAATAGTGGCTCTAGGAAAGTTTTCTATTACTTCTATTTATTTATATTTTGTTAATTCAAAGTCTTTTGAAATTTCAGATTTCTTCTTCTCCTTCCAGAGTGTCTTTCTTTTCTTCTTTCAGGGAGGTTCTGGCAGGTCTTAGCTCCAGTCAAGTACATCAGAGATGGCTATGTTCAGTATTTGTTCCAGGTAGTAAGTCCATTCAGGTGATGAATACCTTCAACAAAGTACTCATGCTTTTTTGACTTTCTGAGTGTGTTTGATTTTTCTTCTGTTTCACTAGCACCATTTGATTCTTTCTCCTCTTTGGGTGTTTCCAGTGGTGGCAGATTATTGCTCACACTCAATCTTTTTTTCTTCTAGTTATTCCTCTGCCAACTTTCAGTTACTGTTCTTTTGTTGTTCTGGTTCATTCCAGAAATTGCATTCTCTCCTGGGTCTTCAAGCTCTCTTGATACTTCATTGTTTTCTCATGAATCTTGGTTTCCAGCAATTAGAGTTTGCACCTCATAGTTGTCACAACTCTGTTAGATGTCCAGCAATTTGAACACTTCACCTGTCAGAGTTTCATCACCCCAACTTTCTCTTTTCTGAAGCTGATCACCAATTTCTTCTTGTGCATAGTTCAGTGGCAGATGCACCAAAGCCCTAGGCTCTATTTCTTCTTCTGGATTTCTCGCCTTCTGTGTGTGAGATGCATGAACCCAATTAGGAATTCCAGCACATTCTACTATATTGTTTGTGATCGGAATGCCCTGAAAGGGACCTCTCCAAAGGGGCTCTAAACTGGACTTTCTCACATGCTTCTTAATTTAAATCCAATCCCCAGGATTTAGATTGTGGCACTGTTCATGGCTTGGGTTCTCAAATACAGCTTCAACCTGTCGAGACATAGAACTCACCACATCAGCCATACCTTTGTAGTAGTAAACCACCATGTCAGCTGGTATATACACAAGCACATTTGCTTGGACTGCAGAAAACCTCATGGCTCTCCCCATCAGCACTTCATGGGGAGTCAACCCAGTTTTCCGATCTGGTGAGTTTTAGAGAGTCATTATGTCTAATGGTAAAGCATTCGTCCATTTTAATGATGTTGATACACAGACGTTGGCCAATCTTGATTTAATAGTACCATTTATTTGTTCCATTATTCCAGAGGCTTCTGGACAGTAACTGCAATGAAGTTTCTGATCGATTCTCAATGCTGTACATAACATTTTTATAATCTCAATATTAAACTGAGTACCTCAATCTGATTCCAGAGAGACAAGCATACCATACCTTGGTATCAGTTCTCTTAGTACTAATTTAGCAACTGTAAAACTGTCATTTCTTCTTGTTGTATATGCCTCACCCACCTGAAAAAGATCCAGACAATCACCAAGATTTTCCTTAGTCCATTGCAAGGTGGTATTTCAATGAAATCCATCTGCATCATGATGAAGGGTGTTCCTGATCTGCCTACATGACTCAGTGTAACATATGTTCTTTTTCCCCATTCATTTGGTGACATTCAACACATCTGTTGCAAACCTCTTCAGCCATTGTCCTAAACCTTGGGTTCAACTAAAACTGTTGGATTGTTTAAATCATTTCTACCCAAATAGGCTTGTCCATGTAGATGCTGTGTCATTGGGATAAGTTGGCTGTCTGGTAATATTGGTCATCCTGCCAATAAAACCCAAATGTTATTGTCCTCAATCCACATCCTGCCTGAAGCCAACCTTGTTTTTCTTCAATGGTGCATTTTCTTGCATGCTTCTCAATTCATCCAAATTGTCTGTAGTTTTCAGAATCATTGCAAGAAGGCTCCTCTTGCGACTCCCAGTCATGTATGATCCATTGTGTATGTGGCATGTTAATGTGCATGACATAGCAGCACTGTTGCAGGTTGTGACATAGCTACAGTCACTGCTTTGTGCCACACATTTTTCAATGACTATTTCTGTGGGTTCTTGTAAAGCATCTAATAGATCTTTCACCTGTTGCACATTTCTAATGGGCATCCCAGCAGAGGTCATAAAAACTCGCTGTCACCACAATTGCCCATAGTCCCGGACAACACCAAACCCACATTGACTCTCTGTTAAAATTGTCACTCTTATTCCATTGGTTCGTTTTTAGGCTCTAGTAACAGCAATCAGTTCTGCAACTTGGGCCGATGTAATTCCTTGCAGCCATAACGCTTCAACTATTTCTTCAATAGTGCAGACCGTATATGCTGCTCTAAAGCATCCCTCATTTGTTCTAATCTGGATTAATTAAAGGCTCTTCTGTTATATCTGATCTAATCTGGGTTTGGTGTACAAATCCGTGACATCAAGGCAATCATGTTCATAATAATCAAACTCATTTTCTTCAGGTATTGCCAGAAGAGTGCTAGGATTTAAAATATGACATCTTTTTAGCACCAAATGTTTCCAGACAATATATTTTGCTCATATTTGTTGAGTCGCAAATTTGTAAGGTTCTGGGTTTTAGTTTTGGTTAGTAACACCTCAACCGAATGCGGGACCATAACAGTCAAAGGAAATCCCATCACAATATTTGCACATTTCTTAAGAGAGGTGCTCTCAGCAGCCACTGCTTTTAAGCATGCAGGTAAAGTGCCCACTACAGGATCAAGAGTTGCAGAGAAGTATGCAAATGGCCTTTTGTAACCTCTATAAATTTAGGTTAACACTGAGAGAGCACAGCCTTCTCTCTCACCGCAGAACATAAACAATTATTTAGTATATTCTGGCAATCCCAATGCAGGTGCACGGCAAAGACTTCCTCTCAACTCCAGGAATGCTCTCATGCATTGGTTGTCCCATGGAAAAGGATCAGTAATGTCTTTTTGAGTCACCCTCAGTAAAGGTTTTGCCACCAGGGAAAGGTTGGGTATCCACTGTCTACAAATGTCAACCATTGCAAGAAACATTCTGACCTCTTTCTGTGTTTTTGGAGAGTTCACTTTTAGAAACAGTTCAATCCTCTCTTTGGACACTTTCCTTACTCCCTTTTCAATTATGCATCCTAAGTATTGTACTTCCTTCTGACACTATTGCAATTTCTGTGGTGATACTTTGTGCCCATTTTCAGATAGATTATTTAGCAATGTTATAGAATTTTCCTGACATTTTTCTTTAGCACTTGTTACAATAAGTAGATCATCGATGTACTGGATCAAACCTGAATCTCCTGTTAGTTTTAAAGGTTCCACATTTTTCTTTAGAATCTGATTTCAACTTGACAGACTCTTTGAATACCCCTGTGGGACAGAACACCACATGATTACCTTCTATTGGAACACAGAAGGAAAAAATTACTTCTATCTTCTTGTAAACGTATGGAGAAAAAGGCAATGTAGAGGTCAATCACAGTGAACCACTCAGCTGTGCAGGGTATCTATTAAAATATAGTGGCTGGATTTGTTACCACAGGACAGCATGGAATTTTGATTTATTAATTTTTTCTCAAATCCAGCACTATTCTGTATTTGCCATTTGGTTTACGTAATTCCATGATTTGCAATTTGCATGGATTTCCAATCAATTATTTTAATATTCCTTTCTCTAACATTTCATTTATCAGTGGTTAAATTCCAGCTATTGTTTCTGGTGTCATTGGGTAAGGGGGTGTTCTTGGGAAACTTGCATCTGGCTTAACTTTTTAATAGCATTTAATAAATCCAATGTCTGGTCCAGTAGAGTCCCAGGCATCTGCCTTCACCTTTTCGGGTAATTATAAGCCTGGGCAGAATGCACAGAGTCACATTATGTGGAACTCTGACGAGTGGCAAAAAAGAGACTCCTGGCTACACAGAGTTCCGTGGGCGGAGTTCCTTGTTGCACATGTTCGCGTTGTGTTTTACATTAAACGAAATGCAAAGTATGTACTCGTGTTAAAAATCACACTTGAACAACCATGCGCAGTTCACATGGTTGCGGCCATCTTGTTTTTCACTTTGTTTATGATGCTGGGCCTCTTATTTCATCCCTTAATAATCTTTTCAGTCCTCAACCCTCCTAATTAATCTACCACTCATTTTTATTTTTTGTATTAGTGTGTCTTTTTGTGTCTGTGTATTTTTTCTTTTTTCATTTTTTTGTGCTTTTTGTGAGTTTTTGTATTTGTGTTTATTTTTCCTAGAAGCATCTGTCTACTTGGTGGGCTGCAGTGCTCCCTACCCATCGTTTGTGAGAAGGAGGAGGGAGCACTGGTTTTCTACATGCAGCACCACCTCCCCTCCATGCTGGCAGCAGGCGGCAGGGCTGGCAGTGGTTATCCCCTGCGGGAGTGCTGTGTGCGTTGAGCTAGCGTGCGCAGATGTGTTTGGGGCACCACCCAGCTGCCGACACACCACTGGAGGGATATCAAGAATGCAAGCAGGACCTGCTTAACCTGCTAGGTGTGGATGTTCCAGGGCATGGTGAAATATAAATTATATTATTGTGTTTGTGTTCTACAATGCTAACTTTTTTTCCGAATAGCATGCTGCTCACAGTCAGAGGTAAGTTACATTTAGTTCACATTAAGAATAATATTTATTATGTGATCCAGTTAAAGGTAGGCCGGTGCTCGGCGCTACATCATCATACTCGTAGGTACTAGCTTTGGCTGATTATATAAGAAGCCATTGCAATGCAGACTGCTCTCTTCTCCTGTCACCATAGTGAATTAGTGATATCAGTGAGTTAGCGTCATTTGTGACTTTCTATATGCAGCTTGCACCGTCCAAAGCAATTTCACAGTGATGTGTAGTACTAGTATGCATCTATGCATTGCAAAAAAGGGAGATTGAGTTGGTCCATCAAGGGGGTTGAGAAATGAGAATAGAATCAAAGATTATTATTTGCAATGCATTGGTTCCAAATGTAGTTTTTGTTAAGGAAAATTGGAATAGGGATTTTAGGAGTATAGCCAACTCAACGATGGTCGATCATACAAGGACAATAGAAGATCTGATTTAAGTGCAATATTACAGCATTTGCTTGTTATATAATACTTTTGTGGAGATTACCTGTACCACTGATCTATTTTTTTATTCTTTATTTCTTACATCAGCACTCAAGGGCAAGAAGAGGAGCACCACGGAGTCGGGTTAGGTAGGAGGTGGGGAGATGCTGGCCACCAGCGCCAATGCTGAGGGCTCTGCTAATCCAAGTAATTTCTATTATTTAATGTTACTATTGTTTACCTAAGATTTATATCCCCCCTACTATTATACTACTTTTAATTGTACCTTATTTACTTTTAAATACTGTCTACTTTTTGTCCAACTCTCAATCTAATTTTTATTTAATTCCTGTTATGCCTGCATTATATTTTTTTCTGTCTTTCATTGACCATTGTTATTCGATTTATTCATTGCGCTTCAATGAGTCTGAGTCACCATCATAGGCTATAGCTCTGCTCCTCCATTACTCAAAGTTTTTGGCCGAATTGACCACCTGTCATTTGTTCCAAAAATAGTTTTGTTAAGAAATTTTGGAATAGGAATTTTAGGGTTGGTATAGCCAACCCAATATTAGGTGATACTAGTGTCATAGGCAATCTGATTTAGATAAGTACAATGTTACTGTGTTTACCTGTTATAATAATTTTGTGGAGATTAACCACTAATCTATTTTTTATCCTCTTTATTTCTTACATCAGCACCCAAGGGCAAGAACAGGGGCAGCAACAAGGTGGGTCCAGGAAGAGCTGGGAATGAGGCACCGACTACCAGCACCTCTGCTGAGGGCTCAGCTCACCTCAGTAAGTCCTAATATTTATTATTAATATTTCCCTCCTACCACTATTATACTACTTTTAATTTTGCTGGGTTTATTATTTTTATACTGTCTCCTTTTTTTCCAACTCGCCTATCCAATTTCTGTTTAATTCCTGTTATCCTAGCATTATTATTTTTTTCTTATTTCATGTTTTTTTTTTTGGTAGCTGACTTATTTTGGTCTGTACTTCCGTGTTGTTGGTAATCTTACCCTCTCCTCTGTATATCTTGTTGTACTGTAAGAATAAGAGCCAGATTATGAGTTCTGGCAACCTCCCTACAGGCCCCATTAGGACTTTCCCACTGGGCTGACCAGCAGAAACCAAGATTTCTGCCAGTCAGCCCAGTGGGAAAGTGGGGCAGTAATAGAGCCAGCGGCAATGCTGCCGCATCCAGGGGGTACCAGCACCCTCAAAACACGCACAGTGTGCATTTTGATGGTGCTGAGCAGGGAGACCCCTGCAATACCCATTGGCATGGGCAGTCCAGGGGACCTCCTATGGTCCTGTGCACTTGTTGTCTGCTAGCCTTTTCATGGTGATGAATTAAGTCACACCTCAATAAATCACACAGCCTGGGGGCTTGGGGGAAAGATGTGACAAAGACTAATGCTACAGAAAAGAAACCACAACAATATTCATTGGGGTGCTGAGCAGCACACCACCATCAATCTGTTGTGGAAGGTAACAATGAAGCGATAAGTATGACACAGTTCAGTTAAATGCATTGCAAACAGTTCTTCTGCCCTAGAGAGACCCAAGATATTATGGCCCTCATTATGACCTTGGTGGTAAATACCGAATACTGCAGTGCTGACTGCCGCAAGCATACCGCCACATTATGACACATATACAAAATCAACAGAAAACAGCCACAAACACACATCCGCCGGATCCACTGAACATGATAAACTGTCAGTACTACCACCCATAACGTTACGCCACCAATACTAAGCCCTCCAAATAATAACCCACCAATCACCACAGCGGACATTGAACCACTGTAAACCATTGGCGGTGAACACCGCCGCAGCGGGTAAGGCCACCCAAAGACAAAACAAGACAACATTGGCCAGAAAAAAAAAACCACACCTGACCCAATTACACCTACCACACACCCACCAACAGCACTATAAAACACACACCCACATCACCCACAATCCTTTGCTAACACAAAAAGACTGCAATAGCTAGCCACGCAAATCACAGAGACAACTTCACACACACACCACAACCACCCATTCATCCGTCACGCACCACACACCTGACACCTCACAACATTATTCAACACCATCTGCACAACACACACACCACACAACACCAATGTCCCCACAAAGGCACCCCCGTTTCACTGATGAGGAGTTGCAGATCATGGTTGAGGAAATAGTCGGGTAGAGCCACAGCTGATTGGAGCACAGATCCAGCAGATATCCATTGCCAGGAAGATGGAGCTATGGCGGAAGATTGTTGACAGGGTGAGTGCCATGGGACAGCATCCACGATCAAGGGATGACATCAGGAAGAGGTGGACTGACCTACGGGGAAAGGTGCATTCCATAGCAGCATGGCTATGAACCAGTGGGCATGCAACCCCCTCCAGAACCAGTGGGCAGGATGCCGCCTTCTAAACCTGTGGGCAGGCAGCCCCCTCCAGAACCAGTGGGCTAGGAGCCCCCTCACAATAATATGCAACCCCCACCCACCCCCACCCCCTGAGGTCCCTGCCATCTTCCAACATGATGCCCCTGAACAGTGGAGTCCGGATTCAAGATGTTGTCAGGAGTCAAGTTGGTGCTTGGACTTTGCCCATTGGCCATTTGTGACTTTGGATTGGCATTTGGGCCTGCATTTAATTATTTCTACAGTAGTGCATGTTTTTGCATTTTACATATTCATCCAAAAAGAATACAGTGGTTGAAACTGTGTTTGTATCCTGGGCCTATTTACTCTGGAGTTCTGTTACTGTTATTTTCCTGTTAATTTGTGTTTCTGAGGGTGTGGTGTGTGTATGGTGTGTGTTGTGCATGTGTATTTCACTCTCTCCCATCCGACACTTGTGTCCTAGGTGGCTGTACTCACCATCATCATCTTCGTCAGTCTTGGTGCTGCAGGACCGCCATGGCGTGGTACTTGCAGTTCAGGTTCCATGGCAGCCACAGACTCCTGTGTGTCCCTGGAGGTGAGGGTCTCCTTTTAAATTATGTGTTTCCGCCAGGCTTTTGGTGTCATTTCTACCACCTCAGAAATCGAAGCGGTGTGCTATGTCATAATATGGTGGGCTGATTCTTGTCTTCCACCTGCCTGCAGGTGGCTACCGCCGTGTTCGGTGTTCATACCACGCTGGCAGTTGGTGTGGTACATTGGCTGTCTATGGGAGGGATCACCCTCATGGTCATAATCTGACGGTCATTGCTGCCATCCTGTTATATCACTAAATGTTATGTCTTATAGGTTTGAAAAATACATGTTATGGAGTATTGAAGTTAACCCACTCAGTTCTAAAAATTATGACTGTTAAAAGGAAAATGATACTGCATTGCCAAATTGGGTGATGCATCTTCATTCTTCTTGGAATGTCCATCACTCTTGGGTGCCTGACTGAACCTGTCCAGTAGAAAAGCTGGACTATTGAGCTTTCACCAAGTTTTGTACATGCAGGAGAGGACTAGGAGGATGCTAACATATTGAAACATACTATATGACATAGTAAAGGAGAAGAACAAAAAGAAGCAAGATAAGCTTCACGAGGAGTTAGAAGTGTACCAAGAATACTCAGAGGCAGAGTAAGAATTTAAAGTGGAGTTTCACATTTGAAGCAGTAATGCAGCAAACAGACACTCAGAGGCATTTCCCAAATCACACCTCTCTCCAGTCCACTGAGCTGAGTGAGTACTTGGCCTCAGAGTCTTTGCCATCATCATGGTTTTTCTTTTAAGTTGATAGCTTTCTCTTTCTAACTGTTGAGGTAGTCCCACCCTGAGTCCTTCCATCCTCCTCCTCCTTCTCCTGATTCTGTGTATCCCAGTCCCAAACCAAGTGAGGTAGTACTGTGTAGTGCACTGCTGTTGAAGAACAAATAGAGAAAGAGAAATGGAGTATTTTGTGTGGATTTGTGTTTGGTAACTAAAGTTACTGGCTGATCTCTGAAGAACTAGAAAAAAGAAAGGACCCTGCAGGTAAATTTTGCTAAGTTTGAAAGGCCAATTACTTTCAGGAAACAATGATCACCCATCAACACTCAAACATTGCAAATCAAATTTACAACCCCCTCCCTCGCTGTCAGCCACCACAAACATCATCATTCATCACTCACAATGACTCAATATATCACCACTCAAAGGTGAATAGTTAATAGTTACCTCTTCCAATATAAGATTGGTCCTTGATTGATACAAAATATTATTTCCTCTTGGATTGTAGCAGCACATTGGAATTTGCCCTCGGCACTGGCAGTCTTTTAATCAATGATCTTATGGGCAGCCCTTCTAGATGATGCAAAAAAAAATAATAAGCAATGGCATGTGAGAGAGGCAGGCTTTTTCTCCAAAGTTCTAAGGGGAATGTGGGGGCTTCTTCACTGCACACACGGCAAACTATTTATTTATTTTTTTCAAAGAAGTTCAACAAGAAATAATTAAAAAGTCCTATGATGACACTGGCATACTCAGTCCGGGAAGAAGAGTTTGTCCTCAAACTCAGGTGGTTCACCAAGAAGTTGGTTAGAAAACATACTTGATTCTGACCAATTATCTTCTTCCACCTCCTGTGGTGTTAGGGGAACAGTGTAATCAGGCAGTATAAAATTCTGGTTCATTTTGATCATGGTTAACATCTCCACATTTTGAGGCAAGAGACTGGGCCTTCTCACTATAACAATTGTACCAGCTGCACTGAACACATGTTCAGCAGACACACTGGCTATAGGACAAGCCAAATAATGTATTGCCAGCCTGCTGAGCTCTGGCCATTGATGCATCTTTCTATACCAATACACCAATGGGCTTGGATCCACATATACCTCTTTTGGGTCATCCAGACACTCCTGGAACATTCTCTGAAGTGTCATTGGTACTGCCAAATGCTTGACTTCTTTTGCTTTTGTCACTGCACTGGACTTAAGACCTGCCACTTGAAACCAAGTTAATGCAAATGTTGTGTCCAATTCTTATGACGTTGCAGGCATTCTTGTTGTTGATGTTGGCTGCTGTGAGACAAGGCTGCCCACTCTGGAATTTGAAGGTGGAACTTCTGAACTGCAGAGGAGGTCTCTAAGTTCCGCCATTTTCTTCTTCCAGTTCTCCAGCTTGCTCAACAATCCACTTCTTGTATTTTTAAACAGCCCCTTCAGAAAAAGGAATGAAAGAATGTTTTTTGTAGTGTGGATCAAGCAGGGTGGCATGGATGTACTCTTTAGATTAGATAATGTCATTTTGCAGTCCTGCACTACAAGTCAAGCAATAGCTTAAGCTCTCAACCAAGGCATGCGCTTCTAGGTTTTTACTCACACATCCAGTTGTGAACCTTTGAGACACCTTCTTTGGCTGGTCATGTACCAGATGCAACAACGGGATAGCTTGGGCCGTCATACTCTCATCCTTGCTAACTTTCCATGTGAAAACCTCAAAAGGGAGCCCCACCTATGTCAGCCATTTGACTAGGCCCTATTTGTCAGCATCCATGACCATAGATTTCCCAATTGCACCCCCTCCTCTTCGAATGACATAGTCATTGATCTGTTTATACTGCTCAAATAAATGTTGTAACATATAATAGGTTAGGTTCCAGCATGTTGGCATCTCCTGTATCAGGGCTTTAACTGGTACTCTGTTACCAAGCTGAAATATCTGCAACTGTTTTTGGGCTTTAAAAAATGGCTGAAATGAGAGCAGATTTATCTGCAGGTAGTCGGTATGTTTCTGACTATTTCTTCCTTTTTTAGAAGGTCTTGCACAACCAGGTTCATGCACACACAAAATCCTGAAATTGTCACCACCTGCCTCGGCCTTGACTGTGTTACTGCCATTGTCCGCGACAAACAAATCAAATTCGGAGACCTCTGGGTCACAGCCATTGAGACAAGTTGCTATTAAATTCATCCAAGATCTTTGCAGCTGTATGTGCTTTCTCCATGGCAAACATGGCTACTGTTACATGCCACTAAACAATATTAATAATGTATTCAGGGACAAGACCTGCAGATAGCCTTTGCTTTACTCCCACAAAAGAGATCCAGTGTGAAGTGATGCACATGTAATCAGAATCCTGATAACTGGTACACTGTCGACAGGTGGATAGTGTGGACACAACTTTGCTGCAAATCTTGTTCAACTAACAGGATCCCATCATAATACAGCTCTGGAACAGCAACTCTGGCAAAATAGGTCTAACTTTGAATGTTCCATTTCAGGCAGATGGCTACCACAAACTCTAAGAATCCCATCCATCCACTCCTTTCACAAAGGAAAAATGGAAGAGTTCCAGCACTAACATTTTTGCGAGCTTCCCATTGTAGAAACAGGCCAGTGGGTGGTTGCGGTCATAGAGACCCTCCTTCCTAAACATGCCCGTAATGGTAGCCTGGATTTTCTTCTTTTATGTGGCCACTGACGCAGGTAACGTTTGAGATGTAGGTGGTGGTAGACCCAATATGCATTGCATTGCAGTCACCATATGCTGTGGTCTTTCCATTTGACTCTAAGTCTTCCTATGACATTGTGAGGTTGCTGAAGCAGGTGATTCTGTTGCACAGCTGGGGACAGGGCTTCTTTGCGTGAGAACTACACCCTCTTCTTCCTTACCTTCCATGTGACTTTACCACTTGTAGCTGATATTTCCCAGCTCTTCTTACCTTCACCACAGCGACAGCGTTCAGCACATTTTTAAGGTTCTCCTCCCACCGGATTGTGTGATGTTTTTTCATATGGGTCATCTGGCCTCCAGTACCGTAATGTGAACCAGGCTTGCCTCAACAAACACTTGCGTGGTAAACAGAGCATATCACAATGCTCTTCTCCTGTTTGCTACTCATTAAAAAGTCCCAAACTGTGGAGAAGTACTTTCTTACTAAGCTGCTGCCAATATCTGAAGAAGAACTGGAGGTAGGTGTTGATTGCCTGTCTGTAGTGTATACTTCTGCTGAGGCACAGGTTGGTGCAGGTCTCTGCTTGGGCCTTACTAATATGGAGCTGGAGGTGCTGCCTGTGCCACATCTCTTTGAGCAGGTTGGATAGTAATGTCTGACTACTCTATGACACCTTCCACAATGACTGGCTCATCTTTAATGATTTTAATGCTTTCTGGGACTTTTCTTTTCCCCTGCCTCTCCTGCCATCTCACAGACTCTGCCGGGGTCCACTCCATGTCCCTATCATCATCCTCAGAAGTAGGTCTTGGAGAAGAAGGTGGAGTACTCCCCTTTCTATTTCTTGTTGTTGATCTGGGAGCCATGGATTCTAAAGGAGGAGGTTTGGCAGGTACACGACTCCCGAACAAGGATGCAGTCGACACGCCTCTGATGGAAAGCTTCTTCTTCTTACTGACCACTTTCTGAAAGCAACTTTCTTTGGGGCCATCTTAAGTTCTCAGTTGGCAGTAGCACTAAATTGCACAAGTTTAAGAGCCTGGAGGACCGAAGCAACTGTACAGGTCTTCTCTTTGGCAGTACTGCAGGTGATGTGACATCTCTTCTCTTGTGCACCTAAAAGCAACCAAGCGAGAAAAACATGTAGTTAGTGAAATGTGGCATTGTTGCAGTTTGAAATAGTACAGACAAATGCAATATTCGTTTATTTGGTTACTTATGTAATAAATACCAATTCAATTAAACATTGTAAAGTCAAACCACACCATCACACCATAGCAGCTCATTTCAAATGAGGCAGCACAAGATGCAGATGTAGAGATTTTCTTTATCTCATCTGTTTCAAAGGAGACACCTGTGGAAGTTAGAGAGAGGTTCATGGGTAAATGGAAGAATTCTTTAAAAAACATATGACAGCAAGGTGGTCCAGGGTAAATAGAATAATCATTTAAAAAATGAATTATATTTCAGATTTGTCTACAGTGCTCTACAGCCAGGGTGTTGAGGAGGAAAAGGAGTCATTATACCTCTAATTGAACTGAATGCTGTAGCCCAGCTGTGCAACTTTAGTGAACAGATGGATGGATGGATGGATGGAGCAAGGCATATTTCTGAAATAAATATAGAACAAGAACTTAAAAAGAAAAACATGAAAAAAAATGAAAAAAAACAAAAAACAAAAAAACAAAAAAACCAAATCAAAACATTAAGAGAGAAAATTAAAATTAAAATACAAACTTAAACTAAACAAATAAGATAATCAATAATCGTTGATGTTTGTATAAAGCCTTTGAGGAAGACACTCTGGCTGGATGCACAAAATGGCTGCCAGTCACAGGGTCAAACAACAACAAGGAGCTAGCAGGCATGGCAAACAAAGAACACATGCAAGCCTCCGACAAAGAGACACCAGCTGGATGCACAAAGTGGCTGTCAGCCACATGATCAAACAACAACAAGCAGAAAGGAGGCATGACATACAAAGGAGACATGCAAGCCTATAGCAAAGGCACGTGGCTGGATGAACAAAATGGCCGCCAGTCACATGGTCAAACAACAACGGTGAGCAAGGAGGCAAGGGGAACAAATACGCATGCAAGCCTATGGACATAAACTACACAAAATGGCCCCTGACCACGTGGCATGGAGAACAAAGACAAATGGTGGACAATGACAAACACACACTCACAAGCATACACCCCCCCACACACACACACACTGGCCATAAGGAGGCATGATTGTAACACTGAAGAAAACACTAACCATAGTTCAGCAATGCAAAACATAAAAATTAACTAAACTATACAAATTTCACAACACGCATTCTAATATGTCATTAAATATTACCACACAACATATACACTTTTTGCAAAAAAAACATGAAATGCAAACAATAGCCACCATTTTTAATTTAATCCAATGTCATGCTTGCCCTAAATGAAATTTTAAAAACATATACCACTGAAATAAATGTTTTCATACACTGAGGACTACTAGTACTGGCTCCTACTGGCTAGATAGCCCTTTGGAAACCTAGGCCACATAGTAAAATAATTTTGCAAATGTTACAAACATATATATGTTTAACTTTACAATAGGTGAAAAATCAATGAAATGTAAAATAATTATGACTAGGCCCATACTTAAACTCGAAGCCATCCACCACTATAACAATAACACATTAAAGTACAAAGAAACACTGATGCATGCCCAAGCAAACAAGCAATGCCCTTATACAATAGTTTCTGAACGTGCTTGTGTGAGTTCACAAAAACAAAGTTTTTAATTCCAAAGACATATTTAGGAGACAAAGAAAGTGATCTTTCTACTTCGAAATCTGAGTGAAAAGTGACCAGGAGATGGACAAAACACTGTTGAACAAGAATAGAAAGTTGGAGTCTCTGGGACACTTCCTTCCTTTTTGCTAAAATGTATCATACTAAAAAACAACTTGAAGGGTGAATTGGAGAAGAAAATCCAGTCAAAACCCTCTTTTTGACTAGATTTAGATACATATCAAGTAGAAAATCTACTCCAGGTGAATTCACACTCACCGTTTTGGCCGCCATCGTGTCCGGATGAAGCCCAATTGAAAGCGAAGTCTCGCACACAACGTTGGATGCAGAGTGATGAATACAAAGTCTTGCAGCTGCTCGCTAGTGGCACAAGAGTATCATGGTGCCCACTTGTGAGTGCTAAAACCAAACCTTGCACGTGCAAACAAACTTTGTTCCACGCTGGGAGGTCGAATTTGGGAACTTCGTGTAGCATGAAGTGCCTAGGTTCTGCAAATTCCGGCAGCAGCTGAGTTCTACTCCTGGGCCTAGTGTGGACAAGATGAGCCATACTGACATCAACCTTTTCTCACCCCAGGCTTATTAGAGCCTTGACTGGTGAATAGAAGAACTTTCCAGAACCAGGTGTGAGGGTAGGACAGAGTATCCCCCTGCACACAAAGGGTGGCACCAGGTTTAAATATTGGACCTCCAAAGCCACTCTTCATTAATCTTCTCAACCTGTGGACATTACAGAAGGAGGAAAGGAGGACTGCCCTGTTGCGAAGTCTATCTTTGCTGGCTTAGCATAAATGCTGGACCTGCTTACCTTCATCTCTAGCTAACCTGAGTGATTCCAAGTGTCAGTTGGCTGACCTCCTGTGTGAGCTACAAGGACATAACAAGCTCCAGGGACTTCCCTGCAACTTCCCAGCTTACCTGCTGCACTCACTCTGCCTGAACTTGCAACTGGACCTGCCTGAGCCTTGTTGGCCTTTTCTGGAGAGAGTTCCTGATAACCAAGAAGTGGCCCCCAGGTCCTTGAGCCTTGGATGACATCTGTTTGAGTTCCTCTTGAGAGGAAAAGGTGAAAGCCAGCAGTTTTGTCTCTTTGTAATCCTGAACAGCCCCTTCAGGCCAAGACTCCCCAGCCAACATGATGCTCCAGTGAGAACAGCTGTTCGTACTACAGTCACTAGCAGCGATAACTGGCAATGCTAGATCTGCATTCTATGCTACAGAAACAACAGCCTACGCTATACACCAACTCAAAGCTCCAAAAACGACTGTGCATTGTGCCTGACCAGCTCTTTATGCTACAGTGATGACAGCCCTTGACACCTCACCTGCTCTATGTGCTACAGCGATGTCCATCTACGACACTCTCCCTGCTCCTCGCTGCCTCCTCTAGCCCAAATGGAACTCTTCATGCCTGACTCAGAAGATAACTTTTCAACGGGACTAACTTTATCTCTGTATTTGACCCGCACTCCATCAGAGTCAGTCTGAAGTTGAGACTTTCTCTTGATCCAGTGCGACCACATGACCGCAAGTGGTGCGTTGTGATTTTAGGCTCTATTTTTACATAAAACGATAAACCTGAATATCTCTGGTTCTACTTATTGGATTTTTGTAGTGCTGCTATCATTTCATTTATTAAAATGTACTCTATGTTTCTAAATTGATTTGGGTATTTTACTTGTATTGTGCTTTCACTTTATTACTTCTTGAATGCTGTATAAATACTTTACACATTGCCTCTAAATTAAGCCTGACTTTTATTGTACCAAACTACCAGAGAGATAAGCACAGGTTAATTTAGTGACTTTTGGGGTTCACCCTGACAAGGATTGTGTTTGTTTCCTGAGTGAGTCTTCCACCACCCTCAACCACTAACGTGATTTGTTAGGATGACAGTACAAAGGCCACTTAGTGTAATATAGGTCCAAATAAGGTGAGAGAACCAACCAGAAAACTTAAGACAGATGTCTTGCACGTGCAACAGGTAAGGAGACTGATCAGGAGGAGGCTCCTTCATAGACTTTTTCTAAAGTTTCACAGTAGAGTCAAAAGTTAGTGTGATATAATTTCTGTAACCCCGTTTATTTTGGCAAATTCATGAAACACTTAGCATACCTTCTCACTCCCCTTTAAGTTTCATTGCAACTAGTGCCAATATAGTATGGCTTCCCTCTTGTTGCAAGCCAATGAAATTAGCATTAATCCATGATGAAATTGTACAACATGGGTATCATGATTCTTCACTAAAAATGTATGAACATCACTACTGTAGTTTTAATGTATTTTTAAGGTTCATTATTACTGATATTTGTTCAAGTTGCACTGAAATTTAAATATAATAATAGTAAACAGACACATCCCTAAGGTCGATTAACCTTTTGACTTGTTTAATTTATTATGATTAGCAGTCATATAACACAACAGTATTAAACAATACCAATCATTAAAGAGTCAGTAAAGAATGCACCATGGTCCATGGTCCATTTGGCCACAAATAACCGCACCTTCAGTATCAATTAAACTGTTTATTTCCCCATATTAACAATGCTAAGTTCACAAATATTAATCTCAACACCAAGTGATACAAGTAAAGAAACATCACAAGTTGACCAAATAGCCTAAAGAATCTTAAACGAAACAAAGAAATAAGTACAACAATTTCAAAAGTGAAAACACTAATAGCAGTAATATTTAATCAAGAGAAATAGCATACATTTGTTCAGCAAATAAAATAAAATTGGTTCATAGGGATAGAGAAAACACCTCACTACTTCATATTAGAATTAGCATGTGGGGCTTCATGCAAAAAGTTTAGTAACACTAATGTAGAAAACATCTAGCTATGACGCTATCACAACAGAAGCAGTATGAAAACAGTATGAGTTGGTGCCTGAAAAGCAAAATACAAACTACAATGCATAGATCACTTATATTATCTATTCCTAAGGAATATCAGCAAAACAGCTTCAGCTTCATCAGGGGGACAGACGCCTCAGCATCAGGACAGCAGCAGTGGGGGGGAGAACAGTTACGAATTTGGATTGTAAGATTACTAAACCATCAGATCATTAGTTCAGCATTGAAGAGGCAAAATAAACTCGGAAATAATAAAGCACCAGAATGTCAGTAGATTACCTAACAAAACATGAAAAGTTAAAGTGACAGATTACCAAAAGTGACTTACAAAGTATGAATGAAGAATGGCTTCATGAGAAACATATCAAAAAGAAGGCTCCCCCCTTCTCAACACCTATGCATTAAATTAAAACCACTGAATATTTGCTATTGGTCAGAGACATCAGGCAAAGAAAGAACATTCAATTGTGAAAACATTAGATATCGGCAATACATTAGAAAGGTTACACTCAAAATTGGCAGTGTGATGATTGGGTCATTTACGTAACTCCAAACTATACTAAAGGTATCACCCCTCTCTTCCTTCCGTCCGCGATCAGTAGACTCTTTTGTTCGGCACATTCCAAATATGCTGTTAAATAGGTGTTACAGAGAGTACAATATTTACATCATATCCTCGGACGAAAATCATGAATTACAAACATAATAGTAAACAGACACATCCCTAAGGTCGATTAACCTTTTGACTTGTTTAATTTATTATGATTAGCAGTCATATAACACAACAGTATTAAACAATACCAATCATTAAAGAGTCAGTAAAGAACGCACCATGGTCCATGGTCCATTTGGCCACAAATAACCGCACCTTCAGTATCAATTAAACTGTTTATTTCCCCATATTAACAATGCTAAGTTCACAAATATTAATCTCAACACCAAGTGATACAAGTAAAGAAACATCACAAGTTGACCAAATAGCCTAAAGAATCTTAAACTAAACAAAGAAATAAGTACAACAATTTCAAAAGTGAAAACACTAATAGCAGTAATATTTAATCAAGAGAAATAGCATACATTTGTTCAGCAAATAAAATAAAATTGGTTCATAGGGATAGAGAAAACACCTCACTACTTCATATTAGAATTAGCATGTGGGGCTTCATGCAAAAAGTTTAGTAACACTAATGTAGAAAACATCTAGCTATGACGCTATCACAACAGAAGCAGTATGAAAACAGTATGAGTTGGTGCCTGAAAAGCAAAATACAAACTACAATGCATAGATCACTTATATTATCTATTCCTAAGGAATATCAGCAAAACAGCTTCAGCTTCATCAGGGGGACAGAAGCCTCAGCATCAGGACAGCAGCAGTGGGGGGGAGAACAGTTACGAATTTGGATTGTAAGATTACTAAACCATCAGATCATTAGTTCAGCATTGAAGAGGCAAAATAAACTCGGAAATAATAAAGCACCAGAATGTCAGTAGACTACCTAACAAAACATGAAAAGTTAAAGTGACAGATTACCAAAAGTGACTTACAAAGTATGAATGAAGAATGGCTTCATGAGAAACATATCAAAAAGAAGGCTCCCCCCTTCTCAACACCTATGCATTAAATTAAAACCACTGAATATTTGCTATTAGTCAGAGACATCAGGCAAAGAAAGAACATTCAATTGTGAAAACATTAGATATCGGCAATACATTAGAAAGGTTACACTCAAAATTGGCAGTGTGATGATTGGGTCATTTACGTAACTCCAAACTATACTAAAGGTATCACCCCTCTCTTCCTTCCGTCCGCGATCAGTAGACTCTTTTGTTCGGCACATTCCAAATATGCTGTTAAATAGGTGTTACAGAGAGTACAATATTTACATCATATCCTCAGACGAAAATCATGAATTACAAACATAGCTTCAGACAAATATGAAATTCAATCATTGGAACCTGCTATGCAGACAGACGTGAAATCACACAAATGTAACAATAGTTAGAACATTGGTAGTTAGATAACTTCTAACTGTGGCCTTGTCTGCTTGAGGCCCAGCAGAAAACAAGAAATCCTCATGTTAATTTCAGCTATTACATTAACAGAAAAACACTTTTAAAGAAAACATGGCTCTCAATATGTTAGTACTTTATTTATAAAGGTGCATATGGAGGCCTTGCACTCTATGGTGGCCACTAAAGAAGACACATTGGCCCTCATTCTGACCTTGGCGGTCGGCGGAGAGGCGGCGGTCGGACCGCGAACAGACCGGCGGTCAGAAAAATGGCATTCTGACCGCGGCGGTCACCGCCGCGATCGACCACCACTTCCCCACTCCGACCGCCACGGCGGTCATGACCGCCGGGCTGGAGTTTGCGCACTCCGGCCCGGCGGTCGTCCCGAGACCGCCAACGGTATCATGACCCTGCCTACCGCCGCGGTTTCTGGTGGTCGGGAACCGCCATGCGAACCATGGCGGTAAGCACTATCGGGGCCAGGGAATTCCTTCCCTGGCACTGATAGGGGTCTCGCCCACCCCCCACTACCCACCCGAGTCCTCCCCCCACACCCTCCACCCCCCTGCCACCCCCCAGAGGTGGTACGAACCCCCTCCCCACCCACACCCCGACATGCACATACATGCACCCCGACATGCACACACCCCCAACATGCACATATACACACCCCCTACACACACATACACAACGGGGACACATACCCGCACACATACATGCAGACATGCGCACCTGCCGAACAGCACACATTACCCATAGACACAGCAGCACCCCCCGCCCGCATACACGCACTCACACACCCCCTCTACACACTCACACGCACACCCCCATACACGCCCACATCACACAACACCCCCCCTCCCCTTCCCCTCACGGACGGTCAACTTACCCTGTGCGTTGGTCCTCCGGGAGGCGACGGGAGCCATGGGGAGGTGACCGCCAACAGAACACCGCCAACAGAAGACCACCACACAGATATGTGGGTCGTAATTCTGTGGGCGGTGTTCTGCTGGCGTGGTGGTGGAGGTTGACCAGTCTCCACTTTTCCGCCGACCGCCAGTGTGGCTGCTGGCGGTTTCCCGGCGGAACGCTCCCAGCGGTCGGAATGCGCACAGCGGCATACCGCTGCGGTCGGCGGTCTTCACCGCGGCGGTAACTCGGCGGTCTCGCGAAAAGACCGCCAAGGTCAGAATGAGGGCCATTATGTGTCATACATTAATTTCATCATTAAAACAACTCATATATTAATAAGTAAGCATGATTACGCAAAAAGTGATTATTAATGTTAATTTCAGTGCTCACAATCCCTCCTATACTATGTATGTTATCACACTTGTACCTCAAATAAATGTATTTATTTCATCGCATAGATTTTCTAAAATGTTGATTCCCTCACATCTTTATTTAATGTTTTTCTACTTGATTATTTCCCCTATAGTCTTTCCAATTGAAATTCTACCTTCCGCTGATTCTTTTCAAATCTTCTTCTTTTGATCACTTTGTACAATTTACATATTCTCCAAATTCCAACCAGACCATTCACAATAACTGAAACCGCTTGTATTATTTTCATTAACATCCCTTTTCCCAGGTTGCCAATCCAATTTCCCACAGCAGTCATCCCTTTTTCCGGCTTTTTCCTAAACAGTGAGCTCAGTTAGTTCTTTTAATTCAGTTTAATCTTTTGTTTTATTGTTAACCAAGCATCTAACTGCTTTACTGTTGTCCAGAATATGTGAACAACAATGACAAGGACATAGCAATTTACAAACCCTGCCCTCCTTTGCTAAAGGAATGTCGTATGCAAGGCGGTTCTGAAGAGTCACAGCACTTACCGCAGCCATCTCTGTATCCAAAACCATAATGGCTCCCAAATAACCTGTCAGCATGTTATCAACAACTGTAGACAACTGATGAATTTTAATAGAATTCAGAACTACTCCCACTGAAGGAATTATTGCTCCAAATATGTCTCCAACAATGCTAGAAATAGATTCTCTCATTTGTCTCTTCAGTTGTTATTCAGTCATTTTAGGACATTTACTCAAGTCATCAAGTAAATACATTTCCAGGAAGACTATTCCCAAAAAACATGTGCCATACCATCCTTTAGGAAGATGGTAATATGCATTTTTCCCACATATGTAATAGATACTAGACACAAGGGGGTTTTGACCATTCAACATAAATGTCCACTTATACTCAAAAACACATCTCCATTCACTCATTCCCACAAATATTTTACCAACCCTAGTTTGTGGCCTATATATACACAAAGTTTTCCTATGTGTTGGGCATCTAAAGTTAGTCTCCCTAGTTTAGCAATGTCAGTAAATGCATAGTTATTCGCAAAACTAGGTGAAACTAATCCCTTATCTACCTTAGCCTTCATCGTCCTTCTCCTATCTTCTGTGTAATCTAAAAAACCCTTTTCTAAGGGTGAGAGTAAACAAGTTAGGTTATTTCTAATGGCATAAAATGTCCCTAATGTTAGTGTAGACTCACAGAAATCCCTCATTATTACTATATTATTGTCCTTAGCTACCTTATTCGGATCCCTAATTATAGGAACAAAAGAAAACACTATATCAGATTTGGAATAAATATATTAGATATACTCCTGATTATAAAATCTTGTTAGTAAAAGACTACAACTTATGTCGTAGGTTAGTGGAAAATTGTGATAAGCTAATTCCTCCTTAACAGAGTTTTACTCATGCAATAAGTAATAGAGGATATTAAAAGAAAGTTCTCACTGTGTATGCAAATGTTTCTCATCCATTTCAAATCTATCTATTGATGAAAGAGTAGACGCTAATTCTGAAGATGTTGTTTCTACAGCTATGGTATGGTTGGCTCCATTCTTATCAAAGACAATCACACCCACAACCAACAGCAAACATACAATTACACAAACAATCACCAAACCAATATTCATGTATTTACAGCATCTATTTTAGTGTTCTGCTGGTTGTGGTTACCCATGGTCTGTAAAGAATCAGGAAGTAAAAGCAAAAAAACTAAAATATGGCTATGCAGCAAAAATAAAAAATAAAATAAAAAAACAATTTTCAAGTCTTCAATCTTCAGTCTTCAATCTTCAATACCTCCTTTGTGATTTTTTTTCAAAAATATGTGCAGCTTCATTTACACAGGACCCTTTTTGTCAAAAATCGGTAAAGTTGTCAAATTCAGTTGAGCAGCTTGTCAAAATCAGGTTATCAAAGTATTTCAAACATATTTTCAACATAGTCTCTTTCATTTAGTTTTAAATTTACAATTTTCCCAACAAATGTCATCAATTTTCTTTACATACCAAAATATAAACCTGGAATGTCTCTATCAAAACAAACATTTAAAGATTCTTCTTGCCATTCTTGGATGTCTACATATGCCCAATCAGGACCTGAGTATCTTTGATTGGCAAATCTTTTATTTTTATTTTTTATCTTCAACCCTCACTGTAATCACCATCACTCAGATTTTCCTTTCTGGAGGTATCAACCTCTTCCTGAATTAGTGGCACCAGATCTGCCTTCTTTGACTTTGATCTTGTTTGTGGACACTTGTCATCTTTCAGAGGTTTTCTTGTTAATGCTCTTTTCAGTATTGGACACAAATTCCTATCCTTTGACTGTTGTGTAGCCATTTTAGTTATAGCTCCATGCACATTATTTTAGCACACTGAGCCTACAGCTGTGCACTTTAACCTAGATATATTTTATTCAGCTTCCTTTATTAGCCACATTTGCAGTCTTGTTTATTTCTTTACATCTAGCCGTTCTTTGCCTAGGCCAGCACTGTGTTCTTAAACAAGACATTTCTTTCACTCTGTGCTTCTCTCGAGGATGCAGTAAGATAGGTTGCCGGTAAAAGTGGTAACATTTTGTCTCTGGTATTCATAAAAACATACACATCCTTACATAGGGACAATTTCCCAGAACATCAGCTGTTTTATCATAAAAACACTTCCCTGTCCCATACACGTTAGAGGGAGATTCCAGCCAGATGCCACCACTGTATGCTGATTGCTGAACGCTTTGCTGCAGCTGCTTATGTGGACTTCAGGCCTTTGCTTAGATATGGGGGATGATGCCTTCACTGGGGAACCTGAAGGGCAGAACTAGAGCTTAACATGCTGTGCTCTATTATAGGCTAGGTAGGAATTAGTCTACTGACTCTAGTGACAATATGTTAGCATTATTTCTATGTTTCACTCTCCTTGTTATAATTTTAATCCTGTCATGCTTTATTGTCCTGGTTATTGCAGTACATGCTTTAGTATCTAAGATGCAGTTGCTTCATTAAAACCTTATTGAAATAAATAATGTCTCTGCTTGTCCTTGTATATGTGAGACTAATGTAACTGAGAGAAACGGATGAGATCAGAGTGACCACGATATCCCTGAGGAATCAATTGTGTCATGCGCTCGGCTGCCCAATCATCCCTGCTCTTGGGTAGAGATGAGGCACTGCTAGTTAGCCGCAGCAAAACCCGGATTGGGGCGACAGGTGTCACCTGCAGTGGGTAAGACTCAGTCACCAACACTGCAGGCAATTCTACAGCTCAAATCCAGTAGTCTCATTAGAATAATGAGAGTCTATGTGACACGACTTTCCCGCAACCGGTTCAGGAGGAGACAAATCTTTTTGGCTCAAATCTGCCTCAACTCCTTTTCTGTCGGGGACAGTCACTTATTCAGTCTGGTTTTTCAGACTAATTGCTTCTGAGTACACCCTCTTCTGAACATGTTCTTTCTAGACATGTCATCTCTCCTGTTCTCTCTGTACCTGTTCTTTTACTGTTTCATTTGAGGACGTTGAGGATGTTGAGAAAGTCTCATCCACCAGGATTCCTTCCACTTCGTCTGTCACAGGAGTGGGCAAGTCAACTATAGGATGTTCAGGCACTGACTCCAGCTCACTTATTCCTCCGTCTTGCCCTGGAATATGTCTGGGCAGTGGTAATCTCAACAGCTCCTCTTCTTGGTCCATTGGACTATTCACTTTCCAAGTGTGGCTTGCGTGGATCCAGTTTGCAATTTCTGTACCCTTCACAGCTGTGGTAGTGATCAATACCACTTGGTAAGGACCCTTCCACAGAGGCTCCAAACACGTTTTTCTCATGTGCTTTCGGATCTCAACCAAATCACCTGCTTTTAGGTTGTGTCCTTGGCTTTGGGACATTGCATCGTGGTAGCTTCCACCTGATGAGAGAAAGAGCGAACCACTTCAGCTAGACCTTTGTAGTATTCCAATAACATATCATCTGTAATGTTCACAAGAGCATTTGCAGGTAAAGCTGGCAATCTCATTGCTCTTCCCATGAGGATTTCATGGAGTGACAATCCTGTTTTCTTGTTAGTGGTGCTTCTCATTGACATTAGAACCAACAGCAAAGCATCTGGCCATTTTCAGATTTTGTCGCGCCACAGTGGACAGCGGTGCAAGCCCCTGACATTCTTTACTTTTCCCGAGGGGCCTCGGCAAGTGGGGCGTGGCGTGTCCTCACTATTTTCCTGGACACCTCCCCCCACACCTCTCACTCACCTCATGAATCTATCCTTTTGTTTTCCTTTCTTCTTCTTTTTCTCCTGTATTTATGCACTTCTCCAGCTGCCATGTTCTTTCTTCTTCCCAGCATGCCTTCTTTCTCCCTGTATGCCTTAGGAACCCTTTTTAACATGGTGCCTTTCTCTATATGTTTCTATGATTTATTCCTAATCTAATATGATGCCTTTCTATTTCCTGTTGGTCACTTCCTTTTCTTGGGTACATAAGGTGAGTGATTCTTGTTCTCCCTGCGCTGCAACACTTCCTTTGGTGGTGATCTTCACTCCTGCTTCTTTCTTCACCAGTTATATTTTTTCCTAGCCTGTTTTTGTCCTGTTGAAAAGACTTATCCTTTTACTTTTTGTTCTTGTTCCAGGGAGTGCCGGCTTAGAGGTTTTTCCCTTTTGGGTTTTTTCCCTCTGGGACTCCTTCTGGAGGGCACGGACTACTTTTGGCATTCCCTCTGTCAGCAGCACCATGGCTACCAGAAAGGGCCTCCCTTACTTGGGTCAAGGCAGAACCTGCAAAAATCAAGGCCTCTCAGCAGTTCCAGTGGGCCAAAGACATAAACGGCGAGTAGTCCGTGACAATTTGTGGATGCACACATGTTTGCCAATCTCAACTTCAAAATACCATTTATCTGTTCTACAAGTCCTGAGGCTTCTGGGCAGTAACTACAATAAAGCTTGTGCTCAATGTTTAAAGCTGAACATAGCAATTTAATCACCTTATTGGTGAAGTGGCTTCCTCTATCTAATTCTAAAGAGACTGGGAAACTGAAACGTATAATTAACTCCCTGAGCAGTAACTTGGCTACTGTTAGACTGTCATTTCTCCTTATAGGGTAAGCCTCACTCCAATGACTGAAAATGCACACAATCACCAACACATATTTCAAACTAGAACACGCAGGCATCTTAATGAAATCCATTTGCATTCTGCTAAATGGTCCTCCAGCCATGCCACTATGTCTCATATTGACCACTGTTCCTTTCCCACAGCAGTCTTTTCAGGCATTTGAATTGCTTGTAACAATTCATGTGTTCTTTCACTATTTCGTATTGGTGAACCAGAAGAGGTCAAAAATCCATATCGACTATCTGTGTAAATAGTGACTTCTGTTGAGTTGAAATGTGGCATGCTCTAGTAAGAGTTACTAATTCTGTAACTTGTGCAGAAAACACTCCTTGAAGCCCTAAGGCTTCCAAATATGCCTGTGAAAGTGTACACTGCATATCCTGTTCTTAGTGTACCCACATTATCTCTTAGGCAGGAACCGCCAACAAAGATAATTTGGTCATTCTCTTCCAGGTAAGTATCTCTAATATAGGCTCTGGGTTTTGTGCATTATTCTGTAATTTCCAGACAATCATGTTCAGTGTCAACCATTTTATCAACATCTACATCCTCATTTAGAAGTAAAGTTGCTGGGTTAAGCACTGTATATCTCTTAATGGTTACGTTTGGAGATCCCAAAATTGTGGCCTTGTATCTGGTCAGCCTAGAGCTGGATCAGGTATTGGGTTTTAGACTTAGTAAGCAAAATCTCAATTGAATGAGGTACCATTATGGAAAAGGGATAACCTATTACTATATTCTAGCTCTGAGTGAGGCTCTGCTCAACTGCTGCAACGGATTGCAAACAACCTGGTAAAGCTGCTACATCCTGATCCAAAATGGCTACAAAATAAGCCACCAGGCTATTCACAATGCCATGAGTTTGAGTCAAGACAGATAAAGAACATACATCACGTTCATGACAAAACAACAGAAAAGGTTTTGTGTAATCAGGCCTTCCTAAAGCTGGAGCTTGGCACAAGCTCTCCTTCAAATCAGTAAATGCTTTCATACAGGCTTCATCCAGCACTATAGGTTCGGAAGCATCATTATGAGTCAGCTACTGTAAGGGTTTTGAAAGAACTGAAAATTCGGGATCCACTGGCGGCAGTAACCCACCATTCCCAAAAACACCCTCACATCTTTCTGTGTATTTGGTGCAGGCATTTGCAAAATAGTTGCAAATCTCTCTTTTGAAATTTTCCTAGTTCCTTTCTCAATCAAATGACCCAAGTATTTTACTTCTTTCTGACAGTACTGCAATTTAGCAGGGGACACTTTGGCCCATATTTATACTTTTTTACCACTGTATTTGCGCCATTTTTTTATGCAAATGCGGTGCAAACTTACAAAATATAATTGTATTTTGTAAGTTTGTGCCGCTTTTGCATAAAAAAATGACACAAATGCAGCACTAAAAAAGTATAAATATGGGCCTTTATGTCCATTGTCTCCCAGGAAGTTCAGCAATGCAATTGTACCGTATTTACACCCTTCTCTTGTTTTGGACGCAATCAGCAGATCGTCAATGTATTGCTCCAATGTTGACTGATAAGGCATCACTAATGATTCCAAATTATTTTTCAAGATCTCATTAAAAGTGGATGGTGACTATGAAAACCCTTGTGGAATGCTACACCAAAAGTAGACCCTGTTTAAGAACTTAAAAGTGATATCTGCTCTCCTCATGAAGAGGCACGGAAAAGAACACTTGACACAGGTCCACCACAGTGAAACATTCAGCATTGCATGGAAACTGAAACATAATCACAGCTGGATTTGGCACAAGTGGGCAACACTTAACCACTATGTCATTTATTTTTCTCAAATCTTGCACAAGTCAAATTTTCCCACAAGGCTTGATCAGACCTGTTATTGGTGATTTACACTGGCTGCTCAACACTTCTTTATAATACCTTTCTCCACAAACTCTCCTATTAATGGTTTCATACCCTTGATTTCATCTTTTGTCATTTGAGTATTGCGGAGTCTGGGGAAAAAGTACATTGAACTTAACTGCAACTCTAACTGGCTCAGCTCCTTTTATTAACCCAATGTCCTTTTCTGAAAGATCCCACACCCTAGTCTTAAAAAATTTCTGTAAATCAGCAGGACGATCTTTCACTGAAAAAACTGGAAAGAAACTAATCAAAGGAGCTTCCTCATTCACTGGCTCATCAAAACTAATCAAAGGAAATTCTTCGGACACTGACTCATTGTTAACAGTAAGTATCGGGTCTGTTCCATCATCACTGTTTGTTTGAATTTGAATACCCTCATCTGAACAGGTAATTGAGCATCTTGTTTTACACAATAAATCCCTTCCCAGTAAGGACACAGAACTTGAATCACACACCACAAATTTGTGCAAACGCTTAAAATTGCCAATTTTAACCAAAACTGGTTCTGTAATTGGGTTTGTCAAATATTGATAAGCAACTCCCACAAGCTGAACTGTCTTCCCTGATAAGGGCTGATCTGGAACCTCTGCAGATCTCACTGTTAAGCGTGTTGCTCTGGTGTCATCCAAAAATGAGAGTTTGTGATCATTCACTTTTCCTTTAACATAAGGACCTTTCTGATCCATTTCTAAAGAAGCAGCCACCACACATTCTTCTTCATCCGAACTCTCACACATCCAAACCTCGTTTATTTAATTTTCACTGTGTAGTAGAAATTGATGTACAATATTTTTACTCTGATTCACTCTTTGACCTGTGACCGTCTGAGAAAGCATCTCCTGCTGCTGATCCATAGGGGCTTGATTTGAGGTATCTGAATTTGCTCTCTAGACATTTAAATTTGTTTTGCAGGCACTGTTTGCACCTGTGGCAGCATCTGCTGTAACTGGGGCCCTTATACCTGTAAGGGCTGTACAGTTTGCATAGGCTGCATAGGTTGGAAACCTTGCATTGCATTCACATTATTCTGGAAATTTTGATTTTGACACCTTATTCTCGGTCCTCTCAAATTCTGAATTGAATTGACATAATTCACTTGCTGAACAAAACCTCCCTGATATACCACGGACATTCCCATTTCCAATGCCCGATTCCCCCACAAGCGTGACAAGGGAACAATCTCTTTCCTTGTGGCTTTCCTTATATCATTACTGTATTCAAATCAGGACCACGATTAACACTTCCCATTCCACCACGACCTCTACCTCTGCCTACATTTTGAAATGTGCCTTGATTCTGAAACATGTCGTTTCCCTGCTGCTGCTGAGGCTGAAAATGTCCCTGAATCTCTGTCTGCGCAGCCTTTATCTGCATCACCATCGATTTGTCCTTCAACTTTTTCTGTTTCAATTCAATCTCATCACTACAATATTTTGCATACTGCAGCACCTCATCAATCGTCTTGGCTTGCCAATAAATCAAATGGCTTTTAATTGTCTGAGTAATTTCTGGTCTGAATCCTTCAATAAATCTGAACACAAAGTGAATCATGTCTTTCGGCTCAATTGTTTCTGTTCCACTATGCTGCTTAAATGCTTTTTATAATCTTTCATAGTATGCATGAATTGATTCCTTTGCTGTCCTATCTATGCGCTGCCACAAAATGTCACTCGTATTCCAAGGTACATGTACAAAACTCCCTCCTGGTATTTTTCTTATTAGTAAAACTTTCACTTCTTCCTTATTCTGCGGTGCTTCTGCAGAAGAATTAGAAGGACCTTTTTTCTGTCTCTTTTCTTCACCCATCTGCCTTCCCATTTGTCTAATGGTCTCCATATCTGGATTCATTGAAGCAACTCTCTAAGATGCGTTTTCATCCCTGCAGATCTTATGTGTTCAAAGTCTTTTTGCCTCAAAATCCAACTTGTAGGTTCTTTTCAAACATTTCATTTTCAAAAGGTCTATCCCATATGTGCCTGCTACAGCCACTAACTGTTGATGTACCTCACCTGCTTCTTTTGCATTCTTTGGGCACAAGTATTACAATTCTGCTTTAGTGTAGGACTCTAACTTATTCACACATATGATTCCTTCAATAAGTTCACCCACTTCCAATGAAAGCCTAGTTTAGTTAATATAATTCTCTCTACTAGAAACATCTTGTGAAGTATTCAGCTTTCCTAACCATTCTGTTAATTTCTGAGCTGTCAAACCTTGTAATGAGATGTTATTAGGCTGGATACTGGGTAGCTGTTGTATAGTTAAACTCGGAGGTTGGGGTGTCAGTAACCTCATATTGGTGTCAATGTGTGACCCTGTTTCAGTATTCAAAGGAGCTCTGACAGGGCCCAGGTCTAACAACGACAAAAGTCTGTCCCACAGGTGAGACTATCTTGATATTTTCACTGATTCCTCCTCCCACCAAACTCAGATTTAGGATTCCCTGACCATTTGTGCCATTGTTACCCTAGGCAAACAACGGTATGACTGGACCAATAGTAACAGGTACAGACACAGCTTGTGGCTGCATTTGAGGAAGTAATATCTGAGTTGCTTCTGTCTGAACCAACATTGGTATTTGGTAAACCTGTCCTGTTGGCACTATTCGATTGGCTCTCGCATCTACAATAGGTACATCTGGGTAAATCCTATGAACACAAGGTTATGGCAACCGTACAGAGTCAGTCTGCAGATTGACACTGCTCTGCATTGGTACTTGCACAAAAGGAGAACTTGTCTGTACTGAGCTCTGGTTCACGTTAGGATTAACCTGTACAGAATTCTCAGTCATGTTAATATTACTCTGTACTGGACTCTGTGTCATAATAATCGGTGTCACTGCAGAGGGGTTCACATTAGTGCTTGGACCCTCTTGTGCCACATATGGTGGTTGACGATTTCTCAACAACTGTAAAATTAACTCATCATAGTCCGATTCATCATCATGAGTTGGAGACTTCTTGGCCTCTTTTGATTTCTTCTCTTCATCTGAAATTTGACTCACTTTCGATTTATTAGAAACCTTCTTCGCATCTTTCTCACTGTCTTCTGAAATTGCAGGAAACATCCTAATAATATGTAGGGTATCTTATCTCCATTGTCGCTTCAAACTGAGCTGGTATTGGCGGAGGTTTTAAACTATACATTACTTGTCTCAAATTCTCTAAAATTCTCAAATTGAATGTTCCATTTTCAGGAAACGCTAAACTCCCTTCTTTTCCTGTGGTTGTGCACCAGTTTTTTAACCAAAGACATGCTCTGGTACCTTTCTCTTCAATTACGATACATGCTGGAGTACCTTCTGGCAGACAGATTTCTCCTACCCTAGCTGGAATATATTAATCTCCCCTAGGAGCACTTTTTAAATCTTTGAAGAACTTGATTTTCACAAATTTGTGTCAAAAATCAATCATCAGGAAGTGAATTTAATGCCACAATCCTCTTTGTCTACCTCCTCAACCAATTGAGCTTCACAGTTGTCCACCAATCCGTGCGCGACCCTTCTCACTAACCAACCTATCCTGGCACGGCTCAAAATGACGTCACACTCACGCACAGCGGCTGACAAAGTCTTACGGCTTGTCCTCCTAAACTCAAAAACACACAAAACTAATGTGAAATTATTTGCGAGCACCTCAACATAACTAAAAAAACAATTTGTCTATTTACTGCAGGTAGGGTAATACAATTGCTTCAGGAACCTTATGGATTTTCACTGACGGCTTTCGACCTAGCAGCTATTCTATCTTTCTCAGTTCCCCTGATTTGCAAGCAAATTTCGACCAGCAAATTTTACTCTCAACTGATCAATTGGTCTGTACTGGTGCACATAGGACTCACCAAATCTCAGTCGAAAAGAGCTCACACTCTGCTTAAACCACAAATCCGACTTGCCAACCATGCCCCGATCGGCCTACTAAACAGACAAATTTCAATAAAAACCCAAGTATCTCAATATACTTTTAATATACTCCAGAGTATTAGACCTCGCATGGCCCATATTCCAACAACCATGTGGACTATTTTTTGAGCACCTAGCCCACACACATGTGAAGTTTGCCGACTTCCCTACTCTCACACTCCAGAGTATGCAAAGGCCTTCTTCAACAACATTTGGAGTACGCAAACTCCCTAAATCCTCTTCAACAACTCAGTTCACCTGCAAATGAGCTAAAGCTGTGCAAGCGCATAATCTTCTCCATTCAACCTGACAATAGAATGCTGAGAACACTCCCTACCAACATAGGTAAACTCCAAAGACCGGGGAAAGTCACCTTGGGCGTTTAGGGACACATTTTCTCCAAATCCATATTCTACGACAATTTAAATTCAACAGATCTGAAACAAAAAACACCAAATTACAAACTTTAAAGAGACGTAATCATCAAGCTCTGCTACCAAAACTGTGAGCGTGCCCTTGGCTTATCTATTTTGTTATAATAATAGTAAGCGGATGCATCCCTAAGGTCGATGAACCTTTTGACTTGTTTAAATTATGATAATTAGCAGTCATATAACACAACAGTATTAAACAATAGTCAGTAAAGAACACACCTTGACCCATTTGGTCACGAATTATCACACCTTTAGTATCAATTAAAATGCTTATTTCCCTATATTAACAATGCTAAGGTCACGAAAACGAATCTCAACACCAAATGATACAAGTAAAGAAACATCACAGGTTGACAAATCACCTAAAGATCCTTAACTTAAACAAAGCAATAAGTATGACAATTTCAATAGCGAAAACACTAATTAATAGCAGTAATATTTGAGAAAGAGAAATAATATAATCAATCAATCAATCAGTGTATTTGTAGAGCACGCTACTCACCCGTGAGGATCTCAAGGCGCTTTGAGGAGGGGGAGCTGCTACTGCTCGAACAGCCAGATCTTGAGGAGTCTCCTGAAGACCAGTAGGCCCTTGGTCTACAGCAGGTAGATGGGGAGGGTTTTCCAGGTCTTGGTCGCGAGGTAGGAGAAGGATCTGCCACTGGTTGTTGTCCTGTGGATGCGTGGGACAGTGGTAAGGGCGAGGTTGGCGGAGCGGAGCTAACGGTTCGGGGTGTTGAAGCTGAGACAATCTTTGAGGTTTGCTGGTCTGGCATTGTGGAGTGCTTTGTGGGCATGGGTTAGGAGTTTGAATGTGATCCTTTTGTTGACGGGAAGCCAGTGTAGGTTTCTGAGGTGGGCTGTGATGTGGCTGTGGCAGGGGATGTTGAGGATGAGGCATGCGGAGGCGTTCTGTATCCGTTGCAGTCTTTTCTGGAGAACTGCCATGGTTCCCGCATAGAGAGCATTGCCGTAGTCCAGTCTTCTGCTGACAAGGGCCTGGGTAACTGTCCTTCTGGTTTCGGTAGGGATCCACCTGTAGATTTTGCTGAGCATGCGGAGGGTGTTGAAGCAGGAGTGCGAGACGGTGTTGACTTGTTGGGTCATGAAGAGCGATGAGTCAAGGTTGAAACCCAGGTTGCGGCGTGGTTGGTGGGCGTTGGTGCGGCTCACAGCAAGGGCGGCCACCAGGAGGCAGAGGACCACTGTCTTATCTGAGTTTAGTTTTAGTTGACTGTTCTTCATCCATTTGGTGATGGCCTTCATACCCCCGTAGAGGATGTTATTGGCTGTGGCGGGGTCCTTGGTGAGTGAGAGGATCAGCTGGGTGTCGTCAGCGTAAGCGATGATGTTGAGGTTGTGAGATCGGACGATTTTCACTAGCGGTGTCATGTAGACGTTGAAGAGGGTCGGGCTGAGGGAGGAACCCTGTGGTACACTGCAGATGGTCTTGGTAGCGTCAGATGGGAATGGAGGGAAGTGGACTCTCTGTGTTCTGTTGGTGAGGAAGGAAGTGATGCAGTCCAGGGCCTTGTTGCGGATCCCTGCGCCGTGGAGGCATGTGCGCATGGTGTGGTTGCCGACGGTGTCAAAGGCAGCCGAGAGGTCCAGGAGGATGTAGGCTGCTGTTTCTCCTTTGTCCAGGAGGGTCTGGATGTCATTGGTTGCCGTGATGAGGGCAGTCTTGGTGCAGTGATTGCTGTGAAAGCCGGATTGGGACGGGTCCAGAGTGTTGTTTTCCTCCAGGTGGTAGGACAGTTGCCTGTTGACGATCTTCTCATGTACCTTTGCCGGGAATGGAAGCAGAGAGATGGGCCAGTAGTTTTTGAGGTCCTTAGGGTCCGCCTAGGGTTTATTGAATAATGCGTTGGTCTCGGCGTGCTTCCAGCTTTTCGGGAAGGTGGCGGTCTCAAAGGAGCTATTGATGATCATACGGAGTTGGGGGGCAATAATGGAGCTCATTCTGTTGTAGATGTAGGGCAGGCAGGCGTCAGATGGAGAGCCGGAATGAATGGTGTTCATTACTTTGATGGTGTCGGCGTCGTTGACGTGTGTCCAGGAGAGCAGGAGGTTGGTGTGGTTGGGGGGCGATGAGTCGGAGATGTAGGTGGCTGCTGGTGGGGTCTTGTTGTTGAAGCTGTCGTGGATGTCTGTGATCTTGGGCTGAAAGAAGATGGCGAGGGAGTCGCAGAGGTCTTGCGAAGGTGGGATGTCGTTGGTGCTGGGGCTGGAGAGTTCCTTTATGATCTTTTACATACATTTGTTCAGCAAATAAAATAACATTGCTTCATAGGTATAGAGAAAACACCTCACTACGTCAGATTAGCATGTTGGGCTTCATGCAAAACTGCAGCAGTGTTAAAACAGTAGCAGTTGGTAACTGAAAAACAAAAGACAAAGAACAATATATAGATCACTTATATCACCTATCCCTAAAGAATATCAGCAAAACAGCTTCAGCTTCATCAGGGGGACAGCAGCATCAGCATCAGGACAGGAGCAGGGGGAGAGAATGGTTTAGAATTTGGATTATAAGATTACTAAACCATCAGATCATTAGTTCAGCATTGACGAGGCAAAATAAATTCAGAAAATAATAAAGCACCAGAACGTCAGTAGACTACCTGGCAAAACATGAAAAGTTAAAGTGACAGATCACCAAAAGTGACTGATAAGGTATGAATGAAGAATGGCTTTGTGAGAAGCACATCAAAAAGAAGTCTCCCCACTTCTCAACACCTAAGCATTAAATAAAAAACACTGATCATTTGCTATTGGTCAGAAACCCCAGGCAAAGAAAGAACATCCAATTATGAAAACATCAGATATCAGCAATACATTAGAAAGGTTACACTTAAAATTGGCAGTGTGCTGATTGGGTCTTCTTCAATTTACGTAACTCCAAACTATACTAAATGTATAATCCCTCTCTTCCTTCCTTCTGCGATCAGGAGGCTCTTTTTTTTTTACACATTCCAAATATGCTGTTAAACAGTTGTTACAGAGAGTACAGCATTTACATTATTTCCTCAGAAGAAAAACATGAGTTAGAAACAATGGAACCTGTTATACAGGCGGACGTGAAATCACACAAATGTAACAATAGCTAGAACATTGGTAGTTAGATAACTTCTCACTGTGGCCTTGTCTGCTTGAGGCCCAGTAGAAAACAAGAAATAGTCATGTTATTTCAGCTATTAATTTGACAGAGAAACACTTTTAAAGAAAACATGGCTCTCAATACAACATCAGTATTTGTGAGAAAGTAGCCTCTTTCTAGCATGGTGAACCCCAACATTTGTGGTCTGTTTGTCAGTGTGTTTGACTCTGTCACTGGGATCCTGCTAGCTTGGACCCAAGTTCTTATGGTTTGTGGCGTACTTGTCAGTATTTTTCACTGTTTTTGTCATTATGACTGACAGTGTCACTGGGATCCTGCTAACCAGGAACCCAGTGCTTATGCTCTCTCTGTTCCCAAAGTTGTCACTACATACTGATAACCCAGTATTTCATCCCAAGTTGGCATACTGGTGCCCCTTTATAAGTCCCTAGTATATGGTACCTAGGTACCCAGGGGATTGGGGCCCCAGGGGATCCATATGGGCTGCAGCATTACTTTTGCCACCCATAGGGAGCCCATGCAAAGGCTCCTCCAGGACTGCAGTTTCAGCCTGTGTGAAATGGTGCATGCACCATGTCACAGTCATTTACACTGCACCAGATCACTTATAAGTCACCTATATGTCAGGCCTTCCAACTCTGAAGTCTGGGTGCAAAATGCCTGTGTTTGAGGGCACCCCTGCACTAGCAGAGACGGCCCCACGTCATCCAGGACACTTTTCCAGGACTTGGTGAGTGTGGGGACGCAATTTAACATGTGCACTGGACATAGGTCAATACCTATGCCCAGCTTCACAATGGTAACCCCGAATATGGCCATGGTGTTTAACAACTGGGAATTGTACCCCAATACTGATTCTAGTATTGGATGTACAATACCATGCACTCCAGGGACTCCATAGTAGACTCCCAGTACTGCCATACCAACCTTCTGAGGTTTTCCAGGCAGCACTCACTGCTGCCACCTCACAGACAGGTTTCTGCCCTCCTGTTGCTTGAGCATCTCAAGCCCAGGAAGGCAGAACAATGGATTTCCTTTGGGAGAGGGGTGTTACACCCTCTTCCTTTGGAAATAGGTGTTACAGGCATGGGAGGGGTAGCCTCCCAGAGCCTCTGGAAATGCTTTTAAGGGCACAGATGGTGCCCTCCTTGCATAATCCAGTCTACACCAGTTCAGGTTCAGGGACCCCCCCCCAGTCCCCACTCTGGCTTGAAATTGGACAAAGGAAAGGGGAGTGACCACTCCCCTGTCCATCACCACCCTAGGAGTGTTGCCCAGAGCTCCTCCAGAGTGTCCCTGGGTTTTGCCATCTTGGATTTCAAGGTGGTGGGGCACTCTGGGAGCATCTGAGTGGCCAGTGCCAACAGGTTACATCAGAGCCCTCCCCTGATAGGTGTTTACCTGTTAGGGGACCAATCCCCCTTTCAGGCCTATTTAGGGTCTCTCCTCTGGGTGTTTCCGATTGCAAGACTCCGGCAGGAATCCTCTGCATCCTTTACGTCATCTTATACCGATGGAACCACAGCTGCACCCTCCAGGAACTCTACAAACTGCAACAAAGAAACAAAGAGGACTTCTGTAACATTTTATCTTCATCTCCTTCAACACACCTACACAGAGTCATGTGTGACAGAGGTGCAGCACTGGTCCCTTGATGAGTGTGTGACTACAGGGAGGTGCTCCCACCGTACTCCAGTTTTGGAGGTTGACAATGATAACTCTGTAATCCTGAGTGTTTGCACTATAAGGGGACAATTGAACCCAAACACATCAATTGATCATAAAGTGGGTGCACAACTGGTAGGGTATTGTATGTTAGGGGGATCGATTGTCCTGATGAAGGCCGAGTGACCCATATGGGTGATGGAAAAGAATGAAACATGTTGACCCTTGAACAAATATTTGGGGTGAAGGTATGATTATATCCCCATATGACCATTTCCTATCCGGTGAACCCCAGAATAAAGATTAATCATGGTTTCACTTGAGATAGTTTTAGTGACTGAGTAAGGTGTTTTGTATGTCTGATACTGGTTTGTCATTTCATGTTTTTTGTTCCCCCGTCCCTTTTGCTCCATTTCTTACGATGGCTAACGTGGAAATGTGTCAGCATAACCCTATGATGAAGCATGCTACTATTAGTGGGTGAGGGCAGTTTTTCTAAAACTAATATGCTGTGTCTCTAGCCAGTGGGACAAATCTTGGGGTCCCCATTTGGATTTCTTGCCCTCTGTGTGTTGTTGATCTTCAGCTCCTGCCAGCAACTGCAACTGTTTCCAGGTCGTGCGTCCTCTGAGAACTGCCTGTCTTCAGACTGCACCAGAAGAACCAAAGGAATCTCCTGTGGAGTGAAAGAGTCACTTCCCTTCTTCAGCAGACACCTCTCTGTAGCGACAACCGGTGGTATGGGTCCCCTCTCCAGTGTGGATCCAGCAACATGGGTGATGGACTAAAGTGACCCCACCAGTCCTGAGGTTTAGCTGTCCAACTTTGGTGGAGGTAAGAGCTTGCCTCCCCACGCAAGACAGTACCCCTGTGCACTGCATGACTTGCAGTTGCCAAGGCTTTTGTGTGACCTTCCAAGAAGTTCTTCGTGCACAGCACAGCTTAGGCCCTGACAACTCCATCCTGTGACACACAGCTTCCTGAGTGGTTCTCCGGCGGCGGGATCCCTTTGTGTAGTGCTGCGTGGGCCTCCATTTGCACCTTCTTTGTCCCCATGCTATGGGACTCCTGTGCGTGCTGCTTGGTCTTCTGAGGGCTCTCTGAGTTGCTGAGAACCCCCTCTGCCTCCCCCTCCTGGGTAGAGGCCACAAGGTCTCTTCTGGTCTGGTGCCGCACCTTTTTCCACTAACCACGAACTTTGCAAGGCTTGTTGGCGGAATCCAGCAACGCAAACCAGACTGCAATCATCCATCTGGTGTGGGTCATCTTCTGCACCAACCAGGAACCCGCATCTGTTTCTTGGGTGCATAACTGACTTTGTTTTCTCACTGGTGGTTCTTCTTTTGCACCTTCATCCGTGTTAGCTGGGCTCCTGTTCTCCCTGGACTCTTCAGTGCTTCTTGGACTTGGTCCCCTTCTTCCACAGGCCTTCAGGTCCAGATATCCATTGTTGGTGTCTTGCAGTCTCTTCTGATTCTTGCATAATCTTCTATCACAAGTTCTTGTGTGTTTTTGGAAACTTACTGTGATTTACTCCTGTTTTCCTGGGCTCTGGGTTATTTTTGTAACACTGAGTATTTTCTTTCGTGTGTGAGTACTGTGTCTACAAAGGTATTGCAGGAGCTTTGCACGTCTCCTAGTTCAGCCTTGGCTGCTCAGCTACAGCTACCTCTAGACAGCCTAGCTGCTGGACACTCAATCAATCAATCAATCAGTCAAAAAATGTGTAGAGCGCGCTACTCACCCGTGAGGGTCTCAAGGCGCTGGGGAGGGGGGAAACAGGGGGGGCAGGGAGGGTCACTGATCGAACAACCATGTCTTGAGCTTCTTTCTGAAGACCAGGAGGTCCTTGGTTTTGCGAAGGTCAGTGGGGAGGGAGTTCCAGGTTTTGGGGGTGAGGTAGGAGAAGGACCTGCCTCCTGTGGTGGTGCGATGGATGCGGGGGACTGTGGCTAGGGCAAGGTCGGCTGATCGGAGGTTGCGTGTGGGAGTGTGGAAGTTCACTCTATCGTTGAGGTAGGTCGGGCCGGTGTTGTGGAGGGATTTGTGTGTGTGGATGAGGATCTTGAATGTGATTCTCTTGTCTATGGGGAGCCAGTGAAGGGATTTGAGGTGTGGCGAGATTCGTTTGTGGCGGGGGAGGCCAAGGACGAGGCGTGCAGCTGTGTTCTGGATTCTCTAGAGTTTGCGTTGAGTTTGAGTGTGGTGCCGGCGTAGAGGGCGTTACTTTAGTCCAGTCTGCTGCTGATGAGTGTGTGAGTGACTGTCTTTCTGGTTTCTGGGGGAATCCATTTGAAGGATTATTTTAGAGTGCAGAGTGTGTGGAAGCAGGAGGAGGTTAGAGCATTGATTTGCTGTGTCATGGAGAGGGGGGGTCAAGGATGATGCTGAGGTTGCGTGCGTGGTTTGCAGGGGTGGGTGCGGGGCCTAGGGCGGTGGGCCACCAGGAGTCGTCTCATGTGGCTTTGTTGGGGCCGAAGATGATGATCTCGGTTTTGTTTGAGTTGAGCTTGAGGTGGTTAGTGGTCATCCAGTTAGCTGTGTCGAGGAGAGCGGCGTGTAGGTTGGTTTTGGCAGTGGTGGGGTTGCGGGTGAGGATGAGTTGGGTGTCATCTGCATAGGAGAGGATAGTGATTCCGTGTGCTCGGAGGATGTTGGCTAGGGGGATCATGTAGATGTTGAAGAGTGTGGGGCTGAGGGAGGACCCTTGGGGGACTCTGCAGGTGATCTTGGTAGTGTTGGAGTGGAAGGGTGGAAGGCGGACTCTCTGGGTCCGGTCGGTGAGGAAGGAGGTGAGCCAGTCTAAGGCTTTGTGGTGAATCCCTATGTTGTGGAGGCGTGTGCGGAGTGTGTGGTGGCAGACGGTGTCAAAAGCTGCAGAGAGGTCTAGGAGGATGAGTGCGACAGTCTCACCTTTGTCGACTTTGGTCCTGATGTCGTCAGTGCATGTGATGAGGGCTGTTTCCGTGCTGTGGTTTTTGCGGAACCCGGATTAAGAGGGGTCAAGAGTGTTGTTTGCTTCGAGGAAGTGGGGTAGGCGGGCTTTGACTAATTTCTCTGCAACCTTGGGGGGGAAAGGTAGGAGGGAGATGGGGCGGAAGTTGGAGAGGATCTCCGGGTCGGTTTGATTTTTTTTAGGAGAGCGGTGATTTCTGCGTGCCTCCAGGGGTCTGTGTAGGTGGTGGAGTCGAAAGAGGAGTTGATTGTGTTGTAGAGTATGGGGGCGATGGTTGGGCTAGCTTTGTTGTAGATGCTGTGTGGGCAGGGGTCGGAGGGGGAGCTGGAGTGGATGGAGTTCATGGTTTTTTCAGTTTCTTCGTGTGTGGTGGGGGTCCAGGTGGAGAGTGTGGTGGGGGGTCATGAGTGGGGGTTGGATAGGGTGAGTGAGGGGTGTGTGTGGTGAGTGTGTGTGGTATGAAGCTGTTGTGGATGTCCAGGATCTTGTGGAGGAAGTGGTTGGAAAGGGCGTCACATAGGGGCTGTGTGTGTGTGGGGTCTATGTTGCTGGCTTTGGGTTTGGCAAGTTCATTGATGATGGTGAAGAGTTCTTTGCTGTTTTGAGAGTTGTTGTCAAGGCGTGTCTTGTAGTGATCTCTTTTGGCGGTGCGTATGAGTTGGTGATGGGTGCGAATGGTGGTTTTGAGGGTGGAGAAATTGGTTGTGGAAGATTCTATTCGCCAAATTTTCTCAGCTTGGTGGCATTTGCGCTTGGAGTCTTGGAGTTCAGGGGTGAACCATGGAGCGTTCTTGATGTTGCGGGTGGTGATGTGTTTCCTGAGGGGGGCTAGTGTGTCTGCACAGTTAGTGATCTATTTGGAGAGGTTGTGTGCTCCTGTGTAGGGGTCGTTGGCATGGGGGGGGTTGTGAGCCAGTTGGGAGTTTAGTCGTTCTGTGGGGATCTTGTCCCACATGCGGTAGGGGGTGGTGTGTTGATGGTAGTGTGTGGGGGGTTTGGTGAAGGAGAATTGGACGCAGTGGTGGTCAGTACAGAGGATTTCGGTGGTGTGGGTGTAGGCTATGTGTTGGCTTGTGGTGAAAATTGCGTCGAGCGTGTGTCCTGCTGAGTGGGTGGGTGCAGTGACCAGTTGTTTGAGTCCGAGGTTGGTGAGGTTGTCTATGAGGGAGGCAGTGTTGTGGTCCTGTAGGTTTTCTAACTGAAAGTTGAAATCACTGAGGATGATGTAGTCTGTGGAGGTGAGGGCGTGTGAGTTGATGCTGTAGGCGATGGTGTCGCAGAAGGCGAGGCGTGGTCCGGGTGGTCTGTAGATTAGTGTACATCTGAGGGTGGCCTGTTGAGGCGGTCTTTGTGTTGGAGTTCGTATCCCTTGGGGGTGGCTATGGCTATGTAAGGTTCTGAGGAGGGGTTGGTCCAGGTTTCTGTGAGGAAGGCGATATCAGGTGAGTGTGATGTGATGAGGTCCCAGAGTTCTATGGCATGTTTGTGAAGGGAGCGGATGTTGAGGAGCAGGCAGTTAAGGTGGTTGTGGCAGGTGGCGTTGGTGTGGTGTGTGAGGGTGTTGTTGCGGGGTGTGTTCTGGTTGTGGGCTGATGTGCTGCAGGGTTGGTTGGTGGGGGCAGGGATGGTGATTGTTGTGTTGGGGGTGTCGTGTTTGTTGATGGTGGGGTTGCCATGGTTGGTGTGTGGTGTGAGGGACGAGGATCAGGAGAAGCGACAGGTGTGGCAGGTGAAGGGGCCATGAGTGTGTGTGGGGCTAGATGGGGTGCATGTGGGGCAGGGGCCTGGGTTGAGAGAGTGGAGGGTGAGGGGGGAGAAGGTGTGTCTGAGAGGGCCAGGGGGACTGGTGCTGGGCGCGGTCTTGGCGCAGACGGGCACAGACGGGCTTGCCTTTGGCATGCCAGCGGCACGCCCGCTGCGCACAGCCGCTGCGTGGCCGTGCTGCGGCTGCCATAAGAGGTGGGGAGGGTGGGAGTGGCAGCTGGGAGGTGGGAGGGCCTGACGAATGAGAGGGCTGGGGTGTGGGGCCGCAGGGGACGCATCAGCAGGAAAAACCAGGCAAAGGAATGGTGAGAAGGAGGGGGGAGGCGGGAGGGGCCGCAGGGGATGCAGCGGCAGGAAAAACCAGGCAAAGGAATGGTGAGAAGGAGGGGGGAGGCAGGAGGGGCTGCAGGGGACGCAGCAGCGGGGTAAAAACAGGCAAAGGAACGTTGAGAAGGAGGGGGAGGCAGGAGGGGCCGCAGGGGGCGCAGCGATGGGAAAAGCGGGAGAGAAAAAAACTGAATGGAGATGGCGCGGATGGCGGAGCTGGGAGCGACCTGCCTGCAGAAGCAGGGTCAAAGGTTGCTCCCTGCTACCGTGCTGCAGCTGCCATAAGAGGAGGGGAGGGTGGGAGTGGCAGCTGGGAGGCGGGAGGTCCTGACGAATGAGAGGGCTGGGGGGTGGGCCCTCAGGGGACGCAGCGGTGTGAAAAACCAGGCAAAGGAACAGTGAGAAGGAGGTGGGAGGGGCCGCGGGGGGCGCAGCCACGGGGATAGCGGGAGAGAAAAAAACAGAATGGAGGTGGCGCGGATGGCGGAGCGGGGAGCGACCTTCCTGCAGAAGCAGGGTCAAAGGTTGCTCCCTGCTACCGTGCCGTGGCTGCCATAAGAGGAGGGGAGGGTGGGAGTGGCAGCTGGGAGGCGCGAGGGCCTGACAAATGAGAGGGCTGGGGGTTGGGGCCACAGGGGACACAGCTGCGGGGCAAAACCGGGCAAAGGAACAGTGAGAAGGAGGGGGGAGGCGGGAGGGGCCACAGGGGACGCAGCGGCGGGTTAAAACCAGGCAAAGGAACGGTGAGAAGGAGGGGGGCAGAGGAGCCGCAGGGGGCGCAGCGGCGGGGAAAAAAAACAAATGGAGGTGGCACGGATTACGGAGCGGGGAGCGACCTGCCTGCAGAAGCAGGGTCAAAGGTTGCTCCATTGCTCCACTGACTACATTTCACTAATAAGGAATAACTGGACCTGGTATAAGGTGTACCTTTGGTACCCACTACAAACCAGGCCAGCCTCCTACAGTACATTATTTATAAAGGTGCAAATGCAGGCCTTGCACTTGATGGTGGCCAATAAAGAAGGCACATTATGGGGGTCATTCTGACTTTGGCGGGCGGCGGAGGCCGCCCGCCAAAGTACCGCCGTCAGAATACCGCTGCGCGGTCAAAAGACCGCCGCAGTAATTCTGAGTTTCCCGCTGGGCTGGCGGGCGACCGCCAGAAGGCCTTCCGCCAGCCCAGCGGAAAACCCCCTTCCACGAGGATGCCGGCTCCGAATGGAGCCGGTGGAGTGGAAAGGGTGCGACGGGTGCAGTTGCACCCGTCGCGATTTTCAGTGTCTGCTATGCAGACACTGAAAATCTTGGTGGGGCCCTGTTAGGGGGCCCCTGCAGTGCCCATGCCATTGGCATGGGCACTGCAGGGGCCCCCAGGGGCCCCACGACACCAGTTACCGCCAACCAGGTTCTGGCGGTCAAAACCGCCAGAACCAGGCTGGCGGTAAGGGGGTCGGAATCCCCATGGCGGCGCTGCCTGCAGCGCCGCCATGGAGGATTCCTCAGGCCAGGGGAAAACCAGCGGGAAACCGCCGGTTTCTCTTTTCTGACCGCAGCTTTACCGCCGCGGTCAGAATAGGCCTGGATGCACCGCCAGCCTGTTGGCGGTGCATCCGCGGTCCCCGGCCCTGGCGGTCCATGACCGCCAGGGTCGTAATGACCCCCCATGTGTCATGCATTAATTTAATTGTAAAAACATCTCATATATTAATACACAAGTATGATTACGTAAAAGGTAATTATTAATGTTAATTTTGCCACTCACAATAGCTAAGCTTTATAAATATTGATACCAATGCAAATAAATGTTTAGCTATATAAATATGGATTGCAGAGAAAGGTACAGCAAATATGTTGACAAAAGCAAACAAACACAAATGATGGACGGAATGCGGAACCAGTCAAACATTCACCCCAGTCACAGATCTGGGTTCAATCCATCAATTCTTTTGCTCACAAATATGTTATACTTTTTAATCAATATGAAAAGCTGATCTTACGTCACCTGTGACTTTGGAGATACATTTGTGTTCATTTCCAACAATTAAAAAGGCAATTATGCAAACTCAACCCACTTCGTTTCATTATATATTTTGTCCTATCTACTGTACTAATTCCTTAACGGCAATACCATGTATCTGGTATACTAAATGGAATGTCACTGACACACCATGTGCATTGCAACTAATATTAGGCTGCTCAAGGAACAAGTGACTGATCATATCTATTCCATTATTAAATACAATTTGACACATCCTTTGTACAGTTAAATAGATGAATGGTACTGATTGAATCTGCAACATGAACAAAAGGCAAGAGAGTTTATAGGGCACACATTTTGATTATGCATTTAGTTGCTGTAGTCCCCATACAGGTAGCCACCATATTTAGACCTTATTGCACTAGATCACAGTCATTCATCCATCACTTCTGCATTATATAGTGCCACTGATGCGGCTAAATATGCTTGATGCGGGACCCAGATATCTTTTGGGTGGTTACACAATGGCAAAAGCTCACAATATATGTCAGACAGTTTGTTATGTCTCTGTGCCATTCACGCAGTCCACGAGCCGAGCAAAGTGCTATCATGATGGCTATGTGCTTGGCTAACGATGGTGGCAGCCTGACCCAATGGTCTATCACTTCCAACAGTTTAGCCTTGCAGTGTGCACATGTATCTCTAGATAATGCACAGAGTCTGTAGTCCACTGTAATGGATATATCAACTATACCAGTGTTGTGGTGCGCATAAGCAGGAATATGATCTATTTGTCCCAATTTATGTGGAGCCCTTAGTGCTTGACAAACAGTCCAACCTCTTGCAGTACTGATGGCAGGTTGCGCTCTGAGGCATGTATGTAAAGTAGCATGTTGTCTAATTATGCCAATATAATTAGGTTGTAATTCAGTAACCATAAACTGTGATGCGTGTGATATTGTCATAGTGCACATACCAAATGCTCGGCCACCAGGGTACTTTACAATGGGGACAGGGGCCACTCTGTCTTGTGCCTCTCTGAATGTTGATGGGGGCAGTAACAACACCATTCACCTGGATAAGGGCAATGGGTTGCAAGTACAGCACTTTGACAAGTTGGAGTTAAACAGCCCCCACCTTGATACGCCACAGAACTGCCGGCATGAAACCCCAGTCAACCGAATGGAACACTTTCTCCACATAGAGAAAGACTGCAGTGGCACGGACCGCAGGGTCTAGACGTTGGATCAGCCCAAAAAGTGTTCAGAGATTAAACATTAAATAGTGCCCTAGAAGAAAGCCTGCATGTTCCATCCCTACCACACTCCAGAGCAGAGGAGCCACCTGATTGGCCAGAATCTTTGCACATATCTTGGTATCAACATTAAAAAATGTATGGGGTCTGAAATCCAGATGAATGGTTCACTGGTTTGTCTGTTTTTAACAGTGTTACCAGTAGGACGTTACACCTAGAGGACAGCATATGCCCATCAATAACCATTTCCTCATATAGTGTAGTCAGATGCAGGATAAAATGGTTCTAAAATGCCTTTTAGAAGGTGACAGTGAGCCCATCGGTGCCCGGAGCTTTGACTCAGGACATGCCTTTGAGAGATGTGCACATTTCTTCAGGACTTAGGGGTGCCATAAGGCACTCCCTGCTCTCACTGCTGAGACACTTCATTGCTGTATGTGCAAGGTAATCAGTGGTGGCAGTGACATCATAATCATGCCACAATTCATTTATGATGGTATAGCACTTATGGAACCATTCGAAACCTGTTCAGTTGTATGCAGAGGTTGCCTATGTTCATCTAACACTTGTAAGATCACATCGTTGTCACGACAAGGGTGCAGCAGTGCTGCCAGAGTCACTCCTGGACATTCACTTTCATCATATCTTTGTGCAATTGCTTATTTCCCCAAATGATTCACCTCACTTTGCACTATTTCCTGGTACTCATCCCTTTAGTTCTGATGGTGCCCAAAAAGCCCGTTACTCTATCTGTCTATGTTGCCGTTCCAGCTCCATGAGTTCCTTCTCTAACTGCATTAAGCACCCCCACAACAACAACAAAAATCCTGCATGTTTGGACAGGGTGACATGCTGTATTTATACCTATCCTTTAAGGTGTCCCATACCTTAGCGAACTTGGCCACGGAGCCTACATGTATGCTGAAAAATTCTTCAATTGCCTACACAAGCTCATCCTGGAAGACTGTGCCCTCAATAGAATTCAGGGGGACCTGCCAGCTGAATGCAGGTGGCCAAGGGGTATGCACCTCCAGTTCTAATAGAACTGACTAATGATTGGAATTTGTTTGCATCTCTGTACTTGAGAGGCCAGCCTCTGTGACAGAAGCCAAAAATCAAATTGAATTTGTGTTTTGCACACAGATGAGTAGTGTGTGTACCCTGGGGCCGTGCAAGCCCTATGTCTCCAAATGTCTAGTAGTCCACTGCAATTGGCTATCTCCATTATGGCGAGTGCCACCATAGAGGGCCACCATGGCAGTCCTCTGGATCATGCACTGGAAGTTGCCTCTGCAAAGCTGGAGCAGATCGCCTATTGCGCCAGACTGGTGTGGAGCCCCGATAAAAATGCAGGTCATCATGGTTCAGTCCATACACACCAACCAGTAATATTGTTCGATCATTTTTGGCACAGTGTGCTATCACATATCTGCTACCTGGATCCATACAAAATTTCTGCACCTTAAGACCTGAGCCTCTGCTTGCCCAAATTAAGAACCCCAAACATGGGAAGAAAAACTGGCTGTGCAATAAGTCCCCTGCACTCTGCTGCATGTGAGCACACCACTCCCTGGTGTAAAAATGTGTTTTCTGTAATATTGTGGCATACATTTTGTGCCTTTGAAGATAAGCCGCCACCTTGTGCAGCTTCCTGCAATCATTCAGCCCCCTTACATTCCATGCACCTAAGCATCACAGGACTTGTCTTTCCTACCACTGCAGAACGCTAGTTCTCAGCCGCCATCAATCTGCTCCACGCTTCCAAGCATGCTCCATGATATAGTGGTCAATACACGCAGTCAAAGCCAGCAAATTATACACAATTGCTTAAAACTAAATCCTCCCCCCACCCAAAGCAAGCATTCCCCCAACTTACACAGTGATACAATACCCTCCCTGATCCATACCCTTCCACACCCAATAAACTTTTGAAACTGAGTTTCAAAAACAGTGGTTGTCTGGTAAAGGAGACATCATCCAGGTAGTGCATCTCACCAGAACACCAGACTCCCTCCTCAGGCACCAGCACCAGAAGGGCACACTGGGGGGGCCAAGCCATCAAGCCTGACAAGAAGAGTCTATTCCTCCATCTCCGGGGTACTGTCAGTGTCTCCGATGTTAGATCTAGGGGAGCGGTGCTGTCTTCCTTCAGCCTCCTAGCATTTAAGGTATTCATGCAGCTGTTTTGGGTCAGAGAAAATCATTGCTTTTTTATCATTCTGTATTCACAGTCTAGCTGGGTACAACATGCTGTATTCCAATTGGGATAAACTTTATCCTCTCCTCCTACAGTCGCTCCATGAAGTCCGGCTACAGAGATTTCTTTGAGCCCTTTTGGTGGAGTTCCCCTGGGTCTCGTGCCCTGCACAGCCTGCATTGTGATCCCTGTAATTCATCAATCTGGCTATGATATGATACAGTGTGGCCCCTGGGACTGGATGTGGTGCAAGAAAGCGGTGAGTTTGCTTTACAACGAAGTCCTCAAAGAAGGTCTCCTGTTCCAGCAAGTCCATTAGAAGAAGTTCAACATACCGTTCCATGTTGTCTATATGGGTAGACTCAGCAATGCTCACTGTTATGAGGTAATTCCTTTGTGAGAGGGTCTTGAGATTGTCCGCCTCACTTGCAGTGTTTGCGGTAACTTGTCCATTTGTTTCTGTGATGTAACTTGTTTGTCTTCTGCTCTCGAACCTCACTGTTCTACCATGTCAATGAGCTCTGCCTGTTTATGCAGCCTTTCAGACATGCAATCCATTCTAAAGGTCAGGTAGTCTATTTTGCATGAGACTCTGTTGCATGGCTGCCACAATCTGTTTCATGTCAGTGTCCATGCCAGTGTCAGGTTCCCCTTGCATGGAGCCCATCAACACTGCACACTCCTCTCGAAGTTTGGAGGTTTTTCTGAGATTGAACTGCAGCTTGGGCTGCAATTTATCCTCCTTGCCCATAGTGCCATCACCTCAGGCCCGCTCCCACTCGCCAATCACACTAGGGCCTAGCACAGGAGCACCCCCTACCTGCTATTCCTACACATCAAGACAGATAAGGTTCACAGGATAAGTGCAGGGGTTGGCACCTCCACAAGTTCCAAACAGTACCACTGTGCTGTCCGCTGGTCATCAAATCCTCCACCCTTAGGGATGCAAATCATTGCTCCATTAGGTGTTTGCAGTTAAGCTAATCAGATGCTAACATCAAGGCCTAGGGACCAGCCGCACTGACCCAACCTGCATGTGGCTCTGTGTGAAGCATCATCTCAGAGTAACAAAGTCCATAGAAGCAGTCACTTTCCCTTGCTTGCAAAAGGGAGGTTCAAACATCCAGTGCCTTCATTGTAACTAAGTCGATCTGTCCATGACCTTCTGCACAAATCTTTCACCATTTCCAGGGGGTTGTGTGCAAGCACCTTCCAACTGAGATCACTCTATTCCCCCCTTAATGATGGTGTTGCGACAGCCCTGCCATGAGCTGACAGAGTTAGTAACTGCCCCGGAGGTATCAATGTGCTGTGAGCCTATCTCCCATAAGAACCCCGCTACAACGTACCACTAGGACCACCAATCAGAGGGAAGCATCTGTCACAAGAGTCCAAAATTTGAATACTGCAGGCCGCAGGTCTAAATGCTATGTGAGCTTTGAGCATGTTGTTTGCCCTGGGCATTCGATGACCTTGTTCTTGCGGTGTACCTTCACTGATGATAAGGTTAGTATCCAGCTCCACTACACTATGGGTGCCTGGGGGTGAGAGAGGGGATTTCCTTGTCCCTGCAGACGCGCCCTTTCAGTTCTGCTGCACTCTCCACTGTGCCACCATCTGCAGCAAAGCTGTTCGTGCATGGCACCCGATGGCTCCTCCAGGCCCCGTCCCAAACGTGCGAGGTAGGCTGCAGGACAGCCGTCTCTCAGCCCTGTAGCACACCACATCACAAAAGCTATATGTAGCGAAGACCTGCCTAAACTCTCCAGCCCTCAGTCCAGCAGGAGTGAGGGAAATCCGACAGGTCTACCTTCCAAATACGCCACCGCATCGTCAACACGTCTCTCTACTTACAGCGGCAGCCAATAGCGAGGGGCTGGTGTTCAGCTGCAGTTTACTTTCCAAGGCCCGTTTTTTCTACCCCTGCCAATATTGTCAGCATACAACAGGTAGACAGTTATGGCAGTTGCAATGTCTTTTATGCACCAAGATTATGATGGATTGGTAAACAGCCCAGGGAGCTAGCCTAGGCTGTGGCCATCTTTGAGCCTGACAAGCTTGGCCCCTCCTTTACAGGTCTTTGTTATTAGCTGCAAAATCACAGATTTGGAAAACAAATGTAATTATTCAGGGAAATAATTAGTAGAAATAGAAAGAACTGTGCCCACCTTGCAGTGTTATTAACAGGCCAGTTTAGGAAGGCATGAACGAGTACATAAAAAGTACTTCCGTAATTCCACTTCTCATACTCATAAATGCTTTGGTGATTTGGTTCCATAGTAATTTTCCCACAGATTTTTGGACTGGAGGCTGAAGATATTTTAGAAAAATGGGAGCACAATTTAGTAGTGGCTGCAATAAAAACAAGCATTTGCAATGCAATGAGTCTTGGGTTTACTCGAGGTAAAGCTATTAGCGCTGTAAACTACTAACCAGATTTTTCTTGCCACAGAAACTGAAAAGTAAAACAGTTTCACATAAGTGAGTCAATGGCCTCTATGAGCGCAAAGCAAACACACAAAAGGAAACAGAAGTTTACTTGTAGTGAAACGTATCGGCAAAAGTGCAATGATCCATGTAACCGGCAAAAGTGCAATTATCATTGTAACTGGAAAAAGTGCAATTATACATGTAACAGAGTCGATGTCATGCAAAGCGCTTAACTACTGCCCAGAGAGATCGCACTGCCTATGAAATAAAGAAAAAAAATAGTCCAGAAACCATACAGAAAACATGGAGCCTCTTATGTTTTCAGTAATTGGTCGGTGCGCTCTAGGTGGGCTAAACACTGGAAAGGGCATGATGTATGCATGGCTTTCGCTGTTGAAATCAAGCAAGTTGTAAAACACAAGCCCACAAACCAACCAAACTAATGGGCAGGACATGGACGTGGTTACAAGCCCATAGAGCGTTAACAACAGGGACAAAGCACTTTGCGCTCTACCCTAATGAGGGCCATGTTGATTCAACATGCTAAATGCCAACAAGATTTTCCTCAGATGGAGGTAACCAAAATTAAGAAGAATATTGCCGATAGGAAATTGAATGAAATACAAACCAAAACTATAAACTAATTGATTAAGGCCCTCATTATGACTTTGGTGGTCTTTTTTCAAGACCGCCAAAGCCAGGGTGCCAGAAGACCACCAACCACATTACAAGTACTGCTGGATTTCTGCCACATTTTGGGAGAAAATTCAGCAGTAGTCGTGTTGGTGGGCAGAGGTGCTGGGGCGGTACCACCACTGACTCCGCCCCACCGAAAGGACTCACCAGCCGTATTGCGACCTGTAATACGGCCTGGCAGTGTCCTGATGGCGGGGCGCTGCCGGAGGTGGTAGCGTACGTCCTTGTTCCATGTCGGTGGATCTCCTCCCCGGACCAGGTAAGTTGATCGTCAGACAGGGGAGGGGGAGTGGGAGTGTGGGGGGGGTGTGTGAGTGGGTGTTGTCTGTAGTTGTGCATGTATGTGTGTATGCTTGGTTGAATGCATGTATTAATGTAGAAGTGAGTGCGTGTATGAATGTAAGTGTGTATGCATGTGTGTGCGTGTATGTATGCCTGTATAAATGTTGGAGTGAGTGCAAGTATGAGTGTTGTGGTGAATGCGAGTATGAGTGTTGTGGTGAATGTGAGTATGAGTGTTGAATTGAATGCGAGTATAAGTGTTGAAGTGCATGCGTGTATGGATGCATGTGAATAAATGTGTGTATGTCAGTGTTGGTGAATGAGGGTATGCAGGGTGCATGTGGGTGTCTGGGGGAGTGTGCATGTATGCGGGGAGGAGGGGTGGGGGGCGCTGTACCTGGAGGGGGTAGGGAGAATGGATTTGAGGGGGCTATTGTGCTTGCTGGAAGGAGTGGGGGAGTCATCTGCCAGTGACAGGAAAGAAATTCCCTGTCACCTGTAGCCTTTCCGCCAAGGTTTTTGTGGCGAGCTACAACTGCGGAAACCCTGGTGGAAAGTCAGCACCTAATACTGCCGGCAGTATTCTGTGGACCTCCGGGTTGAAGATTCTCATCCCTGGCCCAGCGGGTCTGACCGCCCTGGCGGTATGAGCAGAGATGTGGTGGGTTGGTAGAAACCGCCATTCATAATGTGGCGGTCTTCACCCCCAGCCTGTTGGCAGTGATACCGTCACTGTGGCCCTGGTGGTCATAATGAGGGCCTCAATGACTGAACTGTATGAAGCTGAATTTAAACAAAAGAAATTTAATGCATTTTGCAGCTGTCATATCGACTAAAATGAGTTAAAAATACTTATCTTGAGGAAACAAATTAAAATAGCTTTTTTGACTCATAGGATCATTCAAATTGAATGCCAACCCATTATCTTCATAAGTAGAGTTAACGTCTGGTGAAGGAGTTCAATTTGCCCATCCTCTGTTTGTTTTTTTAAACATTTTGCATTGGTAGTAGGATTGTTCTTCACAGTACCGACAAAATACCAATTTGATAAATATTGACTGAGGCAACAAAGCCGACAAACATAGATGATGCAAATTGTGAAAATGTGCAATCTGGAAACAAAATCCCTCGTCTAAGCAACTTTATTAAGGAGACAATTTAAGCTGTCTTTCTACAAGTAATAAAAGTAGAAATGTCAGATGATTTTACTGTGTTCATTTATAAATGCAATTTATCTGATATGCATGTTGATTTATTTAAGTTATTAGGTAGACTAATAAGAATATTTAAGGGCCCCTAGCGCCAACAGAACGTCACTTTTTGTAAATACAGCCTGTTCACGCAAAACACTTTGCGTGGAACAGGCATGTAATGGGTGTTGCTTTGGGCATGCCACAGTAACACCCGTTGCATTTTGATGCTGCCCCAAATTTATGAGTGTTCGTAAACCTGAGGCAGTGTTGAAATCTAATGCCACCCCATGGTTGGCATTAGCAGGGTGCTACGAAAAGCAATGCTGTAGCACACATAGAAAGAGCAAATCGCCATTTAAGATTGTTTTTGTTGTTTATTTTTGCACAGGAAAGTATTCCTTCCTGCATAAAATTGAAGCAAAGCCACCTTCAAAACTTGGTTCCTAAGAGACTGAATCCCCAACTATAAAAGGAGTAATACATCAAGCCAACAGATTCATAATACATGTGTATATATCTAATAACCAAAGCAATATTTAAAAAAAAAAATATTCAATAATACATATCTATTTATTGGTTTAATTATTGAATAAAGTGTATAATACAGAAAGTCCTACCTGGGAAACAAAACAAAAAAACACACACAATCAAACCAACTCAATCATACAGCTTAAAATAGCAAAAAGGACAAAACATGTAAATAATTAGCACTTTAGGGTACAAACATAGAGTACTCTCCCAATTAGTCCAACTAGTCTCTATATACTAGTCCAACATAATTACAACTCTACAATATACAAAACTTCAACATCCAAGATTTGTTTAGTTTAGAAAAATCCTCTATGCCTGTTGTGATACTTGTACTTCATAGAGATTTATTATCTGTTGATGAAAATGCTTTCCATAAGCCATAAATCACACAAAATGTGATGGAAGGGAGAGAAAAGTCCTGTGCAGTGTCTTTGTCCTAAGCGATAATGCCGTCATACGTTTAGGTGACAAGTGGCCACAAAGGGTCACTCGCCTTCTTCAGGGCACACAACATTCATATATGTAAGGCCATCCCAGGAGAGGCTATAATGATCATGAACTATATTCTTATGAGAGGTAAACTCATGGGACTCAACAAACCCTCTTACGTTGGTAGGTTCACTTCCTCAGACAACGTCTTATGACAGAAATCCTTATAGGTCTCGACACATGATCCCGGCAATCATGGAGACTATCCGATGCCCGCCTTATCAGTCCTTTCTTAGGAGGTGTACACAAGCGGAAAGCAAAATGTGCTGCTTGAAATGTAGCAACAGGAAGATTTTCCTTCCTACACAAAACAATCTCCCTCTCAATGCTGCCATCCTTGCACAATAGCGCACTGCAGCAAATTCAGTGCCGGCGCAGGGGGAAACAGAGAGGTGAGCTGTACTCTATTAAACACGGCGCACCCCCACATTGTGATAATGACGGTGCGCAACAATGCCAAATTTAGAGCCTTGAATGTGGCTCTAAGTTACTGACCTTCTGCTTCCTGCTCCTCTTGACTTCTTATCTAGTGGTGTCAAGCCTACATGTTTTGCACTAGCTTATGAAATCTTGTCTAACCAGATTCGTACCAGGTTAATTTTGTAATTCTTAAAAGCCCATTATTAGTGGACTCTGCCTCTTCCCATTCTGTTTTGGGCTAGAGTGACCTGATGAGTAGCAGAGTGTTTTTTTTGTTTCTTCAGCAGCACACCTTCCTCTTGTGCAGCCTTATTTATTTATTTATTAATTGATAGGTTTTCATGATCGCCCTTCAATACCCCAACTTTTTTTTTGTACGGGGGATGGTCCTTCCCTATATCCCAACTCTGGATGCTGTTCCCAGCTACATCCATGAGGCATTTCCTCTGCAGCACCTGCAGTGCTGCTTTTTGCTTGGTGGATATGAAGTGCCCTGCAGTGAATGGTATGCAGCAGAGCAGCTGCTTATCCTCACAAAAGTGGGAAAATTATAAGGGCAGATTTACCCAGAGCTTGCATTCACCTTGAATGATTTAAGTCATCAAAAGGCAACACAAGTCCTATAGTGGGATTTCCTAAGCCACACAAAGCCACCTTGCGTAACTCTGCATGGTTTAGAATATCCAAAATAATGCAAGGTAGTGCATATCATCTTCATTTCTCTTTTATTCCCTTTTTCTTTGTGTAATGCATTCCACATCACACACAGAGAAAGGAAAATGCCTTTGAGGATTGGTTTTGTGCAGGAAGGTGTCCTCACAGGTCAGGCAGCTGCCATTTCAGGGGGGTACATGGCATGGCACCTAACTGCGTCACAGCAGACATTGGCACATCAACTGACTCTCGACTTTGCACACTGTTTCTGTGACGTAAATTCAATAATTGTGCTATCTATGTGGAAATATGATCTTCGGCTCACCGTTCCCCTCCATAGGCTACAACCACTAAGGTAGATGATAAGATGACGGCATCCTCCGGTGTACAGACCCCTGGTGGACCTTTCAACAATGGAGGACAGACACATTATCATCACACACAGACTTGATCGTGCCACAATCCAGGAACTGTGTGCCCAATTGGAGCCAGACCTGATGTCAGCTATCTGTCAGCCCACAGGAATACCCCCTCTCATGCAGGTTCTGTCAGTGTTCCATTTCCTGGCAAGTGGTTCCTTTCAAACTACAGTGGGCATGACATTAGGAATGTCTCAGCCACTGTTCTCCAACGTGTTGACCAGAGTCTTGTCTGCCCTGCTGAAGCACATGCACAGCTACATCATTTTCCCCCAGGTGGATGATTTGGCCACAGTGAAAGCTGACTTTTATGCCCGGGGACATATCCCCAACATCATTGGTGCCATTGATGGTACACATGTGGAAACTGCCCCCCCCCCCAAAAAAAGAAATGAACAGGTTTACAGGAATAGAAAAAGCTATCACTCGATGAATGTGCAAATGGTGTGTTTGGCGGACCAGTACATCTCCCATGTGAATGCCAAATATCCTGGCTCTTTGCATAACGCCTATATCTTCAGGAATAGCAGCATCCCTTATGTGATGGGGCAAGTCTTGAGGCATCGGGTGTGGTTAATAGGTGAGCCAAAGGTCCCCACACAGTATAAGTTGGGTTCTGAGTATGGGGTTGTCCCTAAGGGTTAGTGTGTGTCTAACAGTTGTCCCTCAATATTTGCAGGTGACTCTGGTTACCCCAACCTCTCATGGCTACTGACCCCAGTGAGGAATCCTAGGACAAAGGCAGAGGAACGTTATAATGAGGCACATGGGCGTAAAAGGAGCATTATTGAGAGAACCTTCGGCCTCCTGAAGGCCAGGTTTCGGTGCCTCTATCTGACAGGTGGATCCATGTACTACTCACCCAAGAAGGTGTGCCAGATCATCGTGGCATGCTGTTTGTTGCACAACCTGGCCTTGGGACGCCAGGTGCCTTTTCTGTAGGAGCATGAGCCAGGAGATGGTCTTGTGGCAGCGGTGGAGCTTGTGGACAGTGAGGAAGAGGAGGCAGAACAAACATTTTACAGCAGCACTTCCAGTGACACACAGGTAAGAGACTGTAACTCAACTTTACATTATAGTAATCTTTTGGACATTGTACATGGCAGGCTCTTACCCTCTGTCTATGGACACTGACTGTTCCCTTTGGATTCTCTATTTTCAGATCTGTGTACCCCATTCTGGCTCCTTCTATATGTACTGCTGTCCACCAAAGGTCATCCTGTAGTATATTTCACTAAACATAGACGTTGCAATGCTTTGATAATGTTGTAACAATAAATGTTTCTAATCATTACACTGACTCCAGTATGGTTTATGTTTCAAGGGTGTTTATTTTTGTGCAAATAAGTATGTGGGAAAGTGCAAGGGGCTAGGGTGATGGTGGAGGAATGTCCAGTTAGAGTCCAGTCTATTGGTATCACAAGTGCATTGTCCAAGGGGGCATAGGAAGGGGAGCAATGGCAGGTCAAAGTGGACAGGGTGACATATTGAGACAGAAGGGTGACAATCAGGAGAGTCTTATTTCCTGGCGGTGGTCTTGGCAATGTTCTCTGTCTTCTGACTGGATCGCAGCTACCATTTGCAGGATGGTTTTCCTTCTGGAGGGGGTGGGGTGCTGGAGGCCTGTTGTTTCTGTGGCAGGGCCTCCTGTCCACTAGCGCCGACGTAGGTGGAAGGCTGTTCCTCGGTTTGGCTAGTGTCAGGGGCCCTTTGTTGTGCCACTGCATCCCTCATGGTCTTGCCCATGTCAGCCAGCACTCCTGCAATGGTGACCAGGATGGTGTATATTTTAGTTAGGTCCTCCCTGAACCCCAGGTACTGTCCCTCCTGCAGCCGCTGGGTCTCCTGTAACTTGGCCAGTACCTGGCCCATGGTTTCCTGGGAATGGTGGTACGCTCCCATGATGTTTGAGAGTGCCTTGTGGAGGGTCGGTTCCCTGGGCCTGTCCTCCCCCTGTCGCACAACAGTCCTCCCAGCTTCCCTGTTGTCCTGTGCCTCTGTCCCCTGAACTGTGTGCCCACTGCCACTGACCCCAGGTCCCTGATCGTCCTGGGTTTGTGGGGTTGCCTGCGGTCCCTGTAGTGGTGGACACACTGATGATTGAGGTGTCCTGCTGATTGACGAGGTATGGGCCCGCTGAGTGGGTGCTGTGGTGGCGTTTCCTGAGGGGGGAGGCTCTGTGGTGGTTTGGGACTGTGACATGGGAACCGACTGTCCAGAGGTGCCTGATGGGCCAGGTTGGTCATCGTGATCCAGGAATGCAGAGCTGCTGTCATCACTGTGGGCCTCTTATGGGGGGGGGGCTGGATGTAGCTGGCACCTCCTCTCAGGTGACGTTGGGTACGGGTCCCGTTGAGATGCAAATGCATTGATAATGTATCTGCGTGTGTCATGTGTGCATGGGTGTGTTTCCCTGTACGATTGTGCTTTCCCCGTTGCCTTGGCCTTGTGTGAGTGGTGATTTTGTGAGCTGGGTGAGTCTCTCTATGGGGCATCCTGTGGTGATGGGTGCCCATGCAGGTCTGTGATGTGGGTCCATGCATTATTGTTGCATGCAGGGCGTTGTATTGGGATGGGTGGGTTGTGATATTGGGATATATGTGAGTTGGTAGAGTGAGGGGAGTGAGGGTAAGGGTGGCGGTATGTGATGGCATGCAAGTAGGGTGGGGGATATAGTAATAGAGATTTGCCTTACCAGAGCCCAGTCCTCCTGCTACTCCTTCGAGACCCTCAGGATGCATGATTGCCAAGACTTGCTCCTCCCATGTTGTTAGTTGTGGGGGAGGAGGTGGGGGCCCACCACCGGTCCTCTGTACAGCAATCTGGTGTCTTGAAACCACGGAACGCACCTTACTCCGTAGGTCGTTCCACCTCTTCCTGATGTTGTCCCTTGTTCTTGGGTGCTGTCCCACGGCATTGACCCTGTCCACAATTTTCTGCCATTGCTCCATCTTCCTAGCAATGGACGTCTGCTGCACCTGTGATCCGAATAGCTGTGGCTATACCCAGATGATTTCCTCCACCATGACCCTTAGCTCCTCCTCTGAAAACCTGGGGTGTCTTTGGGGTGCCATGGATGTGGTGTAAGTGATATGTGTGAAGATGTGTGAGGTGATGTGTGGGGTGATGTGTTGGTGTGTATACTGTGATGTGCGTGGATGGTGTATGAGTGATGGTGTTCTGTGCTTCTGATTGAGTGGGTGCACTTTGCTTGTCTCTCTGTGCATGGTCTCTTTTTTTGTTGTAAGGGGTTGCAGGTAATGTGGGTGTGTATTTTATAGTGGTGTGGGTGTGGTGTGTGTATGTGTGTCAGGTGTGTGTAGTTAGAATTGTCCAATGTCGTGTGGTTTTATACGTGTGTGTGCATTTTGAGCACGGTAGTGTGTACTGTCAATGGTTTACCGCGGTTGAAAGACCGCTGCGTTGATTCGTGGCTCGTGATACTGTGGGCGTATTCCTGTTTGCGTAACTGTGTGGATTTTGCTATTGCCAGTTTATCACTGACCTTTGGTGTGGCGGACTTCTATGGGTGTCTGTATTGTGGCGGAATTATCGGTGTGGGTCATAATACCCATGGAGGATTACCGCTGCGGTCACGGTATGTTGGCGGCCGTTGGCACGGTGGTAGGCAGCATTTACTCCCAGGGTTGTAATGAGGGCCTTATTTTAAAAAAAAATCATATCTTGACTTGTGTATGTTGGATTTTTGTCTTTTTTATTTTGTTTTGTCTAGATACATATTATCTATTTTTCTAAACCTGTGTAGTGTTATTTTGTAGTGTTTTCACTGAGTTACTGTGTATGTTAGTACAAATACTTTACACATTGCTTCTGAGGTTAAGCATGCCTGCTCGTGCCAAGCTACCAAGGGGGTGAGAGGGGGTAACTGAGGGTGATTCTCCTTTACCCTGACTAGAGTGAGGGTCCTTGCTTGGACAGGGGAAAACCTGACTGCCAACCAAAGACCCCATTTCTAACAAGTTCCTTCTCTCTCATTGTCAAGCTTCCCTACCTTAAAACAAACTTAAAAGGATGGTTCTACAAACCCTCCTCCTGTAGAGTAAGTTGTGAAATTCAAGCGCTGGCCATATCAGATCAGTGTTGAAAAAACAGGGCAGAGATTGGCCGGATCTCAAGGTGTATTTCCAAGACTGTGCTGTACCCTTCTTTACCATAAACATTCTGAGCCTTGTACAGGCTTATCAAGGTTTCGCCCCCCACATTATTTTCTCTTCCCTTGTAAAAAAAAGTGAATACACGTTAACAGGCTGTGTGTGGAACAATATCTGTGCCACCAATGTGATGGCATGGAAAGCTAAGCACAAAATGGAAACAGTGGTTAAAGACAGATAGCATTACTCTCCACCCTTTTACCGGTGACTCTTACAGCAGACTGGTCCAAAATTAACCATTTTTGGTTTGAACATTGTAAGTAGGTTAGGTATTCATTGTACACAGCAACATAGCATTCTCATAATACAAATCACTACGAGTATCCCTCCTAAAATATTACGGTATTGCCCAAAATCTGGTAACCAACTAAGTAACCAGTCCAACCACCCTTTGACACATCTTGTTTTACTCCTTTCACCAATTCATGTTAAGTGTCAATATGGGACTGAATGGATTTAGAATGGTCTGATAGGTTAAAACAATACAGGCCTTCAAATTCTGAGCAACCATGATCGTGCTTTAACCGTAGGTAGACAATGGTGACCCTGTTTTGCAATGCAGCTTTTCTAGTACCTCCTATAGCTAGCAATAATTCAACCAAAACTATAGAGGTATGATTGATATTCTTAACCATTAAACACCCTAACCTGTTAAAACTCAAGTATTAAAAGCAGTTAATCCTGGAAATCCCACTAGAGAAAGGCATAAAATCATATATTCTGATTTACATAATAGTTGAATTTCAGAGTCAGAGTCTCCACTTAATTGAACTTGGATAACGAGTATGTACTGAGTGAAATGGGAACATCATGATTCCTAATTGGGTAAAGGTACACAGCCCAACAGTTATATTAGCAAGAATGTATGTAAAAGTTGTATTTCCACAAGAGAACAACCATCCCATTGGTAGTTTGACATGCTTGATGTGACTAGTAGCAGTCACAGTGTGGAGACAAGACATGCTGTTGTTCATATCTTTGCAATGTTTATCAGTTCTAAGCTGACACAGTGTTTATTGTTCCCATGGGATCTCTTGAGGAGACCCCCTTATTGCCTCTAGGAGCATTTGAGCAAATTTTCCAATTTGGTGAAAATCACAAGTAAGTGTATAGCAAACATCACCCGCGGTAATATTGTAAACAATCACCTGAGTCAAATTGTCCCATTTTTTATCCGTTACCTCTTGGCAAAATCTACAATATTTGTAGGGGCTAAAATAGGATAACAAGTCATTTTCTTGAACAGCTCCACCTTCGTTGGTGGCATCAAAAATGTGTAACAAAACATTTGCATGAGTAGGAATTGCCACCAAACAGGTGGAGATGACACCCACCGTACATTTCATCGGAGCCATGCAGAAGACCGACTTGTTGAGTATGACTCATGCCAGATGAGTCCAAACATTTTCAGTCAAGTGCAGTAAAGAGGTCGATCGACATGGTCGGTCAATCATTTCAGAGGTGGGGGCTTTCAGTCCCTCCCGACCCCACACTCACATGCCTGAAGGGAAACCCAGATCTGGGAGCAATCAATATAAAATGCTGCGGGGGAATCTGTATCCCAAAACCTGTTTCACAGAGTGCCATGTCTCATGGATTCAATGTGTAGGCCTTTGAGGCATGTAGATCAAGACCTGCAGATTCTGGTGTGGCTTGGTAAGGAGCTAAAGCGCCCGGTTTTATTTCATAATACATGATGGTGTTAGTCATCACATGGGTTGTATCTGTAATGCTGGGGTTGACATTTGCATTAACCCCTTCGCTGCCAGGCCTTTTTTCCCTCAGGTCCAGACCTTTTTTTGGCTTTTTGGGGCAGTTTGCGCTTAGGCCCTCAGAACTTGTTGTCCACATAAGCTACCCACGCCAAATTTGCATCTTTTTTTTCCAACATCCTAGGGTTTCTAGAGGTACCCAGAGTTTGTGGGGTCCCATGAAGGAGACCAAACAATTAGCCAAAATACAGTAAAAATTTAGTTTTTTTTTTTTTTAAAGGAAAAAGGGCTGCAGAAGAAGGTCTGTGGTTTTTTCCCTTAAAATGGCATCAACAAAGGGTTTGTGGTGCTAAATTCATCATCTTCCCAGCTTTCAGGAACAGGCAGACTTAAATCAGAAAAACACATTTTTCAACACAATTTGTGCATTTTACTGGGGCATACCCCATTTTTGCTACTTTTTGTGCTTTTAGCCTTCTTCCAGTTAGTGACAGAAATGGGTGTGAAACCAATGCTGGATCCTGGAAAGCTAAACATTTCTGAAAAGTAGAAAATTCACAGAGGGGTCATTTGTGTAGATCCTAAAAGGTTTTCCTACAGACAAAAACTGCTGAAAATAAAAAAATATTGAAATTGAGGTAAAAAAAACAGCCATCGTTCTCCACATTTTACTCTGTAACTTTTTCCTGCGATGTCATCAAGAACACTAGGTATGCAGAGACAATAAATGAGCTGCACCTTGCAATGGGCTTTCATTGTATACCGGGTATACAGCAATTCATTTGCTGAAATATAAAGAGTGAAAAATAAGTACCAAGAAAACCTCTGTCTTTTCAAAATGGGAACAAGACAAGGTGTTGAGAAGCAGTGGTTATTTGCACATGTCTGAATTCCGGGATCCCCATATTAGCATGTGAATTACAGGACATTTCTCAAATTGACGTCTTTTTTACACACTGTCTTACATTTGGAAGGAAAAATGTGGAGAAAGACAAGGGACAATAACACTTCTTCTTCTATTCTGTTTTCCCCCAAGTCTCCCGATCAAAATAGTACCTCATTTGTGTGAGTAGGCCTAGTGACTGCAACAGGACACACAACATGGACACATCCTTTGCAAACCTCATAATTTGGCAAAAAAAAAACACTTTTTCCTCACATTTTGGTGACAGAAAGTTCTGGAATCTGAGAGGAGCCACACATTTCCTTCCACCCAGCATTCCCCCAAGTCTCCAAATAAAAATGGTACCTCACTTGTGTAGATAGACCTAGTGCCCGTGACAGGAAATGCCCCAAAATACAACGTGGACACATTACATTTTCCCAAAGAAAACAGAGCTGTTTTTTGCAAAGCGCATAGCTGTGGATTTGGCCTCTAGCTCAATGAGCACCTATGGAAACCTACTACACCTGTGCATTTTTTAAAACTAGACACCTAGGAGAATCCAAGATGGGGTGGCTTGTGGGGCTCTCACCAGGTTCTGTTACCCAGAATCCTTTGCAAACCTCATAATTTGGCCAAAAAAAAAACACTTTTTCCTCACATTTCGGTGACAGAAAGTTCTGGAATCTGAGAGGAGCACACATTTCCTTCCACCCAGCGTTTCCCGAAGTCTCCCTTAAAAAATGGTATCTCACTTTTGTCGGTAGGCCTAGTGCCCGTAACAGGAAATGCCCCAAAACTCTATGTGAATACATCAAAACTATCAAATACAAAACTACCTGTTTTTGCGGTGGGCACCTGCATTTTTGGTCCTGGGTATAGCAGCCATCTAGGGAAACCTACCAAACCCAAACATTTCTGAAAACTAGAGACCCGAGGGAATCCAGGAAGATGTGACTTAAGTGCATCCCCTAGTATTTTCTTAGCCAGAATACTCAGCAAACCTAAAATTTAGCTAAGAAATGACATTTTTCCCACATTTCTGTGTGGGATCACTGCACCGGCACAAATTTCCTACCACTCAACATTCCCCTCAGTTTCCAGGTAAAAATAATACCTCACTTGTGTAGGTGGGCCAAGTGCCTGTGACAGGGAAGAGACAAAAACATGGCAATAATGAGGGAAACCAAAGTGGGTCCAAAAGGGCAGTTTGGGAAAAAAACACTTTTAGGCTGACAAGTGGGGCAGATTTTTTATCGGTATAGATGGGACAATGCTGTGTGGTAGGAATTTTGTGGATTCCTGGGATTCCAGAAGGTTCCATCACAAAAATGTGCAAAAAATGTGTCAATTCCAGCAAAGTTGGAGGTTTGCAGGGCATTGTGGGTAAGAAAATGGTGCAGGATGCATGTGAAGCCCACCACCCTGGACTCACCCAGATGTTTAGTTTTTAGATGTGTCTAAGTCTTATGGATTTTTCTACATGGCAGCGTCCAAAAGTCCAGAAAGTGCAGCCCTCACCATTGCAAGTGGGACAATTTTGAGAGTTAGACTAGCTCTCATGGCCCAAATGTAAATCCAAAAACCAAAATAATCAAATGTCCTCTTGCTTGCCGTGGATTAAGATGTTTCAGTGTGCGGGGAAGAGCTGAAAGACTGTTAGCCCATTCAGTTGGGGTAGGGGCATAACCATGCCCATACTGGTTGGTGGACACAACCCCACTATTTCTTTTTTTAATTCCCTGGCACCTAGTTGCTTTAGGCTCCCCCAGGGAGTGGACCGGGGGTAATTGCCCCATCTACCTACCGGTGGGCAGAACAACTTTGGCCCCATTTATTTGGGGTGGGGATATGGCCATGCCACCACCCTCCCTTTTTTGAAGAAAAAATCTTCCCTGGTCTCTGGTGGGCTTTCTGCCCCTCTTGGGGGCAGATGGGCCTTCCAAAAATAGGCCAATCTGCCCCCCAGGGGGGCAGATATGGCCAACAGTAATGTGCCTCTATGGGGAGCGACCCTTGCCCAAGGGGCTGCCCCCACACAAAAGAGACACATACACACACATACCAATCCCTGGAGCCTAAGTGGTTTCTGCCCCCCCAGAGGGCAGATCGGTCTAATAGAAATAGGCCGATCTGCCCCCAAAGGGGGCAGAAATGGCCTAAAATAAATTATCCCCCCAGGGGAATGACCCTTGCCAAGGGGTCGGTCCCCTTGCGTGACATTGACACAAAAAAAAACAAATCCCTGGTGTCTAGTGGTTTCTGCCCCCCTTGGGGGCAGAAACGGCATAAAGTTAATTTTGCCCCCAGGGGAGCGACCCCTCCCCCTCCGGGGGCAGATCTGCATATTCATAATAGGCAGAAATGGCCTTAAAATAAATTGCCCTCCTGGGGAGCGGCCCCTGCCCAAGGAGCTACTCCACTTATGTGTAAATACCCCCCAAAAAAATCATTGGTGTCTAGTGGTCATTTCTGCTGCCCGTTGGCATCGCGATCTGGCAGCAAAAATACTGAGAGAGACATCAAAGGAAAGGCCTTTCCTTTCCTTTGATGCCTCTCTCGCCCCCTCCACGTGATCGGAGGATAAATGCTTTTGCTTTCTCCTCTGATCCACTCCGGGCAATCGTGCGCTGACATCATCAGACACCACAGGATGGTCTGGGGGGCAGGGTGAAAGGGGAAGCGATGGGAGGGGGGTGCGAGGTTACATCCTCAGCACCCAAGCGGTGGAAAAAAGGACGTAACCATTACGTCCCGGGCACCTGATGGGTTAAGGGAGTGTCTGCTTTTGTCAACGGTCTGTTATTCAAAATTTGGAGGGCTTTATTTAAATGCTCTCTCCAGTTTTGCAAAGTTTCATCTGATAGTTTTCGTAATTTGGCTTCCAGCAAGCAGTTCATTATCTCAATCAGTGCTACGGCTTGTGGATAATAACAAATGTAATTAATCCACCCAATATTGTGTTGTGAAAAATGATCTTGTGCCTTTGAAATTTGACCCATTGTCACTCTGGACTTGGGGTGGGACTCTGTAATATATCATTAACAAGTTCAGAGTCTTGATGGTGTTGTATTGGGTGGCATGTTTTCAAGGGAGCGCCAATTCTACCTCTGAGACTTTGGCTTTGTCGTCGGCAAGGGAACAGAACCATTGTTCTAGTGAATCAGTGGGACAGTGGACATCTACATGATACACAGTAACGGTACTTTGCTCTAGCATTTACCACATTTTTCACCACAAATCTTTGCCCCGCACCTCTTTAGATTGTATTTGCCAGTTATGTGCTTGCCAGGTGGCTAACCCATTGGCTGTAGACTAAGAATCAGTACATATGTGACAAGTCCCAGGCAATTCGTGTTTCAGTCCCTGATACACAGCGTACAGTTCTGCATATTGACTACTCTTCCCTTCTCCTGTTGTAGATAACAAATTCTTGGTGACTGGGTTATAAGACACTGCCTTCCAATGTCTTGTGGCCCCCACATACTTGGCTGAACCATCAGAAAACCATACATGCTTCCTATCCTCAGGGGACAAGGATACAAATGGCTCACCCCATCTCACTGGTGCCTCTTTTATCTGTGGTACTTCCTTCACCCTCTCATCATCCTGCACAAGGGCTTGTGACACCTGTTCATGTAGAGCTGCTGTCCTTGCTAGTCCCACTCGGGCCCTGTCCTGTATGTACCATTTCTACCTGATAATACTGGCCTCCTGTGCATGTCCTATGCAGTGAGTTTGAGCTAAACTCATCACCCACAGCATAATCTGAATATCAGGTCTTAAAATCACATATGACCTAGGGTCATTTGCTCAGTATCCACTAGAGCTCAGTAACAAGCAAGTAACTGTTTTTCAAAGGAAGCATATCACTCTCCAGCGTCAGGTAGCTTTTAAGTACAGAAACCCAGGGGCACCCTCGTTCTTCCCTGTTTTTCGCCATATTCCAATTTGCATTTTGCCCCTGAACTGTTACATGCAACTCAATGTCTCCTTCCTGTACTGGCCATAAGTCTAAAGCCTGTTGAATTGCCTCCTTTGTCAAGTCAAATGCACACTGCTGCTGCTCTCCCCATTCAAACTCATGTTTCTTTCTTTTCACTTTGTACAAAGGGGCCAAAATTTGACTCAAGTGAGGGATCTGCTGTCTTAAAAAAACAATCTAATTAATTACTGAGTCTCCTGCTTAGTGTGGGGTGCAGCAATACTTCTCTACGTCCATGATTCCACTGAATTCCTAGAAACTTCACATTTTGAGAGGGTCTCTGTGTCTTATCTGGATTAATCATCCACTGTTTGCTCTGCAAGAGTTCCACAACCCGGTTCAACCAAGTCTGCACCTGTTCTTGTGTCTCTCCCTGAATCATCACATCATCAATGTAGTGAGTCAATGGCATCCCTGGAATGACAGATACTTCATCCAGGTGTTCTGCTGCCAGCCGGTGACCGATGGTAGGGCTATGTACATATCCTTGGGGGAGCCATAGCATCCGGAATTGTCTGCCGCTATGAGAGAAATTGCTCCAGATTCTCAGGGGCCAATGGTGTAGAAAAGAAAGCATTAGCAATATCAATGGTTGCATACAAGGTCCCTTTAGGTTTTGTATTCTTTCAATCAAAGTGATGGTGTCGGGGACTGCAGCAGTCAAAACAGGTGTATATTTATTAAATTTACAGTAATCATCACTGATTCTATAGCGCCCATCAGGTTGACACACAGATTATTCTATTCAGTGGTGAATGGAGCCACCACAGCAGCCTCAATCAACTCTTGCATAGTCTCCCATATTTCCTGATGCCCTACTGGAATTTGATATTGCTTTAAACAAATCACTTTTGCTGCTGGGGTTACCTTCACTGCGGATGTTTTCAGATAGCCAACCCTCATTGGTTCCACTAAAATGTATTTCCTTGATCCAAATTGATAAAAACCATCATCCAAGTACAAAGTCATCCCTTTTAGAATGTCAATTCCCAGTATGTATTCTAAGAGGGCCACAATTAAAACAGTATATTCTCTTTTAGGTGTTCTTATTGTCATGTGAACAATAGTTTGTACGGCGGGGGTTTGTTTTCCACCCAACCCTGTGATGGTGCAGTGCTGACTGATTAACGTTTTTGGATTTCCGTATATTAGAGGCCTCAGCTCCGGTGTCAACTAATGAACAATTTGACCATTTTTGAGCTTCCAGTATATTTCTAAATCATAATGTTTTTTTTTATCTTTACGAGCCCATCCCTGTACCGGAGTTTGGCCTGTTTCCTAATCTGATGTAAACGTGTCAACTTTTGCTCTAGTCAGGTCTGGCTTGTTAACTGTCCTGCTGCCTTCCTTTCTGTCCAGCCCTCTCTTATGGTACATCTCCCACAAGCTCTGCGTGGCCCTCAGACCTCGAGGTTCTCTCAGGTTTTGTTCAGTCTCCAAGTTCCCCTATCTCCCGAACTTCCACCAGTACATCTTTCATTGCCTGTCCTGTCTGGTTAATGAAGAGAGTATTACCTGCTTGTTAGCTGGAGGAGCAAGGTGGATGATTTTATTTCGCACTGACACAGAGACGGTCCATCTAACAGACAGTGTGCATCACCCATGAAAATAGCAGTTTTCATTCCCCACGCCTTAATTCTCTGCATTGCATCTCTGAAGGTGTACCAGAGCTTATCATTTTGAGGCCAATCTGATTCGGTAGGATACTTATGGTTGCACCCAATGACTGCTAGCTGCAGTAGGGTGATGTGTTGGTACCCTGAGAACCCCAAAATTGCTCCTGTATTATGGGGTTCATGCTAAGAGTACAAAACATAAGAGCATCTCCTGTATCTAACATTACTCCAGAGGCTCCTGTGTTAAATAATTGCATAATGTTTCCCCAGATCTCTACTTATCTGTCTGTCTGTCTGTCTATAATATCATTAACTTCTTGCTTGGTGTAATCTTCTAAGGAGCGCATCTCAGTTCCTGCTGGATTCTGTGGAGTGCCCTGTATCTTTCATCTAAATATTTGCTGTGCGTAAAGCACTTTCAGCCCATCTGGTTCAAGCTGGCCCCCACCTTTTTAACATCACTGGAATTAGAAAATTCTATGGATTCTCAGGGATTTTAATCCCATATTTCTGGGTTCCAATCTAACCCTGCATTAACAATAGCTAAATGAACTTTCTTTTGTTCGATTTTACCCCTCCATTTCTGATACCTTTATTGAGTGACTCCGACAGCTGCCTTCTTGGCTGCAGACTGAGAAGTATCTGCCTTATCTTACAATAACTTATTCTGACTAGACAGCATTGTTACATTATTTTTAGCTTCAGCTAGCTGCCTCTCTAATTGCTGATTTTCTTATTCCAGCTGCCTAAACTTTTCATGTATTTTTCTATAAGCAGATAACAGAATCCAGTCCCTTCTGCCTAAAATAGATAAATCACATCCCCGTTACAGAGGTACTTTCTGTAAACACAGTAAAAAAAAATTGGCTCACCATTGCTAAGACATCCATCGCAGCTTTTGCATAAACCATCACCAGAACACCAGTTGTTCACAAGGACATTATAAGGTTCTTTGTCCCACCCTGGAATCACATGTGAAACTGGGGAAACCACCTGGAAAGCCATTTTTTACTTTTAAAACTTTCACTTTTCAACCTACCACCTAATACTGTAAGCTACGCCAATTTGTTTTGCTTTGCTTCAGACTGAGAGGGAACGGAGCTAAAGATTGCAAGTAATGCTGCACTCTTAGTCTGAGTAATGAATTTATTAAAGAAATTATGAGGTTTCCTAGATATAAAGAGAACAACGTGAGCACTTAATGTGAATGAAGCAACACATGTGCAACTCTTAAAATATCACAGCAGTAGCATAATAACAATGAAAGAAAATGCAATACATCAACAATGAATATATATATATGTATATATATATATATATATATATATATACATAAGCAGTGACTACGTATTTATGCATGCACACAGCAAAGCTAGATATTAAGAATTAAAACTGCATCAATATGGAGCTCAAATCCAACATCATCCTTTGTTTGCCAACTTCAAGCTGTGGTACCTGTGACAGCTGAGACAGAAGTGAACAACTCCAATAGGATTACTCTGAGCAATGCGTTCACCCTCAGAGATGAGCTACTTTTCTCTCAGTGTCAAGCTTCTCCACCTTATATACTTTAAACAAACTTAAGAGAAAGGTTCTACAAACCCCCACCCATCGTGTAAGTTGTAAAATTCAAGCACTGGCCATACCAGAGCTGTGTTGAAAAAACACGCCAGAGACTGGTCCGATCCTAGGGTGTAGCTCCAAGGCCGAGCTGTGCCCTTCTCTACCATAAACATTCTCAGTCTTGTACAGGCCTATCAAGGTTTCGTCCCCCACATTTTGTTCCCTTCCCTGGAGGGAAAAGTGAAACCACGTTAACAGGCTGTCTGAAAAAAAAAACCTGCACCCCCAATGTGACAGCGTTTGAAGCTAAGCTAAGCACAAAATGGAATCAGTGGTCAAGATAGAGACAGTGGTTAAATACCGATAGCACAACAAGGGGCACGGCTTGAGGGGTTAGGACACACTCAGAATGGGTCCAGGTGCTGGTTCAAGATGGCTGGAGCCTTTTTGTCCCTAAGTCTCTGATCAGGGCACCAGCCAACTAGCCTATGCAGTCACTCTGGTAGTCCAAGATTCAAGAAGTGGAACAGAGCTCAAACAGCAGACCAGTCCTTCAAGGTGCAGCAAAGTAGTTCCCTGAAATACACAGTGGGCCACAGCAGCAGGCAGTCCCCTGAAAGTCCTTCTGTAGGTCCAGAAAGTGAACTGAAGAGCAGGTGTGAGAGTCCTATTTTTATACTTGGTGTCTTCTTTAAATTGGAGAACTTTCTAGAGAATTCCATTTGAAGTGCTTGAAGTTTGCTGACTCTTCTGCATTGACTCATAGCCTGCTGCATGAACAATGCAGTGGTGGCAAGTCCTTGTGTGAAGGCAGAGCACACATATTCAGTTGCAAGCGGGACTGTGCCCAGCTCCATGCCCTACAATCCTATCAGTGATGGTCCATCCAGGCACCTATACTCCCTCTATTCTGTGACTGTCTGGGAGGAATAAAGTAAAATTGCAAACTGTATCTGTCATGTGATCCAGGAACTGGCTGCAGACACCAAATGGTTAGGGCAGCAAAACGTCAGCTTTCTAAAAGTGGCATTTGCACAACTATGACTTAAATCTTAGTTTACCATAAAGAGGATTTTATATCACAATTTGTCATACACCAAACATGAATTTCCTATCTGGTCCCAATCAAACGTTAGCACTTATTAAATGTGAAAAGGCAACCAATGCTATCCTATGGGAGAGGTAGACCTCACAGTAGTGAAAAACAAATTTGTGAGTTTTTCACTGCCAGGGCATGTAAAAATTAAAAGTATGTGCCCAACTTCTAAATTACAATGTAACTAGCCCTATGGGCTACATATGGCTTACCTTGGAGGCAGATAGTATGTAATAAAAAGGGGGGTTAATGCTTGGCTAATGAGGAATTTTGCCAAGTCGAATTGTCAGTTTGAGACAGCATTCAGTCTGCAATGGCACACCTGGGACAAGATTTAAGAGGCTACTTAATTATGTGGCACAATAGGTGCTGCAGGCCCAATAGTAGCATTTAATTCACAGGTCTGGGGTATTTTGTAAATGTTAGATCTGGGATCCTTCACATGGTTTTCCCCCTAACCTTTTACCTTCAGACCTCCTGTATGCTGATTTTGTTTTTGTTGGTCTTAGGACCCTGAGCACTTTACCACTGCTAACCAGTGCTTACATACTTGTGCTCTCTCCTTAAAACATGGTAAGAATGGCTTATTCCAAACTGACATATTTGATTTATCTAGAAGTCCCTAGAAAGGTGGCACTACCTGTTCCCAGGGCTTTTAAATTAAATGCTACTAGTGTTCATGCATCACTGATTGTGCCAGCAGCCTAAGTAACACTTTAAGCACATCAGCCTGTGTATAGTGTTTTAAACTGCCATTTTTAACCAGCAAACTAAACCTTTTGCCTGTCCCAAACCTTCCTTTTTAATAAATATGTCAACCCTAGAATAGGCCCTTGACAGTCCAGAGTTTTATATGCCTTGGTAGTAAAAAACTCTTAAATTCATTTTTCACTACCTCAAGGTCTACTTCTCCCTTAGGACAGCATTGAAGTTACCTTATTATGTTTAATAAGTTGTAATTTCCAAATGGGAGCAGGTAATCAGTTAATGTTTGGTGTCTTTAGAATTGTAACGAAAAATGTACTCATGGTGAAGTCGGATTTTAAATTACAAATTTGAAAATGCCACTTTTAGAAAGTTGCAAAAAAAAGAGGTCTGAACCATTTACATGCCATATTCTTTTAACATAAATGGAAGCACAAGTGAATTACAGCTCCCACCATTTAATTGTAAAAGGTCATGAAAAATCTATCAAATATTCACATCAAATTGTCAACCACAAAAAGACAAACAGGCATTATACAAAACACAATCAGATTAGTTGGCACTACCAAAATCCTTTTTTGTGACACCTATCGCATACAAACAGTGAGGAGGGTGGGGGGTTGCGGCTAGTGAAACTACCATCACACCCTAACAGGAGCTGTGCTACAACCTTACCGACTTCTTTCACAACAAGATTGCAACTATATACAGGAACTTCTAACCCTACCCACACTTACAGACTTCATCAACAGAGTTGCCAATATCACAACCAACACCAACCACGTGGAACCTTCTCTCTACCGAGGACACCACCTCCTCCATGAAAATCCAGCCACACTGGAACCCCACAGCCCCTGCCCGCACATCTTCAATCTCAGAAATCAAAGAATCTTCCGGAAACTCACCACTGTACTCAACACCCCCATCACCACCACAACTTTCCCCAATGCTTGGAAACACGCTGAAGTCAAACAATACTCAAAAATCCCACCACAAGCTCCAGTGCCATCAAAAACTACCCACCAATCTTCCTGTTCCCTTTCCCAGCTAAGGTACTGGAAAAAATCATCAACAAGCAACTCATCACCCACCTAGAGCAGAACTGTTTACTTGAAGCCTCCCAATTCAGCTTGTGCAGCAATCACAGCACCAAGACTGCCCTGATTGTAGCTACAGGTGACATCTGTACCCTACTCGGCAAGAAGAAACAGTGGCCATGATCCTCCTCAACCTCTTGGCAGCCTTCAATATTGTATACCACTACACGCTGAACAAAAGACTCCACCACATCAGCATCCAAGGGGATACATTCAGATGGATCACCTCCTTCCTCACTGTAAGAACCCAAAAGATTCACCTACCTCCCTTCATCTTCGAACCAAAAGATATCACCTGAGGGGTTTCAAGGATCATCCCCCAGCCCCACGCTTTTTAACGCAAATATGACCCTGTAAGCCAACATTGTCAGATCCCACAGCCTCACTAAAATCTCCTATGCAGATGACACCCAACTCATCCTCTCGTTCAGTGACAACTCCACCACTACCAAAACCAACTTACACAGATGCAAGACAATTGTCCCCAACTGGATGAAAGAAAACTGTCTGCAGCTAAACACAGACAAGACTGAAGTTCTAATCTTTGGCAAAAGCAGCAACACATTGAATGAATCCTTGCTACCTTGAAGACTAACACCCGCACCCACTCCCTTTGAGCATGCCAGAAACCTTGGAATCATCATTGACAGGCTCCCTATGTTTCACAGATTAACACTGTCTCCTCCGCCTGCTTCTTCACTCTTTACACAGTACATAACAGCTTCAAGTAGCTACCCCCACACCCAAGAGGCACTGTGACACAGACCCCCATCACCAAGCAACTAGACTACGGCAACACCTGCTACATAGGAATCACCCGCAACTCCTATAAAGACTTCAAACCATACATAATGCTGCAGCCAGACTCATCTGTAACCTTCCCCAATCAGCCCACATCACACCACATGTCAGGCAACTTCACTGGTTCCCCATGCAGAAGAGGCACGTATTCAAGCTGTTGATCCACGCACACAAAGCTCTACACAAACCAAGAACCCCTCCCTACATTAGCCTGAATTTCCATCACAGACAAGAAGACTATGCTCGGCCTCTTTACCACTTGCCCACACTCCACCCATCCCCAAAGCAGAAGTGGAGGACATAACTTCTCCAACGTAGCAGCAAAAACCTGGAACAGCCTCCCCACACATCTCCGGACAATTACCTTTCACATGGAATTCCTTAGAGCTCTCAAGACCTGGCTATTCGAAGGAGCCCCTTAGACCTGCAAACACCTGGATACCCTCAAGGGTGATTAGTTGCACTTTACAAATCCTGTTTGTTTGATTGATTTATTGATTGATTTCATCCTTGAAGATGTGCCGCTGCAGTTATGGTTTTGTTTGGGTTTCAGTCACTTCAGTTTTTCTTTCTTCCCATTTGTTTTCTAAGTGCATCATCTGTCTGTGGCCTTCAAGTTTAATCCCATGACCTTCTGTCTATTCGATGCAAACTAGACCCACCTAAGCCTTGCCTATGCATCCCTGTAGCAGGTGCCCCTTCACAGTGCCAAGCAGGAACTACAGGGTGCTGCCCAGGGGAAAGAGGTACACAGGTAATGAGAAGAGGATGATACTGTGTGGAAGAAGCCTCAATGAACATTCAGAGGGGAGCAGAAAGCCCACGGATGTGATGACATATTAACTCAAATCAATGTCCTAGGATCGCTCACAACTACACTAAATAACCAGGTGAAGGGTGCACAGACTACAGAGTTCTATATTGACAACATGCCCCCGCCTCATAGACATTGTAACATAAGGGAACTCAGACTTTCATATGAAAAGGAGTGAAGTCAGTGCAAAAAAAACCTTCAGTGACAGTATTTTCAGAGGTTTACTGAGACTACTCATGCTCCCATCGAATGATTGTTTTGATGGCATACAAAATTTATGGCACCGCACTGTCGAAGGCATTGTCTCTAAAATGGGCAAATGCCCAGTGGAAGTAGTGAAAACTCCTGTGTTTGATTGTATTTTGGTTGGGAAATGATCAGTAATATAGAAAAACCATTATGCAGGAGCGGCTCACAGTGCTACATAGGGGCAGAGCTGTGCATATGGGTGGGGGTGGGTGGGTGCTTTATTAATAAAAAAAACAACTTACCTATATCATTGGCAACATCACCACCAGGCTGTTCCTCTCCTGCAGACAGGCTGCAGGCACAGGCTCCCAGCCTGTCCTGCGTCCAGTCCTGATGCTGCTCAGAGCAGCGTTAGGATTGGCTGGGAGTGCCCAACCAGGGTACTCCCAGGGAGAATGGGAGCCTGTGCCTACTCTCTCCAGCCCGGCAACACAGTGCCTGGCTGGAGAGAGCCTAGTGAGCTTGTGCCGAGACAGCTGGCCAAACGTACATGCGCAATGAAGGGGAGTGCTGTGCACTCCCCCTCAGTGCTCGACACAGCCTGTGACCCCCCCCCTTTTACCAAAAAACTATAATAAACATAGTTTATTATCAATTTTTTGGTAAAAGGTTTGAAGCTGCTGCTGCTGGTCGGGGGGAAGCTCCTTTGCCCTTGCGGAGGAGCCGCGCCTGCCCTTACGGCTCTTTCTGCAGTATCCTTATCCCTTTAATAAAAACATGATTGGTTAAGGACTCTGATTGGATAAGGAATCAGTATGTAAGAACTTAAATGCCTTTTTGCATGTGTCTTTTTTGTTAACTTTCGGCAGATCAAGCCTGTTAAAACCACAGGCGAAAAATGGTCTGTTAATACCCAGACATGCAGATTTGGGTGAGGAAAACACCAAAATCCACATGTTCGTCCCCGTTTCAATGGGGAAAGTTTAATTGCTTTTATTTGCTGCATTCGATAAATAAAAAATCCCCACATATTGTTATTTACTGGGTGTTATAAACATTGCGCAAGTACCAATGCACACTCGTAATTTGGGCCCTGGACTAAGACTGGTATATAACCTAATGGTTTTTACTTAGGATATACAATTTTGATTGTTTAAAACATACATGAAATAATGAACTCTCGCAGACATCCCAGCAGACCTTCATGTTGCTCCCACTGACCCACAAATAGACCCCAACAAATACTAACATAGCTTCCAACAGACCTCCACCTAAACCCCAATGAGGCAAGGCATGCCCTCCAGACAAGGGTGCAGGGCCCTAATTCTAGGATGTCATTTTACAATGGCATTTGTTTTTTATATTTTGTTTACACAGGGTGTGTGCTACCAATTAATGCTGCTGCTGTAGTTATTCTGCACTCACACAGGCCTAGAAATCCAGAAAGCATATCACAGAAAGTGTCTCTTTTATTCAACAGCGATTTCGCCGTAGGCACTTTGGCATTATAGAAAAGCCAGCTGTCATTTCTGCACCCCACTCTTCCTCGTGGATTGTGCTGGTGTATTGAGAACACTGTTGCCCCTACATTTGCACCTGCGCTGTATTACCAACATCGTCAGGAGTCACAGGGTGGACTGATTATAAGCCACGTTTGAAATGGCGCACAAGTAGAGCGACCTCTGAGGGGTGCCACTTGGGGAGCATGGTACCACCGGAGACAGTTAGGGGCAGGTTCATGGAAAGTGGAGCTGCACACAGTGCAGTGCCACTTTCCCTGCGCCTCTAAGCACACCCCTATCGCCACCATGTGTGCGCAGTATTTAAAATAGGGCGCACCCCGGTGAAGGCTAGAGGGGAATAGCATCAGTTTTAATGCACGCGTTAAAAGTGCAGTAAAAAATGTCACAAGCCAATCTCAGAGATTTCCTTGCGCCATTTTACGTCTCCCCTGATGGGGGAACGCCCCTTTTGCAGACATTAAGCCTGGCACAGTCATAATGTAGCACAAAGGGTTACATGCATTGCTCCACTCTTTAAATACGGTGCGGGGATTTAGGGCTCGTTGGGCCACATTAATGTAAAAAATAATGATGTTTATGTTGCGCAAGGTGGCACTAGGGCATTATAAATACGCCCCCAAGTCATCCTCCAACAAGCGAGTGCAGTTATGCACTGAATCTGTCTCGTACGTGGATCCCTACCCTTTCTGAAAAATGCTACAATTCCCTATGCATTGAAAGATACCAGTTGTTTCTAACTGCCGGTCATCCTTTTCATGATGCGTTCTCCACAGCGGATGTGCGAGTTTGCACCTGTAGGGGGGCCGAGCATTTTAAAGTAATATGGGGCACTGTCCTTTCTTTGTCATTGATGTTGCCCTAAGGCAAATAAAGGGTTAGCACACGTTTGATCTAATACAGCCTAAGGTAACCAACCCTGTTCGGGTTATTCCACAAAATTCAGGGCTATAAGAGAGACTGTTATCGCATCAGATAGACTAGAATTAAAAATGCATGCTCATATTTCAATAAGAATATAGTTGAAAGACAGTTTTAGATAGAAACCAAATCCAAACGATGCAAATAGTCTGGTTATTTATTATACGCCGTTGCATTTCAAATCATGGAAATAGTGAAAAATTGTTTGGTTTCAGTTTCTTTGCTATTCCGCCGTTTGAAGACGTAGGAATTGTCACGTGCGGGGCAAAGAAAGTGAGATAAAACAATTATATATTCTAAAGCAGCAATGATATTTCTAACTTATTTAGGCAGAGCTTAATTTAATTTTCTAGATGAAAACACATAAAGATTGTATTCCTACGCAATGCCAGAAAATCAATACATTTAAAATTATGCATTTTACAGGGTCTACTTTCATTTTATTACCAGAAATTAATTATCCTCAGTGAATATAGATATTTTACTGGCATTAGCTTCAGTCACAATCTCATTGGTATACTCACACAGAGAATCAAATGCCTCCAAGGACATTTAACCAACTCAACTTTCTCCTGTGCTCAGAAACCCTATCCACACAAGTGTCTGTTTTTGTGCTACTTGGTAAGGCAGAAATGTAAACTCTGCGTCTTCATTGGGAAAGAACACATTATTTTTCCATCCTGCAGGGCATGACGTTTGTACAGATTATTTCACACATAACAAACACTGACAGTAACAAATAGCATATTCTAGCAACATAGCCACACTGTTAATTAGCTGTCCAATCCACAAGGAGACCCTGCACTGTACAAAGTAAGCACATTCATGGTAATATGATGAATGCATCACATATAAGACATCATGGGGCACTGAAGTTCCGAGAGGTAATGCCCAGGGGCAGTGGAGCCCACCAGGGTAATATTAGTCAGAGCATGCCTGACAAGTAATATATACATGTTTCAGGAGCCTCTAGCAATGTTGCATGTGTAACTAGAGATTCCTTTTTGCAGTATTTAATGTATGAGGAAGTCTGGCTAAACAGGGATTGTAATTCTCTAGATATTTGTCATAATGGGAATTTCTGCTAACAATAGAAGACAATGCCTTAACAAACAAGTATACCTCATTTCCCTTGGTACTATTGGCAGCCACAACACAGGCACACTAATTTAAAGACACTCTCCATATGAAGTACCTGTTGCATAATTGGTGATTTTTCCAGGTCGTGAAATATAATTGCTGATGACTTTCAATGAAAAGACTCGTGCAATAAATACGTGTATGGCTATTTATTCTAAATTGTTGGTGAGGATTTTATGCCATTTTACTGTAAACTAGATTCATTAGAAATTAGCTACTTCTGACTTGTCCTAAATCCATGGGGCTACCCACAAACTTTAAAAAAATGTAGACTTCGTTAAAATAGGCAGTATTTGTGTTAAGGATTCCATAAATAGGAAATATAGCAACAATATATGTGGTTAAGTCTCTTCTCGATGAACTCCAAGCTTTAACCTTATCTTGGAGATCCTTCTTTATCTCACTAAACATCAACTCTCGAAAAACATAGGGGCATAATTATAAACCCCTGTCGCCACCTTGTGCCTCATTAGTGTAATTCTTTTTACGCTAATGTGGCCCAACAAGGCCAAAATTCTGACACCATATTTACTAAGTGGCGCAATGCATGCATTGCACCACTTTGTAACCCTTTGCACTACATTATACCTGCGCCAGGCACAATGTATGCAAGGGGGGAGTTCCCCCATTAGGGGCGCCTAAAAAATGGCACAAGGAAATCTAAAAGATTTCCTTGCGTCATTTTTTATGGCACTTTTAATGCCTGCTTACAGTAGGCGTTAAAAGGGGGCTTTCATTATTTATAATGGGCCCCTATGTACTCTGCAGGAGTAGCACCAATATTTTGGTGCTACTCCTACAGAGTACATCACTAGAGTCATGAAAAATTGCACTATTGTCCACTACTCTGCATCATGGTGTGCCGTATTTTAAATACGGTGCACACATGGTGGCGTTAGGTGGGCAATAAAGGGGACAAGAAAAGTGGCGCTGCACTGTGTCCAGTACCGCTTTTCTTAAATATGCCCCATAATCTCCTACCTTCTTGGTTCATTTGCCTCCTCAGTTCTGTGACCTTCACAGATAGGCGAACGGACGACTTCTATTCACTAGTCCAAATGCATTGTGCCATGATGATAGCATCTTGAAAGATGGAAGACTCATTTAGTCCATACCAAACTCCTACTCTATTGCTGGGCCACCAGACCTAGCAGCTGCAGTGAAGACACAGGCTTGAAGTACTAAGCTTAATCCAGCCTCGCAAAGTGTCCTATTTAACATCAAACTCTACTGGGAAGGTATATGCATCTCCACAATACCAAAGCAGGACCTTGCCTCATTCCAGAAGCCCTTGCACCAATCTGTGCATTTTTCTAAGAGCCTACACACTTCTACAACATGGCAACCTTCTCCACCACAGCAGAGACAGCACTGAATGATGCCTAGCCTTTTCTATGCTGCCAATGAGTGGCCTAAATAGTCTATCTGGCCCATAGAGAGCAAAATCAAGCTCTCTTGACCCATGTGGCACAGCACCAGAAGTCATTCTTCTCCTAAGCCCTGCAGGCCCAATCATTCCTTGATAGCCCTTTAAATCACAGTGACCTCAGACTTCCCTCAATATCCACTGCCCAATCCCTCACCAGTTCATCAGATTGGCCGACAATGGGTCTAGGATCTGACTGAAGGCCAGCTTTGTACTTTGAACCCTCACAAGGAGCTACATCATAAACTTATTTAACAGATCTGTGGCAGGCTGAAGCCTCATCCACTCTAAAACCCTGCATTGCTCCATGTTCCTCTAATCAAGGTAGAGTTTGGAGCCATCTTGAACCCCTCTATTCATAGCCCACTTTCAATACAGTCTGGCAGCCCTGGTATGCCAGACATGCCAAGTATCACAATACCTTATCTGGTTTTGCAACCTACTCCCTCCCAGCATGCTAAGTCCAAGCCAAACTCCATATTCTTTTCAGCATATCCTGCTCCCCTGTTAGCTTACGTCTCTGCTCCAGCCCTAGTGTAGGTCATCAGAACTAACTCTGCCTTCAGAACCCAGTTCTTGGCACCTACACTTATTCATTTGCCTTAAGACCCACCGTTACAGCTCTGTTTACATAACACTTTGGGGCTCATTTACAAGCCCCTTGCACTGCGGTAGCATCATTTGTTTTGATGCTACGTGGTGTTAACCGCCCACACACAGTGCTTCATTTACAACCTGGTGCAATGGGACCATTGCACCAGGTTGTAAATGCTTGTGCCACATTATACCTGCACCAGGTAAAATGTATGCAAGGGAGGCATTCCCACACTAGGAGGCCCACAGGAATGGCACAGTGAAATCTACAAGATTTCACTGTGTCATTCTAGCGTCATCTTTTAATGCCTGCTCAAGGGCAGGCATTAAAGTGATGCTAGGCTGTTTTAAATGGGCCTCCCCAAGCTTTGCTGGACTAGAGTGAACATTTTTGACGCTAGTCCTGAAAAGCGCCACAACTGCATCAGAAATTCTGATGCAGCTGTGCTAACGAGTGCCATGGCTCACTGTATTGTACATACAGCGCTGCCATGGTGTTGTTAGGGGGATGCAGGGTGTTGCAAGCAAACTGGTGCATTGTGATTGATGCATCAGTTTGTTTTTAACATTGGCCTTTTTTCCCTTGAGGAGATACTGAAGCCCCAGTCACCAATCTCTCCCCGCCTGACACCATCCACGTGTGCTTGGCAGTATCACTGATTTTTGCTAGGAGTTATTTCTTAAATATCTCTGATCATCATTTTCCCTCTAAAAGAATTGTGATCACTCTTGCACTAACTCAGAAGCAGAAAAGAGACTCACTCTCTTATCAATCAAGAGTGTCTATCACAGAAGCGAAGCTTTCTCTCTCTCATCTTCAATAAAATCTCAGATTTATGTTCAACTTCCACAGTGCTGCTGTGTCAAAGCAACAAACGAAATCAACAACCAAAATGGTAGGTTCGGTACATGGCTGTACTTCAGGTTTGATACAAAGGGATGCACAAACACAAAAATGCTCTGAAAACGACGCTTGAAATCACATTTTGTAATTAGCCTGATGACATTTTGGGGGTAGTGGCCACATGCTACTCCCCATAAGTTAAAGTCCATACCCTGGGAAAAAAACACAAAACTGTGCTTCGTAGACACTCTAAAGAGCAATGCACAGACCACCCACTACACATTCAGACAGAAAGAGTGAGAATTGACATACACACACCCACAGAAAACACACATGTAAAGCTGTATGCACATATCACAAAAATATCTAAGAGTTTTATTATGTTGTTTATCCCCTTTTAATTACTTCAAAGTGCTGAAAATGTACTCTGGATACAGCAGCCGATCTCATTGCACAACCAAATAGCATAACCACCATTTGGATTACTCAGCAGCCCACAACAACTCATGCCTAATCATGCTCATCATTGCAGACCCCACCCAAGCCTAACATGCTCAGTAGTACTGTACCCAACAGCCATCAATGCCCACCCATCCACAAACCCAGTTTCAGTACAGCATCTCCCTGCTATGAAGTATGTGACCACTGCACTCAAGGCTATTACAGACACTGTCTGCTGTCTCGAACTTTTCACCTGAAATCAGTGATTTCTGGTGTATTCATCTAATTTGTTCAGTGAAACAAAACACGATTACCACACCTCCAATGTATTAGGTTATTGCGCAAAAGTGCAGGAACAGAAACAGCTTCCACGATGACCTGTAGGGAGGTGTTCGCCCTAACGATGACCTCTGGCAAAACAGCAGAGTACATAACAGTGCTGCAATAGAGAGTAGGCATGCAGAGCTTCTCCATTACCCACCCAACAGTCAGCTTAAAAAGTGCCATCTTAGAAATGTTTCCAGAAACCATCCCCCCAGATACACTTACTAGACTGGACAGTAGCAAAAACAATAGTGACCTCATATTCTTCTTAAGTCACAGTCGGAGACAAATGAGATTTGGAAAACACATAGGCCCATATTTATACTTTTTTAGCGCCGCATTTGCGTCATTTTTTGACGCAAAAGTGGCGCAAACTTACAAAATACAATTGTATTTTGGAAGTTTGCACCTCTTTCGCATTAAAAGCGGCGCAAATGCAGCGCTAAAAAAGTATAAATATGGGCCATAGTCCTCCATTGCCAGGTGCCCAGTGCCCTACTCCATGGGAAGGGAGTACAACTATGACTAGCTTGGTATTTCTAGACTCAACATTTTCATTTCAGGAAATACCACAGGTGTATCTAGTGGACTATGCTGCCACCTGAGAGAATACAGCCTTTCCTCTCCCCACAAGCCCTTGACTTGCTCACTGATATTTACCACCTACTCATAGCAGTTGATGCATATCATCATCATTAAACTCTGCAGAATTAGGGTAAACCTATGATAAAGGGAAAATTGTTAATGCCAGACCCAGTGTCTCCCTTCCAGAGTTAACAAGAAACTCTCAGCGGGGCCTTAATGTAGTCAAGCGCTTGAAAATCCAAAGTGGTCACACCACTTAACTGTGGCAGGAATATCAACACAAAAACCTTATATTCTTTCAAAGCACCTTTTGAAAACTCAAAATGTCTAAACAAAGCAATATTGCTCCTCCAGAATCACAACAGCTAAATAGAACTACACCTTAAATATATCATAGCCCTCCTCCACTTGACCACTGCATGTGTCTTGTATAACAGCTCAGGCCCATCTTATTCAACCCACTGTCAGTCACCACAATACTCTAGCCACTCTATGTACCCAAGCCATCTCCTCAACATACTTTAAGTCAGCATCACCTTAACGCTGAAGCAAACACATCAACTGTATTCAGCTCCAAAACATCAGTAGTCAATTCCCAGAGAATCATCAGAACTGAACCTTCAGTTGGTGACAAACCCTCACGTTACATTATGCTTCCTCAACACGTTTCACCTAAAGCATTCTATAAACGAATAGGCTTGGTCTCGATAAAAAATGCCATGCAGATGGAGTAACAAAAATAAGTCTCAGGAAAAAATCAATAACCTTCCCCTAACACCTACTTTCTTTATGATTTAAAATTATTCACTAGAACTAAGATGGAACATTAGGCAGTGGTTAGAGATAATTCAAATGGTGAGCTAATAATATTTCACTGGACATAACTGTGATAAAGAAAACCGTAGAAGCTAATTATTCAGTTTGTTCACTCATGTTTCTGTAGACATTTCAAAGCAGTTCCTAGATCTGTTGGCAGGCCACCGACTTCATTAAAGCATTGTAGAGTCCTCAATCAAACACAGAAAAATGTCAGAATACTGTATACTAGAGCCAGCTAATTCAGATAGCTCAAAACATACTCTTACAACTCCACACTAAGCAACTCCAGATGCCCAGTGTTTTATTGTACCCCACAACCCTATATATTGCAATCTACATTTCCAAAATACAAATATTGGAGAGGCATCCTCAAAACAAAATATTCTAATTTACAAATGATTGTTTACCCCAGCTGCATGCTTGAAGGAGTTTTTCTCTTTATTTGATGAAGATCAATAGCCATATTAAAGGTCTCAGTACTACAATAGCACAGAAAGTGATATGAATAACAGCAGGGAACAACTTCCACTCTCACAGGAGAACAAATAAAATGTTTTACACTTCTTCAAGATTAGGAACATATTCTTTCTTGCAAATTGTGCACCAGGCAAGGCTGGAGATAACCCGGGCATATGAAACATACTCTACTGCAATATAATTCTTGAGTGGCTCCCTAAGAAAGTAATCAGAAGGTTAGAAATAGTACAGAACTAGAAAGCTACAGTGTGCTTAAATCTGTGAAGGCATGACGATATGTGACCAGCCTTGATAGCACCCCATCGGTTAAAGGTTGACTCAAGAACCAGTTGATAATTGGTTCCTTTGTACTTATTGGCCTTCTAGGGAACAAGGTCAGGATACCTTCAGAAACTAGGACTCATCTACATGAGGAACAGAAATGTGCGTTACTTGACTGCACATGATCACTACTGTAGTGGAGGTGTGCAGGTTGAGCCTTTTCTAGTGAAATAAGGCAAAGTCACGAAACTCCATCTTCTGTGAGTATGGCAAATGTTTCCTAACTTTGAATTCTTGGCCCAGTAAACTGTTGTGGTTTCAATTATGCTGACCCACCCAAGATGGTTGTGACGTCCTGCAAATTCGAACAGTGATCTAAAGTTCAACAGGAGATTGGTTGATGGATGATGAGACTATGGTGAGGCTTAACCTGTGAAATTGTGTGTGTAGTTCATATATGCACTTTGATAGGGAAGAAGAGGGAAGGTATTCGAAGCAGACGATGGGGCAAGAATGCAGCGCAGGAGGTGTGATGCAGACTCTGGACTAGGGATGTGACTGGGTTAGTTGATAGTCATAGAGCAATGGCGGTCCTCCTAATGTCCTACACACCAGCAGAAATTGTTTACTGTTTTCTGCTTCTGCAAGGGGAGACTAAAATCAACTTTTTTAAAGCTTCCTCAACTTCGCACTTTGGAAATCTTGCAAAGGCTTGTAGGGAACTTCACACTTACTGATCAATCATCTCTCCTTCAAGGGAAATAAAATGTTTGTTTTCTTTTTATTTATAAAACACACAGGGCGCACAACCATTAGGGCTTCAAAAAGCATGTGAACTGACAAATAAAATATAAACATTACACACAAATGAACAAATATACAGTAACATCTCTAAAGCAAGATGTCGAGTGGTAATGTAGTACAAGTTAGGAGGCACTGTGTTCCAGAGCTTGGTACTAGCACCACTAAGCATGTTGTCACCAAATCTAAAGCATTTTAACCTTTGTGTAATCTGTTTTGGTTCACCAGAGTAGCACAGTTCCCATGTATGAATTTTAAATTGAACACAGGCTTTCATATAGCTATTGTCCATTGTGTGAACTACCTACCAAAAGAAGCCCAAAACGCTCAATTAGATCTAGTGGTTTATAGGAAGTGAGCCTAGAACTTTGCATGATTTTGACAAATTGTCAAGTGTTGTTAGAACTCCCACAATCTTGACTGGATAATTCTGAGCTTTTTGTAATTTATACAGCTTTTATTGAATCATGTTCAGATAATTAGTAGAGTAGTATAAATCCCCAAATAATCACTGTCTAAAGTATGCTAGCAAGATCAGAGGCCTTCAGGAGGGATGCAATTTTAGAAATGTTGCAAAGATGAGAGGCCCAGATTTAGGGCCAGATGTAGGAAGCCATTTGCTCCTCGCAAACGGCGAAAAACGCAGTTTGCGAGGCGCAAAAGGCTTAACGTGATGCACAACCTCAAATTGTGAGTCGGTACCGACTCGCAATTTGAGGCTGCGACTCGCAAATAGGAAGGGGTGTTCCCTTCCTATTTGCGACCGCATCGCCATGCAGAGTTGGTTTGTGACCGCGAATGCGGTCGCAAACCAACTCGCAGTTACCATCCACTTGAAGTGGATGGTAACTCATTCGCAAAAGGGAAGGGGTCCCCATGGGACCCCTTCCCCTTTGTGAATGCCCCCAAAAATATTTTTTCAGAGCAGGCAGTGGTCCTACTCTGAAAAAAACGAAACTAAATGGTTTCGGAATTTTTTCTTTTTGCAGCTCGTTTTCCTTTAATGAAAACGGGCTGCAAAAAGAAAAAAAATCACTGCTTTATTCAAAAAGCAGTCACGGACATGGTGGTCTGCTGTCTCCAGCAGGCCACCATCCCTGTGAGTGCCTAGACTCGCTATGGGGTCGCAAAATGCGACCCACCTCATTAATATTCATGAGGTGGGTCTTTGCGACCCCATAGCGAGTCGCAGAAGGTGTCTGAGACACCTTTCTGCATTTCATTTTGCGAGTTGCAAATTGCGAGTCGCTAGTACTCGCAATTTGCAACTCGCAAAATGAAACCTACCTACATCTGGCCCTTAGACTCTAACATACCACACCTTATTTTTGAAAGTTTCTTCAAACATTTACAGTATTCTGAGGCATCCATAAAGGGATGCCAAGTACTATATAATCTCCAGAAACAAATGGATTGCTATGTTTTGTAAAATTGACCATGGAATATAACAAAAATTTGCTTTATTATTGAGATATTGTATGCTCAAATACAAATGGTTATGAGTTTTTCTTTACACAATCAAGATCTGCCTAGGAGTTGGGCATGCCCTTGGGCTGGTATTTCGTATTCCTTTCATATTAGTATACCGTGTATGTAGCTTTTTAGGTTCGTAATAAACTTAAGGTGCCTCAGCAGTGAATGTAGTTGACAGTCATTTTCAATGTATAGATTTATTTAGTGATGGCATGCGTGGTGCACTTCTTGTCACATTTATGCCAGCATTGAGCACTTTGGAGAACAAGTGTGTCAAAAAATGGCTCAAATGTGGAACAAAACAGTATAAATATGGGCCTTAGTCCACTGCATTTAAAAGAATAAGACACATTTCTTCCTTTGTCCCTGCACTGGAGCCATTTTGGCAGCCTAGCTTCAATGCAGACACCCTTGTACCACAGTTCAAGGGTGCCTCCATTGTAAGGAAGATTGTTTTTGTGCAAGGAGGGATACATTCCTGAACAAAACAATCCCCTGAGGCACCTCCCTCTTTCTATGTGAGCTGCACAATGCAGCACACATAGAAAGAGGAAGTAACCAGGAGAAAGAAATATATTTTTCCCGGTTACACCTCACCTTGGGAGGCAAGGGTTCTAAGTGCATTCCCAGGTCTCTCACTTGTGGCAAATCTGTGAATGCATCAAAACACATGGGTGTTGCATGGGAACACCCAAACAGCATCCATGGAATGACTCCCTGGGGTAGAGTAAAGCAACACAGCGATTTGCACTGCATTTCTTTACTCTTAATTAATAAAGCCACTCATGGTCATGCAAGTTAGCCTTGCATGGCTTCATAGATCACATTTTGGGCTTCCGTCACTTTTGCACCATGTTGCGTCTCCAGTATTTTAGTATGTGAGGTTAACCACCACACTTTTCAAGCCAATGTAAAATAATAGTGAGTAGCTTCTGAAATCTGGTCTTACACCTTGTTAGACGGTCAGGTTGTAAGACTTAAGAAAGGTAGCTTGGAGGGTAGCCGGAGAGAAACCTGAAAATTTGTCAAGTGAGCTTAAACTGCAGTACCACCATAATCAGGACGAACTGGAACATCATGAAGACCAAAGTGATGAGAATAATGGTCAAGCAGTGTTTTCCTGAACACTTGTATTTTTCAAGTGTATTCTTAGGAAGCCTGTTGTATGAGCTGTTGCACTATTCTCCTTAGAAATATCAAAACCTTTATTTGGGTGGGGGCAGGTAGACCAATATCACCTACTGTGAAGCCTGAAAGTAGAGGAATGTGCTCTTTGTGACTGATTGCTTAAGTGAAATAGGAGAGGTTCTTGTCAGACAGGGCACCTGTGTTTCATATTTTTGGCATTAGGGATGGGTCCCTTGAAACAAGGTTGTTTGAAAGGAAGAGGTCAGCATTTCACTGAGACAATAAACCCGTTTTATTGCACCTAGCAATGAGTTTCCTTAAAAACTGATTGTCACCTTATAGTTCCTAGATACATTTTCAGATTCATTTAGCTATGTGCATTGATTGATTACATGTGCTAGATGTGAGCTCACAGAATTAAAATTGGGAGACCATGTAGAATTTGAAGAGGTAAAAAAAAGAGCTCTCCCAAGGAGAAATTCCTTAGATGACATGTGGTAAGTAATCAGGTAAACATGATGTAATTTGGGCAAACATTTTGCATTGACTCACCTCCAAAGCTGACAATTTCAGGGCACATACTTGTCCTTTGCTGCGAGTTATGGGCTCTCCTTTCTCTTGTTCAGTATTGTGAATTGTTCCACCCCATGGTGAAAAAAGAAGCCTGACTGAAAAACACTTGATCAGTCAAGGTGGGTAGACAATTGTGCCATCATGCCAGAGCTTTGTTATGGATAGCAGGATATTTACTTAGATATTACCGATGGCTAAACATTTAGGATTTCAGGACAGAAGTGATGATGGTTTTATTTAGCTTATATTTGAGATAAATCACTGCAAAGTGATTTGTTCATGAGGACAGGAATGAATGGTGCTACAAATAGGGAGACACAAGTTGATGACGTTTGTGTTGCATATATCAGATAGTGTGGCAGAAAAGTTAAGCAATGATCTAATGCATATGGATTGTGATTCATTGGCTGGAGAAAACTGTTATATGAGATGTGGTCTTAATGTATTTTTCGAGGCAGGGATATCATCAGACTCATCTCTAGCACTGGGTGGATTTTGTTGATGAATAATGACATGTAATTGCTACAAAGACCATTTAAGAGTGTTGATTTAGTTGCAGCATATGCTGTTGGCGCCAGTTTGCTGTAGGCATGAAAATTTATGGTTTTGAAATGGCTTATTGCTTTATACTCACAGATGTGTGTCCTACACAGTGCAGTTTGCCAATGATTGTAACCTGTTTCAATGGCAATCATGTTTCATGTACCTCATTTGCATATTATTTTGCAGTTTCTCTTCTTTTTGTTGCCTTTTGCAATTGTGAGTATTGGGAACTTGCCCTTTCACATGGGCTACTAAAATACTTAGCACCAAATGGCTTGTCTAACCTTTAGCTACGGCCTCCATACAACAGTGTGGAAGCAGCACAAATAACATGAAGGATGTCACATGCTGGCAGCAGTGTAGATTTACACAACCCACATGAAAAATTCTAAACACACGTCTTTAGGACTGCAACAGCAGCCCAAAATTCCCCAAAGAAGGCCAGGGATGGCTCCTTCACTATGTCGCAGGAGTATTGCCCCCCTAGGCAAGAGCGAGGAGATGAAAAATTAAACAATAGTTCCACTATCATTTTATTTTTCATCTGCTAACTAAGCCAGCAGTGCAGGGAGAGGCAGGGCTGGGTCACGGGAGATGGGAGGGGGAGGAGGGGAGAGTGCGCCTAATTGCACATGTGTGTTTGGCTGGCTGCCTCAGGCCGGCTAAACACACATGCACACATAGGTTTCTCCAACCTGAGAAGCAGCACAAACCTCTTGCTTGTGTCTTCGTGGCAGTCAATACTGACGCTGCTTACCTGCTATGTTTAGCACATAAGCAGTGCCAGGATTGCTGAGGAGCCTGTGATGGTGTCCCAGTGAATGCTGGGACACCACATGGAGGGAAGAGGAGCACGAGCCGGCAGGTGACGGGGACGATGGAATGGTACGTTTTTTTGTTGTTTTTTTTTACTTTCCCCCCCTTCATCCACCCTCACCCCTCCTCTTGAGATTTGCGGCAGCAACTGTTGCAGGAGGTACATATCAAAAGAAACCTTTCTTGGAATGTATAAAGCCTATGATCACATTAGCTAAGTCATGCTTTAAAGGACATAAGGTCTGATTACATAATGGCCAAAAAAAGACATACCGAATGTTTAAATTGGTAGCTCCTTGGAATAAAAAGTTACAAAAGCTCCTTTTTTTTTTACTGGAGTGACTGCGGTAGCCAGTTTTTGCCCATTGTTAAAAGACTGTGGGCCTGATTTAGATCTTGGCTGAGGGGTTACTCCATTGCAATTGAAACGGAAATCCCGTCCAATTAAATCTAAACACAATTGTTTTGTATGGTATTTATCTTTCGCAGGACGGGATATCCGTCACCGTTGGGATGGAGTAACCTGAGATCTAAAGCCAGTGTGTGAATAAAAATCTATTTTCCATAAATCCGATCACAGCATTATGTCACATGCTGTAACAATATTTATAAAAAAGTCTACTTTGAAGCTGATTTTTGTTAAATATTTATATTTATTTGAAGTTTTATATTGTGCCCTGTCACCCAACAGGTATTAAAGCACTTTTCAGAAAACCAAACAGTTTACATGTGCATGTTTCACCAACCAACAGGGTGGAGGGAGGGAAGAAGGAGGCAGAGGGTGGTGGAAATAGAGGGGATTCATTAATAGTAAAATACAGGAGCAGCTCCTCCTTCCCATCATTGGCCATGTTGCTGTTTGGTCCTGGCTGGCTCACAAGGCTGCCTCGCTGGTGCTGGGCTGAGTCTCTCTGCCTGCTCCTGTGGGTGTGGCTCCTGGAAACAGTATGGGCTGACTCACTTCCTGGTTGTAATGTCATCAGCTCCTTGCGGTTAGCCGTTTTCGCAATTTGTAATTTTCAAATGCTGATTTGCTATTTTATTTGCAATTCGGTATTGGCAACACGCAAATTGCGTTTGCGAATTTTAATAAATCGCTATTACTGGCTCGCAATTTTTAAACATCCCATTTTGCATTTCGTAAAAAGTGATTTCTTAAAATTCGCTATTTAAGAAATGCAAACCAGGAGTTTGATACATCTGGTCCATAGGATGTTGTTGGAAGGTGATGCCACAGCATATTTCCTGAATAAGAAACAATGCCTATAGTATATTGGAAGTAGGATGGTACAACCCAAGTTTGGCTGAGCAGGCAGGAAAAAGGACTTAGCTGTAATGGAGGATTGAACAACTAGGGTGCAAAAACACACCACCCAAACAGTTCCCCTCACTACATATAAACATTGACAGCATCCAAGGATCAGCGTCCCAAGACCCAAAACGCCAAATAGAATTGCAAAGAAAGGATAGGCAACAACAAACAGTGCAGTAATTTGTATTCATAATTCAGTCTGCTAAATCCAAAAGGCACTACAGACATTTTGAGTTTGTATTAGAAATTACTTTTTTTTTTTCTTCTGTTGATTGATAAAAACGCAGCAACACTGCCAGCGTGCTTTACTCACAGGTCAAACGTGCTTCATCAGGGCTGTAAATTACAAAATCAAATACAAAGTTAAAAAACAATACAATACCCAATTCAATCTATACATTAGAAACACCACCATCACCAACAGTAGAAGAATATTCACCAAACAGAGCAAAAAAGAGAGAGCCTTTAGGGTCCTGTTACCAACATCTTATTTTGAATCAAACTTCCATTTATTACCTATGTAGTAATTAGTATGGCTACCAAGCAACACTACCTGGAGAGAGGAAATTATACCAAATGGTTCCTGTCTCATTGGTACAACTCTAAATTCCATAAAGCCTAATTTATCTAGAACTGTCCATATCTTCAATTAATAACAACACAACCATATTTTTACCCAATCATTTAAAGAGCCCCTCTAGATACCATTAACAATGTATGCATATCAGTTGCATTAACTCTCACAGGCATCCATTTAGTATAATTGAATATATTTTTCAACATTTTACCTATGCCGTGTTCCCAACCTATTGAACCCCAAATGTTAACCCTTTCCTACCTAATTATTACTTTGTTCATATGTTGTCTCTAGTCATGTGATTGGACACATTCCTTTTATTAATCTGAGACACAATCACAAACTATCAATAATCCAACCCATCAATTACCAATACATTCAATGTTCAATAATTTGAAATTAATAAGGTGGAATGCATTCTAAATGGTACTTTTTACTTTACTCCTAATAGTTAACTTTCATCTTTTCTGTCATTAGCTTTTTCATCAAATCCATACAAATGTAGCAGCATGCATCAAACCATTTTATGTTTCAGCTATAAACAGGATTCAAAGCAAAGAAGAAAATGAAAAAGAAGTGGAAAACACTGTCCAAATGGGTGACAGTCAAATGGATAGGTCACACATTGTACATCAACCGAAAAAGTGGAAACCACTGTTGTACAACCTCTTTTGGAAATGGCTCAACCTTCTATACGAACAATCAACCAACAAAGTCCTTCACATCCCATCATATACATCAAAACGTATTTTACTTTAAAGTCATTTGTCTCCAAACGTCTCCACATAGTACCTTCCACATAGTACTCTTTTCCATTACCATAAGATTTCATTCCTCCAAGATATGTTTGACTTTGTCCTTCTGTGTATAAACAATACAATCATCACCTTCAAAATGATCAGATCCATTATTTTACAGTCAATCTTATAACAATCCCATCTTAATTATTAAAAAGAGAGGAAATTAAGAGGAAAAAAAGAAAAAAAAACATTACATTGTAATAATTAAAGTCACTCCTACATGTTCCAAATCACTTTCAATCTCAATGCTATTCAGCAAAGTACTGTTCTTTGCCCATCACCAGCCACACACGAGCAACCTAAATCAGGACTTCCAGAAAATTGTCCTCCACATATGAGCAACCCAAACCATGACTCCATAAAAACTTAATACAGCAGCAGGACAAAATATATTATACCCCTGTAAAATGAACCTTACCTCTGTTTGGCATTCCAAGCTACACTTAGAGACATATTTATCATTATGTCACACAGCACAGCAAGTCATCATACTGCGCTGTGTGATAGGGAAAGGACAGGGATGTGCCATACTTTACACTGTATGGCTCATTCCTGGCTTTTCCCAGCAATGGCGCACAATGTGCTGCCTAGCTCCAACATCGGCACCCTGACACCATGAGGCAAGATTGTTTTTGTGCAGGAAGAGAAAGATTACTGCACAAAAATAATCCCCTGAGGTATATTTCTCCTTGTTAGGCCTCACCTGGGGAGGTGTAGGTTTTTGACACATACCCAGGTTCACCAGTCTTAGTAAATCTGCAAATTGGATACAAAATTCGAGGGTGGATGCGTGGAAACACCCATACTCCACCCATGAAACGCCTTGCCAGGGCACAGCAATTTGTGCTGCATTGCATTATTCTACATTTATCAAGTCAGGCAAGGTCACACAAGGTGGCCTTGCCTAGCTTCATAGGTCTGCCTTAAGAGTTTTGTCTCTCTTGCACCACATTGCATGGGGCAAGAGCAAAGCAATTTTTATAAATATGGCTCATAATGTACTCCACCATTCAAACAACTGACAATGACCATTCATGCCCTTTTTTTACTTACTTCAATGAATCGCACAGCCAGAGAATATATGAATGAAAGAACAACAAATACCACCATGTTGGAAAGGCTCCTTAAGGGGATCAAACAAGGTAGTGTGGCCATAGTATAAAATACAAATGTCAAATTCCCTTCAATTATAATAACACAACTACAATTTTCACTGCTATTAATGTACTGTAATTATATACAGTGAAGCAATCTCACTCTCTTATGTGGAATCGATGAATGATTTACTTCCACTTCTTTTGGAGGTGACACTTAGTCATTGGGGGCAATTTCAGCCTCATCATAGATTAAAGTAAAGTTTTGGTCCACTATCAGTGCTACAAGCTGGATTAGAGATAGAGATTGAAGTATTTTGGATCCCTCCTTGGACTGTTAGACATAGGGTGAATGGCCAATGCCAAGGCATAGCAATTTAAATTCTACTTAGAGATTTTTGAGAATAGATTACTTATTGACACCACTGGTGACCAGTCCAAAAAGCTAAAACATCATGTACCTGACCTTGCATTTTCTGACCACTCCCTTCTTATAATGGCATTCAAATCTATATACGTCCTCACACTGGGTGATTGGAAGATTGATGAATAGTGATCAGGACAGGGTCACAATAGTGCACATGTTGGACATTACTGACCACAACTTTAAGATATATTTAGACTTGGTCAATTCTACTGTAATGCTACAAGAGTTTTATAGGGCAGTGCCAGGAGTGCAGGTCATAACCAAGATCCCAGGTAAGAGAAGGACAGGGGCATAACTATGTCAGTAAGATTGGGGGTGTGAGAGTTTCAGATTTTCCGAACAATCACTGTGGCATATCATGGCAACATACTTACATTATAGGCAGGGCGTGAGGGAGTTTAATGGGCAGTGGAAAGGGAGAGCAGTGTGGATTGTTGCGGGTATTTAAAGTTTAAAGCACATTATTTTGTAAAATAACCAACATTTTTAGGAACTTCAAAACAGAGGGAAAAGAGAGAGAGAGACATTGAGTGTGTTTGGTTTTGTCTGTGTGAGCAACTAACAGTCCCAGTTGAAATTGGATAGACACCTCACCATACCTCACTGAAAGCACGTGTACCAAACTATTTAATGGACAATACATTTATTAGGGGTTTTTAACAACCCCAAAACTTCCCCTGAAGCTACATCGCTTGCAAAGGACCCTAATACACATCACAATAGAAATAGAAGAAATATTTTATGGTACTTGAAAAGCAGTATCTGGCAGATTCCTCCTCATGGCTGGACGTCTCCACGTTTTGAAGAGAGAGGAATGTAGGGTGTTTGGAAGGTGTTGCTGCAGCATATTTGCTGAGTAAGAAATATTGCCTATATGATAATGGAAGTAGGATGGTAAATTTCTGGTTTAGCTGAGCAAGCAGAAGAAAGGGATTAGATTGGTTCATAAGATGGAAGATCAGAGGGATGCCATGATTGACAGTGACTGAGCTATTTCTTGAATGTGCTCTGTATATTATCATGATGAACACCTCATTCTCACAGTGGATTCACAAAATATGATCATTTTAAAGGGGCACCGAATTGAGATGGATCTATACAAAATGCTGTTGATCAAGCTTGCTGGCCATAAACTAACCGTGTTTGAGATTGCAAGGGAGGAAGGTCTCCTGTCAGAAGAACACCCACAAGCATGTGGACCTGAAGTTCAGAGAAATCTTTGGATGATTAAACCTCGAATAGGCCTACTTCATCATTGAATATAAAAAAAAGTGTTGACTAAGGGACTCACCAATTGTTTATACAAGGTGATTGAACCACTAATTCATGTAGATCAATATAGGTTCATTCCCAATAGATCCAAAATAATCTGTATCACCATTGCTATTTTCCGGACTACATACACTATATTTATGAACCAGCAGTGATATTATCACTTAATATAAATAAGCCTTGAACCTATTGACTGGCCATTCAGTCTTATAACTCTCGAAACAATAATCATTGGCTTGTTTTAACTTTCTTTGGTCGCCCTGCTCTAGACCATACCCAGGCAAATCAGAGGTTTTTGTGGGACCTGGTTCACTAATGTCATATGGCCCCTCTCCTGTACATGAGCAAGTACATAAAAAGAAGAACAATGGGCAAGACACGTTTAATGAAGCACCAGTATATGGTGCCACCTAGTAGTGACTGACACTATCTACCCCATAATGAACATATCACAAAAGCTGGTTCATGTCACTGTGACATATAAATACTTTTAGCAGGGGCCATGCTGGGCCTGCAAAAGGGCAGGATCTTGGGCAAACGTCCTGGCTACTCCCCCATTCTAACAGTCTCTAAACTTACCTCAAGCAAGAACGACCTTTAGGGGGTCATTCTGACCCTGGCGGTAAATACCGCCATGGCGGAGGTTGGCGGTAGCACCGCCAACAGGCTACCACCGCCCGCCAAGCTTAGAATCAGGGCCTTAATGGGCTGATGTTAGCCCTTTTAATCTTGCGAAGGGCATGAGACAGGGTTGCCCTCTGTCACCAATTCCACTTTCACTTACCATCGAACCAGTAGCCTGTTGGATTAGGAGATGTGCATTTATTAGGGGTTTGAAATAAGATCCTCATTGTGACGGCAGAGTGTTCATATGTGCAGATGGTGTTGTTCTGTACACTGAAAACCTTGAATCATCTACACATAGATGTCTGCATATTTTGAGCTGCACAAACAATACTTTCTCTTAACAGTAAACCGGTCTAAGCATTTGCATCCTAGGAGCTGTATACCCAGACCCTGGCCTTGAATGTTTGTAACAGAGAGTAACTCTATTCTGTAAGAATTCAAATGATATATTGATATAGGGAATTAAGGTCAAAGGTTAGGGTCCAACATAAAATAAAATATCATTACAATAAATAAATGTTTTAATGTTTTGTTCAACCACCACTTCTTAACAATTGTGTAATTATTCCCAATGGTAACAATCAGTGCTCCTAAAATAATGTCTCCTGCTCATTTAAAATATGGTGGTAAAATAGAAAAAATTCGATATTTTCCTGTATTTAGGTTACAAGACATTTGTATTACTCTGCACAGTAACAGGAGTTACTTCAACACTGTGCGGTAATTTCAAGCAAAGTTACCAGTAGGCAAAGGGCTGTTGTAAACCTTTTGTTAAAGACTTCAAATTTACAGCTGGCAATTCTGTTACCGCTGCTGATTCATCATCTTCAAGCCAAACTACAAAATATATAAATTTATTGATAGATAACTGTGAATGAAAGGCATATTTTTCACAGAGGGATTCCCAGAGACATAAAATGGATAACAAGACGAAAGCATATGTTGTCTATGTTGTCAATCTGAATCTGAATTGAAAAACATCTTTACTCACAGTCATATTTCTTTAAAGGTATCTTATGTAAGACACTACCATTTAATTTCCCCTGTTGTCATTAGCTGTTCATGGGTATGGGAGTTACAAATGAGCAATGCACGACATGGCCTCACCTCTTTCAGCCACTTGCTCCTCCTTATTTGCGCCAAGGCACCGCTTTCAAAAGATGCCACCAGCATAAGCAAGCAGAGTGCACCATACTAGAAGGAATGGGGCTTCCCCCAGGGCAGCCGTTAACTTGTGCTGCTCTGGAGGCAGTGCATTAAAGTGAAATAGAGAGCGGCTTTGAAGCAGGCGTTCCGTGTTTCAGTGTGCAGGCAGCAACCCACCTTCACTTTTAAGAGGGGTGAGAGATCCCCTTGCAGGCAGGTGCAGTGAGTGACTGCACCCACCTAAAGGGGATGTGTGAGGGGCCTATAGGCCTCCTTCACTGCCTCCAGAGAGCTGATGCTATGAGGAGGCACACCGGCTGCACCATCTTTTTTGATAAACTCTCAGTGCGCCTCCTGAGAGCTTCACTGTCTTTGCGCCCACATCTAGAATACGGAAAGGGCAAAGAGGCCACACCTCATGCAAAGGAAGAGAACCTTCTGATGACATCGCTGACGCTAAATGTGTTCCAGCACCATCTGTATTACAGAAGAGGCCGCACAAGCGTCTGCACACCTTCTGTAATACCAAAGTGCCCCAGGGGTGCGCAAAGTGGGCAAAAATGCCTGTTGCACCCCTGGGGCATTTGGTGTAATACAACCCCTGGTGTCCAGCTACTGAACTCCACAACCCCTCTTGCCAAGCCTCCCTCAACTTTCTACTTGGCATCCAGCAACCCTCCCATATTACCTAAGGATTTTCCTCTCTCCCCACTACAAAATATTAAAAACTTGGTACCCTGCCCCCCCCAAACTCGACCACCCTCTGCACTTACTCTGCCCAAAATCCCAAAAAACTGAAATAAGGGCAAACCTATCATTGCATTTTGCAGTTGCAAAACCTAACATGCACAATTTCACAAAATACAAGAATGCAATCTATCAAAAGCATTTTGTGAGTCAGAAAAGATTTTCTGACCCACAAAATAGCATCTGTGTCTCCCTTACCATTTCAATTAGGAGGGGGCATGGATAGGGCATCCATTGTTTATTGTGAATGGCATTGAAATATAGCAATGGTTTGCAACCTAAAATAAGGTTGCAAACCATAGAAAGTTAATCAACGTCCAATTTGGGCACGTACCATAATCACAAAGGGAAATAGGGACCTGGTGGGACAGGTTCCCTTTGGGAATTGTGTGGGGAGCTCAAAGTAGGAGGCATTGGTCGAAACGACCACTGGATGCTCCACCTGAAACCTTCCCAAATGGAAAATCTAAAGCATTTCTTTGCATCATTTTTTGCATTTTTTAACACCTGCACAGAGCAGAGGCAGACAATTATTTAAAATGGGCCTCAATGTGCATTGCAGGATTAGCATAAACATTTTTGGCACTTATCCTGCAAAGTGCCAAACTAGTGTAAACAATTTTGACGCAACTTCCCTAACTACCGCCATGGTGCACCATGTATTAAATACGGTGCACACATGGTAGCTTTAGGGGGGGGTCACTAAGGGGTGCAAGAAAAATAGCACTGCATTGGATGCAGCACCACTTTTCTCAAGTCTGCCCCTTACAGAGGCTTTTTCCTTCAGGTGTGTTTCAGCAGTGTACAATTGTCAAGTAACAGTGTCCAACCATTTCTTTCCAATATTTAACAAAGACTTTTAATTAATCCTTTCTTCATACAAAATTCTAGAATGTCCAACAACAATATTAATTCATCTTTTTTTAAACCAAAGCAGGATCCAACAGCCAATGTGTTTCGTTTTCTTAAAGAAACTTGTTCAGGGATATAGCTAGTCAATGAAAAGATTACCATTTGTAAAATTTAATTTAAAAACATAGATGACCAAAATCTGAATCATTCAAAAAACATGTTTTTAATAATTCATTTCATTAGAGGCATGATGAGCAGACACAGTTCAAAAAGACTACTTATAAGGATGCAGGCATGCCTAAGTAAATGTTTTTCTACAACTTAGTAAAGGGTTTGCCAATCAACATACCACTTTTTCTTAAAATAACAAATTGAATTCATGCCATGGCCCAAGGATCCTCTAGATTATTTTCTATACTTAGCCTCATTTTGTCAGCTATCAAAGCAGAGATCATTTTTACTGTTTCTGTTTGAATATTCAAATTACCTTTTGGGACTAAGTTACTGATTTAGTATCTCCTTTAGTTAGCAATAAATTGTGTAGAGTCACGGTCAAATAAAAGAGCTTTGAGAAAACGTTTATTGAAATATCATATTGTGACAAATTTGGTAACGTATAAACATCGCAAGGGGGCCATTCTGACGCCACATTAGCGTCAATTCTTTATGTTAATGTGGCGTTAGAAGACCAAAACCGCCACACCATATTTACTATGCATTCATTGCACCACTTTGTAACCCTTTGCACTACATTATGCCTGTGTCAGGCATAATGATTGCAAAGGGGGAATTCCCCGTTTGGGAGGGGGGGAAGTGGTGCAAGGAAATCTAACGGATTTCTGTGCGTCATTTTTTCCACACTTTTAACACTTGCTCACAGCAGGTGTTAAAAGGGGGGATTGCCATTGAATACAATGGGCCCGAATGTACTCTGCAGGAGTAGCACCAAATGTTTGGCACTACTCCTGCAGAGTACATCAATAGCATAAAAAAATGATGCTATTGCCCCCTACCTTGCGCCACTGTGCACTGTATTTTAAATACGGCGTACACATGGTGGCGGTAGGGGGCACTAAAGGGCGCAAGAAAAGTGGTGCTGCACTGCATGCAGCACCACTTTTCTTAAATATGCCTCTTTGTTCTTGGTGTGGGAGCTGTGCAATGCTGATACAAGGCTCTGTGCCACACTGTGTTGGGTCTGTCGAGTTTCCAATCAGGAGCAGTACAGTGATGCAATTCGAGGGTCTGCCTCAGGTCTGGGTCACTGACCAGGAGATGCGTAGTGCTGAGATGCAAGCCTCTCCATCACTCAACTTTGTATCTAGTGAAGCTGCCAACTGGGGACTGAGTGGTGCTGAGATGTGCGGCCATGCATTATCCTGCACTATTTGTCATTTGATCCAGTGAAGCCACTGATATGGAGCTGCAAGGTGGTGTGATGCGAAGCTATATATTGGTCTGCTCTGTGTTGCCTCTAATCCAGGGAGCAGGGAGGAGTACACTCTGTGTCCAGCCAAGGATCCAGGACCTGGAGGACAGCACGTGGGGGATCAGGACTCACTCCCATAGAGTGGCTCAAACAGGAGGTCAGCTGGTTGACGCTTGGAGACCCTTCTGGGTTCCTAGGTTAAAGGCAAACAGGTCCACTTTCCTTCTTCAAACAGCAAGGCAGTTCTTCTGCTGAATCTTCCCTGGTCCAAGAGTATTTTTTAGAGAGGTACTGGTTTTGTCACTTTTATGCCCAGTCCTAGAGTGTGGGTGGGTGACACCCCTTTGTCAAACCTTAAAATGGTTCTGATCAGTTCTTCTATTTCCCCAGAGCCCGGCTTTAGCCTGACTAGTAAAACAAAGGGCATGCAGGCCCAGGTGTGAGCTGTGTTTGCCAGTGACAGGGGAGGCATCATCTGAACTCAAAAAGAGCTGTGTACAGGCCTTAGACTGCCAATTGAAGCTCATGAAAGGCTGGGAACAAACTCCCACATCCTCCTCCTCAGGAGAGGAAAACACCGCCCCACACTTTGGATCCTGTTGTGTCCTCTCTGGAAGAAATACATATCACACCACAGGAGTGGCATTAACAGCCATATGATCATGGCACTGGTAGAAAGGCACATTTGGTTAAGGCAGGAAAATGCCAATTGTCTGAAAGTGGCATTTTAAGAATAGTAATTCAAGTTGCAAGTTCACCCCTTAAGAGGATCTTCAATTGCAATTGAAATGACTGGAAGAAGTATTTCTCTAGCTTTTGCCAAACTGAAGTCATCACTTATTACAGGTATTGAGGTAACCCAATGTTACTTTATGGGAGACTAGCCTTTTCAAAGTGAAAAACAACTTTGATGGTTTTTAGCTGACAGGACAAGTAACACTTATGTACATATGTCCTACTTTATAACTACCTTGCACTCTACAACATAAGCTGTTAGGCCTCCCATAGGAGTAACTTATAAGTATTAACAAGCAATTGCAATGCAATAGGTCTTGCATTTGCTTGAGTTAGAGCAATTGGAATTGTCAATTCCTAACTGGACATTTCTTGCCACATAAATTGGTCAGCCCTGCCTTATAATTTCATCTTTTAATGCCATATAATTCTAGTGGCCCTGATTATAATTAAAGCACTTTCACTTACCTTCTTCCTCAATCTCCTACGAAAAATTAAAATGTTGCCATTTAACATCCTAGTTTAAATCTGCCATGCTAACTCAAGTAGAATACCACTTTAACCACCCCACCATCAGAGTTGCTGGCTGACTAACACAATTCCCCCCAAAATAGACACAAGACAGCCACAGAGGAGAAATAAACTAGAAGGGTCACCCAAACATCTCAAGAGTGTTCAAACAGTCATAGTGTAATAAAGATGTTGAGCTGGCCTGAATCATGGTCATAATTGTAATAAGAAGAGATTATTAAAACATATACAATTATCATATAAACCTTAATCAGAAATAAACGTTTGGCATTAGACTGTAATGCTCAAAACAGCCCCTAGAGGGCACCATAACAAAAATATTATTTGCAAGAAACATGGTCAGGTAGCCATATTGTTAGCCTCCTGGAGGGTATAAACCCAAAGAAAAACAGGAGAATTAGCAGACAAATGTACCCTCTATGCTACTTTATAGAGAGTCGATGCTGCCGCTAGACAAAACTCCCATCTCTTTCCCTAGCAAGAACATTTGTCACAAGAGGTCAGCGCCCCCCAATTCAAGTCAGCACCCGGTGCGACCACAACGCTCGCACCACCCCAAAGCCAGCCCTGACCACCATTGCCAGTTCCTCCTCCTCCCATGAATAGAAAATATAACACTTGGCCTCCTGCCACTTAACTCTACCACATATGTACCTTTCTCCCCCCTCCTCCATGGAGCAGAGACCCAGCACATGGAGCCATATCAGCTTGTACCTGTTTGTCAGTGTATGTCTGCAGAATCCTGCAACTCACAGGGAATTTGGTGGGCGGTGAAGTAAGAGTACCTCCCACAATCTCCTAGGTGTAAAGCTCCTGGAGAAAGGATGAAGAATCCAAAGGATACCATGACTGCTGCTTTGTTAGGGTCTCTAGTTGAAACCCAGTCAAGGCGTGGGAACACAAAGAGTAGTAAGCATTTCCCTTCATGATGTAGCAACAGATTTTTAATGTTTTTCTACCTCATTGCTGTGAATAACCAGACTCACAATCTGATAGTCTAAAAAATAGCTTTCAATGATCCTATGCATATCACAGTGATCATTGTGATACTTTATCATGTATCCGCAACTCTGGAATGAGGGCTTGCAGCTGTGGACGCCACTAGCTTTCTTCCAGAAGTCAAAATGTTCACTGATTGGAAAACATTCCAAATATTTCCTGACATTTCTATTTAAAATTAAAATTCACAGGAGCAAAAATCCCAGCACCATACAAAATGTGGAATGAAAAATAAATCCACAAAATGTTCAAGTGTACGTTTTTATCTAGTGGACAACAGCTTTCAGAAAAAAAACTGCTTGCACCGACCTGAAAACATGTAGAAATGTATGAAATGTAGAAAAATGCATGGAAATGTACAAGGTACTGTTTCCATGTAAATATTACACACAGGAAGGCGATTTATGCTGAAATGGGTACACTGCCACCTGCTCATTTTCATAAAACTACAGGTGGCTGTGAGTTTCCGTCACAAACCGAGATTCTGTGCTCCCAGCTCTGCTGTTTTCTTCTCAGAGCGGAGCTGCTTCCAACTCTAACATTTTTAAAACAGCTACCTTGGCACCACATCCTTTCTTGATTTGCTTTCCACCCTTTTCAATGGGTCATTAATAAATGTTCATACATATGAAAAAGTAGTAATTTATGTTTTTCATGCAACGGTTCAGTTACGTTTGTTTCTACTTCTTCATAATGATCTCGGATACAATTTCGATTTAACAAACCTATGTAACTTTTTAATTGCTAGAATGTCTTTAGGTTTTTATTTAGCATCATTTACAACTTATACAATCAATAACATCCACAGGCGTCGAATGCTTCATTTTAAATGCTGTGAGTACTTTCATCTTTGTGTGGAAAGATTTGTCCAAAATGCTTATTTCTACTGATGCTAGTAGAAAATCACAGATTAAACTTATTACCTCCCAACAAAATATAAATGTATGTTTTTATAATTATTTGGGATATTCATGTTGCATACACATAGACACAGAGGGAAAAAGTTCATAAACAAAAACATGAGGGTCAGATTTAATTGATGGCGCGGAGGGAACACTGTTGAAATGGCAATTTATATGCTGGCGGATGATAGCTTTGACTACGGCAGTGACTATTCTGTTACCACTGTAACTTCTCTGATGGTCTGAAGGAGGACTGGTGGAGAATAGGCTATGGCCCTCATTACAACCGTGGCGGTCGGTGTTAAAGCGGCGGTAATACCGCCAACAGGCCAGCGGTAAAAAAGATGGGATCATGACCACGAGGAAACCCTCAACACAGACAGCCACTTTAACACTCGGACTGCCATAGCAGTAGCAGCAAACACTGCGGTGGACACCACAAACAGACAGGCGGAAGACAATGTACCACCCACCCCATCACAACCCGCCAATCCGTCAGCTTCCCGGGGCAGTATCAACGCCATCAAATGCACGGTGGAAACAGTGTTTGGAAGGGAAACCACTCATCTCTCGACACCCAACGAAGAACCAGGACGCCATGGAGCCCGAGTTAGAGATCCTGCCCATGCTGGTCTACCTCCTCATCTACCAGGAATACCAAAGGTGGCAGTGACGACCACGTTGAGTACTGCACCTCGTACACAGGGAGGGTGGAAGGAAAAAGAAAGTGACACTCACACGCAACACGCAATGCCCCCACCCACACCCCCACTCACAATACCACACACTCAAACACATGCAGCAACATTAAATTTACACCCTGTAACCCCCTGGAAGAACGCAAGGACAAAAGGAATAGAGTTAAATCATTGATATTTTAGAAATAGGTAGATATATGTAACTATTATAAAAAAAGTATCTACAAAAATATACAATATGTACATAAGGCTGTACATTGTCCTTTCCAAATGTCCGTGGGACACTAAGCCAAAAATCATTGGCCAAGCCCACACTTGACTCCTGCCTCAATACAGAGAGAACACTGCAGGGGCATCAGGTCGAAAACACACAGGCACCTCAGGGGGACGGGGAAGTGGGGGCACCTCAGCTGGAAGATGGAATAATGCCACTGCTCCTTGAGGGGGCTCCATGCCCACAGCGATGACCTGGGGAGTGCAAGGCCAAGGTCTCTCAAGTGGGTGTCTGCCCACTGCCTGGTCCTGGGGAGTGCAAAGCCACAGTCTCTCAAGTGGGTGGTTTGCCCACCGCTTGGTTCCTGAGGAGTGCAAGGCCACAGTCTCTCAAGTGGATGGCTTCTTCCACTTATTCTGAAGGGGGCTTGGTGCCCAGTGTGCTTCATCCTGCCAAGGAGGGGCTGAGTGGATGCAGATCTCCATTGGTTCTGGAGGGGGCCTTGTGCCAAGTGATGCAGCACTTGGGGTGTGGCAGTTCACATTCCCTCACCTGGGTGTCTAAGGCATGAGATTTACAGGGACCAGGATGCATGATAGTCCATGGAGGCAGGGCTAGACTCTATCCTGCGGCGGCTAAGGCTGCAAACTGGTGGTAGTGCCGGTGCTGGTGCGGGTGCTGCCAGTGGTGGTGGGAGGCTCCAGCCCGTCTCCTGCAGCCTCAGACGGCCGTCCACTGGGGCTTCTGGTGCTGGTAGTGGTCCTACTGTCAGCGGTGCAGGTGGCAGTGTTTGCGGCGGTGCTTGCGGTGGGGCTGCTGGCAGTGCTGGCCGTGGTGCAGGTGCTGCCAGTGGTGGAGGTATGCCCCAGCCCTTCTCCTGCAGCCTCTGACGGCTGCCCACAAGGGATTCTGCTTCTGACAGTAGTGGTGGCAGCGGCGGTGCAGGTGGCGGTGCAAGTGGTGGTGCTTGAGGCGGTGCCTGCGGCGGGGCTGCTGATGGTGCTGCTCGCGGTGCAGGTGGCAAGCCTGGCGGTTCTGCTGGTGGGCACCAGACCTTCACCTGCAGCCTCCAATGGCTGAAGTGCCTTGCCTTGGGTTTTCTACCCCTTCTTCACCTTGGCAGATGCTGTTGTGACCTTGGCTCAGGCAGCTGGAGTTTTGGAGGAGGCCTTGCTGGGTGGGTCGTGATCCTTGTCCTTGCTGCATGTTGTCCCCTTCTTCACCTTGGCAGGTGGCGGAATGGTTTGGTTTTTTGCAGGGGTTGGTGGCACACTGGCTGGCCTGACGGGTGCCCGCTTTGAGCCTCTGGGAGTTGCAGGTACCACAGCGGACGCTGACTTGGTGGCTGAGGTGCTGGCCTGGGTTCTAGATACCATGGCCCGAGGGGAAGGACGGGGGGGTAGGGAACATGTCAATGTTTGCCAGGAAAAGCTTTCAAGAAACACTAGGGTGGGAAGAGGGAGAGGGTTTGGGAGTGGAGGAAGAGGGAGTGGTGGTAGGAGGTGTCTGTCTGCTGAGTTTGGGTGAAGGTGCATGTGCTGGATGCTGTTGTGAGGTGGATGGCTGTTGGGTGGGTGGGTGCTTGCGTTTGTGTACTTTGGGAGGAGGTGTCACAGACACACTGGGAGAGGACACAGGGGACGTGTGCATGGAGGTGGGGGTGGTGACTGCCAGTGAGGGGTGAGTAGTGATGGGCGTGCTGGTGATGGAAGTAGTGGATGAGGATGTAGTGCATGCAGGTGTGAGTGGACACGATACTGGGAGGGAGGTGGACGAGGAGGAGGAAGGGGACACATTGGAGGCAGTGGATGTTGGTGTGTCAGCATGGGTATGGTGCTTGTGTGAGTGCCTGTGGGATGATGTGTGGTGCTTGTGTTTGCCTGAACCACTTCTGTGTGTTGGTTTGGGTGAATGCTGGTCTGAAGTTGCGCTTGGTTTAGGCTAGTTGAGGGGATTGGGACTGGGTAGAGGAAGTAGGAGGGGGGAGGCTAGACAAAAAGACAAGGACTGCCATCAGAGAGTTGGCTAGAGCCTGAAATGCTCTCTGTTGGGCCGCCACGCCAGAGTGAATGCCCTCCAGGTATGCATTTGTTTGTTGCAAATGACTCTCCACACCCTGGATGGCATTCAGTATGGTTGACTGCCCAACAGTGAGGGATCTCAGGAGGTCAATAGCCTCCTCACTGAGGGCAGCAGGGCTGACTGGGGCATGGCCTGAGGTGCCTGGGGCGAAGGAGATGCCCACCCTCCTGGGTGAGCGGGCACGGGAAACACTCTGAGGGGCTGCTGGGAGGGTGGTGCTGGTAGGGGGGTGGCGGCTGTACCTGTTGTTGGGGTGGGCACAGAGGTGTCCGCCACCACCAGGGACCTTCCATCGGAGGAGGAGTCGCTGTCTGTGGTGTTCCCTCCTGTCCCCGTCGTGGTGCTCCCCTTGCTCTCCGTCCCACTGGTGCCCTCACTGTCAGTGGATTCGGCCTCCAGGCCCATGTTGGATGCAGCTCCCTCCGTTGGTCAGTGCCAGCAACACCACTACCGTTGGCGGACACAACACTAAGGGAGCAGCCCTATGCATTAGGTCATGCCCAACCAGTTACTAAGATAGTCACCAGCCCATGGGTTAGAATGCCTAATGCCATCAGCTGCACACCAGAAACTCACAGGACTCTGCCCAGTAGTAGATGCCCACTAACACTATTGGGGTAGGAGTGCTTTAGAACCTGCCCAACAAGGGATCTACCCTACCATCTTCGCCCTGGCCTAGGGGCACCCATAGCCCACATCTCCCACCCAGGTACCTCTTAACGGGTGCAAAGTCAGGAGTCAGATTCTGTACTCACCCCCTTGTGGCTGCTGTGATGCCCTCAAGCGCCCATCTAACTCCGGATAGGCCACCGCCAGGATGCGGAACATCAGGGGGATCATGGTGCGATGGGCACCCTTTCCTCGTTGGTAGGCCAGTCCCAGCTGGGCCTCCACCGTCTTCTTTGCCCAGCGGCGCAGATCCTCCCACCTCTTGCGGCAGTGGGTGCTCCGCCTGTCAAGGACCCCCAGGGTCCATACCTCATTGGCGATGGCATGTCAAATACCCTTTTTCTGGTGGGCGCTGACCTGCACGGAAAAGACAGCAGAAAAGGGAATTAGTCAACTGTCCAAACCGTCAGACTCATGGCCCACCAGATCCCTGGCCATCCCCTGACGCACATACATTGTCCACCTTACATGCTGCACTCTGGCCAGGACGCCTCTGCCCCGTACATGTGGCTTCCTTACACAGCACTCCATACATTCATGGCCCAAGCATCATGCTCACATTGTACTCACCTGTTTGTCTGGAGGACCGTAGAGTAAAGTGTACTGTGGTAGGACCCCATTAACCAGTTTCTCCAACTCCCCGCAGTGAAGGCAGGGGCCCTTTCCCCAGACACATGATCCATGGTCGGTTCCAGACACAGGTCACAGCAGCACTTGCAGGGTAGGTCCCCTCCTGTTGAAGGTCAGGTAGCAAGTGAGTGGATAGATAGAAAATGGCGGTGATGTCCGCGGCGGTGCATACCGTCCCCGCCGGCGTACATCGCCATTGGGTCCTGGAACCCATGGGGCCCAATGATAATCAATGCGAAGTTGCGCGTCGGTCATCGAACGCCTACCGCGACGGCGCACAACACCAGCGCAATTACCTCATTTCCACCTGTCCCTCCTCACAGGTCAGGTATCCGCCATTTCAGGGGGGCACAGGGCATGGCACCTAACTGCGTCACAGCAGACATTGGCACGGCAACTGATTGTCGGGTTCACATTTTGTTTCTGTAAAGTAAAAAAATCATCGTTAGTGCAATAGATGTGGGAATATGACCCTCTGGTCGCCGTTCTCTTCCATAGGCTTCAACCCCTGAGGCTGAATATGATATAGAGGCATCCTCCGGTGTACAGACCCCTGGTGGACCTTGTTACAATGGAGGACAGACACATTATCATTACATACAGACTTGACCGGGGCACTATCCAAGAATTGTGTGCCCAATTGGAGCCAGACCTGATGTCAGCTGTCCGCCAGCCCACAGGTAGCCCCCTCTAGTGCAGGTCATGTCAGTGCTCCATTTCCTGGCAAGTGGTTCTTTCCAAACAACAGTGGCCATGGCATCAGGAATCTCTCAGCCAATGTTCTCTAACGTGTTGACCAGAGTGTTGTCTGCCCTGCTGAAGCACATGCCCAGCTATATCGTTTTCCGCCAGGTGGAAGATTTGGCCACAGTGAAAGCTGACTTTTATGCCCTGGGTCATATCCCCAACATCATTGATGCCATTGATGGTATACATGTGGCATTTGTCCCTCCCCCGGAGAAATGAACACGTTTTCAGGAATAGAAAAAGCTACCACTCTATGAATGTGCAGATGGTGTGTTTGGCGGAGCAGTACATCTCCCATGTGAATGCCAAATATCCTGGCTCTGTGCATGACGCCTTTATCTTGAGGAATAGCAGCATCCCATATGTGATGGGCCAACTCCAGAGGCACTGGGAATGGCTAAAAGGTGAGCCAAAGGTCGTCACATACTACGAGTAGGTGTCTGGGGATGGGGTTGTCCCTAAGGGTTAGTGTGTGTCTAACAGTTGTCCCTCGATATTTGCAGGTGACTCTGGTTACCCCGACCTCTCATGGCTACTGACCCCAGTGCGGACTGCCAGGACAAGGGCAGAGGAACGTTACAATGAGGCACATGGGCGTACAAGGAGGATTATTGAAAGGACCTTCGGCCTGTTGAAGGCCAGGTTCCGGTACCTCCATCTGACTGGTGAATCCCTGTACTACTCACCCAAGAAGGTGTGCCAGATCATCATTGCATGTTGCATGTTGCACAACCTGGCCTTGAGACGCCAGGTGCCGTTTTTTCAGAAGGATGTGCCTGGAGATGGTCTTGTGGCAGCGGTGGAGCCTGTGGTCAGTGAGGAAGAGGAGGCAGAGGAAGAAGGTGTTGACAACAGAAGCAATATAATTCAGCAGTACTTCCAGTAACACACATGTAAGACACTGTAAGTTCACTTTACATTTCAGTTATCTGTTGGACATTGTACAAGGCAGCCTATCACCCTATGTCTATGGCCACTGTCTGTACCCCTTGGCATCCCTATTTTCAGGTCTCTGTGCCTCACTCTGGCTCCAAAGTATATTTCACTGTACATTTGAGTTGCAATGCTTTGATAATGTTGTACTAATACATTTGTGACTCAGTTGACAGACTCCAGATTGGTATTTGTTCCAAGGGTGTTTATTTAGGTGCTCATAAGTAGAGGGGGATGTGGAATGGGCTCGGCTGATGGTGGAGGAAAGTCCAGGGTACAGTCCAGTCTCTTGGTATCACAGGTGCATTGTCCAATGAGGCATTGGAACAGGAGTAATGGCAGTTCAAGGTGGACAGGGTGACAGAGTGGGACAGAAGGGCGACAAGCAACAGAGTCTTATTTCCTGGTGGGGTCTTGGCAATGTTCTCTGGCTTCTGCCTGGATCGCAGGGAATGTTTGAGGGGTGGTTCTCCTTCTGCAGGGGGTGGGGTGCTGTTGGCCCGTTGTTTCTGTGGTGGGGCCTCCTGTCCACCAGCACCGGCGGAAGTGGACGGCAGTTCATTGGTTTTGCTAGTGTCAGGCTCCTGCTGTTGTGCCACTGCCTCCCTCATGGTCTTGCCCATGTCAACCAGCACCCCTGCAATGGTGGCCAGGATGGTGTAGATGTTTTTTAGGTCATCCCTGATGACCCAGGTACTGTTCCTCCTGCAGCCGCTGGGTCTCCTGCAACTTGGCCAGTATCTGGCCCATCGTCTCCTGGGAATGGTGGTATGCTCCCAGGATGTTGGAGAGTGCCTTGTGGAGAGTAGGTTTCCTGGGCCTGTCCTCCCTCTGTCGCACAGCAGTCCTTCCAGCTTCCCTGTTGTCCTGTGTCTCTGTCCCCTGAACCGTGTGCCCACTGCCACTGACCCCAGGTCCCTGATCGTCTTGTGTTTGGGGGTTGCCTGGGATCCCTGTAGGGGTGGACACACTGCTGATTGACGTGTCCTGGGGACAGTGGCATGGGCCAGCTGGGTGGGTGCTGTGCTGGTGTTTCCTGAGGGGGGAGGCTCTGTGCTGGGTTGGGGCTGTGGCAGGGTACCCGACTGTCCAGAGGTCCCTGATGGGCTAGGTTGGCCACCCTGATCCAGACATGCAGACCTGCTGTCATCACTGTGGGCCTCTTCAGGGGGGGGAGACTGGATGTAGCTGGCACCTCCTCTCCAGCGACGTTGAGTATGGGTCCTGTGGGGATGCAAATACAGTGTTAATGTATCTGCGTGTGTCATCTTGTGGATGGGTGTGTTTCCCTGTATGGGTGTGATTTCCCTGTCAGCTTTGCCTTGTGTGAGTGGGGATTTTGTGGGATGGGTGAGTCTCTCTACTGGGCATGCAGTGGTGATGGGTGTCCATGCAGGTCTGTGTTGGGGGGCCATGCTTTGGTGTTGCATGCAGGGCTTGGTATTGGGATCGATGGGTTGTGGTAGTGGGGTACATGTGAGGTGTTGGAGTGATGGGTGTGAAGATAGGGGTAGGAGTTTGTGATGGCATGTAGGTAGGGTGGGGGGGATAATGTAGTAAAGATTTAACTTACCAGAGTCCAGTTCTCCTGCTACTCCTGCGAGGCCCTCAGGATGCATAATTGCCAAGACTTGCTCTTCCCATGTTGTTAGTTGTGGGGGAGGAGGTGGGAGTCCACTGACTGTCCTCTGTACGGCTACATGGTGTCTTGCAACCACGGAACTTACCTTCCCCTGTAGGTCGTTCCATCTCTTCCTGATGTCATGCCTGGTTCTTGGGTGCTGTCCCATGGCGTTGACCCTGTCCACGATTCTCCTCCATAGCTCCATCTTCCTTGCAATGGACGTCTGCTGCACCTGTGATCCGAATAGCTGTGGCTCCACCCGGATGATTTGCTCCACCATGACCCTTAGCGCCTCCTTTGAAAACCTGGGGTGTCTTTGGGGTGCCATGGATGTGGTGTGAGTGATATGTGTGAGTATGTGTGGGGTGATGTGTTGGGGTGTCTGCTGTGATGTGCGTGGATGGTGTATCTTTGATGGTGTTCTGAGCCTCTGATTGAGTGGGTGCTCCTGGCTTGTGTCTCTCTGTGTTGGCAATCTTTTTTTTCGTTGAAAGGGTTGTGGGTAATGTGGGTGTGTGTTTTATGGTGGTGTGAGTGTGTGGTATGTATGTGTGTCAGGTGTGTGTAGTTTGAATTGTCCAATGAGGTGGTATTTTGTAAATGTGTGTGTATTTTGAGCACGGCGGTATGTACCACCAATAGTTTACCGCAATTGAAAGACCGCCGCGGTGATTCGTGGGTCGTGATACTGTGGGCGTATTCCTGTTGGTGTAATGGTGTAGGTTTAGCTATCGCCAGTTTATCACTGACCTACGGGCTAGCGGACTTGTGTGGGTGTCTGTATTGTGGCGGAATTCTCTGTGTGGGTCATAATACCAGTAGCGGAATATCCCGCGGGCACAGTATGTTGGCTGCTGTCAGCACGGCGGTAGGTGGCATTTACCGACCCAGTTGTAATGAGGGCCTATGTGTGTGTCTGCTTAGTTAGGATGAATGAAAATATAGGTGCTTTTTACTGTATGTCACCACATGGCAGACTCTGGAGTTAAGGCACAGTAAAAAGCAACAAATGCCCCCCTCGTCATGGAAGATTACTGCCACTGCATGGGGGGAAGTGTCTTTTGATTTTTAAAAAGAAAATCCTGCTTCTGGATTTTGCTTTTGAAATGAAAAAGAAAAAAACTATTTGGTGCAAAGCTCCCTCATTTTGATGAAGCCCTGCAACACATTGTGAAAAGCCTTGTCAGGAACTACCTTGACAGTGATGCCTGCAAATGCTTTAGAAATGACTGCTAACTTGAAGTAATTTCTAAATTTGACACAAGACTTCTCTGTCAGGATGATGGAGTAATTTACTCTGTCACCCTGGCGGTGAAATGAGCCTCCCTCTGATTTATAAATTAGACCCACAGTATTAAATTCAAATAGGTTTTAAATCAGGCTTCTCCAGTGAGTAGATTGTAAGCTACTGGTTGCTCTCTGGCTACCTGTAAATAGCTCTTCTGGGTGCAGCCGAGCTTACTAAGTTACAAGCATTTGCTTGGTTGAAATAATAAATGTTCACCAAAATTGAATGTCATTCGTTCAAAACAATGCATTTTCAGAGTTTATAAGCTTATGTTTGGAGAAAAATTGTTGAATTTCTGGAATATAGTTAATGCTGACATTTAGGCCTATAGCTTGCAGTGGTGGAAAGACGTTTTAGTAATATTAATACCTTCTTCCAAGAGCCACTGCATTTATGGCTGATGTGTATCACCCTTTTAGAGGCCCCATCTAAGATACAGCACACCGTGGAGGTAGTTAAGGGAACTAGCATCAACATTTTTGATGCTAGTTCGTGGCTTAGCAGGATTAGCGTAAAAAATGTTGACACTAATCCTGCAAAGCCCATTGAGGCCCATTAAAAACAATGGTGTGTCTCCTTCTAACGCCTGCACTGAGCAGGCGTTAAATGTAGCAAAAAAAATGATGCAAAGAATTCTTTTAGATTTCTTTGTGACATTTTTTTGGCCTCCCTAACGGGGGAATGCCCCCTTTGCATACATTATGCCTGGCACAGGCATCATGTAGCGCAAAGGTTTACAAAGTGCCACAATGCATGCATTGTAAATTTGGTGCTGCGATTTTGGCCTCGTTGGGCCACATTAGTGTAACAAAAAAATATGCTAATGAGGCGCAAGGAGGCGGTAGGTACTTTTAAATCAGCTCCTTTCTCTTTTGTCATCTGCTACCTTGCATCAACAAGATCTACTAGAGCACTCAAAACTTCCAGGTCCCACCCTCTTCTCTTTATTCTTTAAATGGCTGAGCTCAAGTTTTTATATGAATATATTCCAGTGCTTTGCCCAAAACCATCCAGGGTGATATTTTTTAATTGTCCTAGTACAATTGCTCTCTAGCACTTACTTTTGAATCTATGTAACAATCGAAATTTCATGTTCTAGAAGTTGCATGGTAGATGAAAGCCTTTGGCTATTCCTTCAACAAATGGCTCGCTATTGCCATCCACTAACTTTCCTCCAGAGTGAATTGTACAATAGTAAACCTACCTCAGAAATGACATAGGATTCTTAACATGTAAACTTGCCCCAGACCTTTATCACTGGAAAACAACAGTCACAGGTCCAATTTCCCAAATGCCAAAACTAGTAAATGTTTCACTTTGAGCATTCCACTGTTGCGGCTTGGAAACACACAAGTTTCTCTGGTCGCCGTACTGGTTTCATGATCAGAAATGCTCAATGCTTTACATGAACAGAGAGAAAGCTATCTTCATTTCTCAACAACCCACACCCAGCAGAATGTCAGTCACTCACTTCCTAATGACAGCACATATTCTTTAATACATAATCATAAGATGCACAATTCCACTATTTCATTTAAAGGAGTTCTATTAAACATCAAAATAATATCCTGAAGCACTTCTAACATTTAGGGGATTATTGGTGACTTCTCTCTCTATTGCATGGCTTTAACTAAAAACTAGCTTTAGAACTTAGGCCTGATTTAGAGTTTGACGGAGGGAATTACTCCATCACAAATGTGGCAGAGATCCTGTCCACCATATTACAATCCCATTATAGCCAATGGAGATTACAGAACGGTGGACGGGATATCCATCACGTTTCTGAAGGAATAACCTGTCCACCACACTCTAAATCAGGCCCTTAGTGACATGTTGTATCTGGAAACTAATTACAGCCTCATCCACAAGAGTACACCACATGGTGGAAAAGGGGGTACCATAATTTATCATGGCTCTAAAGAATACAAATAGCTGCTGGTCCAAACCATTATTTATTTTTTTGATTTTGACGTGATTCCTCATTCCTGCATTTTACATTGAATGCTAGTTTACAAAACCGAAAGCTGCATTCAAGAGCATTTGTCTCAAGCTTTTTGGATCTATTCAAAATACAATCAGCATTTCAAAGGGGGATTTTTACACACAGTAAGGTTGGTGACTAGGTTAATGTGTATGGACACATCATGGTGGAAGATAAACACAACAACAGATGTCCTCCATACACATCTGGGGATAGCCTGAATTCTGTCTTCTACCAGATCTCAAACTTTCTTATACTGGACTACTTCCTACTACCATAACCTGATCATTACTTTTGACCAGGTGGTACCAAACTCTCAGCATAGAGCCAAATCCTTGACCTCACTGGTAAACAAAACAACTTTTAGAATAACTCTACATTTTTCATAAAAATGGTGAAGAAAAACCAAACTTTTCTGCTGATTACACCACCTAGCTTATACATTCTATGGGCTTTAAGCATCTTCAGAGTACACAATTGCCTGTTCCCAAGCACACGGATTTGACAGTGTAAACTGTAGAAAAGTACCCTTTAACATTTACCAGGCTCTTGCTGGCATATTCCAGCTTCCTCCAGAGTAGCAGCATGTCATGTCTATATGACAACCTCATATTGGTGTCTGTACCCTAAATAGATTCTATATATCCAGTCTAACACAGTTGCTAAAAAAAAAACACATCCACAGACTAACCTGGGAGCAGCCACCTTTCATTCCAAATTCTATGAATATTCTGCAGCTCACGAACACAAGGTATCCAGGATTATCAGCAAGCTAATAACCAACCCTCCAGCTCCTCAGAATGATGCAATGCAGTTTTTCAAACTGTGTCAACCAGCCCTTGTGCGCCTTCATCACAAAGTATAATGATGAGTACTTGGATCAAAGAACCACTTCCTTGTCATCTACACCAGCTACAATAACCCTATAACCCAACACAGCTGCTCACCTGACCTGCTCTTCCTGATCAAACTCTGGCTGACTCCCTTGTCTACCCCTGTCATTGCAATTCCAGTTCCCCACAAGATCGCAAGACAGGACAAGGCGAACAGACCCAGAGGTAGAATTGGTATCATCCTCAAAGAGTCCATCCAATGCTCCACCACATCAGAAAGCACCACCATCAACATGGAAAACTTGATCTTCAAATTCCTCATCAATACCAACTCTACCTTGACTGACACCCTCATCTGTCACCTTGTTTCAACACGCACCACCTTTGGCAGCACCATCTGAGACTTCATAGTCCCCCCATCTTAGACTCCCAAGTCTTCATCCTCCTCGGTTACCTCAATTACCACCTGGAGGACCTCACTGATATCATGACCAACCTCTGATAGGATCTGTCCAATCTCAGACTTGTGGAGGGCCCCAACAAAGCCACTAGCCACCTACTAGACCCCATTTACATACGCCTAAGAAACATCATAGTAGACATGCCAACACAGATTACCTGGTCCGGCAACACCCTCATCAATTTCAGCATACCCATCCCACACCACAAAGGAACACCATCACCAGATCTTCATGAAAGGACTGGAATAAAATCTCAGAAACATCCTGGTGTTCTGAACTCCTACACCACTGGCCTTGACACAACAACAACTTCCCAAAATCTATTGCCAATTTCAACACCTGGATCACCACCTGTGCATTTAGTCTGGCTGTTCTAAAAACCAACAAAGCCACGAGAAACAGACTGCAAGCAAGCAGGTACACATAAGAGCTTAGGCTCACTAAATGTCACTGCAAGCCACTTGAACACAGATGAAGGGAAAGTCTGAAAAACACCAACAAGAGCACCTGCAAATCTGCCCTAAGATGCTATCATCAGGAAATCAGAGCCATCAAACCCTTCCTGCTCTATGACCTCATCCAAATCAGCACCAACAAAGCCAAGCAAATATTTTCCATAGTGAAATACTTCAGCTCCCTGACAGTGAGCTCCAGCAGTGGAACTCTCTCTCAAAACCTCAGCACCCAGCTGTCCCTGTTCTCCAGCACAAAGGTCACTAACATGTACACAAACTTTAAGCTTCAACCAGATCCCTCCACCCTTGTCTCCCTCCTGCCCATCTTTACCAACAATCAGAGAACCACCCTGAGCACCTGGCCCACCATCACCACTCAAGAAACTGCATGCCCATGCACTCTGTACACTCCAGAGTACCCTCGGACCCGTGACCTCATCACATCTTCATCAAAGTACTGAACCCCATTGGCTCAGCCCTCCACCAATTAAAAAAGAATCAGCACAGCCACCCACTGGATGCCTGAAAACACAACACAGTACTCCTCCTCAAGAAACCCCCAGCGGATCTGAAAATGCTAGAAAACTTCTAGCCTATCTCCTAGCTACCCTACTTGGCAAATGTCAGGGAAAAGATAATAAAAAACTGCCTGGTCACCCACCCACCTCTCTGACAACCACCACCATGACACCACTCAATCTGGATTGAGGCCAACCCACAGTACTTAGACTGCCCTCATTACTGCCATGGACAACACCCTGATGATCATGGGCAGAGGTAGCACCACAGCATTCAACCCACTGGATCTTCCCACAGCCTTCAGCACTGTCTCCCACTCCATCCTTATTGAACGACTGCACCAATGTGGCATCCAAGGTCCATAACTTCACTGGATTTGCCCTTCTTGACAGGCCACACTCAGTCAATCAGCCTGCCTTTTTCACCCCTGGGTACTGACAACCTCATCTGCAGAGTTCTACAAATATCCTCACTCAATCCCACTCGGTTCAACATCCACATAACCCTACAAGCCTGCATGATCTGTGTCTACAGAATCAACAAAATAGCTTATGATAACATTACCCAGATCATAGTCTCCCTCTTTGATAAGACACCAAACGCCTACACCGATTTCTCCATCTGCATGACTGAAGTCACCAGATGGATTAAAACCAACTGTCTTAAGCTCAGCACAATCAAGATGGCAGCAGTAATCTTTGGCAAAGAAACTTCACTCTGGGACTCCATCTGGTGGCCCGCCGAAATGTGACCTATACCCATCACAACCACCCATACATTGAACCTGAGAATAGTAATTAGCAACAAACTTGTCATGATCAGCCAAGTGAACAAAGTCACTGTCACCTGCTTCTACACACTTAAGATGCTCAAGAAGATTTCAAGTTGCTTCCCATCAAAACTTGCAGAACCATCACCGAGGCCCTCATCACCAACAAACTAGACTACAGCAACACACTTTGGGCCATATTTATACTTTTTGACGCAAAACTGCGCTAACGCAGTTTTGCGTCAAAAAATTTTGCGCCGTCTAACGCTATTTGGATGCGCCGTGCGGGCGTCAAATTTATACTTTGACGTACGGCGGCGCAACCAACAGATGGGCGTCAGGATATTGTGACGCACACAGCGGCGTCAAGTCGTAAGGAAAAACCACGTAAAGGCGACGCACATCACCGTGGGCCGATTTACGACAGCGCAATCGTGAAAGCGCTGGTTTTTCTCACACAATTGCGTCAAATTCTAGCGCGAAAACTGCAGTGTTACCAGAGAGCCAACATGGATCCCAGTGGACACAACAGAGCCCAGGATGATGACAGCAGACCAGGAACCAGCCAAGAGGTCCCACAAACAAACCAGGATAACCAAAAAAAGAAAAGAAAGTGTCGCTTCAGTGAAGAGGAGCAGGAAATCCTGGTGAGAGAGGTGACGGAACACCAGCACCAACTTTTCATTACATCCAAATTGCCACTCAGTAGGAGAGAGGCCATATGGAAGCAAATAGTGGACAAGATCAACAGTGTGGCTGAAGAACGCCGCACAGTCACTGAGTGTAAGAAACGCTGGCATGAGTGTAAACGCAGGACCAAAGAGAAAATGGCCAGGAACAGGAAGGCAGCAATGCAGACTGGAGGTGGGAGTCCAGCACAACAGGAGGCCCTGGACCACATGGAGGAGATGGTTGCAGCCGCCATCCCCGAGGAGATCGTCACAGGGATTCAAGGGCAGGACAGTGCAGACTACCAAGACACAATGCACATGCAGGGTAAGTCGCATGGGGAATTATAATGCACTAATGTTAACTGCAACCAGGGGGGGAATACCTACTACACAATGCATGTAAGTCAACATATACATAGAGTGGCATGGGTAAAGGAGCACAGTAGGGGGGCATGCCTAGCACACACTGAAGCTGGGGCACCACCAAACACAGCAACAAGTACAGCCCCATGGGGACATCCTGTAAGTACAACAATAGAGCCAAGGGAAAGCAGCGACAGGTAGGAAGGCCACTACAGCAAACTCACATCCAGGCACTTGTTTTGTAAAATCTATCCTACAGCAACTAGGTCCCTATCAGTAACCCAGTAGGCAAAGCAACAACTGCAATGTAACTGCCACAACACCTTACAATAACGCCTCTCATCTCTGTGCAGCTACAGTACCAAATGGCAGCAACCTCCCCATGGAATATACATACACAAATTAGGGGGTGACATTGACATCCGCAACAAGTCAGTGTAAAAATACAAACGCACCAGTACACTCAAATGCCCAATGTCCATACCTGACACATACATAAGCCAAAGTAAACAGCAATAGGACCCACAAAGCACCAACCACACACACATGCTGCATACGTCAGGGTCCCTCACATGCCTGGATAACAAGGCTACATCACTAATGTCATACTGCTCAGACAACACCTGAGGAGGAGACATAGGCAACTGGTCACTCAAACACACCTGCAAAGTCTGACAAACAAATCGGACCTTCATACGATAAACAGGCTTATACAATCAAACACACATGACCCACCTTCATCTTCAAACATCAACAATGTTTACATCCACACCACATCCAAACATGAACATGCATAGGAAATGGCACAGAACATGTACACTGCATGCAATGTGAATCAAAAGTGAATGGGGCAGGTCCTGAGAGGCAAGTGTGTTGGCAGGGCACTCACAACACCCACAGTCAGTCAATGTGTATTCTGGCAAGTGTAATGTATACTTTGCGCATTAGCCTCAGGCTGTAGGCCTTTCTGCACCTTACCCTGAATGTACTCTTACGCATATGCTCACATCTAAGAGCCTCTGAGCACTTTGCACTACATGCTTCTCATTGGCCTTCCTATCAGGAAATATACCAAATAGCCAGTCCTAGGGTGTTGTTAATAAGTCCAATCACACTGTTTTGCCTACATCTGCACTGGAGTGTGCCAGAACAGATACACTCTGTGCCCCAGTCAAGGATACAGTCTGGTACTTTGCGGATAGATGGGGTAGGGGTTCTGATTTGGCATTCCTGCGTAGGGAAACTATCTCATCACCATGACTTATGACTTATAAAATCACTTCCTTGTCCCAAGACACACAAGAGGGAGTCTCCAAACAGAGAAACACCAGACGCTGCCTGCCTTGCTGCAGATGCAAAACCAGATCACAGGCCATTGCTCAGATATGACGGATGAAGTCTCCCCAGTGATTCAGACAGGCAGGCTAGAAGCTTAACATGCTGTGCTATAAATAGAACAAGCAGAGGGAGAGTACAAACTGTTAGGCACCATGATAGCTTTCGACCAATGTCTTACTCTCCTGCTGACTATTTCAAGTCTACCATGTTGAAGTATTTGGGTTATTGTGGCTCACACCTAAATATAGACAAGTCAGTTGTTCAAAGAGATCATCATATGAAACAAATACTGTCTTTGACTTTTGTGTATGAGTTCATACTGGAAAAGAGTGAAGATGTTGGGATCTGAGTGACCACAACTTCCCTGAAAAGTTCCAAAGATGTCATGCGCTCGGATGTATAATCATTCCTTTGCTGTGGGAGACATGAGCCAATGCTAGTTAGCTAGAGCAAAATGAAAGAATCAGGGTGACAGAGTCAATTAAAAGTGGGTCAGACTCAGTCCATCACACCATTAGCTATCCTGCTGCCTCGTAAGCAAGTCAGCTCAGGTCGGATAATGAGAACACACCCTCGAAAATGTCTCTACATAAGAATAGTTAATCACGGAGGGACTAGTAGGACACAAAGATGCCTATTCACAAAATGTTACAAAGCAACACCTAGCGGCAATTAGGCAGACAAGTCTGGTAGCTCCACATCACACATGTGACACACAGGTGGGCCATAGGCCTACAACAATGCCCATATGAAGGACAGCAGATACCCAGAAAAAAACAGAGACCAAAGATAAGGCATCCAAACGCCTGTAACTGTTTGCAAACTTGTTACAACACAGACACACTAATTGTACCCTGTTTCATTGCAGAGGAACATGGATCTCCTTCCGATATGCCTGACCCTGATTTCCCTGATGACATCGATGACGACCCCATCAACCTCTCCCCACAAACCCTCAACATGGTCTTTGGAAGCCTCCAAACCCCACCTTCAGTCCCAAGGAGGAGCCCAGAAGAAGCAGCCACCCCAGTAGACCCACCTGCCACCCCAAATGTAATACCTGCCAGCTCCAACACAGCTGAGGACTCCGACGACACTGGAACCAGCTTTGAAAGAACCGTTGTTGGGGTCCAGCGGGAGCTGGCCAAGGAGGTGCGGGTGGGGATGCAAACTATGGCAGCCAGCCTTGAGGGGGTGCGTTCGTGCATGATCCCTCCTGCTGATCAGACAGCTGTGATGCAAGCACTAACATCGCACATGCAGGAACTTGTAGAAACACAAAAGCAAATCGCCACAGCTGTCATCCAGTTGACGGAACAACTAAGAATGCAAGCCAGTCAACGGGTGCACAAATGCAACATCGAACCCCTCAGGGCTGACCTGGCTGCCTACCATGGGGATGTGGCTGCCATTCTGAGAAACCAGCAGGCCCTCCTTGCTGCAGTATTGCCCTTCCTAAGTCCACAGGGACTAGCCCCCGGGATGTCTGCCTCCATGTCTTCTAACACTGAGGTGTGTGTTGCCCCTTCACAACCAACAACAACAAGGACAGAGGAGGCAACACACACATCAGAAGAAGAAGACGTGGAACAGATAACCTTCACACGGAGGAGTACCCGGAAGCCCTAGTCCCTGCACCATGGCCTACTCTGACCAAGGTCCTGCGTTTAGTCAAAGCCCAGTTTCTGAACACCTACACTCAATGACTGTTTGGCAATCCACTGTTTGACTTGTCCACATTGCCAGTGAATGTCTCTCTCCTACAATTTGGTAATCCTGTCCCTCTGCACTGACACCTTCTATAGGCTCACCAAGAAATGATGCCCCAGAACGGACTCAGCAAAAATGTTGAATGGACAATTTGCACTACAACACCTGTAAATAAATCGCACTTGCTCACCTATTGTGTCTCTGTGTCATTTCACACTTCAACTGTGCAGTACCTAACTCCAAAGTGGCTGTGTGGCAACCCTGTTGAATCTCTATACTACTGTCCTGATGTCATATATTCAGATCCATCTGTGCATTGGCCAGGATTGCATCATAGCCCTACCATACTGAGGGAAATAACTGAGGAAGGAACTAAGCACACACAATCATGCTGTGTTGGTCAGAATGAAGCACCATCTATCGCTATTCCAGAGAGCAAATGGTGGCTGGGAAATGTAGGCTCCATGCAAGACTTAAATAAGAATGGATGCCGCTTAATGTAATGAATCGTGTACAAATCACACTGCATTAACTTCCCTTACAGAGTAGGCTTCCATGAAGGAAATTCATGCTGCTTCAGTACACACATGATGTAGCTCAGCAATGAAAGCAGCAATACATGAGTGTGAACAACTCCTCATCTACAAAGATCTCCCTGAGCTTCACACTGCTGTCCGACCTAACAATTAACCCACATTGACATGTAATGAAGCACTCTTTGTGAAGTTGGACACATATCATAACAAAAGCTTGGTGTACAATGCACACTACCAATGGGGAGTCTCCCAATTTGAGGATACTTAACAAGTGAGCACACGGGTAGATGGGATGTTAAACATCCATTCCCAGGGGATGCTGAGCATAGGACACAAATGTCACACTAAATCATTCTGCAACATGGATGTCAAGGCCATGATAAAGTAGCACCTAACGCATCAAGTAAAGGGTTAACAAAATATTTATTTATATCTAGTACTACAAGAGGCAACTAAGGGAAAGGTACACCTACACTAATCTAACCTGACTACTAATAACCCACAACTGTCCCTATCTAACCTAAGCTAAACTTACTCTACACATGTAACGAAACGATCTAAACATCAACCCCCCACCCACCATTATGAGACAGGACACATGCAGGACAAAACATACTAACCTACACACATACTACACTATCCTAAAAAAGCAGATATTTTTTTTTTTGTTTTTTTTTTAAATTTTTTTTTATTTTTTTATTTTTTATTAAACATGAATCCCAACATTGCCCCCCACCCACCCACCCACACACAAATATTTGCGAAAAATAACAAGGACCCCCCACCCTCTTCCCTAACACTAACTAAGCTACATACCTATCCTAATCCTAATACTAATCCCCAAAGCCCAACTAACAGGATAAAAAAAGGAAAGAGGTGAGAGGGGAGGGATAAAAGTTTAAGAGGGCAAACGAACTAGAGGTTTGCCCTCCTTAGTGTGCGCCTGATGTCGCCGACCCGGGTCTTTACATAGTTCATGTCATCAGTCAGGTTGTCCACCTTCCTCAAAAGTTTGTCCACTTTCCGGGACAATGCCTGGAAGGCTGCAGGGTCCACGGGAGGGTCTGTGGGGAGGGTTTGTGTGCCAGCAGAGGTCGAGCTAGTGGCAGCTGTTGGTGGGACATGTGACTGTCCTGCTGCCAGCACACGGCTGGGTCCAGGTCGTGCTGCATGCGGCGGGTCGATGGCAGCCGAAGTAGATGGGACCACTGGGCCAGACCTGGTGGCTGTGTCGTTGGTGGCTGTAGGTGGCACACTTGTTGGAGGCTGTGGTGTGGCCCACCACGCCCCGGAGGCCCTTTCGGAGTGATACCTGCGGCCCATCCGCCGATACCCAGACTGCACCTGCAGGATGTGCCTGTAACGGATGGCACGCCGCTCAAAATGGATGCGATCGGCCGCCCTCATGTTAGCAGCTGTGAAGAGAAAAGGCAGATATTTACCTTTGGCTTTGCATTGGGTGGGATAGCACAATGGGTTATTTGTACATTACTAGAAATGTATAGGTTGCAGCAATTGTCACAACATAGTTCACAGAAGGGCTCAGAGGAAGTACATGTGAAGCATGCATACATAAGGGCATATCACACCTAGAATATCCAGGTCTCTACATGATGGATGACATCACCCTACACTACTCATCCTAATCATCCCTACGGTTTTGTACATCATGGCTGCACCTCTTCCGCATACTTACTTCACTACATATGTCACTATATGTGATAACTATCACACTCCTCACTCTAAGCCATCTGGAATTGGTTGTGTGCTAAGATTGAACCAATGGGCTATAACCCAATGTCTACACTAGGGACCAGATGTAGGAAGATGGGAAATGGGACGAACAATCTGCAATGCAGAATGGGGTATCTGACACCGTCTGTGAGTTGCTATGGGGTTGCTAAGAGCCACCTCATTTACATCAATGATGTGGGTTGCAAGTTGCTCCACCTTTGCAACTATGGGCACTCACGGGGATGGAGGCCTGCTGGGAACAGCAGACCTCCATGTCCGTGACCGCTTGGAAATAACGCAGAACATGTTCCCCAAGTGTAGGCCGTTTACCTCAACGGGAAATGAGCAGCACTTAGAAATAAATTACGACAATTTCAATATTGAATAATTTAAGGCACTTAGGCCCGTATTTATATTTGTTGTTGCGCCGCATTTGCGTCACTTGTTGATGCAAAAGCCGCGCAAACTTGCAAATTCCAATTGTAATTTGTAAGTTTGCGCCGTTTTGGCGTCAAAAAGCTGCGCAAATGTGGTGCAAAAAAATTATAAATACGGGCCGCAGTGGTCCCTTGGACCACTGCCTGTTTTGTACAGGATTATTTTGGTACACCCGGAAAGGTGATGGGTTACAATGGGGACCCCTTACAGCTAGCAAGTGGGTTACCATCCACTTCAAGTGGATGATAACTGCGACTCACTTAGCAACCACAAACTCCATTGCAAATGGACTTGCATACCACTGTCAGTTGCAAATAGGACTGGAAAAAGCCTTCATATTTAGGATTAGGAATAAAATCTCCCATATATTTTCATGATCACCTAATACATTTCGGAATAGGAAACAGATGTTTGCAACTCACACACAATAATTATGAGTTTATCAACTTGTACACAGTTTGGCACATCTGGCCCTAGGTTCTGACTCACGACACAAAAGGTGTCAAGTAAGTGTGAGATACTGGTTGCTACAGTCCAAGGTAGCCTGTTTTACATTAACATCCCAGTCGTTGAGGGTGGTGTGGGAAGAACAACCACCAATCCCATGTGAAATGCACACCCAGGAGTGTATTGAACGTTCACCAAGTATGTGCCTTCACACACAAGACCTATGAATGGCTAGCAACACGTTGGACTTAGGCAAACATTGTGACATCCATGGACCACACATGTCACAATGATATGACTTTTGCCAACATGACATACTATCAGTGAGGCATGTTTTACTACACACACAGAGGAGGTGGAACACCCATTCTCATGATTCAACAGAACACATAGGCCATTGCACTCAAGTCACACACACTCCTAGTTCAGCTTGTGTAAGTACATGCCCCCGGAAGATCCAACCTACAGTGTGCACAGTCCATCCTCAACTAGGAAGATGCACTTTTCATCACAGCCATGTGCCTAAGCTATATGGGAGAATGTCAGTCTGATATGCAGACTCAGTTCATGTCAAGTCCCCGACCAAGTCTTACTTTGACCAGTGTATTCTAAGTAACTCATCCCATTCCCCATTGCAGCCCAACTGTAATGTCCTACAGCCCCTCAATCTCAGAGATGGCTAGGTGTTGCTTAACAGAAACATAAGTCCAATTTGATATCACACTAACACGACAATGGCAATGAACGGCCAGCGCATCACATCATGATTTCTCTTGAACACACAGTAGTCCATTTTGCGTCATTGGCAAATAAATATATCAAATAGCACTCAGGCAACACTCACTGTAGGTATCGGGGTCGTCGAAGTGTGCCACCTCTCCCACGTGTAAGGCTCTGGTCCACCTGTAAAGCATGACAGGAAGTATGTACTCAGACTGGGTGGACTGACAAAATAATTCTGTTACAATGACACTGTGAGAATATGACATGGTAATGATACACTTTCACACATGCTCATACTGCATGGATGAGTTTGTATTCAACATTAACATTGGATGATTCTCCTGCTACAGTTACACACCCTACTACACACATGCAGTGGCCAGGACAGTCAGGTGTCGTCCAAGTTTACTCACAATAATTATGCCCCGACAATATTGTTATCCAAACATCTCAGCATGTGCATTCCAGAGAGACATCCAGACACTTGTTCCATGAGGACTGCATGACCACTCACAGTCAAACAGCCTATGTGGACATGTTCAACACACAGCAACCACACACACATGTGACATATCTGTGGAAAACATATCTGACTTCATGTGACGTGTATAAAACACACATGTATATCATCATCATGGGATTCAAATCAGATTTCGAGCGATGGGGTCTACATATGTAGGTATGTTGTTTCGACATGACTTACTCATTGCCCATTATGACATGTAGAGTACAAATAGAGCCATTAACGTGTTGCTTGTCTGACACAAATGCTACACTACATTACATACAGCTACAGCCATCTGGTATGTGTAGAACAACTGAGCCATCTGACTGCTAGCATAGGTCTTCATACACATTGTGCAACACGTACACATTAGGGCACATATGTAAACATTAGTAAGGCAGCATTTGCATCATTGCATCACGCAGAGATGGGCCACACCTGCCAAATACAGATATATGTATTAAGTTTCTGCTGTTTGAGGGAGAAAAAGTGTAGCCAATTTGGGGATATCAATATATATTGACAAGGGCCTAGGTTTCCCTAGCATTACACATAGGCAGCTCCTTATCTAGCAGATTGGGTAACATTCATCACATGTTCACACACAGATTACTATCATGTCCATGTAATTGATTGCTACTCACCAACATGGCCACCAATCCTGACTCCCAGGTGGTCCAGCAGGTCCTGTTCCCTCGTGATCAGATCGGCCCAGCGGTGTTTCAACTGATGGACATTCCGCATGCTCCCATGGACCCGGACCATGTGATGGCGCACCTTCTCCCAGCGAATTTTCCGGGCCTCCGTGTGATACCCCTGTATCACACGGCCCCCAGCCTCCAGCATCAGCGGGAGGAAATGGCACACTAGCCAGATAAATCCCCCCAATTCATCTTCGCCCATCCTGGACAGGCGAGGCCTCCCTGACATTATGACTGATGACTAACAGAAAAAATAAAGTAGGAAATGGGGAAAGGTAGAGGTGTGAAGTTAAGAAAAGGAGAAAATAGCCCAACTAACCCCAATAACTACCCTACCCACAACAGACTCCCACAGACAATACAAACAAATACAGGAATGGACAAAACTAGACTTAACAGACTGAGACAATGATACACAACAATATTAGACTGAACAAAGTACAAAAGACAAGCTACACAGGACAACAAAGCAGTAATTCACAGGACAACACTCTTCACTGAACCACACAGTCTAGAAAAATCTGAGACTGCAAAGTGAAAGTGAAAGTCAACTTCCAATACAGATTTGGCAAACAGGATATCCTATTACATCACTTCCTGCATAAAATGGCCGCCGTTTTTTAATCCCGGTTTGGTCGTATTTTCACGCATACATAATTTCGCGTCATTTTTTATGACGCATAATATTGCACATGCTGCTGAGTGTAAAAATATGATATGAATATTAAGATTCATTTACTGTACGAGATGTACTTAAATATGTGCATGTTGCGTCATTTTTTCTGACGCATACATGATGGGCGTCATATTTTATCCACCTACAGGAGTGCTAATGCTGCTGAGTGAAAAAATATGATATGAATATTAAGATTCATTTACTGTACGAGATGTACGAAAATATGTGCATGTTGCGTCATTTTTTCCGACGCATACATGATGGGCGTCATATTTTTGAAACGTACAGGAATGCACATGCTGCTGAGTCAAATCTGAAATATGATGTAACTTATATTTTGCTGTCTAAATCTGTGAAATGTTTGTATACATTCAGATTTGACTCTGCATTCTGTGCACTCATGTACGTGACCAAAATATGACACCCATGCTGTATGCGTAGAATTATGATCAAATCTTTTTGTTACGTCTTCATGTTTTTAACTTGGGGAAGGTGATTTGTCAGGGTCAAACGGGGCAATGTGATACACATTTGTGTTTGGATATGCCACATGTCCATTGTTGTATGTATGGCAGGCATTCACACAGTAATGGTGTGGATACGTTACATAATGTCTTTTCCATATTTGTCAACATATTTGTGGCAATTGCTGATGGCTGTTTGGAAATGATGGATGGGATACCATGATGTATTCCTTCTCCAAATTTGGTCCACACTTATGATGGTGATGCTTTTATCTGGAGTCCTAACAGGGAGTGCAATGGTCACTTACAGTTATTATGGGGCTAACCATGTCCTAGCCTCATTTTGTGTTTGTGCTTTGTGTTCTACTCTTGACATGTAGGCCACACATGTACCTTATGCATGTGTTTGGCTCACAAGTACAGGATTTGTGTATGTTTGTGGGACCGTAGAAGTGGACTTAGGCCCCCAGCACCCTAGGATTTGACCATCCTGATTAGTTACAGTATCCATGGCTTGGCTTAATATTTTATGGGAAACCTGCAGCAGCAGGCTAATGTAAGGCCATATGGTATGTATGACTGTTGACCATTCATTCATCTCATTAGCCCATTAGAAGTTTGCAGTAATGATGATTTTGAGCTGACATGCCTACCATTTCCCAATGACTATGTTTGGAAGACTCTGAGCGTTCCTGATGTTCTGGGGAATATTCTTTAGTGGGTGTCTGTGTCCCTTTCTGCATTAACTGGTTAAGTGGCATGTCACATTCTTCCTGCTAGGTTCAAACTGGGACCCGACTGTGATGGTCTACTTTCAATAATTTGGTTGATTGTTTGACATATGTGTACATGTGTGTTGGTATGTGGATCCACTATCACCTGTCTGGGTGTATGTTGTCACTGTGACATCCAGGTCTCCTCCTGAGTTAGTGGCAGCTAATGTTGTCCCAATTGTGTTTTGCTCATATCACCCACTGGAGAGAAGCCATTGATGACATGGTGACGTACACATGGATGGTCCCACCCTGTCTCTGACCACATGTGATGTGACTTTCACATGATCTACTTTTTTTGTCTGGGTGCAAGACTGTCTCAGGTGTTTTGATGTAGCATGTGGATTTGCCACATTTGTACTCATGTGGGCCTCTGTGTATGGCAATGTATCATGTCACATCCTACCCTCTGTGCATACAATTGAAATGTTCTTTTTTGTTGTGATGATTGTTATGGCATTGTTGGTCAAGGAGACCACATTCTTCGTCAGCATTTTATAAGTAAAGGTGCTCAGTAATGCATGGACCAAAGCATGATGTGGTGTTTGATATCTGTGTTTATTTACAATAGTGTAATACAGGTGATTATTATACATTAAGCAAAAAAATTATTTACAAGCTGCTGGCGCCTACGCTGTCCTGCTGCCGTGTTGGGTTGTCCCCCCTCCTGTTGCGGCCCAGCATCCTTCTCTTCGTCATCCTCAGGCATGCCTGGGTCCAGTTCAAGGAGGGGAATGTTCCTCTGGACACATATATTGTGCAATATGGCACAAGTGAGGATGATTTTGCACACCATCTCTGGGGAATAGAGTAGGCTCCCGCCAGTGATGTCAAGGCAGCGGAACCTAGACTTTAGGATCCCAAAGGTCCTCTCCACAATGCTGCGGGTCCTCTTGTGGGCGTCATTGTATGCCCGCTCTGCAGCAGTAATTGGGTTCCCGAATGGTGTCATCACCCAAGGCTGGATGCCATACCCCTGATCAGCTGAAAGAGAAAGAGAATGGATTGAATTAGATGTAGGAGGCAGTGTTGTACGGATCTTTGATGGCTGTAGTTGTCTTGTGTTGTCTGTGACTCTTTTGTGTACTAATGTTCCAACCTATGGTTGTTGTTGAAAAGTTTGCTTTGATATATTTTCCCTTGGCTGAGCAAGTGTTTGTTGGCTAACCGTTTGTCAGAAGGACTGTTTTTGTTGTTGCAGTAGAGTGTTCCCTCCCTAGCATTGTGACTAGTGATACAGTTGTCTGTGTGTCCTCACTGGGGGTGTGATGTTAGTTCCATGCCGAGTTAAAACGTGAAAGTGTATTTGACACCTTCATGTGTATGAGCCCAGGCCATCCCATACCTTTTGACTTATGCATTGTATTAGTGTACAGGTTATTTTGAGACTTCCAATCTGTAAAGTGACATTTGGCCAACCACACTCATTGATGTCTTCACATTAGGCTGTGGATTAAATTCCAATGTGTGACAGGTTAAATGTTGACTTCTGACACATGGCTAGTGATGTGAGTACCTCAGTGTGTTCCTGGCTAGGTGTTGCTATTGTGGTGTATGTGTTGTTTGTCCTAGAGGGTTTGTGTGCGGTGTGTGTATGGGTTTGTTTTTTGTCCTTACCAACAAGTAGTCCATTGCCATAGCGTCCATCCTGGAAGTGTTGGTTGATGGTGGAGTGACGGAAGATGAATGCGTCATGTACACTCCCAGGATATTTGGCCACGATGTTGGTGATCAGTCCTTGGTGATCGACTATGGCCTGGACGTTGATTGAATGTGTGTGCTTCCTGTTGCGGTAGAGGTGTTCTGAATCAGCAGGTGGCACAAGGCGTACGTGTGTGCAGTCGATTGCACCAAGGACGTGCGGGAAGCCACTGATGGCGTAGAACCCCTGTTTAATTTCCTGCTGCTTCTGCAGTGTGTTAGGGAAGCAGATGTGGCGGGTGTCAGGCGAATGATGGCATCCAGGACTTTAGGCAGGAATGCAGAGAATGATGGTTGGGATATTCCATCAACCAGGGCACCAGTTGTCTGAAAGGAGCCACTTGCAGCAGGTGTAGTACGGCAAGCAGCTTTGTTTCAGTTGGGATAGTGCGGGGTGTCACTAAAGTGGGGGCCAACTGTTGTTCGATATTTGCCAGCAGCTGCTGAATGGCCTGCCAGTTCAACCGGTACCTCTGGATGATGTCCCGTTCCCTGAGGCCATGCAGGGTTGTTCTTGGGCGGAATATCCTGTCCTGCCTTCTGCGCTGTCTTTGGGGTCCCTGCTGTTGTTGTTGTAGCTGCTGTTGTTGCTGCAGGGCTCTGCGTCTACGTGCACGTTGAAGAAAAAGCACCTCCATAGCTCCCTGTTGCTGCTCTGCTGCTCTGTTGTTTGTTCTGTGTGTTCTGCTTAAGTACAGGTGTGTTTGCCCCATTTTAACGCCTGCCCCGACCCAGGCGTTAAAATTTCACGCTATTCGTGCTTTGCGTCATTTTTTTGCGCCGCCTACGGCCCGGGAGTCATTTTTGCCCGGAAGCATAAATACGACGCACCGCTGTATGCGTGGGTTTTTGGACGGGAACGCCTACCCTGCATGTCATTAACGCAGGGCGGGGTGCCGCTTCCAAAAACTCACGCACATAGCGCCATTCCCCTTGTGCGCCGCATCGGGCGTCAGGGTATAAATATGGGGCATCGTTTCCGCTGAATGTGCGTCAAAATTTTTGACGCACATTCGGCGCAACCGGAGTATAAATATGGCCCTTTATTCTAGAATCAATGTCAACTGACTAGAAGACTCCAGAAATACAAGGTCTGTGGCCAGGCTCACCCTCATCCTTCCATCCCACACTCACATCAACCACACCTCAAAGAGCTCCACTGGCTCCAAATGTACAAGCAAGCATTCTTCAACCTCCTCATGTACCCAATCAAAGCCTTACACAACATTGACCCCACAAACCTCAACAACCTCATAAACTTCCACAAACCTATCACATACTTCTGCTCAGCCAGATTCCTACTTGCAACCCCCAATATGTAAAACCAGATCCAGCAGTCATGCTTTGTACCTCACTCCTAAAACCTGCAACAACCTATCCCTGCAAATTAGAGCCACCCACTAGGTTTTCAGACTCTGCAAGACACTGGAGACCTGTCTCTTCACCTAGTCCCAACCTTGGCTCAGCCCATACAGTTCCTGTTTCAGTACCAGGATACCATGATGAGTTAAGCGCTATACAAATACACAGAACATAACATATTGTTGAAGAACTCTAATGCGCACCTTAAGTCTCTGAGCAACAACAGATCAATCTCCAGGTTCCCCAGATTGATCTAGCAATGTATGTGATTAGTTGACACTGTTTCCCCTTATCTTAATTCAAAGCCACTCTCTCACTGAATACTAATCCAAGTTCCCTGCTAGATGAGGGGTAGATTCTGCACTATTAAATCTTAAAGAAGAACCTCTAACTATCTCGGAACAAAGCCATGTCTGACAACATATACTCCTTGAATTGCCTGCATCCCTTGAAACAGTCAACCAGAGAATAATTTGTGATTGCTTCTTTAACAATGTAAGTGATACGGTGCTTAAATATAAGTCTTGTCAGGTAAAATTGGCCTCCTTTCTATTCACTTACATGATCATCACCTGTGTTGTGCTAAATAGATAATCCGTATTACTGATCCTGTTTAATATTTACTCCTATCCCACATCTTTGACAACAGCAAAGAGAGGTAATATGGGTACACCGCTAATACTAAGATTTACATTAACCCATGATCATTAAAACAAGAGTCCAAAAATTGATGCAGCTGATATATCTATGCTTGAATGCATCTAAGGGAAAGGTCATGTTATTGGGTACTGCCAGCCTTCCCTCACTACTATTTGGCTGACTATCCTCTTTGCCTATGCTACTGGATTCTAAGTCAACAGCTGCACAACCTGGCGATTATCTTAAATTGTAACCTATCTCTGGTTGCTCATGTGAACAATGTCCTGCCCCCACCCACCTAGACACTCCCTGCTCTTCATGTCTTTATTATCTCTTCATTTTAGGTATGGCTTGACAGTTTTCGTTTATACGAGATTGTATGTTATCAACACAAAATAGCACACAAATAAATACACAGTAGCGGACCTTCTTCCACTTCAATCGTTGCATCATTAATGTGTCAATTACGTTTTGTACCAGCTAGGTAATTTCGCAGGTGTTCATATTTACTGCTGCCTTCAGGTCCAGTTTAATGGCTTTAGTGTTGTCAGATTTGATAACCTCAACATATGGTAACTCACCAAAGAAACACAAACATAGAGGCTTAGAGTAAGCCCCCTTCATATATTGGCTTGTTTTGATTGGGCTTCCTTCAGCTATTGCATTACTGATGTATCAATCAAGTTTTAGTCAGTCAATGGCGTTTTGCAGATGCTCTTAATTACTGTAGTTAATTTTTGAAACGGTGGGAGGGACAAAGTTGTCCGCCTATCTGCCTGAATTGATAGGACTTGCGAGGAAACAAAATAAAGTATACTCTTTATGATGGATTTGGTATTGATTTAAAACAATGTTCTCACTGCTCTTCACTACCAATTGGAAGGACAGAAAACAGGTATAATCTGCCTTTCGCATTTTAAAAATGGCCACCATACTTATTGAAATTACAGCCCCTTCATTATTCATCAGAATATTATTCCAATATTTTCCCTGTTGAAGGGGACAGTAATAACACCAATTGTACCCCTCACCCATGGTCACGTTTGGACTAGTAATAACAATGTCAATCAATAATTAGGTTGCTGAACAACCATGAAGGCCTACATAAAATAAATACAATGCAATATTAACGGAAGCTTATTTAACATGCTGAGATTCGAGACACGACAGGATACGTAGAATATATTAACAACAGAAAAGGGGGTAAAATACAAAATCATTTATCCAACCAATTAGAGATGCTAAAGAGCCCACAGGGCAAACAAACCACGTAAAATTTAAAAAATCAGTTTGTTAAAAAGGCATTGTACCCCGTGAGTGAAGAGCTGCACGGAGAAATGAGCTTGCGCAAGTACGAGTCTTCTCATCTGGTAGCTGTTGGAGAAAATTATAGGTTGGGCTACAGTGCCTAACATTTTTTGATTAAAAAAAATAGACTAAAACGTTTTTTGTGTACAGTCTATAAAAGTTACAGAAAAATAGGTCATGCAGCATGGATTGATTGGAGGTCCCCTTACAGGGGTAAAATCTCTCTTCAAGATTATGCTCGAACCCAAGTCAAGTTTATGTTGCAACAACAATGTCAGATACACGGTCCTTCATCTCTTTTTTCCACCCATCACCAGCACCATCCAAGGTGTCCACTCCCTGAAGCAAGCTACTCTGGACTCGCAGACTCATAGCAACGTAGGACAGTGGGCCCTAATTCAAAGGGAAGCTCATGCATATTGAATACTAAAAGAGTGGTACAGAATCCAGTCCCACTCAGTTAGTATCTCACCATCTCCTGCAGGTCCTATAGACCACCATTTTAGTGCTCTGCATTAGTCACTCACTTTGCATTCTGAGCACCCTGCACTTTCTCTGCCTCTGTGAACAGGCAGGGACAAACTTCGAAAATGTGATGGAACAAATAGGTCCTAACCTAACCAACTACTCGCCTAAATCACTACTGCTAAACTACTAAAATACAACAAAGTACTGAACAACTACTGTCTAAACAACGATTTTGCCTGAATAACGATTGCCTGAACAACGAATTTTAAGGTAATTTTTTATTTTGTTTTTATTGTTAATTAGTCGTTTAGAATTGATATGTATAAAGATATCAGGATGTTTTCCACAAACTTCATCTCTGCACAATGAAGCCTACCAGCAAGATGTGCGAAGTCAAAAAGTTCACCAAGCACGGCATGTCAGTCTCTGAGTCCTTCATGAAATTAATTCAAATAATTTTTTCCTTTACAGACCTCTGCATCATCTGACAAAAAGTGAGAGAGAAGAGATCAAAGCCAATTAGTTAAACTGTTTCTTATGATCTCATAGAATTTGAGTGAAAGCATGTGATTTTCAGATGAGCATTCTGAGTAAACACTGTTAACTTAAAGTTGCCTTACGTAAAGGAAAGGATAGCGCAAGAAGAACACACAGAATCAAAAGTACATGTATTTAAATGAATGCTATTCGGTCATTAACAGACTAAGAAACAATTTGATACACCCCTCATGTACTTGACACATTATTTGTGGAGCGAAATATGTTATGATAATTTCTCGTTGCACACATTGGCGGTCATTCTGACCACGGTGGGCGGCGGTCGCCGCCCGCCATGCGGTTACCGCCGAATGGCCGCTCCGCGGTCAGGAGACCGCGGCGGCCATTCGGGCTTTCCCGCTGGGCCGGCGGGCGACCGCCAAAAGGCCTCCCGCCGGCCCAGCGGGAAAGCCCCTGCAACGAGGAAGCCGGCTCCGAATGGAGCCGGCGGAGTTGCAGGGGTGCGACGGGTGCAGTGGCACCCTTCGCGATTCTCACTGTCTGCAAAGCAGACAGTGAAAATCTGTATGGGGCCCCCAGGGGCCCCACGACACCCGTTCCCGCCATCCTGGTTCTGGGGGTGAAAACCGCCAGAAACAGGCTGGCGGGAAGGGGGTCGGAATCCCCATGGCGGCGCTGCAAGCAGCGCCGCCATCGAGGATTCCCTGGGCCAGGGGAAAACCGGCGGGAAACCGCCAGTTCCCCTTTTCTGACCGCGGCTTTACCGCCGCGGTCAGAATAGCCCTGGAAGCACCGCCAGCCTGTTGGCGGTGCTTCCGCTGCCCTCCGCCCTGGCGGTCAGAGACCGCCAGGGTTGGAATGAGGGCCATTGTCTTTAGGAAAGTTTCAGTCTCAAGCACTAGCTGGTGAACTCGACAGAAGCAGATTCCAGTGCTGGCTTGTAAAACAGACTTCTATGCGTCCTGTTAAGTAAGGAAACAATTTTATCTTTTGCCTTGTTGTCAGTTTCTTACCTTGCATCAGCCTTGACATGAAAACATGCTGCATTACAAGGTGTAAACCTAAAACACCAATATTTAAATTAGTTGCAGTCTCACTATGCCATTGGTTGAGAGACAGAAGAAAGATTGAAATCATGGCATCACAACTGTCAGATACATTGTCTTTGTACAAAATTATACAAATCTGTAGAAGAACTGATAGCTCCACAAAGAGGAGGACAAACTAGAAAGTTGCAATCAATTTCTCATTTGTGTTAATTAATCTTTCCATTTGAAAATTGCCAACTTAAACCTATCCAGTGCTGTGGCTTTTCCTCTTCTAAGCCCCTTGTATGAATTTGGATCACTTTGCACTCAGGTATTGGTCACTTTTCTGCCTACAAGTATCCAAGCCAAATCTGTATCATTTGTTTCTCACTCGTTGGGGATCACAAAAGTACCCAGTATTTTTTTACTTACCTGGAAGCATCTGAGAAATTAGCCAAAGTATTTTTAATTTTTTTGGGGGCTAGGGTATTGGAAAAAGTGTTGTGTAAGAGTATGTTTTCTTTCTAAAAATGGCATCAACAAAAGTTTTATTGTGGTAAGATCACTATCTTCCTAACTTTCAGGAATAAGTAGAGATGTAAAAAAACATTTTTTAATACAGTTTTTGCATTTTTCTAAGTGGTAGTTGATTTTTCCTATTTGTCTACCTACTTGCAGCTTAGCATGGAAACTAGTCTGAAACTAATAGACAAACCTGAAAATTAGACAAAATTAAACTAACCATGCATCAATTCATATGGTAAAATATAATGAATAAAGCATGGACATGAAGAACGCCTGTTATTTTTTTGAAATATGACTTCTATAGTGACTTTAGGAATAATGGTTATTTGTGCAAGTCTGAATTTGGGGTTACCCATACTACCATATGATGAGGAGGCATTTTTGCAAAATGTTTTCTATCTTGCACACTTGCTCATATTTGAAGACAAAATGAAAGAGAACGCTAATTGAGAATATCAAATGTCAACTGTTCTCTATACACACTCTTCTTCCAATAAAATAGTACCCCATGTGTGTAGCTGAGGCTTTGGCCTGCAACAGGAAAAGACCCATAACCAAACACAGAGACATCAATTTGTTGCCTTGAAAATTGACCCATTTTGGTGATTTGTTTAGTTGTGATGTTTGAGCCGGGGCTCGGTCACTCCCCAGCGCAACCCCTAAACACACTGGGGAGTCTATTGTACTGAGACTTTCATAATCCTACTATGTTTTCTTACCTATAGTGCCCTGCAAATTGCAAGCCTCAAATGTTGGCTAAAATTGCACACGATTGTCATATTTCTGTGAAGGAAAGTTCAGGAATCTGCAGAGATTCACATAATTAATACTGCCCAATGTTCCCACACTTCTTCTAATAAAAATTATACCTCCCTTGTGTGGTTGGGCCTGGGCCTATGGCCTCTGACAGGATAGGCCCCAAAGCGCAATGCAGAAATCTTATGTTTTTTTTAATTGACCCATTTTGGCATGCAGTATTTGGACCTAGGCTTCCCCATGAATGACAAAGCCTGAGAACCTCAGACACAAGAAAAAAAATAGAAACCCAAGGAAGTGCAGGGTTGTTTGGCTTGTATGGTTCCACCTCATTTTCTTTCCACAAATGCAATGCACATCTCAAACCTTAATCATGGATAAAACTATGCATTTTCAATATTTATCTCCTGAGGGAAAATCTGTGGGGATTCACAACATTCTTACCAAACATCATTCCTGTTCTATTGATAAATATTGTATCTCACTTGTGTGGATTAGCCTTTGGTCCACAAGAGAAAGGCTCTTAAAAAAAATTGGAAACACAAGGTTTTTGCCTTCAAAATGTACCCATTTTGGTAATGTGGATAGCTGCAAAATTTAACCTTAGGCTCAGCTGGAAAAGCTAATAACCCAGACATATCTACAAAACATAGACATCCAGAGGAGCCCAGGGTCGTTTGGTTTGTGTGGATGCCCCTACATTTACTTACACACTGTCCTTCAAACCTCAATCTTTGGAAAAAAAAATGCATTTCTCTTACTTTTCTGTGAGGGAAAGTTCCAAAATCAGTAGGTCAAACAACTCAAGGATTTTAGCTTTTGACTTTGTGTTTTCAGTGGATGTAGAAATCGTCCAGTGGTGCTAGGCCAAAGGGTGTATCCACAGAATTACCCTCAAAGTCAGCTAGTCATTGGATGAGGTCCTTCTGAAGCTGTTAGTTATAGTGGGAAAAGTGCTGAGTGGGAAATAATCCCGGCCTCCAGATGTACCTCCGTAAAAAAAATAGTTGTCCAGAGATTTTCATTTTTGATTTGTGTTTTTTATCATTAGAGAAGTAATTTAGCTTGGGTCGACATTGCTGATCCTGACTGATTTTTTTTGGACAACATTTTTAAAAATGTTGGATGTGTAGCAGTGATAATGGAATATTTCAGGAACAATGAGACCGATATAGTTCATTTGTTTGTCAAAACATAGGTTTTGGGGGTCACGTAGTCTTATAGAGACCGAAAATAACTGCTCAGAACAACCCTTCTGCCATTTTCCAAAATGGCAGCTATAATAGAGGACGAAGAGACGTATATAGAAATGAAACAAATAATAATGTTTTTTTAATCTTTTATGTATACACCAAACAATGTTTATGATCTGAACATGAAAAATAATGTTTATAACTCCTGTTTTTGAAACATTTCCATAGTTCACTTAATTTATTTGTTTAGGCAAATGGTGGTGGTACATTTGCAGAATGTTGAATATTTGAGAAGAGCATATCAACAGGGACATCATTTTATAGCGCAGGTTTTATAAGTGCATGTATGTGTAAGTTCTATGGGTAGAGGCTTTAGAAATTTCATAGGTTTTAGTACCGCCTCACTATCTTCGCAAACAAATTCACATGGATCTTTCTCTACATGTGCATGATCCAAACAAAATGCTCTTTTAATGTGTCCATGCACAGAATATGATGTTGGTGGAAGGTCCCTTAGCTGGACTTGATCTCTTGAATTCACTGTTCCAAAGATCGTCAAATGTGTGACAGTCAGAACTTGTTTTCCACATATGCACGAGTTATTTTTCTACGTCTTTAAACACATCCTTCTTCTGTCTCAGCAAATCCTTTTAGAAATGTCATAGGTTCAGCAGTTAAAGCTTCAAGCTTTGCTCCAATTTTGCTCACAGTGTCATCACCGTAACAATATCTGCCTTGACAAGAAGAACTGGGCATCTCTGGGTCAAGTTTCTGTTACAGAACATAAAGCAGGATTAAGGGCCTGATTACAAACTTGATGGACAGGATTACTCCATCACAAAAGTGACGGATAGCCCGTCTGCCATATTATGATTCCATTATATCCTATGGAAACAGTAATAGAGCACACGGAATTTCTGTCACATTTGTGACGGAGTATTCCATCCGCCAAGATCATAATCAGGCCCTTGGTGTGTTTTCCCTCCTGTTCCATAACATATCCATAGCTCTGGCAATCCTTGACTTATGAACATTGTAACAAATCTAAATAGAACAATATTTACATCTATGTCATTTGACAGTACAATGACTTGGTTGAAACCATTTTAAACAGCCCACTCAACATGTGGCACACCATAAAGGTCAGCTGCCTGTAATTTGCTGTTAAGTTCTTGAACAATAGGGCCTGTACCTTTTGAATATATCTCTGCCTGCACCAACTCTTCATTGATAATCCTTCGACCTGCAATAATTGAAAATTCAGTGTTCACTGAACCATCAGCGATGTTTTGATCAGCTAACATCTCCAAGTTCATCTTGTTCGATGCTGAAGACCAGCATTTATCAAGTTGCACAGGCATAGGTGTCAAATTTTTGATGCAAGCAAGGTCAATTGTTCCATTTGTAGACATTTGTCTGGTTCTCTAATATTCTTTGACAGATAGTTCAAGATAACTGCTGAAGACATTGTGCAGTCCTTGCAAGGTGCACAATGACTTTGATATTTGTAAAACAGTCTGAAAGACCTCTCCGAACTTTTGCATGGAGATATTTGTGACCATTCTCAATTGTGACATATAGTCCACAATAACAGCAGTTTTCAATGAGGACACATTTTCGAATTTAAATTATTCAGGTGAACATTTTGTTTTCACTCTTTTGTGTGAGTTTGTGCATCACTGGTTTGGTAGCAGTATCTCCATCAAATAATGGGCTTATTGGAAGAAGATCATGCAACAGAATGTCATTGATAAATTCACCCCTCTCTTTTGCTACATCCACCTCTCTCTTAGCTTGTAAAAATTGTTGTTTTTGTAACCTGTTTTGTAGTGGCTGGTTGGACGAAACTCTTACTATGGCGATCATAGCGTGGTAGTTTAGCTTTAGTGGTTAGGTCAAACAGCTTTTTCTCTTTCAATACAAATCTTTCCTGCTTCAGTTCTGTGTATACTTTCGATCCATGTTCCAGGACATCTACTAGACGTGTCTTTATATCGTTATTCATGCATTGTTTCGTCATGTAATTGTGTAGTCACATAGGCTCAGTCATTTCAAAGTGGCTTCCTTGCTGCTGCATGAAATGAAGAAGCCTGTCAACATGTTTATTAAAACATTCCCCTCTCTTTCCAACAGGTTCCTGGTGAAGAACACTTTCACAATGGTCCATTAATTTTGAATGTGTCATCTCTCTGGAAACATTGCAAAGAGAAAGGACTTCATGGTAAACTAGCTGCCATTAAGCAACAAATTCACTTTTACGTGTCTGACCGACAATTCTCTTAAAGCTTTATTGTGATCTCTGGATCGTCTGTCATAGTTTGATATCTGGAGCTACAGCATTCAACCTTCCATCTCTGTCTTTCACCACAAAATATCTTTGGATGAATTTCCTGTAGAGGTATGGTTTTTGTGCCTCTAGTTTCTTCACTCTTTCCACATTCCAGGACCCATATCTCAGGTAGTTTATGCACTCGAATTCACAAAACACAGTAATCAGTGAATCCACAGTCTTCATGTGCAGCTCCCAACCACCTTCCCGATTAGCATGTATTAAATGTTTTACTAGAGCTA